>NC_138127.1:68862770-70062770 GCF_964188305.1 Podarcis bocagei
ACACTTAGACTCATAGAACGGATACAATCAGTTGAAAGCTGCATCCCTGCAATTTCCACCCATTAGTCCTGCTCTTTGGAACAACAGAGAGCAAGCCTGCTCCAGCCCTTCAGTTATTTGAAGACTGCCATCAGCTACCCTTAAGCTTTTCTTTCCCCAGGCTAAACATACCCAACTCCTTCAATCATTCCTCATAGGATGTGACTTCCAGATCCTTTTACCATCCCAATCACCCCTCCCTCTTCAGCTGGTCAATGTCCTTAGAATGTAGAACCCAGAACTGTGGCCTGGACAGCTCTTTAACTGGTTTAATCATTCTTCCTTCTCCCATGAAACCCTGGGACCTGAGGTTGTGTACCTCTCTAGTCATGTATTCTAAGCACTGTTCTCACAGTCTCTCATTCCTAGAATACTTGGGGGAAGCAGAGTGACCCAAGGCCAATTATTCTCCCTCTGCCTCAGTTCCCCATTTGTAAAATGGGAATCATACCACACAGGGTAGTTGCAACCTTAAAATATTTTATATGCAAATGAAAAGGAGTAGTGAGGTAGTTTGCAGGATCAAAGGGAAATTACGCCAAAAAAATTTCAAATAATAAAACCTCATGGATTTTGCATTCTGAACGCATGGCAGACTAGTCATTTAACTGCTTCGAATTAATGTACACTTCCCCTCCTGACTACCTAGGCGAGAATTATTGGAAGCATGCAAGTTCCTATGATGTGTATAATGAATGGAGGTGTGTGAGTGATGCTTGAATAAAAGTATAAACATTCCACAGGTGTCGGCCAGTTGGGATGGAAGCTGAATGCCTGCAGGGGCTGGAGGAGGAGTTAATCATCATAAGGAGATTTCACATTTCCGCCATTTAGAACTCTGCTATGTGGAGCCATAGGTTCAGTGTCAGGTGTTCCTATGAAATCCTATAGCAGAGCCCATGCTCAGGGCAACGCTTGAAAACAGCTGACACTCTGAATGAGTGTTTGTGACACTTTCATGGCAGTGCTTTAACAAGGGCTCTTTTCATGTGCAGCCCAGGCTGAAGCCAATTCAACTTCAGTCAGTGCACCATGATTAAGGATGGAATCCTGGTGTCATTTAGCAGTCCTCAACAGTGTGATAAGGCAAAGGACAGACCAACCCACACAAGCAATAGTCATGCAAAGGTTTCATCTAAGGGTAGCCAACTTCATACCTTCCAGGTATTTTTGGCTACAGCTCCATCCCTGGCTATTGGCCATGCTTGGTGCAACTTATGGGAATTGTAGCCCACAACATCTGGAGGGACCACACTGACTATGCCTGAAACAGAGGATGCCTTCAAATAGAAGACTGTCTTCTGACAGCCCTTAAGACAGAGGGCAGTACTGGCTAAAGCAAGAAGCTTTAGCAACCCTACAACTTGAATTTAGGGAGCACCTCCAAGTAGTAGCCAGCAGCATGCAATCCTTGCTTGCAAAATGCATAATGCTTAATATTTACTAGTGATACATGTGTGTTCTACTTTGTTCCAGTCTTTTCTTCTTTTATAGAGCTACCAGGCTGAGCTCTGCTTATATTCACAGATACAAAACTACGTCTGGCAACTGCTTTTCTCTACCTTGGAAGCAGATGTGTAGGACTAACTTCTAAGAGGAAGGCGATCGAGTTGTTTATAGCCATGCAGGTCCCCCAAAATGGGATCTATACAGCAGGCAAATGTATACCTTTTTAATGGACCAACTAATTATTCTGCAGCTGCACACTTTCAACCCTTGCAACTGAAAGTTCAACTGAAAACTCACACCTTGCTTGAATGGTGTATTTTCTTTTGCCATTCCAGTTTTATAGGCTATGAAATTTGACACACTAAGCCACCTTCTCTGGCCAAGCTGTAACTGAATCAACAATCCTGATAATTTCTTGGCTCTCTGAGCCTACAAAAACGCATGCCAAATCAACCATTGAGTCTCTAAGGTGTCATATGAGATTATGCCTAACGATCTGGCCATGTAAGCCACAGCACTGAGAAATGGGATCCAAAAGAGTGACTTATTTACTTGTACCAGCAAAGGGGTCCATTGTCACAACAGCACTCAACAGTGGTAAATGCCCCCATGCCATAGACTCAATGGCCGCCCTAATCATTTAACCATTTGTCTTTTCTAGAAAGATGCTGGGACTGGCAGGCTGTATAGTTTGCTAGCCATAATTGCCTAATTTTCCTTTTTGGAATCAGAGGGACTTTTGTTTTTTGTTTTTATAAAATATTTATTAAAGTTTCAGAAAAAGGAATTACATAAAAACAAGAAATACAAAGGTAAAAGACAAAAATAAAAATACAGAATAAAAAAGTAAGTACACTTACAGAAAAAAGGAAAAAAGGAAAAATAAAAAATCAATCTTTCCATATCTTACATTCATGTCCTTGTTTCCCTGACCTCCTCATACCTCCCTTTTTTGTGTTCCAATTCAATTAATTAATTCAGCAATTTCTTTCCCTCCTTATTATCCTGATCTTTGATCTTAATATATTATAACATTAAATTTTTACCTATTTAGTAATCCAATTTCCATATTCTTTTATATCATTACAGCTAGAAACCACTTAACTTCAATCAAACATCATTCTAACATTCATTAATTTTGCAATATTTCTGTAAATAATCTTTAAATTTCTTCCAATCTTCTTCCACTGACTCTTCTCCCTGGTCTCGGATTCTACCAGTCATTTCCGCCAATTCCATGTAGTCCATCACTTTCATCTGCCATTGGAATCAGAGGGACTTTTGTCTTGTTCAAGTGTTAAACAAATCTCCTCTGTCTTGGTGGGCTTTTCCTTTATTGTACTGTTTCAGCACCATTTAGTATAGTTCCGACTAAAGGAAACTGCTCATCTTAAATGTTTGCACATTTGTTCTGCCTAAGCCATATAAGACCCACACAGGTATAAAGGCTCCAATATCACATCTTGTGACCCTCTAAACCGACTGCAGCCAAAAACAGGAATTATCAAGCGCCTGGCAGACTACAGTGTGGAAGTTGTGGCTGTATCACTAGCTGTGCAGGTCTGCTGTAATCAAAACTTGTCAATCTACCTCTCATTCACCTATTCCCATACTAGGCATTCTCTGAATCCCATATAAAACTATATTTGACTTCCAGCCCTGCATGCAAAGCTGAGAATGTTCCAATAAGCCACTTCCTCCAACTATTTTTAAAATGACCATAGTCCCCCACTGCTTATTATGCTATTACTGAACCAGCTTTTTCACCAGTCGAGAGAGAGAGAGAGAGAGAGAGAGAGAGAGAGAGAGAGGGAAGGAAAACATCTGCATCTGTAGAAAAGACCGGGCAAACTTACTCCTGAAGATTAGTGACAATAAACTGCTTACATTGCCCAAGATAATCACATCATGCCCATAAAGAATTTCTGTTTGCACATGTAATCCACAGGTGGAAATCAAATACTGAAAACCAGCACTTCCATTTAAAAACATAAGATTAGCCATGGTCAAACTGCTTGAGATATTAAACAATCCACTGGTAGAAGCTCTTTAATCTTCCAGCTCCTTCAAAGGGCAATCTAAAAGTCAGACTATCAATAACATAATTTAAAAGGAAGAATTCTGTGGCTTAGGTGTGGTTTCAAAACATCTATTTTCTTTAAAAAGTTAAAACTTTCCCAATATTATTCTTCAAAAGAAGAAAAAGATGGTTGCTTTAAAAATAAAATCTCTTTTCAAAGAGATATCTAATTGTGTGATCAGTGTGTTCAAAGAGACCACCTTTCCAGGTTTTAGGGCAGTTTCAGCCAAGTGGACTTGTGGGTCATCAGTGCTATGAATCAGAACTTCTGGCCTGTCACACATCTTCAGATTGCCCCAAATCAGCTACAATAAATCAAAATCTCCACAAAAGCCTCTCTTCTATGAGCTATGCTTGCTGTTTGGGTTCCAATACTGATACTCTGGTGTGATAGAAGCAACATGAAGCAAGTAAGGAGGCAAAAAAGCCTTTTGTTGGGTCCCAGGATTTATCTACACAAGGTTTTGGAATGGTTGTATGGTTCTCTAGATAGAATTACACACTGGTTGTGTTTCTCCCACACCTATGCCCTTCCAAAAAGCATTCATCACTGACTTCAACCTTAGAATGTTGATGCTGCTGCTACTATTATTTAGTCTTTAAATCCAACAAAAAAACCACATTATGTTTAAAAAACAGCATGTAACATATCCATTCAATGAAAAATAATTTAAAAAACCATGTCCCTCTGATAAATGTGTCAGTTTTAAAAATAAATAAGCAAACATTGGAAGGAACTAGGGTTCTCTGAAAGGACTTCAAGAAACATAACTTTAATCTACTCAAACAATGATAAACCAAACCACAGATGAATGGTAAGAAAATGAGATTTTTAAGCTAAGTGAGGAAGTATTTGATGTTTTATTTTTACTTTACAGTGAACCTGATTAAAATTCCAAGACTCTCATCATGAAGTCAAGAACAACAATTGCAACAATATTTGGTAAGTAACCAAGTAAGGGGCATACTTTCATATTTTACCATCTCTGCTTTGTTTGTTTGCTTGCTTGTATATATATGCCACCCTATCCCACAGATTCAGGTTGGGTTACACGAAATCCATCAGAAAAGACAGATGAGCCACTGCCTCCAAAAGGGTTTAAAATCTAAGATAATTGATATACAAGGTTTGGAGTAACAAAGGTAGATTATAACAGTACTGATGTTTCATTTGGAGAATTTTAAAACCAGTATAAACAATAGGAGGCTGCAGTCCTATACACCAGGGTTATTGGAATTATGGGACTGCAACTCCTATCATGCCTGAATTTTGGCTGCAGTGCCTAGGACTGATGGAAGTTGGGGTTCAATGATTTCTGGAGGACATCATGTTGGCTACCCGATATAAGCACACAACCTGGGAGTAAGCAGCATGGAACTAAGGGATGCTTATCTCTGCACTGTACATTCCAGAAAACATTCAATGTCATGCAAACTGATGCTGCAAATGTCTGCTTCTCTAACATTGTCCAACTTGCTCTGTTTCAGCTCTGTTGCTGACTTGTATCTATGCCACCAAAGAAGCCACGAAGAAGAAAAAATCCAAACTATGTAAGTAAAAAAAGCAATGCACCTGACTGGTGGAAGATGGGAGCTTTCAACCTCAACCCTGTGTGAGAATAGGGAGAGGCTTCCTGTGTGGTATTCACTGCACATCTTGGGGGCATACCAGATCTCTTCCGCTTAAAGCAAGATACCAAAACTGGGGTTGTATCACACAGCTTTAAATACATAAGAAAGTAAGAAAAGTGCTGCTTGATTAGGACAAAGGGCCGTCTAGTCCAGAATTCTGACTTACTCTTCTTTGCCTAAAAATATACACCACTTGAGTACTAAAAACAAAAATGGCATTCATTAAGTGTATATGAACAAGCAGCTGCTGACATAACACTTCTGTGTTAATTGCATGGTTTCAATGCTACCAAGAGCACCAATATTAAAAATAACATTCCATTTGTGCCTTCACAGATGTTCCTCAGATCGACTGTGACATCAAAGCTGCAAAGATCATCAACCCTGAATTTATCGCTAAGTGTCCCTCTGGATGTCAGGATGTCAAATATCGTGTCTACGGCACTGATATCTATGCTTCTTTTTCCAGTATATGTGGCGCTGCTATTCACAGGTCAGTAGGGTTGCCCTTCAATCTAAGACAGCGCACAGAACCACAGGGAAATATGATTGTTGCTTCAGTGGTAGAAACTCACAAGGTGTGAGTGAATAATTCTACAAGCTTAGTAGTTCCACAGTCACTTAAAACTAATAATCCCTTCTCTCCCTTTAACTTTGCTGCACTTGATAACTAACCAGGTATATATTGTAGCACATTTATTTTGGGCTAGCAACCTTTTCAGGGTACCAGCAAGCACTCTGTAGAGAGTTCACAGCCGCAGGATGAGCTTGGTTTTCTCACAAAAGGTGTGCATACCTTTAGGTTGAATACTGGCATGAACATCAGTCTTGCTTCTCCTTCAGACAAACTTTAGCTTTACCTTTCATCAATTTATCTCATTTGTTATTTTAAGAGGAATTTCTGTAAAACTGGAAAAGTTTAAATGCAAAACTATTATTATTATTATTTACATTTGTATACCGCCCTGTATCCCGGGCAGTTCACAACATAAAATTACAAAATATCAACACAAACCAAATGAAAAATCAAAATCAAACCCTGTTCCAATAAACACATTTAAAAGGCCATAGATTGTTTAATCAGGCAAAGGTCTGGTTATAGAGAAATATTTTTGCTTGATGCCTAAAGATATATAATGAAGGCACCAGGTGAACACCCTGGGGGGAGCGTTCCAGAAGACGGAAGCCACTCCAGAAAAGGGTGGTTCTTGTGTTGTCACCCTCTGGACCTCATGGAGGGGCCTGACATAGAACGGCCTCAGATGAAGATTGCAGGTTCTGGCTCTGTTCATATGGGGTATTGTGGTCCTGAGCCATTTAAGATTTTATAGGTCAAAACCAGCACTTTGAATTGAGCCTGGAAGCTAACTGGCTACTAGTGCAGGCAGACCAGGATTGTTGTAATATACTCAAACTGTCTTGCTGCGGTGAGCAACCTGCTGGATTCTGCACCAGCTGAAGTTTCTAAACTGCCTTCAGAGGCAGCCCCATGTAAACTACTGTTGGTGGAAGGAGGTGCATTGGCAAACATCACAGGAGCCAGTCAAACAATGGAACCACAGTGATGGATTCCATGTTTGGGCCTTGGTTGGTTGGTATGTGCTGTGGGTAGAACTCGTTGATCTTAATTTGGAAACTCTGAAATCTTTTTCTTGCGCATCAGGGTAGATTAAGCACTTGGAAGTGATTCACATCAGAGGTTTAGACTAGGTACATTCCACCTAAGAATTATCCTTAGTCCTGTAATTATAAAGTAGCTTGCCAAATGGCTTTAGCGCTGCACTGTGGAGTTAATGAACACCAGAAAGCACAAAAGCACACACACAACAACAACAACTATCTGTTGGGTTAGAACAAGTCCAGTTCTGAGGGGAGTCTGGAGAAAATGTGTAAGGCACCTGGAATTCTGCACCTGTGTGGGTTAGGCTTGCCATTCAAAAGCCATTCAGCATTCTAGGGTGTTTCTGAACTGAATGCCTTATTTTTGCAGTGGTACAATTGACAAGTCTGGAGGGAAAATCCTGGTTCAAAAGGTTGCTGGACAATCTGGCTACAAGGGTAGTTTCTCCAATGGCATCCGATCGTTGTCTTTACCACGGTGGCGGGAGTCCTTCATTGTTTCAGGTATTTTTGTAGCTAATCTCTTTGTTTTTGGCACTGCCATACTTTGAAAATTAAAAATCAGATGATCTGATTATTGATACTGAAATGTTGATACACAACTATTCTGGAAACATAGCTCTATGATGGGAAAGTCTCAGCATCCTTAACTACAGTCCCCAGGATTGTTTGGGGGCAGTCATGACTGTTATCAGTGATATAATAGCGTTTTAAATGTATAATGCAGATGTGGTTTAAGTCTGCAGGGGTTATCTGGAATATTTTTGCTTTGGGGTATTCTTTCAAGTAATTCAGACAAGCCATTCAGACAAGAGATTGAAACCAGTCTGAATCACTTGAAATTCTTCCCCTCTACTCAGTAATTCCCACTGCAAATACAAAAATTGCAACAAGTCATCTGTGAGTGACATCTAAATAGCAAGCCAAGCTAAGCTTGAGCAGTTGAGCCGTAGCCATTGCAACTGAGCTCATTGTCTACAAGCCAAAAATAGTGGCATTTCAAAGTTTAAAACAAAAACCATACTGGCAGCGTGTTTCCACTTAGCAAACAATTAGGAGTGTGGGATTTGCCAGCTTGGCCAATCAGGATCTGTACAAAGACCCATAGAAAACAAAGAATTAGGGCTAGGAAGCCAAGCTAGGAAGCAAGATATTGTGAAGCGTGAAGAAGAGAGGCAAGTTCACAGGATTCAAATGATGAGGACACTAGGAGGTATGCAAATTGGCTGGTACTCACTTTCAGAGTATTGAAATGTGTTGGCTTACGTGCAAATGAATGACTCCATTCACATCAATGAGAGCTCCCTGCTAAAGTAACGCAATCTGTTCTGGATGTCTTTGGGGAAGTTATGGACATTATATTCATCTTAGTTTTCCATGTAGCAATTAAAGTATTCATTTTAAAAATGATCAAAACTAACTATATTGCCAATTGTTTCTTTAAAAAGAATGTATTTACACATTTAGGGTTAAAATGAAAAACCAATGACTAGATGCTACATGGCAAGCCAATCTAATTCACTCCCTCTGATTAATTATATGCTTAGTCTTGGGCATGTTGCAGTTTTATCACACATCAGCCTGAATTTCAGTTGTGTATATTTAAGCCCATTGAAATTAAGGAGCTTGATAGTGCAGTCCTATACATGCCTACTCAGATGTAAGCCACATTGAGTTCAGTGGGATTTACTCCTATTGGGTTTATTTATTTATTTATTTATTTAACAAAATTTACATACCACTTGATTGCAGTAAAACATCTAAGCAGTTTACATGAGAGATTAAAATTGTAAGATAAAATTCAGTTAAAACAGATTTAAAGATAGTTAAAATTAACAATAGTGATTTAAACACATCTACAAGTCTGGCTAGGTCTGGCATAGGATTGTTTGTTGCTATAAAAGTTCTTAAGACATTTACTTACCACTGTAAATGTTAAAAACATTTACTGTTTCTAAAAATGTTACTTTATAATGTAGTTTGATGTGGGAAATGTCAAGAGGTAACATATGGTGTGGCACAATGAAAGGTTCATGGTTTGTACCAGACTATAACTGTCACGATCCCATATGTGGTTTAAATGTGAACTCAAATGTAGCTTACACACACATTGAATTCTTTCACTATTATCATGGTAAATCATGGGCTCTAAAAACAATCTGTAATGAAATGGAACTTGATTAAAAATTATGTATGTGGTAAATAAGGGGAACCACCTAGAGGCTTGGGGTATTTTTGTGAGGTAGTGTTTTACTTGCACTCATGACATAAATCTTGGTTAGTTCAGTGGAATAAGTTTTGTTATAGTATCTGAAGAAGTGTGCATGCACACAAAAGCTCATACCAAGAACTAACTTAGTTGGTCTTTAAGGTGCTACTGGAAGGAATTTTTTTATTTTAAGTTTTGTTATGTTACCCTTGCAAACAACCATCACCTCAGGAGACATGAATGGCAAAGCAATATGAAGTTGCTTGTTCTTTAATATTAAAGCAGTTTTACGCATAAAAGGTACTAGGCCACCCACATGTTCTTTTGTACCACAGAGCAGCTGGCATGGCAGATCTTGCGGTGAATAATTGAAAGCCCTGGGGGAAATTGCAAAGGTCTAATTACCTGAAGGCTGATTTAAGAACTTATATTATGCTAAATATGTATATCTTATACTGCATTAGATATGTGCTGTAGATTTACTGTATTAAAATGTGTTTGCTTTATTGCAAGGTCATGTACTCTCTCCGATTTGGCTTTTCTTGTTTGTTTTTGTTTCTTTGTTTGTTTTCCACAGAGGGCAAACCCAAAAAAGGTGTGCAGTATCCATCAACACTTGAATATTCATCTTCCTCAAACACACCTGTTAAAGGCAAGTGTGTGTGTGTGTGTGTGTGTGTGTGTGTGTGTGTGTGTGAGAGAGAGAGAGAGAGAGAGAGAGAGAGAGAGAGAGGAGAGAGGGAGGGAGAGAGAGAGGGAGAGGGAGAGGAGTGTGTGTGTGTGTGTGTGTGTGTGTGTGTGTGTGTTCTTCCATATACAGTTCCACCTGCACTATACATTTATATCAGCATCTTACTGCTTTAAGTAGTCATGGTTTTCCCCAAATAATCCAGAGTCCTCAAATTTGTTAAGTGCACTGAGAGTTATTAAGAGGCCCTATTCTCCTCTCAGAGCTTTTAGGGACTGGGAGCAAAGGCTGCCATATGAGACTCAGCAACACCATGCCAAGTGTCCAATAAAGCTGGCAGCAACCACCACACACAAGCATCCCAAAGGAATGTGCGGCTGACACTAAATTCACAGCACCTATACTTTTGCATCTCTGAAAATGGCAGATAGCATTTTCTTTGATATTAATTCACTATATTTCTATACTAATATAGGAGGTTCCCAACGGAAAGAGTATCGGACAACTGCAGTGCCATTACAAACTACACAAGGTGCATTTACAACAGCAAAAGCTGCTATCAGGACAACCGAATTTGTCAGTACAACTCCAAAGCCAGCGACAATCCCAACTACAGTCACGACAACCATCACTATCCAGGCAACTACTGGTGTAGCTACAAAGCCTCCAGTTGCGATTCACAAGGTCAGGGACATAGGTGAGCAGAATGGCAGAGGTCATAGTGGCTTAACAATGTGTTTGTGCTATAACAGGAGTGAGGAAACTTCAACCTGTAGGTCTAGTTAGGCCTCCCCAAGCTGTCACTTGTAGTGTGACGAGTAAAATCTCAGCACATCTAAATTCAAAAGGAAGACTCTGGAGTGTGTTCAAGCCGTGTTGTGAATTCATAAAACTCTGAAGTCAAGCAAAGGCTGCAAAGGATTGGATTTATAATTTACCTGATGCCGTAGGATGGGATGTCAGCTTAGTTGGGTGGTCATACCAGGCAGCAAGTCAGTATGCCAAGTTCAATGTCTGAGGGTCAGCTCACACAAGCAAAGTCCAAAATCCAATGGCCAGGAAACAAAGTTCATGGTCAAGCCAAGTCCAAAGTCCAGTAGTCAGGATACAATACAGAGTCAAACCTGAAGCTCAGTCCTGGGGCGGTCCAGAAACACCCAAGTCAAAGCCCATCGACATGGGCGGTTGAGAAAAAACAGCCCCTCAGCTCTGCTTCCCTTTTGTAATTTCCATGCTGATTGCAGCATCTGGGCTTGATGAGGCAGGTGACCCTCACCTGCTCCAAGCCTATTCCAGCTGAGCAATCACACGCCTCCTCCCAGAGCTAGTGAGCCCCACCTGGCCAAGTAGGGAGCTGGACGGTGGGCCCTTGCCTGTCTCAGCCTCCTAGAATGCCACTCCCGCTGCTCCTTACACCTCAGAGCCTGCTGTATTCATGGAGATAGGGGCCCCTCTGGCTCTGGTAATGGGTCTTGCTGCTCTGGTTCCTGTGCATTGACCTTCACCCCCTCCCCATCCTCTGCTCTTACAATTTAAAGAAGGATCATCATCTTCAAAGAACAGTGCACTTTGACCATTTGTTTTCCATCGCCTCATCCTCTGTTTTGCATACTGATTTTTCTCCTTTTCCATTTGCTATAGTGAGGGCTTCTCTGGTTTGTTCTTAGGGAACTGTTTAGGGGAGCTTTTAATGTTTAATGGAGTATTATATTTTAATATTTTGTTGGAAGCCCCCCAGAGTGGCTGGGGAAACCCAGCCAGATGGGTGGGGTATAAATAAATTATTATTATTATTATTATTATTATTATTATTATTATTAGGTTCTAGCAACGTCCATCCAGCTTATTCCTCAGTGGCAGCTGTAGCATCAAGTAAGTACAGAGGCAGTGCATTGTCATACCAGGACTGCAATCCTAGGAAGCCCATGGAAATCAGTGGGTTTATGTCTGATTACACACCATGGGAATGTCTTTACAGCCATCGTTTTATCTCTTTCACTAAGGAAAAAGTAGCTTAACTTCAATTATCCCTGCTTTATAAGATGTTCTCCATACCTTCCATCCATGCCATAGAACTACAGTTTCCAAGGTTCCCTGGAAAAAGATAACGACTGTTCCACTAGTTTGAATCTTTCTTGTGACTAGACCCATCTCTACATAACAGGGGTGGGGAACTTTTTGGACTTCCATGTGCTGTTTGACTCCAGCTGCTATTAAGCCACACTTGCTGGGACTGATGGGAGTTGGAGTCAAACATCTGGAGGGGCACAAGTTCCCCATTCCTGCTAAGTAATATCTCTCTCTCTGTAATTATTGTTTCATAAATCCTATATTTAATCTCAGTTGGTAGAGCCTAAGAATCTTAATCTCAGGGTTATGGGTTCTGAACACAATTCAAAGTGTTGGTGCTGACCTTTAAAGCTTTAAACCAGGCATAGGCAAACTCGGTCCTCCAAATGTTTTGGGACTACCACTCCCATGATTCCTAGCTAACAGGACCGGTGGTCAGGGATGGTGGGAATTGTAGTCCCCAAACAGCTGGAGGGCTGAGTTTGCCTATGCCTGCCCTAAACAGCCTCAGCCCAGTATACCTGAAGGAATGTCTCCACCCCCATCGTTCTACCTGGACACTGAGGTCCAGCGCCGAGGGCCTTCTGGCGGTTCCCTCACTTTGAGAAGTGAAGTTACAGGGAACCAGGCGGAGGGCCTTCTCCGTAGTGGTGCCCACCCTGTGGAATGCCCTCCTACCAAATGTCAAAGAAATAAACAACTATATGACATTTAGAAGACATCTGAAGGTAGCCCTGCTTAGGGAATTTTTTAATGATTGATGTTTTAATGTATTTTTAACCATTTGTTGGAAGCCACCCAGAGTGGCTGGGGAAAGCCAGCCAGATGGGCGGGGTAGAAATAATTTATTATTATTACTATTATTACTATTATGGGTTTGAGTCTCACGTTGGGCAAAAGATTCTTACATTGCAAGCGGTTAGACTAGATGACCTGTGTGCTTCTATGTTAAAAACTAAAGGATTAGGACAAGAGTCTCTTACCTCCTGCAGCTATAAAATTATCACTTTTAAAAAGAAATGTCTTTTAAAAATAGTTTTGGGAACTGCAAATAACATTTTCTGTTTCAATGCATATTTTAGGGCAGGTTCAAGCTGTACAAGGAAGAACCCAGAATCAAGGTATGTCCTAACTTAAATGAATATATATTTTCTTCATTTAAGCTAAGTTTAGTTTAAAGTAATCATATTTACTAATTACAATTTATGTTCAAGTTTATGTGTTGACCAGTAAAATATTTTTAAAGCATTCAGAGGCAGTTCCAGCCATGCAAGTAACAGAAATATCGCTCGACCTAATACAGGTAAAACCTTCATATGATTTTAAAAATGTTTTCTGGTTATAAAAAACAGCAACCAGAGCCCACTCTTAAAGAGGTTCTCTTGGAAGTAAGTTTCCCTGAGTTACCTACAATTACTACTTAGGAAATACGCCTAAGAAATCCTGGATACAATTTAGCCTAAGTTAAGAATTTTAATTCCCTGTTATTTCAGTAGAAGATATTGAAACACATGCTCGACTCTCCCTGTGAAATCGCTGGGATTTAAAATAAAAAGATTTGGCTGGATTGCAGCCATTTTGATTTTGAAGCATTTCTGTATTGTTATTACTTATTGAATCTATATACCACCCTATACCCACTGGCCTGTAGTGGTCTGCTGGTTATCCTCTAAAGTTCAAACTACTTGAGTCAAGTTATTTTGTAGGAGTTGAAATCCACAACCCATTTACATCACCAGAGCAGTTCTAATAAAGTGAACAGGACCGACCTGATTAAATCATGTATAGATTGCAACCCAAGCCCAGGAGACGTCAATTGACTTCCTTGTGACATTATGATAGCATTTCAGGCTCTAAATGCTGAGGAGCAGAGTGCCCATACTATTAAAATTTGCTGAAGCTAAACTGTCTTGACGTACAGGGAAGTCCCTATTAATGCTACCCCCATTTTAAAACTGGTGGTTCTTAGGTAATGAAATAGACTCGCTAGAATTATGCCTCTGTGTATTAAAGTTGACCCTTTTGACAAACCGCACAGGTCTTCAACGGCAAGAGCCAATTGTCTCATTCCGGAAGCCTTCCACCTCTCCTGCCAATCTGGGTAAGCTTCCCCATAAACCAAGGCAGATTTTGACAGGATTTGTCACCTAGATTTCTCTGGGCTTGTTAGTCTGAACCAGAAGTACTTCCTCTCACCTTGTATGCAAAAAAATATATTGTTTTCAACAGAGCAGTGCTTGAGTCATCTGAGTATTCTTTTACATCCAGTTCCCTATGTCTGGTGCTCATGATACCAAGCAACAATTTGCTTCATTTCAGGCAGTTTCCTATATATGCAGAATAAACTTTAGTCTTGATTAAAGTATTGTTCGTAAGGGCCTGGTGTTTCATTGCAGATCTGTACTGCAACATATTCTTGACATGATCATAGTGCATTAATAGTGGGTTTAGCCTACTTTGGTTTGTTCTGCAGCGTTTCCCAAAGCTATCTATGACATTATTGCTATCTGGAAGGGCCGTATTGCAATAAAAGCAAAAGCAAAAATAAATCAGAACATTTCTGGTTTAAAAAGTTATGGAATTTCATCAGGAAGTTTCAGGATATGTGGTTATTGGAAATAAAGCAAAAAAAACCAAAAACCTTTGCAGATGCATACAGTATTGAAAAGGAGGTCACATATGACTGCCCCAATAGCATTATGAGCACAAATCACCCGTCTCACATCACAGTATCTGCCCAAACACTGGAGATTAAGGCTGACAAAAAACAACAACACAAAAGGCAATTTCCATAGTGCATCAGCCCCTTCTTTGAGAAACAATTATTAAAAGAAATGGGACAAGCCAAATACCCAGGAAAGAGATGCCTTGTCACTTTTTTGTTGTTGGAACAAGCAGTATGAAGAAAGCCACATAAGTACCCTCCTCAAAAGTTCATGTCAAAACTAAAAAAAAATTCATTTGTTTCTGGCACAGAATGTCTCTTAACTTAATATTTCACTTAAGGAAGGATCTATCATATCCATGTCATGCCCTATTTATTCTGCTTATTCTCACATATACTTTATTTTACAAAGGGTCTCGCCTAAAGGAACAGCATTTGTTCTGTTAACTTCAGATTAGTTTGGGTTAGTGGTTTGCTTTTGTTTCTTTTACTTTTAAGTAATTACTGTTTTTCCCCTCTTGTGTGTGGAAGCTATAGAAACAGACTTGTGGAAACTGGGATCAAGCCTTTTTGACACAGGTAGTATTACGCAATGTTTTCTAATCACCAACTCTGTCATTTTAAGGCTTTTGATTGGAGCTGCATCTTTACCTGCCTCACACCAGACGTAGGTGGGCGTGGCTTGGGAGAAACAGCCTCATAGGCCAAATTAGCACCCCTAATTGCAATACCTAATTAAGTCCACAGACTAGAAGCTCCCCCACTTGCTGCTTTAGGAAGAAATTACAAGGCCCTTTTTACATGAGAAGCATTTGCATGCTATATGCAAGAAATCTACCTGTATGATCATCACACACATTATAAACTTCCACAGAACTGTTGTGAACAGTGGCTATCCTGAGTATGAATTGGGCGAATCCACACATACTTTTTGTCCTGGGCTTTCGAGGCACAGGTCTGCACTTCAAAGCTATGTGTCCAAGCACTCTTACTTTTGCAATTCACAGTTTGAGTTTCCAATGGATTGCTATTTGTGCCGATCCAATGGTGAGGAGTGGGTTTTTGCGGGGAAAGCTCTAGAGCAAAAAACAGAGCCACTCAGACATGGAGCTTTAAAGTATGGACCATGCCTGGAAAGGGTGGAGGAAAGGGTGGACAAGCCCTGACAGGAGCAAATGGAATGTAGGAAAAGAAAATTGCATTTATTATTATTATTATTATTATTATTATTATTATTATTATTATTATTATTATTATTATTAATACTCCGCCCTCCTCAAAATAAAATTAAGTGGGAACCCATGAATCATAACCATAGGGGTAAGGAATTAAAAGCTCACCAGGCCCGGCCACTTGTGCTGGTCCCATATGGGCCGATAGAAAGAGCCAAGGAGGCCACTTACATACAGGGTCCTGTAGAAAGAAGGGAGTCGACTGGGCCCGGACCAAAGGCCTGGCGGAACAGCTCCATCTTGCAGTCCCTGCGGAAAGATGTCAAATCCCGCAGGGCCCTGGTCTCTTGCGACAGAGCATTCCACCAGACTGGGGCCAGGGCTGAAAAGGCTCTGGCCCTGGTCAAGGCCAGTCTAACTTCCTTGAGGCCCAGAACCTCCAAAGTATTATTGTTTGTGGACCGTAAGGTCCTCCGCGGGGCATACCAGGAGAGGCCTATATTAAGCTATGGCAAGAGAGGCAATTTTTTTCATACTTAGCATGTGTGTGCTATTAAATGGAGCCTTTCTAAAAATCAGAAAGCAGAGAGTCACAGCTGAAACGTGAGGTTCCAATGATGAATCTGCAGATGAGGGGTCAACGTTATGGAGGATCCTGCCAAACATGAAAGAGAAAGGGATTTTAACTTAATCCGCCCCAAAGCAGATTCATCACATGAATCTTGCAGGTTGTGTAAGTCATTATGTTGCAGTTACTGAGTACATGTGCTTGTGAACACACCCTTAGTCCTATTCCATAATGTTTTAGCTATGCTTTGCCCTTTCTTGTTTGCTTAAGTGAGAGAGTTGTTGTGCGAGGATGGGCTTACATAGGCAATGCATCCATATACACAGGTCAGAACAGCCAAAAGGTTTACATTTCCAAGTTGAATCTCAGCACATGTATCAGGATGTTAAGAGATTACCATCAACAGAAAGTAAAAACACTCTAAATGTTCAGGTGGATGTCTGGATACCTATTTGCAGGCAAGATTATTCATCACACAGCTTGAGGTGAGAAAGGGGAAATTTTCCAAGGGACCAGAATACAATAAAAAATTAGCTCAGTGATTAAGTTTGATGCATGCTGATTATCACTTCAAAGAGAATTATTTTTAGTTTGTATGTGACAAGTATTGCCTGAGTGGAGATTTAATGAGCCTGGACAGCTGTGACAACTCAGTGGTGAAAAAGCTTAATTGGCTTGCAGTGAAGCACCAAGGCAGAGTGAGGGAATATTCCCAGGACTGACAATTCGAAGGATTGACAATACAGTCTTCAAGCCAGCCTGGCAACCTAGAAGGGCTCACTAGAAAGGGCTGCCTTTTCAATGTATTGCCTTTTCTCGGTGATACATGATGGGTGGCATTTTTATTAAAAAGAACTATATAATTATCTAATTGCATTCAAGCAGTGGCCTGAAAGCCAGGCTGCAAAGGAAAGACCTCCCTCTACAGCCTCAGCTTAAACTCAAACAATGGCTGCAGCTGCAAAGTCAGAATGAGAATGCTCTCCCGACTCTTTTCCAGCGGTGAATCGGCACCAAATTCAAAAAGCACCAGACCAGCCACGAAAAGGAAGAATTAGGAGTGCAGCTAGAGCGCACTCTCAGTGCTTTCTTTTCAGTTTTATCTTGTGAATTTACCTGTCCATGACACCTGGTGATGGATGGGGAGGGTAAAGGCCACGGATTGAGCCAAGCCATACTGTGAGGTGAAGATTTCCTACTGCTGATCTAATTTTCAGCTTTCTAGAGGTGTAAAGTTCAAATAAAGATAAACACCACATGGACCATGTTGTTCATGTTTCAAAATGAAATTGTTGTGGGGTAAATTCCATGTAGGATGACACAGTGCATAAACACAGTCTAATGTGCGGAACAGAGCCTTGTTAGCCCCATTTTGTGGTATGGCCCATTTTGTGGTATGCCCCAAAGTGCAAGAATAACTGGTGATAATTTACAGTTCATTGTGGCAAGACAAGAATTTACAGTTCATTGTGGCGAGACAAGAACTCCTTTCTATGTTCCCTCATGGCTCATGTAATTATCCCACCTCTTATATCAGCAAGTAGGGCTGTGAAGTTTAATCAGTAGGTGAATCAACCACACATATAACAGCCTAACATCCATGAATTCTGAAGTCAAAAAAGCTAGTAGCTACCACTATATCTCAGATGTATGTGGTACATTATTATTTATACCCTGCCCATCTGGTTGGGTTTCCTCAGCCACTCTGGGTGGTTCACAGCACATGTCAGAACATACTAAAACATCAAACATTTGAAACTTCCTAATACAGGGCTGCCTTCAGATGTCTTCTAAAAGTCAAATAGTTGTTTGTTTCCTTGACATCTGAAAGGAAGGTTTTCCACAGGGAGGGCTCCACTATTGAGAAGGCCCTCAAAAATATGATGATGTCATCATCTTATGCCCTTTGCATTCAATAACCGACTGTGTCATTATTGATCATTCCAGGTTTCAGTTCCAAGGAAGACGTGGTCCCCAAACCCCTGGAACCAGTTTCACAGGGAAACCCAAGTATGTGCATCAGCCAAGTATTTGCACCTGAGAGTCTGCCCTTTCAAAGCTTCAGCCATTGGGAGGAAAGGAGAGCCTTCTTAGAGGGCTTCCCCATTGTGATTTCTGGGGGAAGGGAAAGAATGGATGTATCAGGGTTCAAAGATGTCATCCATTGCAGTGGAATCCACATTTTGCTAATGAGCTTAATTTTTGCTGAATCCATTCCTAAGTTAGCTGAAGAGAAATCACCCAGGACTAGTTATTGGTTTTTACTGCTGTGGACTGAGCTGCTGTTTAACCTAGTTGTGATTTTCAAGATAATATAAACTGGATGTTTGAGGCACACATTTGCAAGAGCTGCAAAAGTTTGCCTAAAAATTCAGTGAAGCAGCCCAGGGTGTTACTCCTTTCAGCCCCAGACAGCATGCTCAACAGGCAACCCAACCTTTTAGCTAGAAGGTTTTAGTCCTGGAGCATAGGTAGGCAAACTATGGCCCGGGGGCCAGATCCGGCCCAATCGCTTTCGAATTCTGGCCCACGGACAGTCCGGGAATCAGCATGTTTTGTACATGAGTAGAATGTGTCCTTTTATTTAAAATGCATCTCTGGGTTATTTGTGGGGCCTGCCTGGTGTTTTTACATGAGTAGAATGTGTGCTTTTACTTAAAATGCATCTCTGGGTTATATGTGGAGCATAGGAATTCGTTCTCCTCCCCCCCCAAAAAAAATATAGTCCGCCCCCCCCAAGGTCTGAGGGACAGTGGACCGGCCCCCCCGCTGAAAAATTTTGTTGACCCCTGATCTAGAGGATCACTGGTCCCCTATCCTTGGTCTGTTGCCATGGTAAAACCATCAGGGGCTCCTGAGCAGTCATTATATATCTGATTATACAGTAAGGTTTCTTTTTTCTGACCCAATATAGAATTCTATTTAAAGTGATGCTTTATGCTAACTTAGGGGTTGAACTGCTGTGTTGTTGGACTGCAGTTCCAGTATCCATGAACATTGATTATGCTGGTTGGAGGTGATGCGATTTGGAATTCAGCATCTGGAGGGCCACAGATTCCCCATTCCTATCTTAAAGTACAAACACAATTGGAGAGAAAGCTACCTGGTATAGGGAAGCGTGGATGCAAGGCAAATCAGAATGCAAGGGTATCATAAGTACAGTGCCATTTTACTAGAAAGAGAGGTGCCAGAACGCACTATGAATGCCTCCCTCATTGTCTTAGAATGGCAATGGCATCCACCTGAGAGGTGCCAGAACTGAGTTCTCCATCAGACCAATGGTCCAGCACCCTGTTCTCCTCTCTCCCTGCCCCAGAGGCATTAATTTCATTCGCAAAACTTGCCCTCCTAATTCTTGCTCTTAATGCCACCAATATCAATCTTAGATTATGGCTACTCAGGGACAAAATTTATGAATCACCTTTAAATAGCTGCAGGAAAGTGCTAATTTTCCTCCTAAAATAGCAAGGCGGGTGTATCCGCCTCACCAGGTTTTATCACAGTTCTCCACAAATAATTGCTGGATTTTGTCAGGGGTTTATGCTTCTGGAGCCAATCTTGTAATGAAAGGAATGCCATGCAGGAGCCAGGAACAATCTCGGCACACAGTACAAATCCTGATTCGGAGTAAGGAAGTTGGAACACACTCGGAACAAGATCACTCACAAAGGGTTTTGTAAAGGGCATGGGGAATCTTTACAAGCCTGGCACCTCTTCAGTGAAATATACCTTTATTGGCACACCTGTCTTGGTGGGAGCAGTTTCAAAGAAAACCATACAAGAAGCCTGACTAGGAACAAAAACCATTAATTGCCATTTAAGCTTATCCAAATGTTGATCCCTTTCAAGGAAATGAGTATTTTCTCAGCAGCTTAGAGCAAAAGAAGAATAGACTGCTATTTCTTGAAGACACTCCTTGCAGGTCAGAATCAATAAATTTGGTTACTTAAAAAAAAAAAAATAGAGAGAAGAGGTTGCTTTAGCTTTGGGTGTTTGTCTACTGTTCTGCGAGCCAAAATAGCAAGATGAGTGAGGACACGTGCATTTAAAAGACTACAATCAAGTTTTTAAATATCCAGACTGGAGAGGCAGATCTGAAAGCCACAAAGGAGATTATCATTCCTTGAATTACTTCCATGTCTGGCAAAATAGCAATTCCCACTTCAATAAAGAAGGAGATTTTTTGTTCCAGCACTAATTAAAGAACACTTTTTGTATGGGGGGGGGGTGTTGTTTTGTTTTTTGTTTTTTCCCCAAATAGCTATACAAGTCAGAATGCAGGAATAGAGAATATAACCACAATGCACACTAAAATGCAGGAAGGAAAGAGAGGCACTCAGTGTGGTAAAACTTTCATGTGGTAAGACTGCTGCTGGACTGTACCACTTCAGACTTGGTGAGAGGGGGTAGAACACAGTGCATATAGAAAATTAGCAGAGAGGGGGAAATTCTTCTGTTGCTAACTCACAATATACTCATCTTATAGGCGCATGGAAAATGTTGTTTATTAGCTTGGGTTTGTTCTGTAGAGACACAACTAATTATTCAACCTCACACCACCATCCTGAAGTAGCTCAGTCCGCATGAGTCACATATAAATAACTGCTTGTCTCAAGTGCCTCTGAAGTCCAAGTCTTGCAAAGTTGTCAAATCTTACACAATCATTTAATGACATGATTTGAATATGACTGCTCCTGATGTATTCAAATAGCCCACATGAAGCTCAACCCTCTTATACATCTTCTGAGAAGTTGGCCTCATTAGGTTCAAATGGGATTTAGTCCCAGGTAAGTGTGCATAATATGACTGTATTCTTAGTGTATGTGGGGACTCCTAAAAGTGTCTTCTGAGCTAAGTTTTCCTTTCATAGGTCTGTGTGATTTCAAGGTGGCCTGTATCAGCTGAGATAGCAGAAGTACAGTGGTGCCTCGCAAGACAAAATTAATTCGTTCCGCGAGTTTTTTCGTCTAGCGAATTTTTCGTCTTGCGAAGCACGGTGTCGGAAAAGTTTTGGAAAAGCTTCAAAAATCACCAAAAACCTCAAAAAAGGCTACCACACCGCATTCTATGAGTTGCTCCTCGAAGTCAAGTCGCAACGGTATTAAGGGTGTTAAGAAAAAGGAAACAAACTTGCAAGACGTTTTCGTCTTGCGAAGCAAGCCCATAGGGAAATTCGTCTTGCGAAGCAGCTCAAAAACCGCAAAACCCTTTCGTCTAGCAAGTTTTTTGTCTTGCGAGGCACCACTGTAGAAGGAAGGAAGAATCATAGAATTATAGAGTTGGAAGGAACCCTGAGGATCATCTAGCCCAACCCCTTGCAATGCAGCAATATTGCAGTTGTCCCATATAGGGATCAAACCTGCAACCTTGGCAGATTGGGAACCATTGTTAGATATGGATGCAGTCTGCAGTAGATCATCAAGGGTTTCTGACTTCTGATTGTCAAACCATAGAAACAGCCAAACAACTTCCCCACCTAGATTAGCCTGCTGAAATGAAGTAAGTGGACCAAGACAAGAGAACTTTTAGGTTTAAGAACTGTAAACTTGGTTCAGTTCTGGTAATAAAAACACATTTCAAAGCTCAGACTGTGCTCCAAGGCACCATGTTCATGTGCATATCTTTATACTAAATTCTGGTTGGTAAAAATTGGGGGGGGGGTTGTGGGGGGAAGAAAAGTAGATTAAACAATCCTGAAGTTTCCCCAGCTCTGTGGATGGGACATTTACAGAAACAGAATTATTTCTGAGCAGAAACAGAAACACTAGTTCTTCTCTACTTGCCAAGTAGGGTTATTGTTATCTATGTCAAGTGAAGCTTTGTAATCTTTGGTAAATTCTGTGAATGATTGAGTACATGCTCTCTTATCATGGTTTGAGGTGTGTTTTTGTAGTCATGCAGGAAAAACACAAAATATATGCAAAAGGAACTCCCAAGTTAACTGTAATCTATTCTTTTTTCAGATTGCAAAGTTGATTTATCCTTCTTGATAGATGGCAGCTGGAGCATTGGCAAGCGCCGCTTTCAGATCCAAAAACAGTTCCTCAAAAATGTTGCTCAAGCCCTGGATGTGGGCCCAGCTGGTCCTCTTATGGGTATCATCCAGTATGGGTAAGAGAGTATGATGTATTTTCATAACATCTATGCTGCCTAACATCCATCTCCATGTCTGTGGCAACACCACAGGAACTTCTTGTGGCAAACTACTTAATACACTTTTTTTTTGTTCTACAGATATGTATCTCACATTGCTAGACTGCACCAGCACTGCATCATAAAAATCATATATCTTAAGTTAGGACCTTGTTAGCTTATTTGATATATCCAACCATGGTCAAAATCCAGTCTTAATCTCCATTGTCAGAAAAAGATTTCCAAGTATAGAGATTCTTGATTGTTCCACAACCTTTCTGCAGATCACTTGAATGGAGTGTGTAGACCACCATTTGAGAACCTCTCTAATAGCTCATACTTCAGGGATTATGTGAGTCCAACAACACTGGGGGAGACTGCAGGTTCCTCACCCCTCACCCATCAAGGGCAGTTGCCCCACCTACAAATATTTTTTTTGTCAAATAATTGATTTTAAAAAAGCAGCCACAAATGTAAGTTTCACATATGACATGTTTACACATTTCTATGAAAACACAGGAAAAATTCATGCGAAATTACTATAAATTACAACTGGTATCATTAATGTGTTAAGAGTTAATGCCATATTGTGTATGAACTTATTTTCCCGGGGATAACACAAAACGAAACTGCTCCGTTTTCATTTTACAAATAGTGATGACCCTTCAACTGAATTTAACTTGAAGACCTATACAAACTCTAAGGATCTGCAAAATGCCATAGAGAAAATACTACAGAAAGGAGGATTGTCCAATGTTGGTATGTATCCTGCACAATACATCCACAGCTAATCAGTTTAAGAATCAAAAGATGTTGGTATGCTAGATGTTCTAGGCAGATTGAGGTCAAGACCACAAACTGTCCTCACTCATTTCTGGTTCCTCTTCCCTTAGTTTGGAAAATACTTTGTCTTCCAGAGAATCAGGATTTAATATCTGAAAGTTTTCTCTGAATAGCTTGTCCCTTTCACAGTGCAAATATAGCACATTGGTGAGACACCAACAACCATAGAGTTCCAAACAGAAAGTAAAATATCCAATACCTTAGTCAGTGCTTTTTTTCTAAAAAAATGTTTAGGGGTACTACCATTTTCCTACTCATATTGAAATACTGCCTCTCAATGAGGCCAAACTTAGATTTACAAAATGTTTAGGGGTATGCGTACCCCTGCTCCCCCCCCCGAAAAAGCACTGACTTTAGTTCAGTATCCCTTATTGCAAATCTATTCCCTCTTTCGGCTTTTAAAACATATCTGGCAGAAGTTAGAGACACATTTGACCAAGCAAGCAAGGAAGGAAGACACATACATACAAGAAGATTCCACGGCAGGTTCCATTATTGGATGAGGGATCGCATGCAGATGTGGGATGTGAATGCACAAATGAGATTTGCATCAGCTTTGTTATGCACATTTGGATGTGAGGCAACCATTTGACATCACATGGCTCTGGTGGGGGGATATATGTCCATTTCCATGTGGACAGAAAAATGTATCCTCAACCAGCGACTTAGATTGAATGTGCATTGTTGCCTGTAACTAGATCTGGGCCACTGATGATTTGAGAGAATCCTCAAATTGTTGTTGCTCCTGTCCTCAATTTTATAGTTGCTGTTGTTAGTTATAGACAATAATAGGCAAAACAATCATATAAATGGCAAGGAGCTCAGGTTCTAAGAGATTTTAACGTTCCTTTTCATTGTTTTGCTCAGCAAGTTACAACTCTTACTCCCCCTCACCCAATCTTCACGCAGGGAGAGCGCTGTCCTTTGTTAACAAAAACTTCTTTGAGGATGCTAATGGGAACAGAGGTAGTGCACCCAACGTTGCTATAGTGATGGTGGATGGGTGGCCTACAGATAAAGTGGAAGAGGCCTCTCGGCTTGCAAGGGAATCCGGCATCAACATTTTCTTTGTCACCATTGAAGGACCAGATGAAAATGAAAAGCAGAATGTTATTGAAACAAACTTTGTGGACAAGGTAAGGGGTACATTGGGATCCATCAAGCAAGAGGCAAGATTTCTTGATTCTGATGAAAGGTGGGATCTGAACTCTTCATCACATGTAGGCAAGTCAATATAAAAGTGAGACATCCTTGCCAGGCCAAAAACCCACAAGTATGAGCGAGCAAACTGGCTACCACTCTGTTCCAGCAATGTCCAGCTATAGCTATATAGTTCTCTCTTTGAAATATTCACATGCTACAATAGTCACCATATTGAGACTCAATACGGCAAAGTTTTACAAGATCCCCGTTATAAACAGGATGCATCTATGTACGCTTAGTTCTTCAGTGGAGTCACACAGGGCAGATTATGAAGGTTCAGCAAGTGAGACTGCAAGACTCAAGCAATCAACTCACTTCAAAGCCTCAATCAAGTTGTGTAGTGTTAGATCATGTTTACTGAATGCTGTGTGCTCTTGCCTCCAGTTTTCCTCCAAAACACACAAAAGTTCTGGATACACTTCAGTTAGAACTTACTCTCCAGTTAGAACTTACTCTCACAAGCTATGTAGTATAGGTCAGGTACTCATGACAAAATGCCTCTTCAACTGAGTGGTGTTAGTCTGGCATGTACGTAGTCTTTCCTGGAAGGTTGGCAAATGAGCCCAAGTTCAGGAAGCAAAGTGGACTTTGAGAACTGTCCTTCAGAATACATCTTTCCCCCCCTCCCTCTGGACACCCTTTCAGATAATTTTGTGCACTTTCCACTGTGTCTGTGCCATGAAATACATTTCCTATGAACTTCAAAGCCCCTTAATGCCTTCAACCTGGGAAGCCTCCAGACTGAATTGGACTGGCTGATGGTCTCGATTTCCTTTAGGTTTGAATGGGGGAAGAGCCACAGTAAGCCTCTGTGCACTTGCCAGACTGGGAAAGTAGAATGAGGCAAGAAGCCCTGTGTTCATACATAGTGACTTAATGGTAGCTGTATCTTAGAAAATGGAAATAACTTTAAGACATGAGAGCAAACACGCCTGCAATGAATGTTAAGCCTGTTGACAGAAGTAGAGTCAATTCAGATGCTAGTTTTGCAATGTGGCAGGTACTCGATTAGCAAGTATAAACGCAACAGTCTACCATTTAGCTGCCTTTAAGCTGGATGTAGACCTCAACATCTAAGAAACGATAAGGGCGGGTATTATTCAGCTGTGTTTTCTACCAGTTTGATGCAATACCAGTTTGTCTCATAAAAACGTTTCATACATAGGGACAGAGCCATCGTAAGGTGAAATCAATGACTGACAGTAATAAGTTGCCTCCATGAATTTTGCTGTAACTGCTCTTGAAATTCATTGCTTTTGTTTTCTCTCTTTCAGGCTGTGTGCAGGACCAATGGGTACTATTCCATCAATGTGCCCAGTTGGTTCAGCTTACACAAAGTAGTGCAGCAGTTAGTGAAGCGAGTCTGTGACTCTGATCGCCTGGCATGCAGCAAGACCTGTCTGAATGCAGCGGATATTGGATTTGTCATTGACGGGTCCAGCAGCGTTGGCACTGGCAACTTCCGCACCCTCCTCCAGTTTGTCGCTAACATCAGCAAGGAATTCGAGATTTCCGAGACAGACACCCGCATTGGAGCTGTGCAGTACACCTACGAACAGAGGCTGGAGTTTGGCTTCGACAAGCACAGAACGAAGCAGGATGTCCTAAACGCTATCAAGAGAATCAACTATTGGAGCGGAGGAACCAGCACCGGAGCAGCCATCAACTATGCCTTTGAACAGCTCTTCAGCAAATCCAAACCAAACAAGAGGAAGATAATGATTCTTATTACAGATGGCAGATCATACGATGATGTCCGGGGGCCAGCTGCAGCGGCACATCAGAATGGTAAGCCAGAAGACCCTATAAACACCTATTTTAGGGGTAGGCAGCCTGTAGCCCTCCAGAAGTCACAGAACTACAGCTCCCATCATTCCCAACCATAGCTTATACTGGCTGGAGGTGATGGGATTTGGAGTCCTGCAACATCTGGAAAATACTGAAGAACAGAAGAGTCCTGTTCCATCAGACCAAGGCCCATCTACGCCAGAACCCCTCATTTATTTTAAAAATAAAGCTTTGCATAAAGCACCCAAACAATGGGGCTCTGGATCTAGAGTATGGCATCTAAGTTTTGCAAGCCAGAAGTCCAAGTTTGGTATAATAATAAAAAGTAGTGTATTTGTATATTCTTGGTGAACATTAAGCCTTTCAATTTTTGAAACACAGGAAGGACAAGTATGAGTCATTCAACAAGACAATGGGGAACAACAAGTCTGGGGATTGGAATGCCTCATTTATTTAAGTTTAAACACCTCACCACTTCTGATAATATTTTTGGGCCCTTATATGGATATTACTTTGAATGCAATATTGTTTCAAATAAGGCATTAACCTCATTATGTACTCATGTTTCTCACTTCAGGAGTCATAGCCTATTCAGTAGGAATTGCATGGGCTGCCCAAGACGAGCTGGAAGCCATTGCTACTGACCCCGACAAAGAACACTCCTTCTTTGTGGACGAGTTTGACAGCCTCTACAGATTTGTTCCTAGGATCATCCAGAATATTTGTACCGAGTTTAATTCACAACCACGGAACTGAAATCAGCAGCAGGCTCCAGGAAACACTGCATCACTACATGAGAAAATGTTTGGCAAGCAATGCCAGCCAGGAGGCTCAAAGGCATCTGTGGCTAAGAGCCAATGTCAGCTCTATTCTCCATGCATGGCAATAATGGGCGTAGACTGATCAATCCCCTTCCCCCCACCCTTGCTGGTTTCAAAACTGATTCAGTAGAGGAGCTGGCTACAGTCCTTGGTTAGATAATTCACTTGACTCAAATCTATAGATTGGAGTTAACTTCCACATAGAATAGGAAACTAATAGGTCTAAGGCTGTAACCCAGATGCACTGGACTTGGCGGGCATGCCAGAGATGGCATTTGTTGGGTACCACCCCATTTCAGCTCTCCAGTGATGCAGAATGGCTAACCAACAGCTGGCTTTAAAATATTACATGGCGCTTTGGAACCCGGCCTTTAATTAAGATCTGTTGGCAGACACATGAGGACAGGAAGCAAGCAAAGGACAAGAGACTACAACAAGCAGGGCAGATCAGGATTTGGTTCGGGGGGGGGGGAATCAGTATCAACAAAGATGGAGTATGGCACTCACACCAGCTGTCCACAATTGCTTTGTTGGACATAACAGCACAAGTGTTGAAAGAATAGTTTGGGGAAAATTGAAGCTTACAGATTGTTTAATTACACATCACAGAACGTTCAACTGAAGTTAGTTGCAATGCAGGCCAGGCAGACAGAGTCTGTAACCTGGCACCAAAAGAGCAAGGCAGTAAATTATATATATGGTTCCTACCAGTTTCCTTCCTGTCTTCATAAACGAGTCCAGAGAGCAGCTTCCCACATGCCTAGTTCAGTGACATCATATTCCTTCCATCTCTTCAGATTCTAAAATCAAGCCTCAGCCTAAGGGAATCTGCAGTTTTTACAGATGCTTCTAGGGTTGGTGCTGTGATGCATTACAAAAAGCAAAAGTGGCAATCTATTATTTATTCTATTTCCCATAAGCCAGAGTATTTATCACTGGACATCAGCATCAAATGCCCTCTGCTGATTTTACAACTGCTGTCACAAGCAACGGACCCTGTCAATTCTCTTTGATTTTAATATACAGCTATTAGCACTCAGGCCCAAGAATAGTTTTATCAGCAAAGTGGGCCTTTGGTGTGTTGCATAAGATGTCAAATAGATGTTTATTCCTGCTCTCTGCTTCCTGTTTTTTAACCAGCTGCTGATCCACAAGAGAGCTTGTTCTCTTAACCCCTGACTGCTAAGTTTACTCAGGAGCCTTTGGAGAGTGATCTTACGATCTTTTAAAAAGTCTTGAGCATTCACTAGGCTTCCTATGTCAGGAAAATTCCTGACATATCCATGTTTTCGGGTGTAAAAATGGCATCGGGGGGGAATTTGCCAGCAAAATGCCAGAGAAAACCCAGGTGTTTATGCACCGCAGCTCCAAAAGCTTAAAATGACTATTTTTTTGGGGGGGGGAGGTTTCTCCCCCAAAAGCCCAACCATTTTGGGGTCTTCCTGAAAAAAGCTCAACACCTTTGCAGGTGCCAGAAATTTTACTTTTTGAAATACATGGCAACTGTGGTGCTTACTGTCTAGTGGATCACACCTATGTGCTTGTTGACAGGACTCAGCCTTTAAATAATTTGTTGTGAGTCAAAATATCAGTATTGAGGGGCATTTGGCTTTGCATATGGACTACAGCTACATGGTCAACCTTGAGTATTGACCATGCTGGTTGGGGTTGATGGGAGATGAAGCTCAGCGACAGCTGAAGGGTCCAAGGTTCCCTACCAATTGTGTATCTGCTAGTTGTATCTTTCATGTTTTTCATCAGTTTTCCTAGAACAGATGTTCGGTTTTTTGGCTTGTAAATTCCTGGATTTCCTCCCCCCCAAGTGGTGCTGTGTTGCCTATTTCTCAGCTCTCAGGTATAGAGGCCTCTTACATATTATTACATAAGAGCCGCAATATCGCATCTGAGTTATTTTAAGAACTCTTGGGTGTCTACACCATCCAGGCTTGGAGATTTATTTTTAAATCGTCATTAGGACTTAGAACTTTATCTCATCATCATCATTTGCCTCGCCTCCCTGAAAAAGTCAGTTTCCACACGGTATTTCTCCGCATCTTCCGCAATGAAGACAAGTGCAAAGAATGCAGCTGAATGCAAACATTTGCAAAGGATTTGTGGATGAAACATGAGCTTGTAAATATTATTTTAACTTTCCCCTCTCTGCACATGCACCTACATTAAAGAGCTTTTTAAAAAATAACTTGCTGTACCCTTTTGCAATAAAAGCTACAAAAAGGGTGTGCTAGATCTCATTTGCTTTGGAGGAAAAAGAAAGCTTACACAAACCCAATAAACCTCCCGCCCCCCTCTAACTTCTGAAGCTAAAGCCTGCGTACGGACTTTTTCCCTTGTAAAGAAGGCATGAGTAGACCCTTTTTGCTTCCTAGGATTGTGAACATAAGAAGCTGCATCAGATTCATTGGTTCATATTGCTCAGTCTGGCTCTCCCAAGCTCTCCAGGGTTGCCGCCAGGGTCTTTCGCAGCAATACTACTGGAAATCCTAAATGGGAGGGAGACTTTCAGTAAGTCAAGCATGTGTTCCATTCCAAGCTTGGACCCTCCTCAAACATCCGGACTGGTCCATTCTTAAATAGCCTTATAAATCTGACTAGATGGACCACTGAGTTTTTCTACATTGCATTAGTGCTGAAAGTTTTACAGTGGGATTAAAGTAATGGCTGAACCAGCCTGCACTGAGTTTAGGGGCTGCATTCCAATAGCATATTCTCAAACTTATTTGTGTGCCAGGATTCAACCCCAACATTTTTTCATGGGCCTTAACATGGTGCAGTGTATGAAAGTGCCTTCAAATGTGCTTACTCTCAGCAGTACTTTGTTTACTTGCAGTATTTATGGTCCACATGCATGAAGCATTAGGGAAAGGGCTAATAGAAATTATTTGTACTTCATAATCTGTGTGAAATATCCTATTCACTTCAGTATTAAAGTGCAATATAGAACAACCCAAGATATTCCTATGTGCTATCATTATTTGTTGATGGCTCAGGCAAGTTACAAACATCAGCATTTTCCACTTTAGCAGTTAATTCCAAGAGAATGGAAGTGTCTACTTATTACATCACACAGTTTTCTCTTGTGACAAGGCAGAACATGTGTTTTTTTTAAGGGAGAACCACCATTTTGACACTTTCATCCAGCAGCCCTCAATGCAAACTGCAATCTGTTTTGTATTTAGCAGATCCTTAATTAATTTAGCCTGCATAACGCATGCTGCATAACTTTTTTTTTTTTTAAAGAATAATCCCTTGTTCTGCCAAATACCCAACTTAATTAAGAGTTCTGGAGAATTCAAATACTTACTACTTTAAGATATTCTGTTTGATAGTGATTAAAAGGGTTTTTAAATTTAAAAGTGCTTATAAGCTGCTTAATGTTTTAAAAAATCTAAGTGGTGTACAACATAACAATAAAATAAAAATAACATAAAAACAAACAAAAACAAGAATTCAAAGAAATAATTGCCCTACGGCAGCTTTTGATTTTTTTCTTTTCCAGTGGACCAACATGGTTACCTCTGAGTAAAAATGTAATTCATAAAGTCTGTGGAGCAAATGATGACATATAAAGAGGCTTTTTTCACCCTATGGCTTGTATTTTTGGAGAGGTTCCATAAACTGTAATATACATTTAGAACACACACAAAGATGTTGAAAAATAGTATTTATTAGCACCCAATTTACATAAATACATAGTACAAAGGACATTTATTTGCTGCGGTAATATTTAGTAAAGCTGCTCTGTATAGTGTTACTTCAGGAAGGTCCATTTGATTTTACTCAACATAGAATGCAGGTACTGTACACAGAAATTCACTTTGCAACTCTTCAGTGCCACTGCCTTTATTAGTACCTCAGCATTGCCTCATTTACGTGAGGTATTAACAGAAGTTATTTTTGTATTTAATAATGAGAACAACTTTCTCAACCTCCAGAACAAATTTACTCAAAATCTTCCACAAACTGCTTTGCTGTTCTTTACTTTTAAAGGCAGTTAAATATTAAAAGACTGAAAAACAAACAAAAACCAGGTACTATTGATGCTTTTGCAACTTATCTGGTTTTGAGAAAAATGGCGAAATATTGAAAATGGTTCTTCAGACACACATTACTCTGCTGCTAAATATTTTTGAACTTTTGGGGATGAAATAATGGTCTCTCAGAGGAAAGCGACAACTCTAGAGTACAAAGAGTCTTTTTCTGGTATGAACTTTGTGCCTAAACTGTACTACCGACACTGCTTTCCCCATTAATGCTCAATCTTCCTAAAGCAATGAAAACAAGGGCACACTGATTCACACCCCTAGATAACTTATGTTGGTCAAAATTTGGAAGAATCAATATATCACATTGTAACATTAAAACTTCCACATCAATACTAAGGTATCAATCCTATATTTACTGACTTGGGAGTAAGCCCCTTTGAGCGCAGTGGGGCTTACCTCTGAGTATGCATGCATACGATTGCACTGTAGAGATTTTCCACCAAAATGACTATTCTGTATACAAGCAAAAAGGCTGATTGTATTTAACCAAGGAGTACTGTCACATGCTCGTTGAGGAGCATCCCTCCATCTTTTACTACAAGAACTATTCTCGGTTCATCTATGAACAATATGCTATCTATTACCCATGATAAAGACAGAAACCATGAGGACAGGTGAGCATGACTGTTCTTGGAAAGATTGACTAGACTAAGCAACCAGCCATACTCTGTGGTGCAACTGACCATTCATGCATCAGAAAATGGATAGTACACACCTCACACTGGTCCTAATTTAATCCACTCCACACATGCATTCTGTAGCCTATTCATATTTCAGCTATTCCCATATACACATCTATCTTGCTGCTATTCCCAACATGATAAAAGCGTCAAATGTTATGATCCCTAGTAACCAGTTGGAACATTCCCTTGAAACAAAAAACTGTGCAAGTGCAGAAGGATGGCTACTTCCGTTAAGTTTCCACATCCCTTTTCAAAATTGGTTCCGATTTAAGTTCAACTGTATTTAAGCAATGGAAGCAAGGTACAGTTACCTTGTCAGGAATGAAGAACACACCTTGCACTTCCAGGCTACCATCAGTAGCCTTTACTTTAAAGATGAGAATGAGACAAGTGTTTAAAGAACAAGCAGTAAAAATCAAAATTATTTAAATTCAAGTTTCTTTAGTGTTTGGAAGAGTAGGAAAAACCACTGCAGGAGAACAAAAGCCAGTGGTGGCCTAGCAATTTTGCTAACATCTAGCATGGAGGCATGTATAAAAAGAAAATAGCTGGCCAACATGCGGAAAATACAAACTAGATTATTAAAAGAAATGGAGATGATCTCGCAATATATAAAACAAAGATTAATACAAGTTTTCAGTCTAAAATACAATGTGTTGGCTCCAGAGTTGCATGGAGCAACATGCAGAACTAGCCCACCTCCGCAATAAGTTTAGTCAGTAAGACAAAGTATTCTAATATAGTTTCCTTTCCCTTCAAAAGAACTGCTATTGGTAAACCTGCCCAGCGCACATTACTGTGAAATATTGTTGTCAATCTGTGTTTTCAGCTTGCAGAGTTTCAGAAAGCCAAGAACACAGTACAAGAGACCCTTTCAGTTAATTTGGGCTCCCCAGTTACAAGATGTTACGTATTTTGTCTGGTTTCAAAAGCTGTCCTGTACTTTATATAAAATGGCACAGATGCTGTGGCACTAAAATCTGTGTTTATCATGGTCATCTGACTATCGCAGGGAATATTTTGGAAGGTGTCCACCTAGAAGCCAACTTATATTGGAACACCAGTTCCAAAAGGAGCAAGAAAAATGGTTCAGTCTGAAACCTCCAATTATTCCTTATATAATTTGGTTGGTTTTCATTAAGTTATCCATGTAAGCAATGGTGTGTTTTACTTGGCAAAAAGCTGTGTAACTTTTCTGAGTACTGGGACAAATATGCCGCAGAACTCACATCAAATTAGGATCTCTCCATTCAAACTGAGTGCAAAAAAGTTACAATTCTCAGACCTTGTCCAATCAGAACCTAAGGCAATTCTGAAACACTTAAGTTCTATGTAAACTTCAGTGTGTATCCAATACATGAACAGCAGAAAGCGTATCTTCTGATCAACTGCAGTGTGAATTTATCAATCTATGCATTAAAAGCTTATTGGGGGAAATTGAACTTTTAAAATATTCTGGCATTCACTATGCTGCAGAAGATTCTGATTTTTAAAACTGCTCTCCCCCCCCCCCCCGAGACTACTGAATCATCCAACATTTTCATCACTGCTTAGGCCAAATGTATTGCTCTGTCTTCCTTTGGACCGTATCAGCAACGCCGAGGGGGGTGTCTTGTTTTCTGGGCAGCCCAGGCTTGTGCCCTAGGGAGGTCGCTTCAGTCCTGCTATTGCAGTGGTTTGACTTCACCCCTGGAGGTGCACTCCACTGAATATACTCTACGTCAGGGACGGGGGAACTTGTGCAGCTCTTCCGAGCAACACGCCAGTGGTGTGCAGGGCCAGAGATAAAAGTGGAAGGAGCAACAAAGGTAAATTTCATCAAAGGTTAATTTTACCTCACCCTCCTCTACATCCTGCATCCAGAAAAGAAAGAGGCATTATCAGAGTTCAAGCACATGTTCCTGCTAGGCAAAGCAGGAGGAGCGAGAGCTGGGGAGAGTTCCCATGACCAGGGAGCGAGGATTGTAGGGGCTGCTTGGGCTCCCAGCTCTGAGATAACTCTGTTCTAAGCTCACAACCTGTCAAATTCATTGCAACGCAGTTTCTAAGCAAGGGTTCCAAAAAGGTGCTTAGGCTCTAAAAGTAAACCATGTAAGATTTGTCTTAATATGGCAACTATGAAGGTAAACTGTTCAATCTTTAATACATTTGACTTCAAAGTCATTTGCATCTGAATTAGAGAAATACATAGTGTCTGTATAAATTAAAGTATGTATGAGGCTTCCATACAGAGAATTCAATATGAGGATATCCTAATGGAGAAACTGGAGAGATTATTACTTAAGTAGCTCTGCTTTGGTTAAAGATCTTAAGGTCAATCGAAGCATAAGAGCAGCATCCCTGCCTGTGGAAACTCTAGGTCTCAAGAAGAGTTGTAGTCCAGCCTTATTCTTGAATATTTCTACTTGCAGGGTTTCTTTACGTGGGGTAACACTGAAATATTCAGTTTCCTACTTTCATTCTGAAAAGATACATAACCAGAAGGACTATACCACATACCTGTGTAGTGCTTCTTATGTTTTTAAACTTCAGCATTTTCCTACATTTTTCGCTGTATCTAAATCAGGGGTGGCCAACTACTAGCCTTCCAGATGTTGTTGAACTCCTGACTCCCAACAATTCCAGCCAATGGTCAGGGATGATGGGAGTTGTAGTCCACCAACCTCAGGAGGGTTACATTAACCATACACTTGCACACACATGTAAGACTCTGACAAAAATCAACTATGCCCAGTTGTTATGAGAATGTGCTGCAATGGGTGGGCCTTGGGATGAAGCACTGTTTTCTTCCCACCCACCCACATATGTGTGGGAATATTTTAAGCATCCGTTTGTGATTTATAACAAACTGTTTCATCCAACTATGGCTCTGATCCTGGCTTGCAAAGCATCCATGTTTTGAACAAACCAGTGTTTCTCATATCCAGGGGGGAAAATGGAAAATTGTGCTTTGTTAAGACTCTAATTTCCTCCCCTTGTTTACAAGGGAAGGAGGAAAGGGAGGGGAAGTTACGCTATGGTGTGTTCTTGTAACAAATCAGAGAAGGTACCTGTGCATTGTTGGTTCACAAGTTTCTTCTAGAATTAAGCTCATGCATGCAGGTTCACCGCTCAACGATCACAGCATCAGATAACAGATATATATACAACGGTTCCTCAGAGATCAAACCCACAGGCAGAACTTTGATATCACTGGACATGATCTTAACATTCGAATGAAGGCAGCTCACCTGGCCAGCTGCAACAGGGTCATGTAAAGGCAAAAGGGGAAAGGAAAGAATGTGGTCTGGAGGTTAACCAAATGCTTATAAATCCACAATGGTAGTGCAACCCAATACTTGCAGGTAAACAGAATAGGTCAGTCAAGGTTAGAAAGGGTCTTTTTCATCTCTAACTGAAGATAGCATCTTGAAGAAGTTATAATATTTGTGCACAGTACAATGCAGTCTATAGTACACAAGCAGAGAAGACTGACAGACACTAACAGAGTCTAGAGAAGAACACAAATACAGAGTCCACAACCTCGTGGTAAGGCTACATTTTTTGTTTGTCAAAAGGCACCTCAGCCTCTAGTTATTTGCCTGTTTTCAAAGTTGCTTCACTTGGATCAGGAATTCACTAAGCAGGACTGAACAACTTCCAATCCACATTTGAATAGCAACTTTTTTCTTACATTCATAATTTAATCAAAATGGGAGTCTCCAAAACAAGCATGCTGGTCTATTAGTTGTATGTACAGCAATTTAAACATCAGCAACTATGTATTATATTGCTTAAGCAAAAAGCACAATAACCATACCTTTTATCCTTTGTACGCAACAAAGTCTGGAGAATTTTTAATACTAAAACATTAAAATTACCCATAGAATCTTCCCTTAAGACACATTTAATACATACTGTTTACAATTTCTCTTTCTATATATATATCTATATATATATATGTACACACACAATATACACAACTTTATGTATTTTTCTAAATAAATCTTTGCAATATCCTTTTAAAAATAAGATCACAGAGAGAAGGGATACATACACAGAAGTCACATATCGATAAGTATGTTTGATGCAGTTGGTCTTTCTGCTTTGACTCAAAATTGAGGTTTAACGAACGCTGAACATTCTGAGATATATTGGTAATTTTTTTGATTCCATTAAAGGGAAACATGTTGCACATCAGAATCTGCAAGAGTGGAAACTTCTACAAATAGGTATGCCACATATTTTTAGTACCAAATGCAGAAAACATGTTCAAACCTAAGGCTGGTAATGCAATGACAGAGAATAAATGGTTTCTTTTCTGGATTGTGTGGTAGTTATTCCCAAAAAATGAAGGCATATTTTTATGAATTCCAAATTCTTCCAAAAACCAATTCCAACCCATTGTGTCAGCTGGGGCAGTTGGGAATTGTAGTTCAAATATCTGGAGGGCACCAAATTGGTGAAGGCTGCTCTACACACCCACACCCCATGAAAACAGCTTCCTGCTGCTGTGGAGGATGTGAATTTGGCAACCACGTTGGCCAACTCTACACCCTTTTCCTGCCAATCACCACCCTATTACAAGGGTGAGTACCAAGCAGAAAATCTCCTCCAGACAGGCCCCACCCGCATGGTTGATTAAATAACTCTCTCACTAGATATATAAACACACTATTCTTAGCAGCCAAAGACTGAATCACAGAGAGGTCACTTCTATGCATGAGTGTGTGAGTAAGATTTGGAGAGGGGAGGGGTATCCAAGCAGGTTTATTCAAGATAATGAAAATTATTAGGATGCCATTAACATGCATTTCAACAGTAAGGCCTATTAAAGCCAACACAGATATCATTTCTTGTTTATTGAAAAGGGAAGAGTTTCATAATTTTACTGAGCTCAGCTATGAATGGAAGAGTCATCAACATCTGAATTAAGCCTCATCCCTGTTGTAAACTGTGGTGCCAGTCACTTGTTAACAAATTCTTTCAAAGGCTTAAAATAAAACATACATTTTAAAGCATTTGTTAATATCTGCTTTAATACAATTTAGGGAAACTGCATTAATATTTGATGCTTAAACCCAATCCACCTAATGTAACAGCCAGCAGGCTGAGACAAAACCAAGCCTTATTCTCCTGTACATCATTCAACCGTACAACACGTAAAAAAAAAAGGAGAAGAAATAATATTTATATTATACTTCTAAGAGTTACATCACCAAGTTCAGGCTGATTTTACAGAAATATATGGGAAATATTCTCGAGGAGAAAAAGCAGGCAGAAAAGTTTCTATCTACCCACATCCTACAGAAATTGAGTTTTCTGCTTCCTTATTGCCCACACTGGACTGCACATATTGTTTACAGAGGATCTCATTTTGCCCAAGGCCGGCCTGGACAAATACTGACACCTTCAAAAATAAAAACGGTTCTTCTGTATGGACCATTTGAAACAGAGGGTTTCCCAGCTCTCAGCACTAGCTGAGCTCATATAACCCAAGGAACCCCCTAATTTAGAAAAGAGCACCCTGAAAGAAAAGAAAGAAATATAACCCTAGACCATTTGCTAACATTCACTGAATTAAAGGGCATGAAGAGGAGGCTCTTGCCCTTGTCATTTGTACAGCTTGTTGTGTATATATATATATATATATATATATATACACATATATATATACACACACGGCAGCTAGAGAGGAAGAGAAATATTGCGTCATACAAAGACTTTAGCAAGCGCATCTGCTCCAGCACTGGCGATATAACATTTCGAGGGATGGAATGCTACGTCATGAATGGATTCGTCGTGTTTCTTGCGATGAGCCGTAAACTCCTGAATGCAGGTCTTGCTTTCAAGGTTCCATAAGCGTATTGAACAGTCGTGGCCTAGGTTAGGCAAAGAAGAGGAAAAACATTTAGATTTGCAGTTACGTTTAATTAAGAGTAGATTAAGAGGGGATATGGGATGTACTTACTGCCGGACATCAAGTACAAGCCATTAGGATCAACAGCGAGACTTGTGACTGCATCCAAGTGGGCCACCATGGAATGGATCAATTTTCCTTTGAAATTAAAGAAATTAAAAAAAAAAAATTGTCAGAGCTTTAACAAAGCTTTAACAGAACTTATGGGAAATGATACTGATATCAAGCATACTAGCAACTATTCTCATTGAAACAGAGGATCTTTGAATATGAGCATAGCCCCCTTCCCTTTGGAAAGTGATCACCTGACTGTGTCTCTGTGCTGGTCACTTTCACTTTCTCGGTTACTTCCTAGAGCTCTGCTTCCCAAACCTGGTACCTGGTTCAGGTCCCTTCCCGCAGTTAAAAAAGTGAAAGAAGCATTCACTTTCACACTAAAAAAAAAAACATTCCAAAGGGCTCTACCCAACACTGCAGCTCCGCTTGCACATATTTTTGTGCATGCATGTGTTCCTCTCTTGTCCCTTCCAGCCCCCTGCACACCCTCAGAATCAGCTCCAGGGGCCTGGAGCAGATTTTAGGGGCAAGAGTGGAAATGAGTTGAACTCTGCTCCTGCAGCATTAGGTACAACCTAGACAGGTTTTTACTCATTAGCTCCCACGGAAATAAGCAGGCATCTTCCTTACAGCTGCCACACAGATTGTTGCTGCTCTGCATCCCACTTCCCTACTTTGCCCAGTCAATCAGGGATGGAACAGGTTGTTTCAGGGTAATGATGCTGGGAGTTCCCTGTGCAGGCGACATCCCAGCGCACCCTTGTTCACTCTTTTGTGATGTCACTGTCCATATAGTAATGGGGGTGGGAGAACTAACAATGCACGGGGTCACACCACTCTGATGGAGAAAAGGTAGAATGCATCCATCACAGTGTGTGAGTTTTTACAAGGCACACTTCAGCATTTTTCACAGCAGAGTGGTGTGTCCTGGCACATATCTTAGAAATCCCTATCCTGAATAACGTTACTATCAATTGAAGTAAACTGCAGAAGGGTGGATTCTCACATAATCAGATACAAAATGGATAACGACCGCCCATCATTTGTGCTCAATACTTGCAAATAAATCCTTCAATGTTCCCCTTTAAAATGGAAGCAATGACCAAATCCTGCAATGACCCTCTGCATCTCTGCATAATATAAAGCAGTGATTTCTACTAGTGCTTTGATACAGTATGGTAATCATTAATATGTACCCCCAATTTTGTTGTTCCAAGTGCAAAGCAAAACCTGCCCTGAGCTCAGTTTGCTACATCAAAGAAAAGGTAGCTCAATTCACGGAAAACAGAGTCTGAACTCCTAGGCAGCTTAGATATGAGCTTTTGAAAGCAAACCTTGCAAGTCACAAGGCTGAAGTTATCTAGTGGCTCAGGTTTAACAAAGTTGCTTGTATTAACTCTGCCTACTGATCCTTTGCCAAACTAAGCAGGAAACACCTGGACCAAAATTTCTAGAATTAAATAACAGAGTTCATTAACACAGTGCCTAGCTTTGGAATATGATGCATTGTGTGTGTTTTTGTTTTAAGCACATAATTAAGATACCAATTGAAATGACTGCAAGTTTTCTAACAGTTATGATTTACATATTTTCCTTCACTGTGGGTGAACATGGAGAACATGGAGCTTGAAGAACAAGGGTAAGAAGTCTAAGCGCTCCTCTTTCAGATAATTAGAAGGGGACAAACACACACAAGCATCTATAACACACACAAGCATCTATAAGCTTTGGCAGCAATTCCATCTTGTGCAGTGTGGAAATTTGGGGTGCATAAATTTCCCTCCATGATCCTGTGGACCATCCACTTTTCTGTAGCAAAGACAAGCATCAGGATTGGCTGGGAAGGATGTTAAAGCTGTAACTCAAATGCTGAGCCACACCAATTCCTTCTGCGCAGCCAATAAGCCTTTACAGTGGTACCTTGGTTTGCAACCGCTTTGGATTACAACCATGTCAAACCCGGAACTGCGTGTCCCTTTTTTTAGATTACAACCCATTTTTTATTACAACCCCTTTTTAATATATAACAACCAATTTTTTTTGGGGGGGGGAGGCCCCATTGGCGAAAGCGCGCCTTGGGTTACAACCTGTTTTGGTTTACAACCGGACCTCCGGAAGGATTATGGTTGTAAACCAAGGTACCACTGTATTCCTGTCATCCGTTTTACAAGTCATAGAACTTTCAAACCTCAATTTCAAAATTTCTCTCTAAATGGGTAGGACTTCAGACAATTTCATGATATTTTTTTTTTATGTTAGGCCTACTGAGGGAAGAATTATGCTTACCTGTGTTATTGTCATAGAATTTGATGTGTCTATCCTCATGGGCTGTGATACTAATTGGAAGAGTTGGATGGCTGATTACTTTGTTTATTTGGCAAGAAGAGGTGACTGCTAAAGGAATGAACAAGTGCAAACACAGTCAACAAAGAAAAATTATTTCATTCACATAAGCCAGTGGTTTTTAAGCAGTGTGCTGTGGCACCCTGGGGTGCCTTGACTGATCAGGGGTGCCGCAGGCAACACTGGCCTCTGTCCTTCTTTCCTTCCCTCCCTTTCTCTGATGGCCTCTTGCATCTCTGCCTCCCAAAGGTTTGCACAGCTGTTTGTTGCAAGCTCCCCAGGTGCCCCTGGGGCTGGCCAGGGGGTGCTTCCCAGGCCCCTGTGGGGCAGTGTGAGGAGGCACCTCTCTTTGGGCCGGGGTGGCAGCTCAGAGACCAGGAGTGGCAGCTGCAGCTGCCCAGAGAACAGCCCCAAGGAGAAGGGAGCAGAGAGGAGGTTAAGGGGACACGCCACAAGGGAGGGTGTTCGAAAAAGGGTGAGGGGCTGCTGGCTCTGCAGGCAAGGGGTGGCATAACTGGGCTCCTGAGCTCCACAGGGGTGCTGCAAAAAAGCATGTGGTTGGTCAAGGAAACTGTGGACCCAAAAAGGTTGAAAACCTCTGAAATAAGCTATTGAAAAGACTAACGACCTGATTTAGCAGGCCAATCTGGTGCAAAATTCCAACATGTTCAGTCCACTCAATCTACTTGTACCTTACTATACTCATTCAATATATTGTCAACCTGCTTCTCAAACTAACCAACGTATAATTCAGGAACACCATACAGTTGCATAGGGGATGGTGGAAACCTAATATTTAAGGAAGCCCAAAATACCTATGGATCATATAAGGAAGCATGGCAAGTGGGTGATGAGGGTCAGGAAGAATAAGAGAGCTAATCTGCTATTTCCTCATATTTGTTATTTCAGAATTGTTTGTATTAGAGTACATTTATGGCTAGATTTATCAGTCCCATGTGGACTGACGCCAGCAGTCCATCAAAGACGATTAGGTGCAAACATCGGTATCCTAAATGGAAGTACACTTCATTTAATTCCCTTCTATGCATGATGGTCTCAGACTTTATCAATATAAACACGAACAATGAAAACACATGGAAATAACCCCTTTGGAATACATACTAGTATCTGCGTTGGACTCCAAGTTAAGGATGCGTTGTCTTGTTTCCATGTTATATATGCTTGTGTGGCCACTATTAAAGGATGCTACCATGTGGCTTGGGTCACTGCTCACAATGTCCACAGAAGATGGAATCCCCATCTCTACAAAAGCAGAAGAGTGTTAGGAAGAATAGGAAGCTTGGTCCATTAGCCACTACCTGAAAGCAGCCACATTCATTCATTTTCTTGGCACAAATCTAGAAGTCATTTCAAATTTTCCAGCCAAGTTGGTAAAAGCAAGAAATATGGTTTCTCAAGTGTCCAAACAGATGTGTGAATGTTGGACTATTAGAACTCTGTTTCAGTAATGAGCCAATCAATCCTCAAACCCGTTACATTTACATAGGTATCAGGACCTGCTGTAACCTGAGAGGTGCAGTGCACCCACCATGCCCAAGAAGAGCAGAGTAGCAAGAGCTAGTATACTGACTAATGCACCACAAATGTCTTATGGATTAATATTGGGTGGGCAAGTACAAAGGTTCAGAAAGGAAGGCAGAAGGGCTCTAGGTAGACAAGAAAGAGAGTCTAGGTCAGAGCTTTGGAAACTTTTCACGCACTGGGAGGAGCATGGGGAACATTCACGCAACACATTGCAGCCGACACGCTAACGTGTTTGACACACAGTTTGGAAAGCTTGGGTCTAGGCTATAGCAGCTCTGCTGCAAGGCCCATGTCATCTAGCAGAATCTCTCATGGAATCTGGTAAACTATGCACCACACATCATAGGGCGGTGACCTGAGTGGAAACAGGCATTTTCCATTGGCAGGAGAGAAAAACAGAGAGAGGAGATGCCTGCCTCCCAGAATGCTATGCTCTTGTCACCGGATGAGATCATACCCAACGAGTGAATGGATTCTGACCGACGCAAATCAGGCATTTTCTCATATTGCCCCTGACTATGGAATGCCTTTCATTCTTCCATATGCAAAGCAGTTGTCAACTGTTTCAGACATCTTGTGAAGCCTTGTTTTTTTGTCCAGGCTTTCCCTGAAGCCAAAATATTTCTTAAACATGAACCTAGAATCTATGATGAAGAAGTGTTCAGTGCTGTCCAGTGTGCGTGCTACAATAATAGTTGTATATTTTTTCCATTTTTAAACTTCTAATGTATTGCCTCAGGAGGAAAACAGCAAGATTCAAATATAGTGGTTTGCTATGTAACTTACTATTGCATTATTGCTTAAAAAATGAATCTCTCATTATAATGCCCCAAATACAGCAATCAACATGTTCTATTAACAGTGGCTATTTTATAAAAAAAAAACAGTTGTGAGATTCTGCAACACACACATCCTTCAAAACAAATGCAACCGGCAAGTGGGGTTTTGATTCTCATCTCACGCTTTCCCAGCAAGAGTCAATGTAGTGATGCTGGGAATCCACTAAAACCCAATGGCATACTAAAATCAACCTACCTGTATTGCACAATTATGTCAGAGTGTGGTTATAAACAGAAGCATGGATAATTAAAAGCGAAGTTCCTTTTGATAGTGTTACAATCCAGGAGATTTATTAAATACCTTGATTATCATTAAATATGTTCAGAGCTGGAGAGATCTCCAAAGCTTTCCATAAACGGATAGTGCCATCTGCTGAACAGGAGAGCAAGCGCTGGTGTGCTCCACTGTAAACCAAGCCCCACACTGCATCCGTGTGGCCTACAAATGCACCTCTTAAGACTGAAGGATCTGTGGGATGAAAAAATGCACAATACAAAAGGAAATGGGATTTCTTTATAAATAGTATGTGCTGTAAAGATGCTCTAATGGCAGTTTACAAACCCTCTAGTCCTTCCTTAACAGCAGAATTCCTGACAACACTGACTGCTGACTCAGTCTACCTCCAAAGCAACACTACATCATGACCGTCTTCCATATCTTTTTTCCTATTACTGGGATCCTAAGCCAAGATTGCTTCCAAATTACAGAACTATCCCGTGTGATCTCTTTTCAGGTATTTCTCTTTCACCCAGTTCAAGCTGCATTTTGTTCCTGAATAGAACCGTTTTTCCTTTTTCATAGTGAGTTGCACTGCTTTCAATAAGCTGTTGTGCATTTTTAACGTGCTCCCGTGCCCCCCGCTAAAAGAGAAACCTGTAAAAAAGGGGGGGACACTTACCATAGGAATCATAAGGGTCAATATTTGGGTTTGTAGTATTCCAGCCCTGAATGCGGCCATCAGTTCCCCCACTATAACACTGCTCACCAGTATTACTCATTACCACACAAAGCACAGGACTGCTGCAAGAGGAAGCAATACTGATTTAGTGGAGTTTTATTTCAAATATTTTCATTTCTATACTGCTTTATATTTTTAAAGGGAAAAAATCTCAAAGTGGTTTACAACACATTAAAACACCAATAAAACAATCCACAATAAAGCATTACTGAAGAAAATGAATGTGCCGTATACCTTCAAAGCAACATAATTGACAGGAAACATTTTTTCCTTCTGCCTCCTGGCATGCAATGAGGTTATAAGCTACAGGGCTCTGGCAGCAGATCACACCCCCATCAGCAGCCCATGGCGCTATCTGCCACTGCTGCCATCCACCTGCAGAGCGCCACTTTCACTCTTGCTGCTGTGGTAAGTAAAACAGCATTTGCTTCTGCAGGGAAATGGCCAGCAGCACTTAGATAGGTTGCCTCCCGAGTGCTGGTCTTCACCTCGCTCTGAGCAAAGCATTGTGGGCGAGGTGGCCTCAGAGAGCGCAGCTCTGCTGCAACAGCAGGAAATACTGTTTAACATTAAGAATTTAAGCAGTATGTGCCAACACTGCAACAAAGCACCGGGGGTAGTGAAGCTGCCCTCCAGGGCCACGTCACACACAATGCCTTGCTCTGCGAAGAACTCTTCGTTGAGATGGCCTTGGAAGTGCTGGTGGTGCTCATGCTGATCGTTCAGGAGGGTAAAAGTGGCAGCAGCCCACCTCAGGGGGTGTGGGGCGCGTTGTCGTGGGATGGCTCTGGCCATAACCTCGCTTTTTAGTCCATTTTCAACCACTTTTAAATTGTCCCTTCCCTATCCCTGCTGCACACTTATCAACCTCTTTGGCCATTCCTCTCCAATTCACATGCTGAAGACAGTTAAGTCCCTCTTGGTAAGTAAGTGTTGTATCTGTGCTCTGCGTGGTACATAACAAGACACTAGCACCACACAAGCGAAAGGCGAAAGGAGAAAAAAGCAAAAAAAGGGAAGGCTAATGCAATCTGCCTCACCAGAGGCTGAACTGCAGTTCAGATTGCACCATCACCTTGCTAGGCTGCAGCTTTTACCAGCCCCACCCCTTTTGGAAGGAAGAATTCACTAGCATACTAGAGGAGTGGTGAGCTGAGCTTGAGCCACAAGAAGAAGAAACCACATGACCATTTGACAGACTGAGTCAACACACTGTTTATCCCATAAAAGGAGAACTCTGTCAAGTGCTGCAGCTATATTCTCTGATAACGAAAGAAGTTTCTGAATGTTGACTTACTTGTGTGCCCTGAAAGTGTAGATAGGTTCAACATCAAGAGAGGCACTCCTAAACAAAATTAAAAAGCAGAATCACAGGTTCAGAAAATATTTGTTAAGGCATGAAAAGGTTAGCTTCCCGGTTGGCCTAAACCAGGCATAGGCAAACTCAGCCCTCCGGATGTTTTGGGACTACAATTCCCATAATCCCTGACTACTGGTCCTGTGAGCTAGGGATGATGGGAGTTGTAGTCCCCAAAACATCTGGAGGGCTGAGTTTGCCTATGCCTGGCCTAAACTCACAGGAAGCTTTTGAATACTTTTACCTCCACATTCACACTCAGTGTCCCTGACTCCACTTTGCCCCTCCCCACTTTTTATAAGCCACAGGCAGGCAGCTCTTGTTCTTGTAAAAATCATAATCAAACAAACAAAGAATCAAAAAGGACTGTGAAAGAATCAGCAAGAGCTGATTTCAGTGGCCAACCACCAAGAGCTTATATACTGTGTAAGGAAAAAAACAAAAAATGTGGCTCTTGCAAAGCTATTTTGTGTGTGTATATACAGTATGTATTTATGTATATCCCACTTTTCATCATGTAGGTCTTGAACAGGCTTACAAAACAACAAAATATACAATATTCAAAATTTTAAACATAAATTAAAACCTCTAAAACTTTAAAACTCAAGAATTTTCTTTTTTCCCCCCAAAGTAAAACATCTGAGAAACATTCAAGCAAAGGCCTCCTCAGATAAAACAGTTTTGACCAAGAGTCCCGAGATTTAGTAGGGGCAGAGATGGTGTTTGTCGAACTTCCTGTGGGAAGGGCTCCGTCCGATGATCCCAGTAATTAACTTGGGGTTAAGTTATGCTGGGCCTAGGTTATTCAGGGTTTTGTACACTAGCAGAAGAACCCTGAACTTGGCTCAATAGTACACAGGAAGCCAGTGCAGGTCTTTTAACACCAGTGTCATGTGTTGGAGGTAGTCTGCCCCCTTCACTGGTCTACCCGCAGCATTCTAATGAATATTCACAGAACCAAGCAATTCTTGTTGCGGCAACAGCTACCCCCCCCCCCCTGTAAATACCAACTGATCCTTCCTAAGATTCTTGAGCTATAGGAGAATAGTGAAGACTATGAATAAGTTCCCTTTTCTTATAATGGCAACAGGTTGTTACTTAAACAGGACCTTTATTTGCTTTTATATAATTTGATATGATACACGATCACATATATACATATACACGCGCCATTTATGGATGGGTGTCCATCAATATGCAGATGATACCCAGCTCTACCTCTCTTTCAAATCAGAACCAGTGAAGGTGGTGAAGGTCCTGTGTGAGTGTCTGGAGGCGGTTGGAGGATGGATGGCGGCTAATGGATTGAAGTTGAATCCTGACAAGACAGAAGTACTGTTTTTGGGGGACAGGGGGCGGGCTGGTGTGGAGGACTCCCTGGTCCTGAATAGGGTAACTGTGCCCCTGAAGGACCAGGTGCGCAGCCTGGGAGTTATTTTGGACTCACAGCTGTCCATGGAGGCGCAGGTCAATTCTGTATCCAGGGCAGCTGTCTACCAACTCCACCTGGTACGCAGGCTGAGACCCTACCTGCCCGCGGACTGTCTCGCCAGAGTGGTGCATGCTCTAGTTATCTCCCGCTTGGACTACTGCAATGCGCTCTACGTGGGGCTACCTTTGAAGGTGACTCGGAAACTACAAATAATCCAGAATGCGGCAGCTAGACTGGTGACTGGGGGCAGCCGCCGAGACCACATAACACCAGTCTTGAAAGACCTACATTGGCTCCCAGTACGTTTCCGAGCACAATTCAAAGTGCTGGTGTTGACCTTCAAAGCCCTAAACAGCCTCGGCCCAGTATACCTGAAGGAGGGTCTCCACCCCCATCATTCTGCCCAGACGCTGAGGTCTAGCGCCGAGGGCCTTCTGGGGGTTCCCTCGTTGCGAGAAGCAAAGCTACAGGGAACCAGGCAGAGGGCCTTCTCAGTAGTGGCGCCCGCCCTGTGGAACGACCTCCCATCAGATGTCAAAGCGATAAACAACTACCTGACATTCAGAAGACATCTTAAGGCAGCCCTGTTCAGGGAAGTTTTTAATGTGTGATATTTTAGTGTTTTTTGGTTTCTATGGAAGCCGCCCAGAGTGGCTGGGGAAACCCAGCCAGATGGGCGGGGTACAAATAATAAATTACCGTATTTTTCGCCCCATAGGACGCACCGGCCCATAGGATGCATCAAGTTTTTTGGGGGGGGGAATAAAGGGGAAAAAATATTTTCCCCCCAGGCGCTTGTGGGGCCGGCAGCGGGGAAAAGCGCTCTTCTCCCCGCCGCCCGCCTTCAGATCAGGTCCGGGGACAGCGGGGAGAAGCGCTGCGCCTCCCCACTGTCCCCGGAGCTTGCGGGGCTGGCGGCGGGGTCTCCCCGCCATCAGCCTCCAAACCACTTCGGGAGACAGCGGGATGGCGGCGTTCCGCCTCCCTCTGTCCCCCGACCTTGTGGGGCTGGCGCTGGGGCTCTCCTGAAGCCTGGAGAGCGAGAGGGGTCGGTGCGCACCGACCCCTCTTGCTCTCCAGGCTTCAGCGAAAGCCTGCATTCGCCCCATAGGACGCACACACATTTCCCCTTCATTTTTGGAGGGGGAAAAGTGCGTCCTATAGGGCGAAAAATACGGTATTATTATTATCATTATCATTATCATTATCATTATTATTTATAAGACTTATAAATGTTTATAACGTTTAAATCTAACTGGCATGCATTCTGGAAGAGAAACAATATTCCTTAACCCAATAAGTGAGTCAGCAGGTAATATTTATCCTTGAGAGGATTAATCAGGCCTAAACTAGTCATTATGTTGCTACCATGTTTCTACAATTATTAGTCTAAAAAAATAATCTCCACATATCTTTTAACAATCACAATCTTACTTTTTTGCTGGAGATGTTTTCTGTAAATTCCACATTTTTAATGTATGGTCTTCGGATGCAGTAATTAACACAGGTTCAACTGGATGGAAAGCAAGACCTCTTATTCCATCAAAATGACTCCTTAAGGTGAATTTGGGGTTCCAAGTCTTCCTCAGTGCATCTTTATTGTTTGCTATCTGTGGTAATAAAAACAAAAGCTTCAGTTTAGCCAATGTGAGGCGGGGAACTATCAAAACAGATGGTATTTCATTTTCCTGCTATCAAATGCTGAGTTTGGACTACGTGGAAGAAAAAGTAACAAGAAAAAATAGAGATGCAACTGTTTTTTCCTATTAAAGTTAACCCTCCAGTCATTAAAGTCAACAACAACAAAAAACCGTCAAGAGCAGCACGACCTGTATTTCCTCATTCTAACAGTGTTGCCTGCAAAACAGCATGAGATGGAACCTTGAGGGGACAAGCATTCTCTTTTAAGAAATACACAGCATGCCTTATGAATAGTTGGCAGCTGTATCAATAAACTTCAAGCTCTGCCCCTCATTTTCCTCTTCCCCTCTTCTCATCAATTTCTCTTTGCTCTGAATTATTATGCTTGCCTCCCCTTTCCCATAAAAGCCTGTGTATATTCTTGGATGTCCGCATACTTTCTGCCCTCCTCCCTACTATTTCATCCACACAAGAGGTGGCTTCTTTAAATATCTGCAAAAGGAGCTTCCTTCCAATTCCTTCTTTAAAACATGCTTCAGCATTTATTTCATGTCTATTCCACTTTTTCATCCCAAGTAGCTTGCAAAATGGAAAGATACAATCCAAAATCACTACATTAAAATACCAGATGAAAACTGTAATAAAAGCACAGCATGGATCAGCAAAATACAATGCAATCATTAATCAATAACGAACAGCTGGCAAAATAAGTCTGAACACTGCTCCTGAAAAAGCCCTGTCTCAAGGCAACACCAATGCTTGTGAGATAGAAAGGAAGGCCTCGGCTGATGACTCCAACAAGTTGATAAATTCATATGGAAAGTAACCCATTCAGTGCCTCTGAAAAGCTTTTGGAAGTGTATGCAATAAATGGTCAGCAATAAATCATTTATCTTGGCCGTGCACTGGAAAGAGCAGCCACTTCCAATTTTAAAATAACTACTGCCACATCAGAGCATTGTCCTGTAAAAGAACATCCTCTACTTAAGGCAGCTTTAAGTAGTTCAGGGATCAGCACAGCATAGACATCATTTGTAGGACTGTAAACAGATTATACTTATGATAATCGATTGCTAAAGAGATAAATGGCAGAGCGCCCTTGTGAATGCAAGCTTTCATATTCTTGCATGTTTGCATGTTTTATTAATCTTACATGTTAAATTATGATTTTTCCAAACTACGCATTGTACAGGAACACAACATTCCAGAAGTCTGGTCACCAAAGGAACCATACTATTAGGTCTGGCACCTGGGATAGAGAAAGAACATTCTCCCTCCCACTGCAAAGCGAAGGAACACAGCTGCATTCAAAGGGTTGAGCTGCAGAGGTCAGAATTGCCTATAGATGGCACTGCAGCCACTCCAGCCATGTTGATTTGCATGTCTTTGCAAAGAGGTAGCAGATGCCCTATTGTTGCCACAGTGCTGCTCAACCGTTTCACCAATGGAAGGGTTTCGGAAGAAAATCAGGAAAAAAGGTGGGGAGGAAGAGGGAACGAAAAAGCAGAGGAGGAAGCAGAGATCACAGAAGCGTCAGAGGGAGCGGAGAAGGCTGTAGCAGCCAGTGAGCCAGACTTTTGGGCTTATTGTGACTTTCAGAGCATCATGCAGCACTCCTACCTTGAGGAAATGTCCTTGTAACAATCCTATAAGGTAGATCAAAAGGACCATAGCTCAGTGGTAAAGCACCTGCTTTCCATAGAGAAGGTCCAAGCCCCAGGATTTCCATATAGGGCTAGGAAAGACTCTGGTTCAAAACCCTGGAGAGCCTCTGCCAGTCAGTGTAGACAGGACTGGGCTAGATGGAACAATGACTCATTATAAGGCAGCTTCTTCCTATTTTCCTATCACAATTTTTACCTGTTGAAAAACAGAGGCAACAGTGACAAACTAGCACTTACATCGTACGTCAGAGAATCTGCCTCGTTGGCTACTGTTAGGCCTGCTAGTTCCCCAAGACCCAGCTCGTTTTCAAGGGCCTCATCTGCTCCCATAATGAAAGACTTTCCGGATGAAGGAGGGAATGTTAAAGCTTCCACTGAAAGAGAAGAAATGAAAGTTAAGTACTCCATACAATCAGAAGCTTGGCATAAGCAGTTCAATTGAAATTCAGTAGAGTAAGCTCTTTACAAAACAAAGTGAAATTAACATGCGCAAATCAGCACCAGCAGAATCCAATTTTTGCCAGAAATAAAGTTCTTAAATACACATACCTCGGAAGCTGATTTCTTCAGAATTGTTCAAAACGATTAAGCACTAAAAAAGGAAATACTGTTTGGCTGATGGCACTAATATTTGTGCAAGAGACGTCAGATGTCAAGGAGATGAGTAATTATATGACATTTAGGAAACATCTGAAGGCAGCCCTGTATGGTGAAGCTTTTTAAGGTGTAATGTTTTATTATGTTTTTATATGTGCTGGAAGTCGCCCAGAGTGGCTGGGGCAACCTAGTCAGATGGGCGGGGTACAAATAAATTATTATTATTATTATTATTATTATTATTATTATTATTATTATTATTATTATTATTATTATTATTATTAAACTATGCAATCCACTCCTACAAGAGGCAGGGGTGGCCACTCTAATTCTGACGACTTGAAAAGATTAGACAAATTCACAGCGGAAAAGGCGATCAAAGACTACTAGCCATGGAGGCTAAGTTCCACCATGCCCTCTGAATACCAGTTGCATCGCAGGTGGGATGAGTGCTGTGCTCAGGTTCTGCTTGTAAGCATCCTTTGGAGCATCTGGTTGGCCACTGTGGGACCAGAGTGCTGGATTAGATGGGCCTGATCCAAGTTCACCCTGATGCTTTCAGGTAGTCCCATTGATTCCAAAGGGAGAATGAAATATTCAGCCCAAAATTCAATGGGGCCGAAAAGGGGGTGGGTCACATTCATATTTTCCTAAAAAATAAAAATATTGCATTCTAAATGCTAGGAAAATGCAACAAAGTAAAAACAGTACATGGCAGTGGCCGGGGGGGGGGGGGAGATCACCTGTAAAAGGTAAAGGTACCCCTGCCCGTACGGGCCAGTCGTGACCGACTCTAGGGTTGTGCGCTCATCTCACTTAAGAGGCTGGGAGCCGGCGCCGTCCGAAGACACTTCCGGGTCACGTGGCCAGCGTGACGAAGCTGCACTGGTGAGCCAGCACCAGTGCCGCACACGGAAACGCCGTTTACCTTCCCGCTATAAAGCGGGACCTATTTATCTACTTGCACTTAGGGGTGCTTTCGAACTGCTAGGTGGGCAGGAGCTGGGACCAAACGACAGGAGCTCATCCCGCCGCGGGGATTCGAACCGCCGACCTTACGATCAGCAAGTCCTAGGCACTGAGGTTTTACCCACAGCGCCACCCGCGTCCGCTAGATCACCTGTAAAAGCCCTAAATCTTGCCGTAAGTTTGCCAAAACATCGAACACCCATTCAAAAATCGAAGGTAGCCTTCATCCCAATTGTGTGAAGGTGAAAGCAATGCTGAGACTGAAAGCTCAGGACACCCAACTGAGCAATTGTAGAAAAACTACCACCTAGGCCTTTCCAGCAGTGAACCCAACGTGGGATGGGGAAAAAATGTTCCAAGCAAAAGGAGATTTCCCCCCCACTTCTCAAAGTGTTGCTAAGTAACATTTTGTCTTTCAAAGCATATATTTTAAGCATGTGGGCTGTTGATCCTTCAATGTTCTGCTGCCCTTGTTCCATGGAGTGTGCTACATCCACTTCTTAAAATGCAGCCAGCAGAAGCTGTTTTAATCAGACTAGTAGCCATTACATGACGAATACATATTTTCTATTTATAAATATGCCCAGACAGCAATTTTAAACAGAGGAAGTTGGATCCAGTTCACGACTAGAGGTGGCTTTGCAATTGGCAACTGGGAGATTTCAGGGCCAGTATCTGGCAGCGTTCAAGTTGGAGGCATTATTACCTCTGAGGCAGAATCAGCTGCAACTTCTGCAACTGCAGCCTCTCAAAAAGTGTCTTCCACAATAACTGAAATGGAAAGCCCCCATGGGGACGTGCCGGTCTACACAAATGGTACCTTCATTTGAATGCTGGTCATTCAAATGACCAGCATTCACTCGAGAATGCTCATTGAATGTAAACTGCCCCTTAAACTTAGCAAGGTTAAGTTTAACACAAAATCAAAAGGGCTTTCTTGGAGACATGCTAAAGAAAACCAATTATTTAGCTAGTTGACAGTGGAATGGTGATGTTTTTATATATGTTTTCAGGTTTTATATGTTTTCGGGTTTTCAGGACTTGCTTAATTTTCCCCTCCAATATCTATCAACTAGAGACTGGTGCAAAAGATAAGCACCTAGAATTAAAGTCTTCTGAATCCAAACATTTATTCTGAGCACCAAAACTTATGTAAGCTCACAGTCCTTCCACACAAAAATCTATTCCTGGCTGCTTGCTTCTCTTCACCCACCCACCTGCCTTCCTTTCTTTCTTCTAATATACTCCTTGCCTCCAATTTTCTTCATTCTAGCAGCATAATTTAAGGCGGTCATTTTGTTGCCATTGTGGAAGACAGGAGTGCCTGGCATGCTCTGGTCCATGGGGTCACGAAGTGTCAGACACAACTAAACAACAACACTAGTCAGAATCCTTGTCACTCTGCTTCAAATTATCCAGAGCTTCCAGTAGATCCAGATCTACCATTAATCCACTCCTGCTTTATGTATTGGTAAGGTGCATTAAGAGTTGGTTCTGTAATTTGCCATGCGCTTGAAAAATACTAGCAAAGTTAAAATTTTCAGGACATAGTAGTCTTGCGATCTTCCCAGGGCACTTTACTCATAAGAATTACCATGCACAACAGCAGATTTGCAAAACTTAAAGGAAGGAAGTTTGCTAGTATGTATACAAAGAAAGGATGGAGCATTTAATCAACTCTTAGTTGGAGTAACTGATTAAGAACATTTAATCAGCTAAAAAGATGCCCCCAAATATTTGGACAACAGATTGGGGGAGATTTCTTTTTAAAGAGAAATGTATAGCATATGTATTTGTAATACAAATAATTATAAAAACCACAGGTAGGAAGCTCCATCTTGTGATTTCCCCTTTGTTTTCACATAGGAAGGATTATTACCGTATTTTTCGCCCTATAGGACGCACTTTTTCCCCTCCAAAAAATGAAGGGGAAATGTGTGTGCGTCCTATGGGGCGAATGCAGGCTTTCACACCGACCCCTCTCGCTCTCCAGGCTTCAGGAAGCTATCCGCAAGGCTTGGGGCGGAAGCTGCAGCCTGCAGCTTCGGGCAGATGTCCGCAAGCCTTGCGTGCCCGGCGGGAGGTCCCGATGGGCTCGCAAGGCTTGGGGCGGCAGCCGGCAGCCCAAAGCACGGGGCGCGCTGCGGAGCACGCCCCGTGCTTCGGGCAGATGTCCGCAAGCCTTGCGCGGCCGGCGGGAGGTCCTGCCGGGCTCGCAAGGCTTGAGGGCGGCAGCCAGTTCTGGGGGCTGGCGTCGGGGGAAGCTCGGGCTTCCCCCACCCCAGCCCCAAGCCTGGGGGGGGAATAATATTTTTTTCCTTTATTCCCCCCCCCCAATCTAGGTGTGTCCTATGGGCTGGTGCGTCCTATAGGGCGAAGAATATGGTACTTCTTGTAAGGTTATCATGCATCATCTAAAAAACATCTTCGCTTCAGAACACATATACAAAGCTGACAGAATAATAGGCAAAAGCTAGTTCAGATTCCTTTAATTCAGGAGTAGGGACCCTTTTTGGCCAAAAATGTCAGATTGTTATTTCCCCCAGCCATCAGACCTGTCGGGCCTGAATGTCACAATGATGTCAGGTGACTGCAGACGCCTTCAGAAGCACCTTCCAAAGCCCTATTTTGCAAGCACTACTTGATCAACCCATCAAAGGTGCCTGCAAAACACCCTTTCAATTTAGGGCCCCAAAGGGTGTAGTTTGGCCAAAATAGAGAGGTCTGGCAGTCCTGATTAGGCCTCGTTTTCTCAAGCAATAGCTCTAATGCACCCCTTACACACACACACACACACACACACACACACACACACACACACAGCAGCAGCAGCCCTCACCTTCATCTGTTCTATTGATTTCTTGTTCAATAAGCCGTGAAGTACTGGATCTGGTGAGAGACATGGCTGACTGTTGTAATCCAGGCAGATCATCAACATCTCTCAAGTTAGCAAGCATATCTTGTAGTTTTGACCTGTTGGGCCCTGGCCAAAAACAACAAAATGTGGGGGGAAAGTTTTGCAAACATTAATAAAAGTAGTGTTACTATTAACTAACAAGTTGCACCAACAATAATGACAATGAGTGCTATTTATAGCAAAAGAAAAAGATGAACGTGAGTCAAATAATGATTCCTACTTCCACCAGTAACTAAATTTATGGCATGAAATGAAGTGCTTTAAGAAGGAAATGATGAAAACTGAGGTTTTGCACACACACTTCTGTTCACTGCATGGACTTGCTTGAGAAATGTAAAATGCATCCAAGTGACAGCAAATAAAACAAAAAATAATTTTATTTTTCCAAAGACTGTAACACTTGTGAGTTAAATTTTTTGCACAAGTTTTCAAACTTTCACAAAATTGTGCAGGACTGTGACCGTGCCACAATCTAAACAATGACAATTACTTTAAAAAATTGAAAAACAAAAACAATCAAGCAAGAGTCGCTGGTTTTGTTCTCCCTGAAACTACATGTGGTGAAAACCCATGCCCTTCTCAAAACTTACCTGCATTTTGCTCCATCATTTTCCCACATCCCTGTTTTGACTGTTTTATATAGGACTGAGGCTGAAACATATCTTCGGTAGTTTTTCCTGTTGTAAGTTTAATTAAGAATGGGAAAATATCTTACCCACAGTCCATAACCGTTTTTCCTAATCTACTAAATAATATAACTATTTCTAGTCACCTTAAAGTGTATTCTAAGACAGGTCTGAACTTAGCACACTTCACAAGGACTTTTTACAACAGCCTAGCAAAATCACAGCACTTTCCTCAAATTATTCGGTCCAAATCCTGCCATAATAATAACAACGATTTGTAACGACTGATATTTGTTGCAGACAAACAATTCAGGATTTTGCAAGACTATAACAGAAGTGCTTGTCTGCAAATATACAAAATTCTATAGGTGTGCACATTCATTAAAGTTATATATGCTTTACAGCTGAACATTCATGCCCCTAGATTTACACTTTTAACCTTTCTGTCACCAAATGTAACTGATTTATCACAGTTACAAACTATTCTAGATTATGCATAACTGATGCATCTTCCAAGAGTGTTGGCCCTGAGCAGATGCTTAATTTCTGTAATGGCAAAACGCTACTTGATTTCATTTAATTAAGATTCATAACCAGTTATTTTTCATATCGGGAAAAGCTGGGAGAGGGGGAAGCAAATTCCATTCTTTCATCCATCACTCCTTTAAACATTTAGCTCTTTAGTTCAGAAAGAATAGTGGAATGGTTTTAAAACCCAATTTGGTTATAGACATAATAATTTCCAGTCAAAACAAATGCCTCATCTCAAATTTAAAAATCTATTTCTTTTCTGCCAGGTATGCCACTCTATTGAGCAGCAACTTCATGCAGTCCTCTGTGTTTTAATTTTATCTCATCCTGATCAATAGTCTGCTACTCACCAAATGAAACACATTCCACCAATCATGACCTGCTTGGCATTTGGCAGCCCCCACCTCAGTTCTTTTAGTTTTAGGTTGGGAGCAAAAAAATAGTTTTAAAGTGAGATCCTCTGGCAGGCTACACTGGGGACTAACCTACACTGGTAGGTTATAACGTTAAAAATGTGTTATAAAAATGTGACACCAGGGGGCGCTGCAGAGCTGCGAGTCGCCAGCAATGGAAAAATGGATTGAGTGATATATAACGTTATTTTTAATTAATGGTTTTACAGATCAATGTAGCTCCAGCCTATGTTGCTAGTGGGCTGGATTCAGCATGACGAGTTACAGAGGCCCATGCTCTAATGCAAAGTGCCATAAACTCCTGTGGCCTATGCTACCTATGATATTCAGACCACGTATCTATCCGTGTTCTATGCATGAGTCCCAACATTTAACAAGCTTGTAGTGAGTCCCAAATTCTGATATTTTTTGGGTGGCGAGGAATGAATGGAAAAGGGAAAAGCAATTTGCCAAACCTCACAATGGGGAATCTAGTAAAGAATTTGAATTACTAGATCTTGTAGCAATGACTAAGGCAAGAGCATATCCCCTCATACTATGGGCCAGCAGATGAACAGGAGAATGAATACTCCTGAAGTAGGCCTTAGGATCAATGGATAGGACTTCATTCGGCCAGCGTAAAGCCTGTCCCAGTCCCCTTAGCTGAATTGGGTGGGCTGGCAGAAGCCTTAGGGTTTTAAAACAAAACAGAATGTGGCAGGCTGCCAGGAGGTCTGGACATTGTCCCAGAAAAGTGGCTAACCCTTAAATGATGTTTTGGAGGAATACACGATGTACAGCACTTTGAAAGAATGGTTTGCAAGGTGACAGGGACAAGTTACTTGTGTTATTGCTGCTGAAGCATTTCTCCATAACCAAAAAACTTAATAAATAGGATTATCCACTTCCTTCTTTTCAATACTCAGATGTAGAATACAGGGAATCAATGAAGTGGTTATGCTTCAGTAAAGCACTCTCAAAAAATTCAAGGAGGGAGACCTGCATCTCCTCCTTTCCCTACAACATCTAGGAGAAATACAGGTAACGTGCCAGGTATCATATTTTAGAGTTTACCATATTAAACACAGCAGAAGAAATAGCTGATGTAAGGAGGACTTTCTCTCAGGTTTGTAAATGCATGATGAATGAGTATTGCAATTTGAGCAACAAAATAGAGGAATATATTCATCCAGATTTCAGACTCTATTGTGCCTTTTGCCATTAGGCCCACAAGCAATCACCAAATATATTTTGACGCTACCAAAATTTGGTACTGTGATCCAATCATAATATTTTTTAGCTGAAAAATTATCTGTTCTATGATCTTAACAGTGCTAACACTACAAGGCTGCACAGACCAAAAGCCTCTGCAACATGCTGAAAGCTAGCATTTAGCAAAGTCCTCCCCAAGAATAATGGGGAAAGCTAATACTGTAATTTTTAAATCAATTTTGCAAAGACTAACATTAAAAATTAAGCATCTTACTTTTTTTTGTTAATCTTGATTTCTGTGTGCATTTGTTCCATATAATTGCTACCCAAATTTTCAGAATACAGCTGCTGTGTATGACATATAAACCTAGGATTTTCATATTAAACATCTGAAAGGGTTGCATTGCACATTTTGAGCACACAGCTTCTACGTAATGGATTTATATTGTAAGAGATGTAACACAGAAAGGAAGTATGACACACAGGGCTAGAAATTAAACTTCAAATACCGATCCAATTGTTTGCCTGGTATAAAAATAGCACTCAACCGAATTAGGCGAAGTTTCATGAGGACTTACTGATATTATTAAAAGCCTGGTAAGATTCCACCTCCCCCCATTTCGAGCCCTGCATTCAAATTATGAGGATAGCATGACTTGCATGTAGCAAACATTACATAGAAACAAGGGTAGAAATTAATTTGCTTTTATCTTTCACTTCTAGTTAAGGGTATGTCCAGACCAAAGATTCAGTTATCTGCTTGTCTCATGAGCTGCTCTTTACAGGTTTGCAGTACATACATCTCCTCTTCTTCTCCCAGAACTATATTATTTCTTTTTTAAAAAAACAGCAACTGCTAAATATATGCACCGTACACCCTCCTATATACACACCCTAACTTGTCAGATGTGCTGAGGGGGTACATGAGGTATTTCCACTGGTTGGCAAAGTTTATAACTTCATACAAAGCTGTTTGCTTTGTTTGGAAGGAGTTGTCTCAGGGCTGCCAAAGGGAAATAAACAGTTGAACGTATCAAGTGATGGGATCAGGTTAGTCCAAAGGCCTGTGCATGGCAAGTAACTTCTTGCATGCTATCAGAACATTTTTCACTCTCCCTCAGTTTCAAAAGCGTTTTGCCAGGTAGCATTGGGGAATGCTGTTCAATAAAAGCAAATGCAAACCCAAATCCTTGGGTACGTGAAAATAGCTGAATGGTTCTCCTGATCCAATTTGCATTGCCCACTGTAAATGACAGGGTGCACGCACGGACTAAACTAACTTCAAAAATTAGATGGAATGATTAGCAATCATTTACTGAAGCATTAAGTTCTGCACAAAGATTCCCAGAAATACAAACCAAGAGAGATCAGACAATCAACAACAGCCTCTATGGTCTCTAAGTCAAGCAAAAATTGGCTGGTTTGGACAAACCTTAACAAGAAGTGTTTTATGGTAGCCAAAAATTAAATATTAATATTTTAAAAGCATTCCCCCCCCAATACTTTATCCAACTGGATAACAGCAATGACCACAATACCTCTGGATTTTAAGTATCATTAATTTCCACCCCTGGTAACTGTGAACAGGAAAGCAGTCAGGAGCAGCAAAGTAAAAGAGTAAGTAGTTTGAGGAAAACATTGAAAGAAAGATAGTATTGGTGAAGTGAAAAGAGGCAGGAATTTATGAATTTTAAGGTGCAATGTTTTCCACTTACTCTTCACCCCCTTTTTCCCCTTGCGCTCCTTTTTGTATTGTTCCTTCAGTTTGGTTATTACTCCCTGGTCCACATTCCAGGCTTCAGGCATGAGACACTGGTCTTCCTTTTCTAGACAAAGTAAAACAAATGAAACATCCTCTTTATGTCATTTATTTATTTGATACTGAAGAAGGCAGCAGCTGCTGATCTATAAGTAATTTATTTATTTTGCACTGAAGGCGGCAGAAGTTGCTGATCTATACATTTGGGGTTTTTTAAAGTCAACAATAAACAGTGCTGCAGTTGAAGGGCAAATGGTATGTGCTTCTTTTCACATGCTCACCTTGTTCATATGGTGAGGAAGGGGGAGTGTTGTTTAGCAGAGGAACAGGAGAAGAGCTCTGAACCCTTCCCCACTCAATGCCATGCCTTCCCTCAGTGTTGTTCCAGCTCCTTTTCTCTGTTCTCAGCTCACTGCTGTTATCAGAGTCAGAAATAGGATAAAAGCTGCTGGAGCAACTGATTGCAGACAGATAAAGCATAAGTGGGGAAAGAGTTCGGCACTCCCCTCGCTGCACAGCTTGTACTGTTAAAAGTAAGATCCACCCACCCCTCTCCGCTTTATAAATGGACTGAGCCAAAATAATGCTGGCTCCACCACAGCTCAATTGAGCTTAAGTGCCATTCTATTTCACTTGTTCAGAAGTCTTCAAAAATGTAATTGGGGGTTGGTGTTAGCAATAGCCAGTTTCTGATCCCAACCCTTTATTCATTCTAAGTGAAAATACTTCATTTTTAATGTAATTGGTAATTACTTCAAACATTTCCCCTTTCAGTCTTCACTGTCTATGTTACTTGAGTCTTTGAATACCCACTTACTTTTGACTGGGTTTCTCTTATGTTGCGCAACATAGATAAAAATAAATTACTAAAATTCTTTAGTAAGAAAACGGGCACACCGCTGCATTAGATAGTAACAGAAACAGTAAATCTAGGCATTATGCTTCAATGTGGGTGTGTCTCCTTGCAATAATGGTGTTCAAGAGCTGTAAGAAGAACCTGGTCTCATTCATACAGTTCAAATTATGACATTTTACACCAGCTATAGATAGCAGAAGGCACACAACCCAGAGGTCCTGTGGTTTCACAAACCACACTTTACACCAAGGCTGAATCTTAGGCTGCATCAAAATGACAAGCACCCCCCAACTAGTGTAACATGAGAAAGCAAGTGGAATGAAGGTACTTTAAGCCCAGGGGTATCATCTAATAATAGGTTCATTTAATAACTGATTTGGAGACTGCCACATTACTGATCCTGCAAGTCAATTCAGAGTAGCAAAGTCTACCACAGGACTTGGCACATTTTCATACGCCATGCTGGTGTCGCATAAGCCAAGTGAGCATGCTTAACACTTGCAAAGGATTCCATCTGAAAGCACACTTAAATGTACGTTCTGTAATGACATGTAACACAGCGTTTTGGGAACTGTTTTCCAAGCGCAGGCTGAACTTCAGAAGAATTTTGCAACTTGCCATCTGCTTATACAAGAGTGTCTGTATTACAATGAAGCCAACACGGAGCATTGTAACATCATCATCATCATCACCATCATCATCATTATTAAAATTTCTATACCGCCCTTCACCCAAGGATCACAGAGCAGTTTATAATATAAAAACACAAAAATGCATAACATAGTAACAAAAACTAATACAGCCCCCAATTATTATTATTCTTTACTCTCATCAGCAAGAAGCCAATAAAAAAGGTACAAATTGTTTGTGTTTCACGTCCCTGGTACCAACCACCTGACTGTGTTCATGTCAGGTGCACAACACTGCTGCTACCTCTGCAGATCTTATGAAATGGCATTCCACCTGTTGTTACCTTTTTGGGAGGGTCACAAGGAGAAGGGAGTTGCTATAATTACACATAACCCCAGATATTGTGTAGAAATGGCATTCTGACTTGTCCTAACGTGTTTTTACCTCTGCTTATACATCACCTGTGAGAACACATTTAAAAATTCATTCAAGCGGCTTTTTGAAAAGTAACCCATTCCAGTGTTTTGTTTTGTTTTGTTTTGTTTTGTTTTTAAAGTCTGTTTGTCACATGAGGCAAATCTTGCTCTAATAAACTATATAGATTACTCAGATGTTTTCTTTCTTCCATTTCTGAATACTGATGCACAACAGTATCCAGCTCTCAGATTTCACGTTCATAGCATATGCATACTTACCTAGGATTAAGCCCCACAGAATTTGGTGGGACTTCCTCCAGGTAAAGCATGCATGTGATTGGGCTGCCAGTCAGTGGAGCATAATGTATGATGGATTCAACCTATGCCATTTGAACAGGTGTGGGAGAAAGAAAAACAAAACATAGCCAGATGTGGAGAGGATGGAGCAGAGGAAGTTCAGAAAATGGAGGTTACAAAATCCAAAGGCTGGGAAACTAAGCAAAAAGTGATCGTCAGGAAGCAAGTAGCTAATGAAGTAGGAATAGATGCAGAGTTTACAACAACAATGCCGGGTAAGAAGGACTAACCAATCATGATTGCAACAGAAACTGGCTAAGAGTGCAGTACAGTGGTGCCTCGCAAGACGAAAAGAATCCGTTCTGTGATTCTCTTCGTCTAGCGGTTTTTTCGTCTTGCGAAGCAAGCCCATTGAAGGATTAGCGGATTAGCGCTATTAGCGCTATTAGCGGCTTTTAGCGGCTGATCGGATCAGCTGATAAGCAGCTTAGCGGCTTAGAAAAAGGGGGGAGGAAAAAAACCATCAGGAACTCACAAGACATTGTCGTCTTGCGAAGCAAGCCCATAGGAAATTCGTTTTGCGAAGCACCTCCAAAACGGAAAACTCTTTCGTCTAGCGAGTTTTCCATCTTGTGAGGCATTCATCTTGCGGGGCACCACTGTAACTGTAGTATCAGCCAGGAGGAGAGCTCCCAAGTAAAGGGACATCTCTCTCTCTCTCTCTCTCTCTCTCTCTCTCTCTCTCTCACACACACACACACACACACACACACAGCCCAGAGGAACAGTAAATATGGATAGGTATGAGTTTATAAAGGATTACAAGAATATCTGCAGGAAATGGGTTAGTATGATGGACCCTTCAGAAACAGATTGCAAAGGCAAAGGCATCATTTCAATCCCGTTTCGAATTATTTGTATTTGGCCACTCTGGAAGAAGTGAAATGCCATCAAGGAAGTGCCAAGTAAAAATAATGTATATATGTAAGGAGATAGGAGACAGATATTCTGAATTTTAGACACCTGCTGAAAACTTCTCTGTTTACTCTGGTCTTCCCCAGTGTATTTTGAGTTTGCAGAGATACAATCTACAAAAGAAGCTAAATTACGCTTCATAGTTTTTATTTGATTGATCTTATATTATTTATTCTTATGTCCTTTTGTTCACCACTCACAGATATTCTATATTAAGCATTTTATACATTCTTAAATATCAATCTTGGTCTGGTAGGCAAAGGGAGTGTGGAGAATGAAAGTGAACCCAGCATGCAAAACAGGCTTCAGAAGGAATGGGAAGCCCCGACACTGCATGTCAGACTCCCATCTGGCCATTTTGCCCTGGCACAGGCTCACATTGACTGCCATTTCATTCTGTTTTTTTACTCTACCATTTCACTACCTGAAGTCATGAAGCTAATGCCAAAGCAGACTCTGTGGGGCTTATTCTGGCCCAAGGGCTTTAACGCCGAGAAGTATCAAGTGGTGGAATTGGTCTATGTCTTGGTCGTGCTCTTATGTAATGAGATTGAACCAAGTGTTTTTTCCTTCTTGGCCAACCAATGAAACACATAAAGTCATGACAGGCACATGACCTACAGCGTTCTCCTACTGGGTTACCTCTACAGCCAGTTTCCGTAGCATTGCATGGCTAAGACACTGTATCTGCCATGTTCCTAAGGAGTTAGAAGGTTTTGTAAGATGTTTTAGTGGCATCCCAAAAGAAGAGCCAATTTCCTTACAGAATAGAGTTTTAAAAGTTACATCTTACAACTAACTCAAACTATTCATAGAAAATAATAACTTCAATAAAATAGTTTATTCTATCTAGATAAAATACAAAGGTGGGGAGGATCTGGCAGGGCTTGTGTCACCCCAGAGCTACAGCAGCATATCCTCAACAATATTACAACGGCTACATTTTTTTGCATTTAACCAAGTTCCTGCATTTCTGAAGAATTCCTTTTTACTTCCTTACCCCAGTCTGTGCCGTCTCCTGAACTTCTTGACTCTCCATCTCCTTCATCGGATGTAGCCAAGAAATCAAACTCCTTCAAGGCCTCTTCAGTATCTCGGTCTTCACTGCTATCTGATAGCACCCTTTTCCTCACAATCTATGAAGGACAGAAAATGAAATGAAACATTTGTGTCTGTATTATTTCTACATATCCCTGAACTCGGGGGGGGGGGCAGAAGAGAAGGATATATACATCACTGTTCATTTTAATAAAAAAATTCCTTCCAGTAGCACCTTAAAGACCAACTAAGTTAGTTCTTGGTATGAGCTTTCGTGCATGCACACACACTTTTTTATTTTGACTATGGCAGACCAACACGGCTACCTATCTGTAACTGTTCATTTTAAATCTAACTTAAATACTAATGTACTATATAATCTTTAGAACACTAGGGAATTTAATCTAATTTAATCAAAGCCATGTGTAAATTGTAGAGGAGGAGGCCAAGCTAGGCTTCTTTTAATTGGACAGGAGGTAGCAATACAGTACTAGAATACCATTTATCAGGCCGGCTTGCAAAAATGTGCCATGATTAAATCCTTGCATTTGCTCACACATGATTGGAATATATGCCATATCATGATTTTTAAGATCCCATCACTGAAAGTCTTGTTCTATGATTAAGAGTTCTCAGCCCACCGTTGAAGTGTCCATGATTGTTCTCTCTCTTCCATCAATATCATCATCTTCGTCCTCATCACTAAATTCTGCTGCAGCATTTTCAAGGAATTTAAATGTCTCTAGCAGCGAAGCAGAGTCTGTCAAATCTGGTTTCCTAGATAAAAATTAAAATAGCAGCAAAGGGTTATTTTGTCTGTTTTTCTCTCTTCATTATGTTTAACAAAGCCAAACACATAAAAAATATAGGGAAAATGATATAATTCTCCAATGGATCTGCAATTTCTTTTTAATATATAAATGTTCTTATTTATTTTCATAATAAAACCAAACATTTACAATATAAAATTTGGCATCCATGTCATTATACACAGCATTGGTTTGAAAGAGTTTCATCATTAGTCCAAGTGATCTCTGTGTGTGTACTACTGGAACTTCAGTTTCACATTCATAAATGTATATTGTGGTGCACGACAAAAACTAGAACGAGTCTCATGGCACCATCAGGTCTAAAAAAATGACAGTACACACTCTTTTATAGACTACAGCCCACTCCATTCAATGCACAAAGCATGACTCTCGGTTTGAAGGTATACACACACAAGAAAAGGGAAAAACTGTAAATGTTTTGAGCTAAATTACAATGAAATATAAAATGTATATTCTGATAATTCAATTAGAACTTAAATGTATGCAAAATATGCAGTGATACTTCACCACAGCAGCAATTGGTTGATTACTAAATACTAAAGACTTTAACAGCTATTTCTATGAAAAATGACTGTGAAGGGGCTTTTTATTACATTCTGGGCTGGATCCAGAGATCGCATGAGCAGAGTCCCCTGGTGCCCCTAAAAATGTGCTCAGGAAGTTAGAATCCCCTCTTCCTCTTTCTGTGAATAGCAGCCTCCACTGGATTGCCAGCTCTTCCATTTGCAGAAGGCTACCTCTTGATCCAAACTCTTTAAATTTATTTACCACACTTCGTTTAACATGGACTCCACTTGAGCAAACACTTTGAAAAGTGAGAATTTGAAATTATCCACTTTTAGAAGAAAACACACACACAGCACCACAAGCAGCACTACTTTTGAAAATGAGCATATATGAATCCACATTTCAACAGACTAGCCAACCACTACTAATCAGCAATATCACAATTCTCACATTGATACCTGAAATTGTCTTCTTTTTTCTTGAGATTAGAAAGCAATGTCTTCACTGATATAGATAGATGCTTAAACCTCCAGTTTCTAGATTACTACTTGGGACAGTGGTGGGGGAGTGTTTTGGGGTTGTTGTTTTTTAAAAAAAGAAGCAACTTGCTGGGTTTCAAGATTCCCAACACACGGTGAGGGGGACCTTCTTGGACAAGAATAAAATAAATGAAGCCGCAACTGCAGCTCCCCAAACACCTAGATTTACTGATACTTCCTTCAGGTTTTCCTAAAGAAACTAATTGCTGTTTTCTTCATTCACTTAGTAACTATTAAATACATTTTCTCTTATCCAGATGGTTGTATTGTTTCTTTTCCTGAAACTAGGAAGAAAGTTGAGAATAAAACACTGCTGGGATCCAGAGTTTGTTATTTTGTTCTTAAATGTGCACAGTTTCCAGCTACAAGTCTCTCTTATTTAACCCGTCACTTGATTCCAATTACTAGTTAAACACTAAAATGAGAGAGGATTCATTATTATTTCTACACTGCATTTTCATTTAAAATATAGCTTCAAGCATACTAGGAGGCTGTGTGGGTAACCAAGGCAGTGCAGACAAGCAATTTTTCATTATGCAACAAAAGGCAGTAAAACAAGGAAAACGGGCCAGGTCATAATTAATGCCATGTCAGTCAGGGTATAGAAAAATGTAAAGGAAAGTTAGCAAGGCTACAATTTTTAAAATCTGAGATTTCAAGGGAAAAAAAGCCCATGCATGTTTGTCAATATATTAATAGGGCCAATAGTGCAATCCTATGCTCAAAAGTGCATAAGATTGCAGCCTAAGTGTCTCAAAAGTTCTGGAAACATACATTCAGATTTAACTGTAAGCCACCCAGAGAACTTTGCTATTGTGTGTCCTATAAATGTCATAAAACACATTGCCTTCTGTGGCTAACTAGCACCATATTGTAGAAACATTACAATATAACCTTTTTCAGAGATATATGAATATTTCTGCATGTGGTGGCAGAAAATAATTAAAATAGCTGCCTGCTCCTAAGTCATGTCTGCTTGGAATCTACGAATTGGATATAATATTTAAATGGGATTTATGCACATGCAACCCTACACACATAATTTTAGGGGTAAGGCTAATGCCACTGAGACCCACATACATTTGAAGTTGAGTTTAGGTAAAGATATCTATGTGAACATGAGGCAGTCCAGGGAAGTGATAGGTGCACACAAAGTGATCCTGTTCTCCACTTTATGCAGACTTTACACACTGGCAGGTATGCATAAATGGTGGACATGAAGCAACAGTCATCATACTAACACTGTTAAAGCGAAAATCTTGCTAAAGAAATGATATTCACTGTCCCATACAAGTCTCAAGTGATGAACACATTCTGAATTCTTTTATACACACTTCCCAACAAATTATGCAAATATCACATTGATTAATGCAAAATTCTTTTAAAAATGCAGTTAAAGTTTACTGCCCAGATAAACAGAAATATCACAATGTGCAGAATCATAATATTGAAAATCAAATAACATCACACAGTAAAATCCAAGAAGTATCATAAGGTTTATCTTTTAAAAGTAATAATCATATGACATATACACTTATTCTTCTATTACATACTTATGAGTTACACAGAAAAGGGCTTGTTACATCTTTTCTATACACCTTCCTTAGGTCTTATCTCAATTTTTTAAAAAAGGATTTCAATTCTATAGTTTTTTTGTCTGATGAAGACTTGAGGTGGAGAGTAGAGACAGCACATTAGCAGAATCCCTAAAACATCAGAAAGGGCACAAATGTGGAAGAGACTCGGATTCAGCTACAACTTTTATTATTTGTGCTTTAAATCAATTTATAAGCCTAAGTGCTGATCAATATTCCCAATAATGCTATGAACAAGAGCACCCCTTCTGGCATTTGGCAAATCAACTTTGTGATGTCACACAGTCAAATCTAATTGTCACATGATGTCATCACTAAGACCATTCCATGTGAGATCAGGAAACATGATCTTCACTTTGAATTGGCTTTCTGATGCTGCAATGCCGCTAAATCTGATTGGCTAAGTGATGTCATCACATTTACAACATGATTCTTGACTGGCTTTTGGTCAGTCCCAGGAACATCAAGTGGCAGTAATAAGGGGAAAAAAAACACCAAAATAGCAATATAGAACCCTAATGTTCTGCTCAAAGAAAGTGGCTTTCCCACTTCCTCCTGCCTTGTGACCTCAGAGCACACTTCATATTGTACAAGAATCTGCAGCTACTGGCCAGGGTGGGCGAGATCAGCAGAAATCTATGTCACTCCTTGGGCAACTGGAAGTGTTTTCAGGTCATGCAAGTTGCTTTGTTTTAGCTGAACCACAGGCAGCAAATAACAGAAGGAAGTGTGGAACCAGGCCTTCAGAGTGGTGGCACCTACCCTTTGAAACTGCCTCCCGTTACAAAACAGAGAGGCACCATCTCTATCATCTTTTGGAACCTATTGAAGACCTTCCTTTTTCAAGGTTTTAATCCCAGTCTGTCTCAGATTTGAAATTGTTTTTATACACAGAATTTGTCTTTAATTAGTTTCATTGTTGAAGTTCTCATTGTGAAGTGTTCTGACATATTTTATGGGAAGTGATTCATAAACAGAATCAATTAGATAAACGAAAATAATATATGCAAAGCGCTAGTCCTTGGGCATGTTAGTATGAACTGGAAAATACCTGGCACAACCCTAATCTTAAAATGTAAGCTTAAAATAAAATCAGTCTCTGCTTTCTAGAACAGAGAACTTTAAAACCAACATTACTATTACTGCAAGATCCTTTAGCAAGTTCCGATATTTGTGTACATTCAGCTTTACCATGAACCTCTTGGAAGGAATTCCAAGTTGGAATTGAGTCAAGTAACAACTTTTATCAATTATAAAACTCAATTCGCAAGACAGTTGAAAGGTGCATTTTCATGAAAAAAGAAGTAAAGCATTTATTGCTTGAAAAACACCTTAAACATTTACAAATGTTTACAACAATGCTTCAAAGTCAATTTGAAAATCAGAAATGTTACATGGGCTAGGCTTTATTACTGCACACTGTGCATCAGATAGCAAAACAATGCAGTTCCCCCAACTTTTTACTTAACTTGCAAAGGAAAGGTAACATCATTAAACTAAAGAAGCAGGTATTAAAATGAGAACTAACTGGTACCCCACGCAAGGCTACACCCGGTTTCATTTGTTTTTCTTCTGCCAGATATGTTAATGACAAAGTGCATCTTTTACATCCACGGCAAACACTGGAAATCCTAGATGTTAATACAAAGGTTAATTATTTTAGTGTCCCCTGCTGAGTTCAGTCATGCTGAGCTGTGGTACTTATCTTTCATAGCACCAGTGTGCTGATCTGAAGTAGTGAACCATTTCTTTCAGTAAACATTATGAAACATGTGTGAGTAAGATTATAACTGTCAAACTATCAAGATAATGTTTCCACTGATGGATTCAGTATCTTCCAGGATACATCCCAAGTCCACATGATGCTCTTGAGTGCAAAAGTTTTCACTGGGATCTGTACATTAGCAAATACATTGACTTGCATAAAATTGTTCATGGACAGAACAAGTAATTCTTCTTTAAGGAAGCATTATGACATTTTTACATCACCTTAGAAAGCAGCAATTTTTTTAAAAAAATGCTCTTGAAAATGTTTTCTTGTCTTTTGTTATTTATCCCTGCTGATTTAGAACTAGTCTCATAATAGTAAATAAGAACACACTCTTATCAACAGAGTTGGCACCAAAGAAAAATAAAGAATTCCACAGGAGTGGAATCCCCTGAACCCAAAGTTCATATGAACAATTTAAGTCTTTTCTCCCTCCAGTTTCCATCCAAATCTGCTCTAAGCCATCAGCAAAATTACTAACATACATTGTGAAACTCAATTGTTGTGTTTATAGTTTGGGATGCAAGCAGCATGTTACATCTCAGGACATGACACTTCTTTCAAGACTTGCATACTATCTGCTTAGAAGAACAGGCTACTCACAAAACCTAACAATGTCCTAAATTGAGCTTGATGTAACCTACTAGAGTACTTAAAAAAAAAAAAAGGAGTCCACTAATTTTCCTAGACTAAGCAAATTTAGTTGCTTAGCTTACAAGGAACAGAATGAAAAATTCAGCAAATATACACACAAAGTTGGAATGTAATAAACTGGTACAGTATATGACACCACTGGAAAATGTACTTAAGTACATTATGTTCAAAAGCATAATTTTTACCACTGGAAGCATCCCACTGTCAAAAGCACTTACCCAATCATCACCTTTTCTTTAATCTCAGCATCTGTGCCGTTCACCATTGATTCTTGGTTTTTGTCATTTTCCCTGTCTGGACCATCACCTGAGAGACCCAGTAAAGTTCGTACCCGCTTTGACTTCACATCCAGTATGGTGTCAGTGTATCCCACCTCTTGCAGATATCTGTATATATAGAAACCATGTCAATTGCTCGTGAGCTGTCAGCAAAGATGTTACAGTCAATCACCACAATCCACCCAGAATCAACCAATAGATTGTGGTAAGAAGAAGAATGTAGCTGTGTGCTGACACAACAGGCTTACAAATCTTCTTGTGCCAGTTTCAGAGGGGATTGTCTCTTGCAGTACCAGTCTCTACAGTCCCCAAGAAAGGCAAAGAGCTCTGCTGTCTGCATATACACAATACTTTATTCATTATACTTGCCAAAAGAAACAAAAGTTCTCCGTGCATTTTCAACCCATTTTTTTTCATAAATACAGTTACTTTTATATAGGCAACTCTTTATAAGAAATTTTCCAAAATCAAAACCAATGCCTTACCAAAGCGTTCTTGGCCATTAGGCAAGTTTAAAAGAATTTGTGTTCTCTCAACTGTCTATTCTACCAAACAGCATTTCCTTCTAGCTTCCCTTCTCACATGAATACTGCCTTACAATAAAGTCAGAAATTGATTAAATTTGCTTTTAATCTTTTTGCAATCCTTAAACTTTTGAGCAAAAGGTTTCAAAAATTATTGCAATGACCACAAAGAATAAATATTGTCATGCTTCTGACTTCCCTCACCTGTCACCCAGCCCTGCTGGTCAGTTCCAGTAAACTCAAGGCTCTTGGTGAAAGGAGTTCCAGTTCTCTCAATCTAGAACCAGAAGTTCCAAACAGGAACACTTAACATGGGGTTTTCAAGTGGGGAGGAGTGGAATGAGCAGCCTTCCATACCCAATCCTTATTGCTATCAGGACAGCGCAGAACTAATTTAAGAACCATCCTTCAAGTGTGACACAGTTTAACCCCTCCCTATTTTTCTCATCACAAGCTATTCAAGTTTTAATCAATACCTCATCCTGCCTTCGTTATAATTTTGCTATCTATCCTCAGGGAAGAAGCATAGCTCAGCAGGAGAGCATGTGCTTTGTCTGTAAAAAGGTCCAAGGTTCAGTCCCAGATAGGAAAGACACTCATCTGAAACCCGTTTTTAGGTCACTTACTGTCTGAGTAGCTGTCGTCCTTGTTTCCATATTAGCTGACTAGTTGGCTGTGACTGAACTTCAGTTTCATTCCCTTCATCTGAAATATTAAAACCAATATAGTTTTGAAACCTGCTTTTCGTAAGCAGTCTTGTACATTATAGCATGCTTTTAAAAATAAAATAGTTACACTCTCTTAATTATTTATATCTGTAGAATAATGTACGTTTAATTCCTATATATCTGTGTTTTTGCAAGGATCTATACAACACAGGAGAACAAATGCAAACTGTACATAAGAATTCAGAACAGGAACATAAAAAGTTGTGATAAGTTTAACAACAGTATACCTTCTCCACCTGTTCACAAAGTGTCACATTCCCTCAAAAAGAGAAAGAAACCAAGTTGCTTTCGGTAATGAGGAAATTTTGAAACAATGGGTGCATATGCAGCATGCCAGCACAGGAGAATACTTAGCTACTAAGTATTTTCCTAATGTAACTTTCCTTAAATCTCCCACTAAGGACAGAAGGGCCAGCAAACTGTTTGTTAAGAGAGCACAAGAATTAAAACCAACAATAAGCATCCTCCTTAACATTGTTTTATATATTATCGGTCTGGCAGCATACAGGTGGTTTAATTTTAAGCCAAGAGGACAACAGCTATGAAGGCTAAGGTTAAATTTAGACAGACTTAATTGGAGAGAGAGAGAGGGAGATTTGCACGTGAAGAGACAGAGGATGTGCAGGGCCAGTAGTCACACCCAACCCCTCAAAGCCTTCTATTACATACATATCAGACTAAGCCAATACATTTCACAAAATGGCAGCTTTTTCTCTTTTGCCCAGTCTCGTTTTCCTTCACACAAATCAACCCTTACCTGAATCATAGTTAGGAGGCTTCATGTCTCCCTGATTCAGCTCTGTGCCATATTTTAACTTGTGGTATTTAGCTCTATAAAGGAAAAGAAAAGGAGTAAATTAGTGTGTGAAAATGCTACCTGTCCTTTAGAAAGAGGACATGAAAATATTTTGCTCCCACTTGTTTCTTCAGTGTAAAATACATGCATTTTTCCTAGAAATGCCTTCTCTAAATCATTCTTTTCTAAACATCAGAAGCATTATGAGCCTTTGCTGTTGTTTTTCGTCATTCATATATGCTTGGCATATGAATTACTAACAATGGGCAAATTAATCTCACAAGGCCGGCTCCTACTGAAAGGACCAGTTTAGTTTGCCAAACCTGCAATCTAAAGACCTGAAAAATCCAATCCAGCTGTGCTTACCAAGTCTGCCAAACATGCAGGAGTTGCTGCCAAACCAAGAGACATAAACAAGCAATGCTGCCAGGAAAAGCACTGAGGCAGGAGCTCTCTCAAGGAGAAGGTTCTAATCTCGCACTGACCAGAAACATAACCCAAAAGGCCTACATAAAAATATGGGTATTGGGGGTTTTTTAGTACAGTATAGTACTTAAGGTTTGAAAGTGAGTGAGACTGATTGTGGGCATGTATGACACATAAAAAGATGGGTGTCTTTTAAGGGATATTGTTACATTTTAATCTCCTGACAATGTTAGCACTGAAATACACGAGAGCAGCTTTGAAATGTACTAGAACACATATAGTACTGCAACTTGCTGGAGCATCCTGGGAGCAGTGCTCTGCTCACAGAAACTCTGGATCCAACACAATGCATAATAATTTATCAATGTGTTACTCACAAGACCAACAACATAGGGCAGAATCCAAAGATCCATGCAGCTACTTCTGTGCTCTCATGGAAAGTGAACTTTTAAATTAAACAGTTCCCTCTAATGGAACTTGAAAATTACAGAGGCAGTTTATGACAGCATCACAATCTGCTGCTCCAAGTCAACATTTCTATTTGGTTAGCTCAAATCCACAGGCTTGCTGAAAGTAGCTCTTTGGGTCACAAATTATAAAGTGTTTTTAAAAAAACAAACCACTTCTAGAAATTGCATCTTCAAAATATTTATGCATCTTCAAAATATTCAGTAAAAGCAGTCACCCTAAATGACCCCAAAGGAATTGGTCAATTTGAGAGTTCACACAAGCAATTTAAGTTTCCTGCCTGGAGACCATCTGAACATAACTGCTAACTGTTTGTCTATCACAGAGGTAATGCCAGTTTCAGTTTGGCGGTAACCAGAAAGCAGCAATTTTGGATATAAATGGGAATATAAACAATAAACTAAACCTAAACTAAGCTATATTAGAGCATTCTGGGTTTAGGCATTAGAAAAGATAGAACAACAATACCAAAGCTTGCACTTTCCTTGATTGCTGCAACTCAAAGTTTTCCACAACACAGAGATAGACCAGTCACCTAACGATCATGCAAAATGCAGAACTAGGCAACATCCTGGAAAATGGTGGGAGACAGGTGTTCAAATCTCCGTTCATTCATGAAGTTCAGTAGGTGGCCTTGGCTAACTCTCAGCAGCTCCTACTTCAAAGGGTCGTGATGAGGGGGGAAAGTGTCCCCCTCCAAGCAGCCAAGAAAGCTTCTCCCAATGGTTATAGGGTTCTGTCGAATGGGGTGGACTATGGCACAACGAACTGAGGAAGGAAGTGGGTATCTGAAAACTGGACGGAGCACCTTCTGAAAGGTTTTGTGAGGAGGACATTTCTCTGAATCCAGCCCTAGTTTCTGGGAAGGAAGCAAAGTGCTCCACACTGGGCAAAAGATTCCTGCATTGCAGGAGGTTGGACTCGATGTCCCTTGTGGTCCCTTCTAACTCTACGGTTTCTATGATTCTATTTTTTTCTTAGTTATTTCCCATATCACCTGACAGCTTGTGTGCTTTTTGAAGCCTTTTCTGGACTGGTAATTTTTTAAAAGTCTAATTATGCCCTAGGTCTTTTCCCAAACACAGTTCAGCTGCAAGTCAGCAATGAGCAGCTCAACTGACATCAATATAGCAGTTCAATTGATTTATTCTGATACAGGATGCACATTTGTCAACACTGTCTTATAAACAAGTGCACTGGTCAGCTGTCTGGCTTAAATGCACATTAGTAATTTATTTGTTGACTTTCCCATCTTGACTTAGCCTCTTCTCATTTTATTGTGGATTTTAGCACATCAAGATACTTGTAAATTACATTGTGGAAATTAAAATAACTGATTGATTCCTTACATACCATATCTATATTTTCTGCATCTTCAGACTGACTATTCAACACTTTCTGTTCTTCTCGGTGCATTTAGTTTACCAGACATTTTAAAAATAACTTGACACATGGGCTCTGCTCCCTCTCTCTCATCAGGAAAGAGTTTAAGTCAAGCCTCATGGATGGGCAACAATATTAATATCTATAAAGTTAAGTATGGCTGAGGTTTTTGGCAAAATTATATTTTCTGCTGAACAGTTTGGAAAAGCCTGCACTTAGTTACAGGCTGTTTTGTGGTGAAGGCATGAATAGAGACTGGAAGGTCAGTGTTGTTGCCTTTCCAAGACTGAGAAGCAGTTCCTATACTCACAGTTAACAATTCAGGGTTTAGAAAACTGGCACATACCTTTCTTGTTTAAGAGCATATTCCAGCATTTTTATTCTCCTCACTAGATCCTTCTTCAGATTCTCTTGACCTTTTCTTTCCCCTTGAAGAAAGGCAATTTGGGCCTGAAAGAGACAATACTTTACATTGCAGTTTTCAAAGGAAAAAACCAACTTGCTTCTCCAAAGACATTCCAGGACAATTTTGCAATCTGAAAGTTAAGCCGTTCTTCAACATGTTACATTGCAAAATAGAGGGTCTGCCCACTTGTAACCAAGCAAGTAACAGTACCTCACGCAGTGGCAATGCATACACTTCCCACAGCAGACCTCACGTTCTCTAAGCCCTGCCACTTACCAAACTGACATGAATTTCCCTATAGAAAGATTGTTGAGGAGGTTTGATGACATTTGAAGATTAAATGGTAGGAGTTAATATTTTACTATTTTAAAAGGAAAAGAAAGGAAAGGAGGATTTATTCCTCTCCCCCCCCCATATATTTGAAGGAAGATGTAATACTTAATATAAATCAAAGATGCACAATAGGAGACCTCTTTTCAGAGTAGGTTTATAGGAAAAGCCTTCACATGATGCGGTCACTATTCTAAGAAAAAGCAACTGAGTCCTAGCACACAGAAAGGTAAAAGGTGGTATTATAATGCCACATGGTCAATAGTTTTAGGCTGTGTCCACACATTTAAAGCATATGACTTATGCCAAAGAATCCTGTAGCTTACCCCTCACAGATCTACAATTCCCTGCACCCAGAATAATTTGGGAGAAACCATATGCTTTAAACATGCTTCAGATGTATGGTGTGCCTGCGGCTGTAATCACCATACATGGACTAAACCTTAAGCGTTGGTAAGGTAGTTATTAGCATGGGAAGACATGGTTTAACTGCAACATGACAAGCAGTGCATCAGTGATAAGCAAGCTTCAAAGGCTTTCATAAACAGCTGTACAATGTACTGTGTATCTCTGGCAATAATGAAGCAAACTGTAAACCCGGTAATAAACTTTTTTTAAAAAATAGCAGGAGGAGGAAAAGCTGCAAACCACAATATAGTAGGCTGGCCTAACCATCAAGTGCCTGGTTGCACACAAGATGCCTAAACCAAATCAGACTTTAGTATTTAGTACTGTATTTGGTATTTTAACAGAAGGAATGCAAACTGAAATGTACTAGGACTAACAGCCCCTTAAGGTTGTTTTGCAGCCACTCCCAAGGCTGCTCGCGACATTCCAGTTTATACACACACCCTAGAAACATTACCAACAGGTTCTGCAAAGGCTTCTTGGCTATAAGGTCACCGCTCAGTCAGTTGCAGCAATTCCTAAAGGCCTGGAAGGGGGGAAGGGATGGAGCAGGGATACTGAATTGCTTTAGTCACTGCGTGGGGGGGGGGCAGGGGAGAGCATGTCTTCTCCTTTTGTTCCAGTCCGACCTCAGTCAATAATATCAAAGGTAAAATACACCTTAGAATCTCTCTCAGCTCAGTATTGTGGGATGAGGGTGGGGACAGAAGATTTATGGATCCTAAGAATTTCAGAATTAAAACAAAGGTTTAAAGGGCAAAACAATCTAACCAAGTCTCATTAAAATTTCATTTATTAAAGCACACATGTGTTTACAGCCCAAGCTTTAAGATCCAGCATTCCTTATACAGTTCATATAATCACAGAATTGTACAAGGGTCATCTAGTCTAACCACTTGCAATGTAGGAATCACAACTAAAGCATCTCTGACAGATGGTCCTCCAACCTCTGTTTAAAAACCTCCATTGAAGGAGAGTCTACTCCCTTCCAACGGAGTCTCTTCCACTGTCAAACAGCTCTTACAGTCAGAGAAATCTTCCTAATGTTTACTTGGGCTCTCCATTCTCATAGTTAGAATAAACTGGTTCAGTCCTGCCCTCTGGAGCAGGAGAAAACAAGCTTGCTCCATCTTCCATGAGACAGCACTTCAGATATTTGAAGATGGCTATCATATCACCTCTCTATCTCCTCCTGTGTGAGTGCCTGGAGGCGGTTGGAGGATGGATGGCGGCTAACAGATTGAGGTTGAATCCTGACAAGACAGAAGTACTGTTTTTGGGGGACAGGGAGCGGGTTGGTGTGGGGGATTCCCTGGTCTTGAATGGGGTAACGGTGCCCCTGAAGGACCAGGTGCGCAGCCTGGGAGTCATTTTGGACTCACAGCTGTCCATGGAGGCGCAGGTTAACTCTGTGTCCAGGGCAGCTGTCTACCAGCTCCACCTGGTACGCAGGCTAAGACCCTACCTGCCCGCGGACTGTCTCGCCAGAGTGGTGCATGCTCTAGTTATCTCACGCTTGGACTACTGCAATGCGCTCTACGTGGGGCTACCTTTGAAGGTGACCCGGAAACTGCAATTGTTTGAAGGTGACCCGGAAACTGCAATTAATCCAGAATGCGGCAGCTAGACTGGTGACTGGGAGTGGCCGCCGGGACCACATAACACCGGTTCTGAGAGATCTGCATTGGCTCCCAGTACGTTTCCGAGCACGATTCAAAGTGTTGGTGCTGACCTTTAAAGCCCTAAACGGCCTCGGTCCTGTATACCTGAAGGAGCGTCTCCACCCCCATCGTTCAGCCCGGACACTGAGATCCAGCGCCGAGGGCCTTCTGGCAGTTCCCTCATTGCGAGAAGTGAGGCTACAGGGAACCAGACAGAGGGCCTTCTCGGTAGCGGCGCCCACCCTGTGGAACGCCCTCCCATCAGATGTCAAAGAGATAAATAATTACCTGACATTCAGAAGACATCTTAAGGCAGCCCTGTTCAGGGAAGTTTTTAATATGTAACGCTGTACTGTTCTTAACACTGATTGGGAGCCGCCCAGAGTGGCTGGGGAAACTCAGCCAGATGGGCGGGGTATAAATAATAAATTATTATTATATTATTATTATTTTACAGGATAAACCTATCTAACTCCCTCAACTGTTCCTCATAAGGCTTGGTTTCCAGACCCTAGTTCATCTTGGTCGCCTTCCTTTGCACACATTCTAGCTTGCCAATTGTTGGTATCCAGCGGTCTCAAGAGACAATGGAGTGTGCCTCTGGGGTCCACTCAAGTCAAACTGCTGGAGAATCACAGCCCCTGCAGAGACCAGTAACCTATAACTGCTGCCTCTCATGTTGTTTTTGCTGTGTAGGCAGAACCAAAGTGACCTCCTATGGAGCGTAAGCCTGTGCAGCATGTATGGAGGTCCTGGCTCCCCATATGATAAGACCTCCTTCTCAACCTCGCTGATGGAAAGCAGAGCAATACAGTCTGCACCAGCAGTTGCTGGAAGGAGATGTACAAGACACCATTCAACTGTTTTAGGGACTCGACTCTGGATTTGTGTAGGCTAAGCCTTTTCCTCTCCCAAAGATATCCCAAGGCTTAGGATCAGAGTTTTCCTTATCCTAGATTGGCTACCTTTCCAGGTTTACAAGCTCCATCTGCCCCATGCTCGTCAATACCCTTCTTAAATTGTGGTGCCCAGAATTGGACACAAGACTCCTGGTGTGGTCTGACCAAGGCAGAATAGGGCGGTACTTTTACTACACTTCTGTTGACACTATACTTCCATTGATGCAGCCTAAAATAGCATTAGCTTTTTTTGCTGCTGCACTCACTGTTGGCTCATGTTAAACTTGTGGCCTATCAGTTTTCAAAGCAAATCACTTTCATATGGGGATACTCAGAAAGAAAAACTAAGATCTATCACTGTGTTTCCAATCTTCTCCACCACGTACCATGCTGCTAGTTCTATAAACACAGGGTTGGACTGAATTGTTGCTGCACATCGTGCTTTTCCCATCCTTTCTAACTTAAAGAGTTGTTGGCCCAGTTAGGACAGACATGCACCTGCAGATGTGATAGCAATAACAGCTGCAGACTTGAGTGCACAGAGCAAGGCTCCCAACAACTTTGTACTTCCAAAGTACCATATTTTTCGCTCTATAAGACGCACCAGACCACAAGACGCACCTAGTTTTTGGAGGAGGAAAACAAGAAAAAATATATTCTAAATCTCAGAAGCCAGAACAGCAAGAGGGATCGCTGTGCAGTGAAAGCAGCAATCCCTCTTGCTGTTCTGGCTTCTGGGATAGCTGCGCAGCCTGCATTCACTCCATAAGACGCACACACATTTCCCCTTACTTTTTAGGAGGGAAAAAGTGAGTCTTATAGAGCAAAAAAATATGGTAATTTTGGAAAATAAACAACACTGTACAAAATTTGAAAATGAAGCTCTCTCTTAATCAATAGCAAGGAATTTGCCTGAAACATGTTGCTAATGAAATAGCGTGAAGGCGGACTTAAACATTGATTGCCACTGTTTCTCTGGGGCCCAGGAACCACTTGGGACACACAGAACCTAATCCCACATTTAGTTCCTTTAAGGTCTGAGCAGCGGCGTAGCGTGGGTTTTCAGCACCCGGGGCAAGGCAAGTAATTTGTGCCCCCTAACCTGCCGCCGCTGCCAGCTTCTTCTTGCTGCTGCCTGGGCTGGTCTGGTGTGGTTCTCTCCCATGCTCAGCGCTGCGCTGGGCAGCGGCTGCACTGTCCCTCCCCCAGATAGTCCCTCGCTCTCTCTCCGCACCGCACGCCTGGCACCCCCCCCCCCTTCACAGTGGGTGGCTCGGATCGGATTCGCACAGCCAGCACTGCAGTGAGAGTGAGTGAGTGAGCCAGGTAGGGGCAGAGAGCTGCGAGTGTGAGAGCGCCCCCCCAGATGTTGCGCCCGGTGCGGCCGGGCCCCCCTGCACCCCCACGCTACGCCACTGGGTCTGAGTTGTGGGAATGAAATCTTGCAGCTATTTAGTCAGAATCTTCAACCCCAAAAAGACAGATTAAATGAGACACAAACAAGAATCATCCCTTTATTTCATACTAAAAGTAAGGCTTAGTTGGCTATCACCCTAAATCTCCTTTAAAAAAAAAAAAGCTTTCACTTTATGTCTTGAAAACTTGTTGCACAACCTGAGCTGGTAAGACTAATACATTTCTGAGGCTTTCGCCATCTTTTGCTGCACTCAATCTTTTTTCCAAATCGGATTCCATATTTAGCCAAATGCATACAGGCATGTGTGCACATATACATACACACATATGCACATACTATGCATTTAATTGTGCTCTAGACAATTAATCATTTCTGCAATAAAGTTAAGGGGGGGGAGAGAATCACATGACTGGAGTGCTATCAATGTTGTTTGCCAGCAGTGTGTTTATTATATATAGCCTGAAGGACTGTGGTATTATTAGAACAGGCGATGATTACAAAAACAAAACAGAAGACAGAATAAATTGTGATCCAAACAGTTGATGCAAAAGCTTCAAATACATTTGCATTTTAAGTCAAGACAGAAGATTTTGAATGATGTGGAGCCCACTTTATTGACAGCTTTGGCTTGGGTCAGGTAGTTGTGTGTTTTTTTTCAAAGTGTCACATTGGAAAGGGGGAAAGTGCATTAAATTGCTCAGGTTATAGCATCTTTCCCATTCTGCATCTGTACTGGAACAGTTCTAAAGATGTTTTATCACTTACTGTCTCCCACCTTGCGTTCATTTGGGAGGAAGGGTGGGATATAAATTTAATAAATAAAATCAAATAAACAAAACATCAATAGCAAGTACAGTGGTGCCTCGCAAGACGAAATTAATTCGTTCCGCAAGTCTCTTCGTCTTGCGAGTTTTTCGTCTTGCGATGCACGGTTTCCCATAGGAATGCATTGAAAATCAATTAATGCGTTCCTAGGGAAACCGCCTTCAGACCAGGTCCGGGGACAGTCTGTCCCCGGACCTCTTCTGAAGACTGGGGGGGGGATAAGGGCTTTTCTTCCCACCCCCAGCAATTTAAAAAACCCCGGGACAGCGGAGGACTTCTCCGCTGTCCGGGCAATCTTAAAATGCTGGCGGGCGGCATTTTAAAATTGCCCCGGGACAGCGGAGGACTTCTCCGCTGTCCGGGGCGATTTAAAAGCCCCTGGGAAGGCAGGCGGGACAAAGACTTTTGCCCCCCGCCAGCCTTCAGAAGGTGTTCCCGCCCCCCGCCCCGCTTCGGAGCACCGTTCCGAAGCGGGGCGGTGGGGGAAGGTGTTCCCACCCCCCCACCCCGCTTCGGAGCACCGTTCCGAAGCCGGGCGGTGGGGGAAGGTGTTCCCACCCCCCCGCCCCGCTTCGGAGCACCGTTCCGAAGCCGGGCGGTGGGGGAAGGTGTTCCCACCCCCCCGCCCCGCTTCGGAGCACCGTTCCGAAGCGGGGCGGTGGGGGAAGGTGTTCCCACCCCCCCGCCCCGCTTCGGAGCACCGGGAGAAGCGGGGCGGTGGGGGAAGGTGTTCCCACCCCCCCGCCCCGCTTCGGAGCACCGGGAGAAGCGGGGCGGTGGGGGAAGGTGTTCCCACCCACCCCCGCCCCGCTTCGGAGCACCGGGAGAAGCGGGGCGGTGGGGGAAGGTGTTCCCACCCCCCCGCCCCGCTTCGGAGCACCGGGAGAAGCGATCTCCCCGCAGCCCCTTGCTTCAAAAGAGGTCCGGGGGCAGCGGGAAGCTTCCCGCTGTCCCCGGACCTGGGGCTGCGGGGAGAAGATCGCTTCTCCCCGCCGCCCCTTGCTTCAAAAGAGAAGACCCGCTGTCCCCGGGGCAAGCTTCGTTTTGCGAAGCAAGCCCATAGGGAAATTCGTCTTGCGAGGCAACTCGAAAACGAAAAAACCTTTCGTTTTGCGAGTTTTTCGTCTCGCGAGGCGTTCGTCTTGCGGGGTACCACTGTATATGCCAGAGCAGCATTAAATCACAAACTGATGCAAGCCCCATTTTCAGTTGTGCTTAAAAAACTGGTGGGTCTAGATAGGGGCACGCACCTCCATCAGACAGAAACCCCAATGTGAGCTAGCAATAAGAAGAGGGACGCAGATTTGGAACTACCCTGGTGGATACATGTGTGGAAAGCTTATTCTAAGTGCAGCTTTCCCATGATGATCTCTTGGATCAACCAATGATTCTCCCACCTATCTAAGAGTGTACAGTGGTGCCTCGCAAGACGAAAATAATCCGTTCCGCGAGTCTCTTCGTCTAGCGGTTTTTTCGTCTTGCGAAGCAACCCTATTAGCGGATTAGCGCTATTAGCGGTTTAGCGGCTATTAAAGGCTTAGTGGCTTAGCGGCTAAAAGGCTATTAGCGGCTTACAAAAAGGGGGGGGAGCGAAAAAAATCGCAAGGCGTTTTAGTCTTGCGAAGCAAGCCCATAGGGAAATTCGTCTTGCGAAGCGCAACGAAAAACGGAAAACCCTTTCGTCTAGCGGGTTTTTCGTCTTGCGAGGCATTCGTCTTGCGGGGCACCACTGTAGTTTGCAATCTTTTGCAGAGCATTCAGAGCCCCTCAGACTTAAAGGGCTGTGATCAATGAAGTGTTCAGGTTTAAATCTCCAGTTTTTATTGTATTCAATTCTAGTAGCCCTTTCCGTATGTTTTTGCATACAAAATGCAGCTTTTGCACAGCACCTGCACAAGGCATTAATATCGTTTGAAGGTTTACCTGAAAATCAATTAACAGTCTGGGTTAGATCCAGAGTTCTCATGAGCAGGGATGGCCCAAGACATTATGCTGCCACAGCCGGAATAGGAAATAGCACCTCAACCCCACATCAAGGTGCAAGGCTGGCCAACTGATTTTGGTACCCGAGACAGAAAATTTCATTAAGTGCCTCTCCCTCAGAGTACATACACAATAAAAATTAACCAGGTAACTAACCACTTCCTGCCCATTCATGACACCCAAAATCAGCTGCCTGAGGTAACCATGCTCATGGGACACTCTCAAGGAAGGAAAGGGAAGGCAATTGTTACTGATTCCTCCTTTCCCCTACAGTGCTGCTCAGAAGGATAGTGTGGCCCCCTAGAAAAGGATGGGATACACTGCTGGGGGAATCAATACAAATCACCTCCTCGCTTCATCCATTGGGAGCCTCTGCTGGATCTCCATCCCTTCCACAAATGGAAGAAGCCGTTCCATTAGTGGAGGGACAAGTCTGAACAAGGGTCAGTACAAAATAATTCAATAATGGAAAGGATTACTACTTGACTGGTCCTAATATGCATATTATGAGAAACAAAGACGATATGGCAATTTGAGTTTTCAGTATATGTGCTGCTGTGCAAAACACACACACACACACAAATCTGCTTCATTTTTTAAAGCACAGGAAAGCATTAACCCAAATCTATCTTTGATAAATGTGTGCTGGTTTCCTACACCCACAGAGTTTATAAAAGAATTCATAAAAGGCTATTTTTTCTCATATTTTTAAAATGATAAAAAAACTAAAGAAAGTCAAAGGTTGTAATTACAGTATCAGTTTCTAGGTACCTTAAGTGCCTCTCAGTGTCGGCCCGCCCATTGAAGGAAGTCAACTTTGAATGGATTTCTCATATATGCCTGCTGATTGAGGTGTGGCAGGTAGTAATCAGACAGAAGGCTTTTTGAGTGATGGCAACTTGCTGGTGAAATTCTGCTGTCTTTTTTTGCCAGGTGGAAGAAAGCTTTTTTAAAAAAAACATATTTATCCCTGAAAAATGGCAGTGCTTTTCCCTGGTGTTTTTAATATTTGTTGGGATACTGTGTTGTTTTGTATTTTATATGGATGGTTCACCTTTTTTTGTAAGCTACTCTGCGAAAGAGTGAGGGATAAATGTATTAAGTAAATAAACAGGGCAATACCGTTTGCATGTGCCGTCTTCTGTTCTGCTTTCTAAAGAGGAAGTAACCCTTTGCTTGATTGTGTACAGCAGCACACTGTTAGTAGGCTCTACTCCGGTAATAAATACACCATTCGAACATAGGGTCATAAACTTCTACCAAAAATTCATTTTCTCGTCACCGAAGTAAAAGCAGCCATCAAGAGGATTTTTTTTTTAAAGACATAAATTACTATTCACTTGTGACCAAAGACTGCTTAAACCAAGCAGTGTTCTCAAAAACAATTGCTATTATGGTATGAGAATTTCCCACTCCCACAAACAGTGGGACAAACAGTACATCTACATTTATAGTACCATCTGCCTATAATCTACAGAGCGCTATTTCTAGAGGAGGAAAATTAACTTTCAGATGTCACCTTTCCAATCTGATGTACTTTCCCAAGGAGAAAATAAAATAAAAGCTGCACAATTAGCAGTTGCTCCAGCAGAACCTTTCAAGATTCTATCTCCAGTGTTGACTGTTACTTTATTCCATTTCATTCTTGAATCTTTAGGAGGTAGAGAAATTCTATGCAGTGCTCAGAAAGCAGGCCCACTTCAGGAGAACTTAATCCTAAATAAATGTGCATAGAATTGCATTTAGTCTCAGAGATGCTTTAACTTCAAAAGAATATCATTGTATGATGATGGCAGTAAATCAACCACAGCAATCCTGAAAGCTACTTCTGGTAATTTAAAAAATCCTGTGGACTTGGGATCTCCCAGAAATAAGAAGATCTCAAAGCCATCTGCCTGAAGTTTTAAAACTGATCATGTGGCATGGGGATTTGCCATTCCCCAGAAAATAGGAGTCCAGCAAAATGTGCCAAACAAGGTATGAGTTTCCTGGATTATAGCCAATTAATATTGAAAGGATTAAGTCTCACTTGCTCATGTAGAATAATTGTGAAAGAGAAACACAGCATAAGCTGAAATATAACATGTGAGATTTCTCTATTTGCATTAGGGGAAGGGATGTAGTTTAGTGGTAGGTACAGTATCTGCCCCCAGGATATCCAGGTAGGTCTGGGAAAGAACCCTGCCTCAAATCCCGGAGAGCTGATGCTAGTCAGTATAGGCAATACTGAACTAGATGGACCAAATAGTCTGACTCAGTAGGCAGTTTCCTATATTCCTAAGTGCACATAATACAAAGAACACAAACATGGATGCACATGTCAGTCAAACCCTATTGTCACTGCCTGAAATGACACTACTCGCCTGCGCAGGCAGTAATATTTAATTTTCCACTGAACTAGATTATCCTGAATCTAGAATGTCAGAGTTTAGAATACCAGAGAAGTGGCAGCTAGTCACAGAACTATTCCACAAATTGCAAGTCATTTACTCTTCACAGGTGAGAAACATAATTTAACCTGATTTTTCACTTCTTAGTTCAATAGGAACATTTGATTTTTTTCTATTTCTACTTGCACACTTTCAATCGTAGGAAGGCAACTAAAAATACTAAGCTTACAACAGACAGACTAGGACTCTTAATTCTGCTACGATTATAGTACCTTGTAGGGTTTTGGGCTATGAAATTTTAACGAACACAATAACCCCATAAGAGAGTACACTTTGCACTATTGTCACTACTTATCTGTCTTGGTAATGTTGCAACACAATCATACCCGTGGCTTTTCTGAAAGCAAATCCTATTGTGTACAATGGGGCTTACTCCTTGGTAAATGTATAAAGGACTGCACCTTTACAGCAAGCTTAACCAGTAGCACTGAGCAAACATGGAGGTACATTCCTCCACTTTTCAATGCTTAAATAATCAGGATCACAATATGGGACGGAAAGTGTGGAGGGCATGCTCATCAAATTTGCAGATGACACCAAACTGGGAGGGGTAGTCAATGCCACAGAAGACAAAATTGGGATACAAGATGACCATAACAGATTGGAGAACTGGGCCTAAACTAGCAAAATGAATTTCAATAGGGACAAAAGTAAGGTTCTACACCTAGGCAGGAAGAACCAGCTGCACGAATATAAGATGGGGGACACCTGGCTTGCCAGTAGTACATGTTAAAAGAATCTAGGGATTTTAGTAGACCACAAGTTTAACATTAGTTAATAGTGAGATGCATCAGCAAAAAAAGCTAATGTTATTCTAGGTTGCATCAACAAATGTATAGAGTCCTGATCGAGAGAAATAACTTTCCTGCTTTATTCTGCCTTGGTCGGACTACACATGGGAGTACTGCGTCCGGTTCTGGGTGTCATAATTTAAAAAGGATATTGACAAGCTAGAATGTGTGCAGGGGAGGGTGACCAACATGATCAAACCAAGCTTTATGTGGAACAGTTGAGGGAATTGAGTATGCTTAGCCTGGTAAAGACGAGAGGAGAGAAGAAATGATAGCTATCTTCAAATATCTAAAGGGCTGCCACACGGAGGATGGAACAACCTTGTTTTCTCCTACTCCAGAGGCTAGGAAGCAATGGATTCGAGTTAATGACCCTTGGGGTCCCTTCCAACTCTACAATTCTATGATTCTATGAAAAACATCTAATAGATAAGAAACACTTAAACCAATCAGCAGCACAAACAAAATACAGCAAATGGTAGAGAGAAAGGGTTTATAACCTTATTCTCTTCATACACAAATGCTAGCTAGCAACTACCTATACTAGCATTTATCTGCCCTGCTGTGTTAGATGAAAAGTACATCCTGTTCTCACAGTGGCCAACTATATACCTAGAAGAAGTCTGCAAGCAGGACGGGACAGGACTCCAAGTGTGGTTGTATCATAGCTTTGAAAATGGCATTATGACAGGGCAGTTTTATTTTCAATTCCTTTCTTAATTCTCTCTAGCACAGAATTTAGCAAGGTGTCTTTCCTGGCCAGTCACATGTAAGCATATATGTGAAGTTGCAATGTTTTGCCCCAATGTGCCTTATACTTGCTTACATGATTCACATTTGCCATTTCAATGCAAATCTGTTATTGATCCTTGATTGTTTTTCCAACCATCTCTGTGGCAAACTACCATCAGCTGTACAGCTAATGAGCATCTCAGAACTCATGCTATCTATGGATGATAGTGAAGTGCACATTTTTTTTGCTTCAAATGACACAACAACCTCTCATGTGGAATAATAGCAGAGGCTATTCTACAATATTAGATAACCATGAACCGCTCAATCAGCCTTTGCTCAACCCGAAAAAGGAGACACAGCAGAGATAAGTGCCTTCACCAGGGACTTTATGCAGCCTATGACAAGTTCAGGCTCGAAGACCTACAGGCAGCTCCCGTTTTGGACGCAACCAGTACGTGCGTGATCATGCACAAGTGCACATATCCCGAACCCAGAAGTAACCCAGAATCGTCATAACGACATCACTGAAATATCACTAAAAGGGAGGAACTGGGGGTGGGGTGGGGGCTTTATGCAGGCTTTTCCAACGGGTTTCCGATTTCATATAATTTCACACAAGCACACAATGACCCGGAATGCAATCCCTGCATAAATGGGGAGTTGCCTGTACTACCAAGTCCAAGTTATGTTGGTAGCTTCTTGCACAATTTGGAATGCAGAAGGAATCTTCATCCTGTTGCACTTGTACATTTAAGGCTTTTAAGAACCCACTAAAAATTGAAATACCTAGTAAAGGCCACAGTAATTGAACCACCTGCTGAGCAAAACTCCCACTGTAGCTAGCGTGTCTACTACAGAGCATGCTGTTTGGAGATCTTAAAACCTTCTATCATAAGTGTCAGTGATTCTCCCCCCCCTTCCTTCAACTTAGGGTCCAAAGGCTTGTCACAATATCCCAAGATGTAAGAACATAAAGCAAACTCCACACCTTGCAAGTTTTGTCTAATTTTGCACATGTATGCCTATACTGACAGAACATGCATGTGTACATCCTTCCATTCCACTTTCTTTACCAACTAGTCTGACATAAGATTTTTCACACATGGTACAAACACATCAAAGAAGTGCTTCTGAAATGCTTGAGAATCATAAACCTTGTTACAGCTCCTTACAATAGGGAGCCCTGTTTCCATCAGCCAAAGAAACTAAATGCCGCATCAGAAAAAACCCTTACTGACCTCACACTTTCCCCACAATAAACCAACTGCCAAATTTGCATCCCATTCAGCCAACATATTGTGGGGCTTTGGTGCAACTTTTTTTGCCAGAGAGCTCAAATTGGTATCTGTAAATGATGTTCCCTTTTCTAATTTAATCCCTACAACACCCCTGTGAGGTAAGTTAGGCAGAGAAGCAGCGACTGGCCCCAAGTCACCCAGGGAGCTTCATGGTCATGTGGGAATTTGAACCCAGGTCCTAGACCGACACTCTAACTACTACTGGCCTCCATGAAAGATGGGTGAGTGGGCACAGAGAAACAGGGAGCAGGCCCTTGCCATTTGAATGGAATTGTCTTCAGCGGGTGAGGATATTAATATCACTCTATTTTACAGGACTGTTGTAAGTATTTCTCAGACAATGCATGTGATGTGCTTTGAAAAATGTTCACACATACTGAGTCAACATTCCAAAACAAAGCTGTTTTACATGCGGGACGCATCAATTCTATATTGGTTAAAGACAACTAACAGACATCACACAAATCTCTGATAATTTCCTTCTCAAAAGGGTAGTACTTGGGAGAGCAACTACCAGATCACATCCTCTCTCCTTTTCTATTCCCATGTGGAGCAAGGAGGCACATACACAACTCATGTTCTGCTGGGACCAAAACCATAATATTATCGAGGCACCAAGCATCTGTGCATCCTACAGGCAAGCCTGACCCAAGCTAACAGTTGTCAAAGGAAGCTCTCCTGTTAGCCCCCTCCTGCCTAACACTAACCAGGGCTTTGCTTCTTTAGAAGAAAGACCCCGCCAGCTTAGACAAGCTAGAAACCCTCCCCGAAACCCCCAGGTTGCGAGTGCGCGCTGACAGTAATCACTCAAGGCAAAGGCGCTCTGCATATGCTCAGAGGCACACTCATCCTCCACAGTTCCGAGGCTAAACCCTCCAACCGATGGGGAAGAACGGAGAAGAGAGGGATGGGTGAGGGAGGGAGGAGAGAAGAACAGCAGACAGGTTCGGGCGGAGAAGGGGAAGGGGAAGGAAGAGTCGCGCGTGTGGAGATGTTTGCATAGAAGAGGCGGCGGCCCGGACGAGGCGAAAGGCGAAGGGAAAGCGGCCGGACGGTACCTGCAGCTCCGCCCGCTCCGCCTCCCACTCGGCTCTCTCGGCCTCGAAGCGGCCCCACTCGTGCTGCAGGAAGTGCAGGATGCCCGGGACGCTGTACTGAGCCCGCGCCGCAGAGGCCGGAGCCGGGACCGCCGAGGAGCCTCCGGCCGCCGCCGCTACGGCTGCAGCCGCCGCCGCCGCCGCCTCCCCCGGCTCCAGCCCTTGCCCGGCCCCGCCCGGAGGCGGCGGCAGCAGCAGCGCGTTGTTGTTGTTGTTGTTGCTGAAGAAGACCCCGGGCCCCGCCTGCTCGTCCATGGCCGGAGCCGTCGTCGCGGCCCGAGGCCGCCACGCAGTCCCCACCGCCGGGCAGCCCCTGGAGCCGCCGCCGCTGACGCCGACGCCGACGACGCCCGCGCCCCGCTAGTTAGGCAGCCGCGTCTCAGTGGAAGCAGCAACAAACTGGGCGCGTCCTGCCCGCCGTCAGACGCCTGACAGCCGCCCCCGCCGGCTGCTACGGCGCCCGGCTAGGGACACGGCAGAGGGAGGGGAACGAGCGTTGAAAGGGCGGACCCGGGGCATGCTGGGAAATGGAGTTCGTTTTGTTTTCCGTCCGGTTTCTGGAATCGAGAGCGAGGCGCCGAAGGCTATTCTATGCAAGTCGCTAGTCGCAAATGGATTCTGTAACTGCCCTTCCGTACCGTTTTCTGTGCTCAGGATTAAATGGCTGCGAGTAGGAGAGAGTTGACTGTGCATCATTCGTGGTCGGGAAGAAAGGAAGCTATGCTGGTGAAATATCACTTAAAAGCTCTGAAGTTTCCTTGAGGACTGAACATGCTACTTCTGAATAGTCTACGGTCGGGGCACTGGGATTTTAGATATTTAAAATGCAAACATATGTTAAAAGGGGGGAGGCTACACGTGCACAAGCATCTTACGAAAATAATTATGCAGACGCTTGTATTTGATCCCTGTTTACACAACCTATCGATACTCTAGGAGCCTCTTTGAAGCTAAAATCAGGGCTGATCCTATCAGTGGCGTAGCGTGGCGGGTGCCAGGGGTGCCGGCCGCACCGGGCGCAACATTTGGGGGGGCGCGTTTGGCCGGCCCTCCTCAAGGAAGCAGGAACCCCACTGTCCTCGGACCTCCTCCGAAGGCTGGCGGTGGGGCGGAGAGACCTTCTCCCCACGCCAGCCTTCGGATGGCTGTCCTGAAGACTTGTGGTGGGAGCAGTGGTGTAGCGTGGGGGGTGCAGGGGGGGGCCTGCTGCACCTGGCGCAACATCTGGGGGGGGGGGCGGAAGAGACTCGAGTGCTAAAATCCACGGGTTAGGGGGCGCAAATTACTTGCCTTGCCCCGGGTGCTGAGAACCCACGCTACGCCACTGGATCCTATTAGTCAAAAAAGAGGCGACTGCTACAAGCGATGTTTGGAGGCGGCGATGGGATCAGAGGCAAAGGACACGAGGTCTCCCCTTTCCAGTACAGAATCTGATCAAACTGGGAATTGACTCATTCTACACCACTGGCAATAGCGGAAACAGCGTCCTCCGCTGCAGGTGAAGGACTGACCACCTAGCTGCGCACACACCTCTGTCCTTCATAAGCTCGCCCCTGGTCCCAGCACCTGGCTCCCTGAAGCAGTTGCTTCTACTTCCGTCCAATGGAGACATTGTTTGATTATTGATTCCTCTCTTCCCCTAGATAAACAGATGACATTTATTGCCAAGTCTATAAATGATGCCTATGCTTTGTTGTGTTTACATCCACCTTTCCTCTAAGCTCAAGGTGGCCTTCATGGTTCTCCTCCTCGGCTCTTCCTCATTTTCTCCTCAGAAAACAACCCTATGCGGTGAGTTAAGCTAAGACTGGGCCAAGGTCACCCAACGAACTTCCTGAGTAGGGTTTTGCGCTTTGGTCTCTTAGTCCAACATTCTAACCACTAAACCACAGCCTGACAAGGATAAACCTTCACAATGCAACCCAATCCAGACACTTTACTGAAAACCTTCACTAGTTATTTGTTCATTTCTTTGACTAAGAGAAGGTCTGGAGAACTAATCCTATGCAGAATTTTACATTCTTCTTTGATTAGATCAGCCACCCTTCAGGTTGTGGGTTAGTTCTTCATAAAACAACTGTGAGATATTCTTATGGTATTTTTATTTCTTTTGTTCCTCTATATTGATTTCCTGGATTCGTCTCCTCCTCCACAGTACTGAGCTCCTCCTGCAGTACTGAGCTCACAGCCGTTTCAAAGCATCTAATAATTTTTTGTGTTATTTAAACCTTGTTTTCAAGAAATACTACATTAAAAAAAAACTTGGTTGTATTCATAACAGCTATTCTGGTTTGCTTATCCTTTGTGTACTACTAGATATGAAGACATTTTTAAAGTGTGCAAACTACATTTTAACTCCTTCTGCACTCCAGTGCAACTATTCTGAGTTCAGGATTCAAATTCCTGAAACAGCCAGGCTCGCTTCTCGATGCGATAGTGGCCTTCTAGCTAAGCATTGTTAAGGTAACAAAGGAAGCGGCTCTGTGCCTTTCTTTTAGCAGTGCCTTTTTTCAGCAGAGACTACTGCTCTGGAGCTCAGCTGAGGAAAAAGAAGAGACTTCCAGGGAGTAATTGGTTAGACACCCGCATTCATTTGCCTCCTTTATTTTAAAATTTGATCCTTCACCATTTATATTGGGCAGATTTGAGTTGCAATAGGCTTCCCACTGGATTGGACCACAGAGGTTTTGGGTCAGGAATATCTAACTCTAGAATCTAGAGACTAAGATTAAGGATGACCATGCAACACTATTCCTGAAGATCCCAACAAGTTGCATATTATGGTGCAATCATTGTTAAACTGACCTGATTTTTGTGCCAACAAAGACACAGCTTAAGTCAGCCTCTCCTAGTCATCCAGTCCCACTTTATAGGGTGGTTTTACTGAGATAAATGGAAAACTGGTATTATTAGACTAAAAACAAACAAAAAACTACAGCCTAAAAGTTAAAAACAAAATTAACTTCAAAGAGTTGCAATTATTACGTAATGATCACTTATTAAGAAAATATATGTTTACTGTCACAGTTGGTTTGCTTAAGTACTGCAGTATGTGCTTTGCTGTCACAATTAGAGCTCTGACAAGCAGAGATTTTCAAGTAGGATGGGGTGTTCATAAGCCTCAAGCCCTGCCCCCCCCAACCTACTTGAAGGAAGCTTGGTTAGGAAGCTTGCAGAGTTGGAATAATGTCTCATAATCAGAAGGAGCAGACCAAAGCTATACACCAGAGATGGTGAAGGGCAGCGGATTACGCCTACCACTGTCATGAACCAGTCTCCTTCCAATAAACTATTTTGGTATTAGGAGTTGCTGTGACAACCATATCCAGTCTTCTGTCTCCTACATGCATTCTTTGTGCAGTTTGGATGCAATTCTATGCATATAAAAAAAAAACCCCTGCCAGCTGGCTTTTATACAAACGCTGTTTGCATCCATCTCTTATCTTCATTGTGGGCCACAATAGTTCACATTTCTCATAGAACACTTTCAGTATGTTTAAAGTATGAAAATAGATTATCAGGCTAGTTGGGTAATAATTTCACTTTAAAAATTGTCAGGGATCCGTAAGTTTTGAGAATCATTAAATATATATATGATCTAAAATAGGCTGGACAAGATATATATATATCTTGCCCAGCCTGTTTTAAAGATCATTCAGTAACTCCCACACTATTACTGCAAACAGTTCAGGAATCTATGACAACAAAACAGCCCTACCCTTCAGAAAAATCCATAACTTAGAGAACTGATCTTACGTAATGTGCGAGGCCCGCAGACATTTCTCAACCAGAAGCATGAAAATGTTTCTAAGATCAAACTAGATTGTGGAAAGCTCAGACAACAGGGGCTTAGTGTTAGCAGAGAATGAACACCATCCACTGCCCATTCACTTCATGGTCCTGTACTAGCTTTACCAGAGAAAAGCAAGGCTACTTTGTGAAGCAGAAGATTCTGTTGTTCAATGAAACTGTTTTAGTTGCTGGTCCTTTTTTTTTAACAGAAGACATAGAAGTATTATGAAAATCAATTTTATCTCCTTATAGAAAATGCTTTCTGTACAGTGGTACCTCGGGTTACATACGCTTCAGGTTACAGACTCCACTAACCCATAAATATTACCTCGGGTTAAGAAATTTGCTTCAGGATGAGAACAGAAATCATGCTCCGGTGGCACAGCAGCAGCAGGAGGCCCCATTAGCTAAAGTGGTGCTTCAGGTTAAGAATAATTTCAGATTAAGAACGGACCTCCAGAACGAATTAAGTACTTAACCCGAGGTACCACTGTACTAGATAACAAGCTGCTGGTGTGGTCTGTGTTTGTGACATATAATTGGCAATAAACTTGCTGCCTAAGAGTACACCTCTTTTAGTAAAGAACCAAATAATGTGGGGGGAAAGAAACATAGGGTCTTGGCCTCTTGTTTGTCTTTCCATGGGTCATCTTGGTCTATAGTAGTCTTGACAGGAACATTTTCAAAAAGAAGTGCAATTTTGTCACATTTTTGTTCTATTAAGTATTTTTCACAATGGAGTTTTGATTGCAATGTTGTGTGTATTTTTTGTAAATGATATCCACACATTATGCCTCTTACAAAGAGGTATCTATCCACCATAGCATGCATCTGACAAACTGGATTTTAGGTAAATGCAATATTATGCTACAATAAATGTGTTGGTCTTAAGAGATACCAAAGATGTCTTCTTGTTTTTGTTGTAGCAAGACAAATATGGCTATCCCTGTCGAATCTGGCTATAGCCAGTGGTGGTTCTTTTTTTTTTTTTAACATGACATAACAGGCTTGACAAATTGTGTATTGTGTATCTGACATTACTAGATAAATACTAATGTACACGAATTTCCTACTCTCCCCCTCAGGGAAGGCACTTCCTGTTTTGCTGCTTGACCCTGCTGATGCCCCACTGCCACCCCACAAGCCTCCCTTACCTGTGCTGCTGGAAACCAGTGCTGCTTTTCTGCTAGCAGTGAAGCATTCAAAGCGACTGCCTCACATGGCCTTATGGGCAGGCCTGCCCTTTCCCCCCTCACGTCAGTGAATTTGCCCAGGGAAAATAAATATATACCCAGCTTTTATAACCACACACTGAACCTGATATTTCTAAAAGTCTAAAAATAAAGGCCACCAAGTAACACACAAAACACTTTGTTACAGGAGATAGTTTAACACAGACTCAGATGCATGATCAAACTTATTCCATTTCATAAAAATCTATGTACATATAGATAATATTACATCCCTTAAAATGCACAGATTTCAAGTTATAACACACACCTAGGAACATAAACCCCTAGTGGATAGCCACAGACAAACAATGCAAAAATACAGAGTGCTATTCAGTAACACAAAAGGAATGATATATTGCATGGTGATCGATTTTATGATTGGTTCCAACAAGAATAAATCAGAAAAAGCTAGTTTTAAGTTTAATTGTTGGAGTGGAATGTACTGTGGGTGGTGGTTGCCTGGCAGCTGCCTTTGCTTTGCTCGCCTGGCTTGCTCGCACTGCAGTTTCCAGCCGTATTTTCAATTCCGGGGCTGCTCCCATGACTGTCTTGAATGCATGAGGATAAAGGGGCCCAATGCGTGTTAGGTCTTGGAGGGCAAACTCATGAAGTTCTTTTGAGACCACAGATGCAGAAGAGAAAGCATTCTCATTCAGTAAATAAGAAATAAGGGTGGGAACAAGAAGCGCAAGCAGTGGGACTCCTAAGGAGAGAAAAAAAGAACAGATTTAAAATTATGGACTTGAACTCAGAGCATCATGTTCACTTATTTCTGTTAAAGAATAAAAACTCCAAAATCTCAATCCATTTCTGACTAATACAAATCCAAAAAGGAAAGCTGAAGAACTATTTTTAGGACCGCCTCGCAACTCCACACTGTGCTCAGTTCCAGAACAGCCAAATGTTTCCCTAAGGTACTGCGTTACCATGGGGGCAGATATAGGATAAAACTACATTTAGCAATATATAACCTGCAGAAGAACAAGTGCCATTTATTATATCTTCTTTTTGATTCTGATTCTGTTGAATTATCATAGCATATCACAAAGCATGTAACCTGCACTATTACAGATTTGTTTGCAGCGTGCACTCTGAAGCACAAGCGAACCATCTGCATGTGCAGACCACCTTTGCTCCTTTTCACTGAAAGAGCCATCTTGGTTTTTAAAAATCAATAATGCAACATCCGCTTCACCAACTGAAACAAATAGGTTAGCTTTTTAGAATGTGAGAGTTCCATGCCTATTACAGATTCAGACTAGGGTGATTGGGATATATTGAAATGTATCTCCCGGTAACAGAAAAGGGAGGAAAGTGAATTTTACACCCCTCCCCCATTTCTCCTGCAGCTGCCTGTGCTTCCTCCTACACTGTTTCTAAGAGTTAGTCAAATCTTCTGGAGCCGGTATTTCTTGGCAGAGGTGGAGACACACAGTGGGAAAGGGGAGCAGCTATTTTTTGCTGACTCACTCTTCCACTCACGGAAGCCTTTACTGGATCAAATAATCTTCTGTGATTGAAGGGACACAATTGGATACAGTCCATAATCTATAAATTCATAATTTCCAAAAACTAATTTCTTTGGGAAAAGCCACATTCTAGGGTAGTGTGTTCCAAACCTGGGAGCATTTATTTTTCTTCCTTAAAATTGAAGGCGACGTTGCTTTTGGGAGTCCACTAGGTCTGTTAGCAGTGACATTGATTGAACTAGGAAAATACAGCATATCCTCAGTGCATTAATGACATGATTAGTAATCATGCTGTATAGTATTTAAAATTAAACACCAGGTGTAGGTTTAATCCTTCTCTCCCCAGCCACAGTCTATGAAACCATTCCTCCCACTGTGACAATTAGCTTTAGAAAAGGAACTATTACTGGTACTGTACAATTTGAGAATTATTATTCAAGCTACTTACTATTCTGTTCTTCTCCAAGAGCTACCAGTGTTTCAAGAACTTTGATTCCTTCCTGGACTGCTAAAAGTTCCATTTTGTTGTTTGGGCGGTTGATCTCTACACTTTTCAGTTTCTCAACCATTATTGGTGCCAGCGAATGGATATATGGGGTTGAGAGGGCTCGATTGGTGTGTTGGAATACAGAAAGCAGAAGCTGGTAGCATTTGGCTTGAACCTAATCACAATAAAAAAGATTGCTGTGTTAGTTTAGGGTTGGTAGTGAAACCATCACAATGTTAATAATGGTTCATGAAAGAAAAGTGAAAACAAGGCAATTAAAATGGTCAAGTAACTTGGTAATTATGTCTTTGGTCATTTCATCTGTTTAATAAACAGTATCTGTCATGGTACAAACTCTGAAACTACACAGAGTGCGAATAATTTGGGATAATTGATTTTGTTCCATATTTGAAAATCACAATTCAAGACATGGTAAAACTTCATTTACTGCTGAGGAATCAGTTAGTAACATGGCAAGGTGTGTTTTTTTTTAATTAACAGTATATGGCAGAAGGACGTGTAGATTAGCTAAAATGTCTTTTTAAAGTTTTGAATTATTTCCTATTCTGAATAATTTTTTCTCTGTGTTTATTATAAATGGTATCATCAATTGTTAATGTTCCTAGATCACTATTGGCAGGTTTATGTTCAGGAAGGCTTCCCCTGGCACCTTCACTGTATATATTTAGGCACCAGGCAAAAAACAAACATTCTTCTTTTCCCAGGTTTTTGGCTAATTAAACAATCTATGGCCTTTTAAAATGTGTGGGGAGGTGGTACTCTTTTTGTCTGTTACTATTTGTTTGTTAAGTATTTTTGTGTTTTTATATTGTAAATAGCCCACCTTTATTACCTATTTGAGGTCCTGTACCACTTATTTACTATTAAAAAGCTGTAAGAAAGCATTGCTAGTATAAAGTGAATCCCTGTCTTTTCGAGTAAGATGGTAGCTTTGGTTTGTTAAAATGTTACACCACATTAACCAATCTTGAACCTGAAGTCAAAATAGAAATGTTTTTTTATGTTGATATATGGCTATACGTAGGTTAAGTTGTGTAAATGAAGTCCCACTTGAGAACATCTTACACACACAGGAGAATTAGACTACATGTAGGGTTTTTTTAACTGCACAAATGGTAGCTTTAGGGAGAGTGAACTTGTAATTAATGCTGGGTCATTGGGGCGAAAATGGAATACTCACCCAAGGATCAGATGAGTTCAGTGCCATTTTGAATCTATTCATGCAGCCATTCTGTAATGACTGCACGCCAATTATTTCTGTGCTTGCTGACCAAAGGAAGAGTGCAATAGCTGTAAGCATGCTGACTTCATCCAGAATAGGCCTTGAGGCCTCTGAAAAAAATCCAGTGGAAACAGGCTGAGAGCTTATACCAAAACGGTTTTGAAATAGGCAAAATGAAACTGCTCAGTTACAAAGTAAGAAAATACTGGAAAATAAACATAATATTTCTGATTTAAATAATAATAATGTTTTATTGCACAACCCTTTCAGTCTATTTTTTGTGTGTGGTAAAAACCACCACCACCCTATGATATAACATGGAAGTGGTTTGCACTTGATATGTTTCTGGAAAGTAGGTTTAAGATTTACTGATCCCCATGAGATTTTAAAAACTACATTCCACAGACATAGGCAACATACAGAATGACTCACAATAACGTAATTGTTAAAAAATATTGATATATTTAATAATCCAGTATACCTCTGTTTGTTCTGATTATTTATTGTTATAAAAAATATGCAACACACTTTTATTTTGTCAAATTAGTCCCCTTTTGTTAATAAAAGAGCTGAATTGCTCATGCATCCTAATACTCTTGCCATATATGAAGAAGGTCAAACTCAACAAACATGGGGTTTTTATGGCATTAAAGGAGGATGCTGGACTCTACAAAGAAGCACTAATACACCAAAGATGATTTGGACACCCCCATATGCATCCTTAATTCCTTTCTCTTTTAATTTTATAGATCTAACAGAAATAGCAATATGATTATTGAAATAAGTACACCAGTTTTGGTTCCTATGAGAACAGTCCCTTTTGCTTATTTTTTTAGTAGCTGTGTTTGTATGCAAATTACCTGGCTGAGGGTATTCCAAAATTGAGGCCAAGGTACTGCGGATAAGATTTGTCCACTGTTTGTGTATTTCTTCATTCATTGTCATTGGAAGAGTTACAATACTTTTCAATCCTTGAAGTGCTGCGGAGACTGGCGGGGGGACATGGTTTCCTGTTGTTTTCACTGCAGTATCTTTTAACACTTGAGTTATTAGAAACAGGACTGTGGGCAAAATTGTCATGCATCCTGAAAGATAAAAAACATATTTTCTTGCACACGAGTGTAAGAACAAAATGCTACACCATAGGCATGATCCATAGTTCTATATTCTATGTAGTGTTTCACATGAGCAAGTATTATCTGCTGGGCAGTACCCACTGTTACACACAAAGCATATCGGAGTCATATAACAGAAAAGCCACTGTAGGCACACAGCTACCCATGCACTCCAGAACCACTGGATTTTGTTTGTGTGTCCATCCCACACCACCTGTTAAAATACAACATTACACGTGATGCTTCAAATCTGTCCTGGCATTTTGACTCCCATTGTGGAATTAAAGGGAAAGAGAGGTTCATATCAAACTATAGAAGTAAACATGATTACTATGTTCTACCTCTATTGCTGGAGGCAGCATGCTTCTGAATACCAGTTGATGGGAATCACAAGACTGCTTCTGCATTCAGCACCTGCTTGCAGGCTTCCTGTGGGCATCTATTTGCCCACTAGGTGAACGTCTGGTATGACCCAAAATGACTTTTCTTATGCACTCTTTTGCTCTTTCACTTTCCTAGTGAAACTAAAGTACAGTGGTAACTCAGGTTAAGTACTTAATTCATTCTGGAGGTCCATTCTTAACCTCAAACTGTTCTTAACCTGAACCACCACTTTAGCTAATGGGGCCTCCTGCTGCTGCCGCGCCGCTGGAGAACGATTTCTGTTCTTATCCTGAAGCAAAGTTCTTAACCCAAGGTACTATTTCTGGGTTAGCGGAGTCTGTAAGCTGAAACGTATGTAACCCGAGGTACCACTGTATCATATATGTGTCATTTTGGAAGTAACTACGTCCTAATAGGGGATGTGGGTGGTGCTGTGGTCTAAACCACAGAGCCTAGGGCTTGCCGATCAGAAGGTCAGAGGTTCGAATCCCCGCGACGGGGTGAGCTCCTGTTGTTCGGTCCCAGCTCCTGTCCACCTAGCAGTTCAAAAGAACATCAAGTGCAAGTAGATAAATAGGTACCGCTCCGGCGGGAAGGTAAACGGTGTTTTCGTGCACTGCTCTGCTTCGCGAGAAGCGGCTTAGTCATGCTGGTCACATGGCCAGGAAACTGTCTGTGGACAAACACTGGCTCCCTCAGCCAGTAAAGCAAGATGAGCGCCGTAACCCCAGAGTCGTTCGCGACTGGACTTAACTGTCAGGGGTACCTTTACCTTTACGTCCTAATAGCAGCCGTTCCTGATTGTGCATGGCTATAATGTTAAAAATCTGACTCAAAGCTGCCTATCATTTTTTCATTTACCAAATAAGTTCTGGGTTCCGTTTATTGAAATGAATGCGTACAGATTTCAAGAATGCTCTACTGAAGCAAATCTCTGAGGTCTGAAGGTACTCCATAAACTGACGTGCAGTTCGGGGAAAACAAGTGCTAAAGGAATGGAAATTCTGTCCCTTCAAGGAACCACTGAGGGGTGGGGGATTATACCGTGAATCGCCCTGAGATCTTTGGATGACGGGTGGTATACAAATTTAATAGATAATAGATGTTTCGGACTACAACTCCCATCAGCCTCAGCCAACACAATGCTGGTTGGGAAAGGTTGCCTTAGAGCCTGTTTTGCTTGTCTGTGCCACCATCATAAACATTTCTCCAAACACTTTCCACATTTTAAAAACAGGTTTCAACCTGTCATGCTTTCATTTCACTATCCAGGATACACTTTCTGCAAAACCTCTTAAAGAAAGATCTTTAAGAAAGATCTACTGCATTACCAGCTGGGGAACAGAGAGTGGGCAGGTCAGACAGAATTCCAATTGTGGCAGCTACAAGACGAGCACTTTCTTCTGGAAGCTGTTGGGTTCTGCTGGAGATATGACTCGGAGAATCTGACATTTTTGTGCTCAGATGTGGCATGTGTCGTACTAGGATAAACATTAGGAGCTCCATGGCAGCAAATACAAGAGATTTTCCTGGCACAAGACCCCCACTTTCTCCTCCTTCGCCCAACATGGTACTAGTGTCTTTTTCCTTTACATCTTCTTCATCTACAAAATAAGAACATAAAAGGCAGTATGTATTAAAAATGTGACTATCATACGGAATACACAGATGACAATGTAGAAAGGGATTCAAAATAATGCATAATAAATACTGAAAGTATAAATATAGCTACATAGTATTACAACAATAAAACTGTTTAAAATGTATACATTAATATTTAGTAACTAGACAGCCTGTTTACTGTTAGAAACTGTGGTACATACAGAATCAAAGGTGACACAAGTGCTTATGCTATCAGCGCCCTCTCCGATTGCATGGAGCCCAGACAGCCCCGTGGTTTTCCACGGATCTGAGGGCAATGAAACAATCGTTGAGACGGCTAGAGCGTCGGTGGCGGATGACCCATTCTGAAGCTGACCGGACACAGGCTAGAGCTCAATGTCGAGCCTACCAAGTGGCGATAGCGACGGCGAAGAAGACTTTCTTCACCGCCTCTATTGCATCTGCAGAAAACAGCAGCAGGAGACTTTTTCAGGTGGTCCGCAATTTAGCGGAACCACCTGCAACATCTGGGCCCAGTACGGGCCACATGATCTCCTGCAATGATTTTGCAAAGTTTTTTGCAGATAAAGTCGCTCAGATTCGGGAAGAGGTAGACGCCACCATGGGAGCAGGGCCGGGGCAGGAGAGTGCTAGAGTCCTGTCTAGTCAAATTGCGTGGGATCAATTCCAATCTGTTACCTCCGAGGATGTGAACAGGCTGCTTGGACGAGTGAAACCAACCACCTGTCTCCTTGATCCTTGCCCATCTTGGCTTATAAAAGCTAGCCGGGAAGGGCTGGGCGATGGGCTTCATGGGGTGGTGAATGCTTCCCTCCGTGAGGGAGCCTTCCCAGACCCGCTGAAAGAGGCGGTTATTAAACCACTTCTTAAAAAACCATCTTTAGATTCGGCCACGATGGCCAACTATCGCCCAGTCTCAAATCTTCCATTCTTGGGCAAGGTGATTGAGTGAGTGGTTGCTGAACAACTCCAGGCACGCCTGGAAGAAGCAGACCATTTGGATCCCTTGCAGTCGGGATTCAGGCCTCATCACGGGACTGAAACTGCCTTGGTCGCACTGGTTGATGATCTCCGGCGGGCTAGGGACAAAGGTGAGAGCTGTTTCCTAGTTCTGCTGGATCTCTCAGCGGCGTTTGATACCATCGACCATAACATCCTTCTGGACCGTCTTGAGGAGCTGGGAGCACTGTCATACAGTGGTTCCGCTCCTTCCTCCTGGGCCGTGTTCAGAAAGTGGTGGGGGGGGGATGAGTGTTCAGACCCCTGGGCTCTCACTTGTGGGGTGCCTCAGGGTTCTGTCCTCTCCCCTATGCTTTTCAACATCTACATGCAGCCGCTGGGAGAGATCATCAGGGGGTTTGGGCTGGGTGTTCATCAGTATGCATACCCAGCTCTACCTCTCTTTCAAATCAGAACCAGTGAAGGCGGTGATGGTCCTGTGTGAGTGTCTGGAGGCGGTTGGAGGATGGATGGCGGCTAACAGATTGAGATTGAATCCTGACAAAACAGAAGTACTGTTTCTGGGGGACAGGAGGCGGGCAGGTGTGGAGGATTCCCTGGTCCTGAATGGGGTAACTGTGCCCCTGAAAGACCAGGTGCGCAGCCTGGGAGTCATTTTGGACTCACAGCTGTCCATGGAGGCACAGGTTAAATCTGTGTCCAGGGCAGCTGTGTACCAGGCTCCATCTGGTACACAGGCTGAGACCCTACCTGCCCGTGGACTGTCTCACCAGAGTGGTGCATGCTCTGGTTATCTCCCGCTTGGACTACTGCAATGCGCTCTACACGTGGGGCTACCTTTGAAGGTGACTCGGAAACTACAACTAATGCAGAATGCGGCAGCTAGACTGGTGACTGGGGGCGGCCGCCGAGACCATATAACACCGGTCTTGAAAGACCTACATTGGCTCCCAGTACGTTTCTGAGCACAATTCAAAGTGTTGGTGCTGACCTTTAAAGCCCTAAACGGCCTTGGTCCTGTATACCTGAAGGAGCATCTCCACCCCCATTGTTCTACCCGGACACTGAGGTCCAGTACCGAGGGCCTTCTGGCGGTTCCCTCACTGCGAGAAGCCAACTTACAGGGAACCAGGCAGAGGGCCTTCCCGGTAGTGGCGCCCTCCCTGTGGAACGCCCTCCCACCAGATGTCAAAGAGAACAACAACTACCAGACTTTTAGAAGACATCTGAAGGCAGCCGTTTAGGGAAGCTTTTAATGTTTGATGTATCACAGTATTTTAATATTCTTTTGGAAGCCGCCCAGAGTGGCTGGGGAAGCCCAGCCAGATGGGTGGGGTATAAATAATAAATTTATTATTATTATTATTATTATTATTATTATTATTATTATTATTATTATTATTATTATGTGAAATAGTGTTAAAGCTGTTTCCTTTTACAAATGTAAGGAAATATAGAAATATTTTTATTCTCTTGTGTTATTGAAATGCATCAAAGTATACTAAATGATTCAACTTAGTTTAGGTTTGTTAAGTGTGCAAAATGAATATAAATAGGATGAAGAAAGATACAGTTTGAAATATCCAATCTTCACAAACAAAACTTTGTTCTAATATACTTCATTATTTCTGAAACCCAAAATTAAGGTAACATATCTCACTCATAGTGTTTCTTTTTTCTTGTAGATGATCTTGAGCAGCTCTTACAATCTGCTGCACAACACCAGTAACTAGCAGTTGGACTGAAGGAGGATTGCAGGTCAAGAGGAGTCGATGCAGCACACTCAAAAGTTCAACACCAAGGAGCTAGCAAGAAAAAAAGTTTTTTTTTCAAAGTTGCATATGATCATAAGCTTTAATAATAAAGCTATCCTACTTTGCTGTAATCCCTTATGTCTCATTTAATCTACATCTGAAAGACTTACAGTGGTACCTCGGTTTAAGTACTTAATTCATTCCGGAGGTCCGTTCTTAACCTGAAACTGTTCTTAACCTGAAGCACCACTTTAAGCTAATGGGGCCTCCTGCTGCCGCCACGCCGCTGGAGCACAATTTCTGTTCTCATCCTGAAGCATAGTTCTTAACCCAAGGTAATATTTATGGGTTTGAAGAGTCTGTAACCTGAAGTGTATGTAACCTGAAGCCTATGTAACCCGAGGTACCACTGTATTCTGTGCATTCACCACTTTAAATAAAGCACTTACCAAATGCATAAACCAGATGCATGCAACCATATGCATCAACCTGGCCTCAACCAGAGCCAGGGCTTTTTCAGCTGTGGCTCCGATCTGGTGGAACACTCTGTCACAAGAGACCAGGGCCCTGCGGGACTTGACATCTTTCTGCAGGGCCTGCAAGACAGAGCTGTTCCACCAGGCCTTTGGCCAGGGCACAGCCTGACTCCCTCCTTTGGCAATCCTCACAGAACTCTAGCCTAATGGTTGCCATTAATCTGTTTTGAATTAATGAAATGATTTTAGAATGTTTTATCATTTTACTCTTGTTAGCCGCTCTGAGCCCAGCTTCGGCTGGGGAGGGCGGGATATAAATAAAATGTTATTATTTATTATTATTATCATTCAGCCAAAGTTAAGCATTTTTAATTCCGATATGCTTAACTCTCTCAGCTAACTTGATTAGTTTTTGCCCAAATGTTCATTAGGTTCACACCGCTGCACCTGTTTCAGTGTGTCCGAGCTGGCATTTATTGAATAAAAGGTTGAAAGTACAAATTTGGTTCTGTTTTTTCCTCATAATTAATATTTAAATTGAGAAAAATCAGGACAAAACATTAGTCAATGTTAATCAATTTGTCAATTTCACAAACTTTTCCATTCCATGACCAATACATGAAACCTTCATTTAATTTATTGTTCCAGCAATCTGCTTTACTTTCTGCATAATCAGATGGCTATCCTAGTTTGCAGTTATAGACTTCAGTGATAATACCTGATCCTCAGCAATGTGGGTTCTAGCACAAGGGGAATCCAATAAAGTGTGCAGAGCTTGTAAACAGGATGTAACATGTTCAACAGGCTCTTCTGGTCGTGGAGAGCAGAGAAACTGTATACTAACACCTGAAAAGCAAATTATTTTAGATTTTAGACGAAACAGAACAACAGTGACTAGTAAAGGGTTTACTGTATTTAAAAAACTATTATTGCATATTGCTGTGCATACATAAAACACTAGTTTTAATTGTTTTTACATGAGATGACTGTGCACAATACTACTGCAGCCATCAGCAAGTCAAGAGTCTCAGGCTGAAACACAAACACTTAGGCATCCCGAGTTCTGAAAGCTAGAATGCTTCTGATTCTGGTGCTGTCACAAAGCTCGAGTCCATTAAAATAGGAAATATTGCTACCTGATGATATAAAGCACCACTACAGAATTCTGAAACAACAACACAACATATTACCCAAAATCAAATGCATTCGATCTTTGTTTATCTCTTGCAAAGGTTTGGTGGATGGTGGTGTTCCTGGTGCTGGGTTTAACATAATGGATGTGGCACGTTTCTGTGGATTCGGTATTGCTGCCGACACATCTTCTGTTGATTCAGAAGCATTAAATCCTGTACTATTCAACCACAGTGCAATTGCATGTAGAATTGGGGTCCATGAATTCCGGTAATGCAGTCTAGCTGTATCAATTGTCTCTGGAGTGTAAAATGCTCCACCTGTCAGGCAAAATATTACACTAGATTTCAGCATGACGATGGAGGCAGAAAGGAACTGAGTAAAAAGTGCATTATCATTTTAAATATTTTGCTAATATCAACTACATCTTAGAATTTCTGCTAACATGCCTCTGCAAACTAGGCCCAAACTCACATGCTTATAGAATTCTTCACATGGTGGCTCACTATCAGTGAAGTCTATCATTCTGACCATCCCACTGCCAGAAACATGGCATCCTGGGCTAGTTCATATATTACAAATCCATGAATTGTTCATTTATCACTCCATTTCAGAGATTATTGCAGGAACCAAATTTACTGAAGAACACTATGTTTGAGGTTATGTAGGACGATATGAACAATCTGTTTGATTTCATTCAGACATTCGATGTTACTATTTGATTCTGCAAACATGAAAAAACAAACTCGAGACAGCTTCCTAACCATGGTCAGCGAAACCTTCCAACTCTGGCTCAAGTGCTCCAGAGCTAAGGAAATTAGGCTCATGCTTTGTGCATTGGGAATGTGCTGTTGTGTCTTTTCCTATAAATGATAGCAAAACAAGGGTAGGGACATTGTTCAGCCTTCCCAAACTTTGTCTTTTAAAGTTTCTACCCGCATGTCAAAACTATTATAATAACTGTATTCTAAACTAAATTAGCAGCTTACCATCTGGAGGAAGTTGACTTGCAAATTCTGCTGGTAAAGTCAAAAGAGCATAATCTTTAAGTGCAGCTAACCAGAGGCGGCTGAGAGTGGGCAGCTCTGGTTGCACAAGTGTTATTAAACTGTCCGGTGGCAGTTCATCTACTGTGCTATAATCGTCGTCATCGTCATCATTCTTCACTGCTTTCTTCGGTTTAGTTTCTGCTTCTTTTTTAATTTTCATAGCTACAACATACACCTTTAGATAAAGATCCATGCAAAGTATTACAAGCATATACAGGCAACACAAATAAAGCTTCTCTGTGTGCCATTAAGTGTCATTAATGTAACCCATCCTTAAAATATATGTTCCCTTAAATTCTAGGCACTTTGCACTAATAAAACCCACACCTCTTAATATGGTCACCCAAATTGTATGTCAGAAAGATTAATTCTGCAGCACACTTTCAACCCCATTCTCAAACCCATAAGGTTTAACAAACCTTTTTTAAAAGAAGTATATATCCTCAAGGTGTTGAAAAGTCATGATCAAGAGAACTTTTGTCTGTTTCAAAGTCCCTGGACTGAGTTCACCTAATGAGTCCTGACTGGAAGCCCTGTGCAAGGACTTCTGCTTGCACAATAGGGCTTTCGCCCCACTCCTCCCCACTGTATGCTTCCCATGGCTTGGGATGTTTATGTTGGAAGAACCCCTAGAACTGGCAAGCTGAAATGATTGTGCTAGTGGAACATTTGCCTTAGTGCAATATTGAATTCCTCCAACTGAATATATCCTGTTATAAACAATAAAAAGAGAACTTGGCTGATGATGTCAGCAACTCTAGGGAATACCACAAAATAACATGTTAATAAGGTGTCTTATGCAAATATAAAAACCAGTAGAAATACTTCATATAGTTAAAGTATTGTTTCAGCATTTTTTACCAGAAAAACTGATTTCATAAACCGTTTTCCATTCATCCTGGCAAGTAGTTCACTGTTTTGTTGACACTGTTTTGCTTAGAGGCAAGGAAGGCTGAGATAAGGGATTTATCTAAGATCATACAACAAGTCTACACCTGAGCTAGAATGTTTCCAGTTCTGAATTCAACACTTCACATACTGGATCATGCTAGCTCACATATTATTTTATTTTTATATGCAATGAAATTATATTTAATAAATGGATCGCTTTATGTCTTCATATGTTAACTTCTATATAGACATTTCAAGTAGCAGCTAGAAACCTTTAAAAATAACCTCAATATACATTGTCTTGCATTCAAAGTCTGAAGAATATTATTGGAATGTTTACAAAGAGCAGCAACCCCACCTATAGTATATCTCCGTTAAGTTATTACATGTAGTTGTATGTCTTCCATACAATGTCATAAACAATATATCAGATCAACTGATTTTTTCATCTATTCCATTCCACTCCACAGAAAAACAAGAATAAGCAACTGCTATTATATTATTATTCTTAAACATTTACCTCAGCCCAAGCTTTGAGTACTGCCAGTTTTTCCATAGTAGTAGCGCTCTCCCTGTAAAGCTGGCTGGAAGACCCCTTGCCTGTTTGCACTTTGTCCAGTGAAGAGACAAGGAGGTTGTGAACACGGCGAAGATCATTAAGGTCGCTTACCACGCCACTTCCAATCCAGGTGCTACACACCTAAAAATCAATATAAACAGCCAGCTTGCCTTTTAAGAAAGCATTCCTCCACACAGAGAACCAGTTAGTCTTGGTCTAGGCTCAAAACTCCACCCAAATATGAAGACCAGAGCGTGAGTTAGAGCTAATTTCCATTTCTCAACCTAGCCCACCTCACCAAAATGTTCAAATGATAACATGGGAAATTCCAATACAATTGAGTTAGACAAATCTGCATTGATCAGAGAGGTTTTAAGAAAAAATTAAGAACTTTCAACACAGGAATATTTTCTGACAAATTGTTTTAAGCAACACTTTCATGGTTCTTTTTAATTACAAACATTAATGTGACTGCATTACATAATACCATCTGCAATTCACTACTGGCTAGGTACTATGAGGAACAAGAGACCAAGTTTACCACATGTAATGAAGGCAAGGGGGGGAGTAAATGGCCAAAAACATAGGCACAAAGTGAACAATAAACTGGGGGGAAATGAACTTTTTTGGTAGTTTTTAAAATGCTTTTTGAAAGTGTGAAGAAACAAAATGGTGAACAGGAGAGAAACAGTGCAACCAAAAATGATGGGTGGACCAAGAAGGAACATGATACTGTAGATTAAAAAAAACATGAAATAAGACAAACTAGAAAGATCAGACAAAATATAAAACAGAAGCGAAAAGGAAGAAGACAACCAGAAAGACAAGCCTGAAGACAAATAACAAGGGAGCATAAACACTTGTGATTGTATTCGATGAAAGCAAGACACAAAGTAGTACATCATGGGAGCAGCCTACTTCCAAAGCATCTCTTCCTTCCTTGATCAGATGGTGCATCCTAAGCACAGTTTACCTGCTAGCTAAAGGGAAATCCAGTGGTGTTTAAGGATCTTCTGCCCTTTATATGACTGAACACAATAAAATAACTTTGAAGTCAGACCATGAATTTGCTATATAACTGGATTCCTCATTCTCCTAATAAATCAAGGAACTGTATGCCTCCTCCATACAATCCCGTCCCTGGTGGGCATCCCTGAGCTGATCTTACCAGAAAATGCACATAGGGCAAAGAAAGGGCAACAATGCAGAGGGTTTATAACCCTTATCTGGCTAGAGATCAAAGGAAGATGACTTATACCACGTCAGATCACTGCACATCAAATCCCAGTATTATCTATTCTGATTGGCAGGTGGTTCTTCAGGTTCTTTCACATCAAGTCTTTCACATCACCTCCACAGACCCTGTGCAAGACACTGCACTATCTGAGACTGGCCCAGGCACCCTCTCCTCCTCTCCCACTGCCCCCTTTTTGCCTGCTTTTCTGTTCCTGCTCCACGCTCCATTCCTCTCCTCCTCGTCTTCTGCTCTTGCACTCCGCCCCCCTTCTTGCGCAACTAGCAGCAAGCTGGCTCTACTCTGAAGAACTGCAAAACCTAACTAATAACTGCAAAACCTTTAAAAAATGCCAGTCCTAAGAGCCAGCACAGGCCTATCTTCATTCACAAGGAGATAAGATGCTTTTTAATATGATGCGCCCTCCCAGTTTTGGCTAGTATTCATTTCTCTCTCCATCTGACAACCATGATTTTCTTTGTACCTGGCAAGCTTTTGCTGTAATATCAGAAGGGGTGTCCTGTGAAAAAGCTGGCCTTAAAGCAGCTCCAACCTGTGTGAGAAAGGAAAATTGATGAAACCATCCCTACACCCACTCTTGTAACAGGAATTTAGACACTTTGCATTAATTAACCTTTGCAGCTAATTAACCTTCGTAACTGTCATAATTATACGACAGACACTATTAATCATTTTTTTCAGTGGAAAAAGACATCTAATTTTAGAAGCAAATGCGTCTCCAAAGAAGTCACAAGTTTCGTTTTGCAATTGCTATGGCAGATAATGCTGATTGTAGTAATATTATAAATCATGGAGAAAGGGAGTCAATTGCTCATCACCATTCAAGCTGACCTAGCCATGGCTACTGACTCAACTTTTATGACTTTCCAAATGTGAATTGGTAGGTTAAGAAGATTAAGAGGGGGAGCTGTAAATCTTCACATATAATGAGCCTACAGAGCACCTGTGACAAACAGGATCTCTTCATGCCCATCAAAAGCAAAATGATTCTCAGCTGGGATACATCTCGTTTCACAACTGATTTTTTGCAATGGCATAAGCACATAGATAAGCTTACATTAGCCTGATACTGCTCTAGAATCACATGGCCTGGAAACTCTGGTTCAGGAACTGCTGCAAATTTCTTGATAATGTCTTCAAGTGCTTGGAGACCAGCCATTCGCAACTGGTTGCTGTGGTCAGTTGCAGCCATAAATGCCATGCGAATAAGATCAGAGAGGTGAAGAACTAGAAGGTCATCTGAAAATAGACACAAGAAAAAGCAGACTGTTTCAGAAGTCATCAATGGTTCAAACTTACACACATCTTTCACCCCAAAGAACTACATTATAATATAGACATATGATATAGTCTAAGCAAAGCAAAACAGAAAAAATGAGCAAAAGTACCACCTTAAGAGCCAATATCTCTCATGAATTCTGAACTATTCTCCTTAAAATAGGATTTGAAATGATAATAATATTGCATCTACGGAAAATCTAAACTGCAGTTAGCAAATTCACAGTGCCTATTGTTTACAACAGAGCATGTGATCGCTTCTAAGGTTCACTCATTGGATATTTTAGATTAAAGGAGCAATTCATTCACACAAGAAACAAAAGCTTAATTCAGACCATAAACAAATCTATTGAAAGAATGCCAGGAGGAGAGAAGATGAAAAATATAACAATCTATAAAGTCATCACCTTTGTTGCATTTCTCTCTCTCTCTCTCTCTCTCTCTCTCTCTCTCTCTCTCTCTCTCTCACTCACACACACACACACACACACACACACACAATTTATTCAATGTTAAACTTAATTCGCATAGGATTTTTGCAGATAATTCTATTACCATTATATTTAATCTAAAAGAAATCATCAGTACAAGGAGTCACTGGAATGACCTATTTCAATATGCAGGCTTTAAAAGCGATAATCAAAATTTCCAACATTATTTTCATCTAAATTGTAAAATGTGCCTAACTTTGTAGTAAGTATCACATACTTTTTTAAGAATTCTTTTACATCCCATATTATCAATAGTAGCCTATCTGATGTTTCTGAAATGCCCACAGGCAGGATCTGAAGTCAACTGCTTTGCTTGCAACCCGCTGCTATACCTCCTTGCTTTTGGCACCCAGGAAAAGGTATTTGGAGGCATACCACATCTGAATCTGGACATATAAGTCAGCAATCATTATGAACACCTGTTGATAAGACTTCATGGTAAATACTAACAAGCCAGAACAAAATATTTCAGATCCAATTCAATCATATATATCTCAGCTCACTAAACCAAAATCTGCATGAAGGTTGTGCCTGCATACTTTGTACTTGTGTCACTCTGCCTCACTTCTTGTCATGCTGTGATTGAACACTTCCAGGGCGATTTAGCCACAATTTCCCATTATTTCTGAACCAGGAACAAGAGCTTACTGGACTTAGACCAAACCATGATCTGAAACCAACTTCAAACTGTGGTTTCAGACACTAGTTTCATCCAAATCTGGTAAGTATAGCTTCCTGGTTCAGATATAACAGGGAATGGTTAATTCACCCTAGATATCTTCAATTACACATTGGGAGGAAGAAATGAAATAAGAGATCAGAGATCAGAAGGGTATATGCACAAGACACATACATAATACACCAATATAACGATGTCCAAACATATTAGGCCAATGGAGGGAGCCATGTCATCATGATGTACCAACTGAAGCTCCCAGATATTTACAAGAGTAGCCACAGCCTATGCCCAGAACAGCAGCTTAGCTTTCAGGTTACAAAGTGGTTTTCCCTTTTACTCCTTTGTTTTCCTACCACTATTTATTTAAATGATTTCCATTTATTTAAATAAGAATAATCTCAAAGTGGTTTACAACCTAGCTTAAAACATCACGTAAAGCATAACAAAATGTCAAAATAAAACATTGTACATGAAGATCAAATACAAAATTCTCAAACATAAAAAATTACAGACTAAAATTGTATACAAAAATACAACAAACCCCTACAAAACAGCATTAGCAACCACACAAATGCCTGAAATAGAAGCTGCACCTATACTCCCCCACAGCAGCATATCTCAAATACATTCTTAGCAACCATCCACATACAAACCTCATGCATTCCTCATGCATAGTTTACAACCAGCTCATTCACCTACCTCCAGCTAGGGTAATGCAGTATTGTATAAGCAGCAATACAACCACTCCCAAATCACTCCATCTCTCACCCAGTTAGGACAAAACTGGTATTAAGCAACTTTGAAACACAAAAGCATTGCAACTCAGCCTCTTACTCTGGGCAGCGAATATATAATTCCTGTTGCCACCCTATGATACATTACTTACATTCTCCTACTGAGCACATTCAACAGTACAAAATAAAATGTGGTGATGCCTTCACAGCAACCTCAGAAAGGTCTGCACTTCCTTGGCCCTCCTATCTCAGTCTGTGGGCTGGAATGCAAGTCAATTAGCAGCAGCTGTTTCCACTCTCCTCCTCCTCTGGAAATATCAGCAGCATCCTGGCTGACAAGGCAACCAGGAGCAGAGTGAGCACAGAGACAGAATGGACTTTGCCTTGCCCCAGGACCCCTCAACAGCAACAACAGGCAAAAGGTGAAGCAAGTCAATGTCAAGATGAAAAGGCACAACAGTTTTTCACAGACTAATGGTCATTCCAACTGTCTCTTAATTGCCGATCTTAGAAAAGGATGACCACTGAAGAAAAAAATGCCTCTGCTCATAAAAATGTCAGAATCAATGGACTGTTAACACTTAGCCTCTCTGTGTGAGTGCAAACCTGTCTACATCTGCAAACCTATAATTAAGTAGTTATTCTAGAGAAGAAACACACACACACAGAGAGAAAAAGATACCAGTCTCTCTTACTTTTAGGATTTCTGAGTTTGGCAGAACGGGCAAGAGCTAGATCAAAGTGGGCTTTATTTGCATTTTCACAGAGCATGATAATTCGACACAGGCAATCAGCAGCAAATACTCGAGTAGCCCAGCGAGGAGCTACAGAAGGCTTTGTTTTGTCTTCTTCACCCAGTGTAGTAAACATCATATCATCATCCATTTCATCTTTTTTCTCTGAATCTTCATCTTTTTCACCTCCCAAAGGAGCTGTAGTGGTCATATCTGCAAAATAAGAAAGGATCTATTATTCATTTAAAACATTTTTATCCCAGCTTTCAGTAGAGCAACTTGCAGGACATCTCCCAAGAAGAATAAAATGTAATTATATGCAATAATAAACACAAAGTAAAGCAGCATTAAAAGGAAACCAGCAATAAAACAACAAAATCAGTATTAAATTATCCACCTAGAAGCTTGAGATAATAAAATTGTCTTCATTTTCACCGAAAAGCTATTTAAAAAAAGCCTAACAAAACCTTTCCGTATGACTTTTTTACAGAAAAAATACCAAACCAGTTCAACAGTACTAAAACCCTATGAACAATAGTTAAATTTAGTTAGAGTAGACCCACTGAAAATCAGCTGACATATCAATTTAATTCAGTCCGATATGAGAATAGCAAACCTTTTATTCTTGCATTGGGGAAAACTGACACTAGGTAACAAATGCAAGAAATGACAGTGGCAGACTTGTTGAACTATAGTTCTTTTCGCAATCAAGCCCAGAAACATCTTGGTATTTTACAGCAAAAATGTATTTCTCTAAAGAGACATAGTAAGACATGCTTACACCTCAAAAATGATGAAGATGGCGCTTTGAAGTCAATCTAGCGAGACAATATCAGGGCCTTTTAAAACATATGTAAAGTCTCACCACAATTCTTTTGGCCTATGATACAAATATTGGCAGGGCACTATATTTAAAAGAAAATATTTGGCAAGAATCTAGAATGATTCCACAGCACTGATTAATACAAGCTAACAAAATTCAGGAGATGTCAATAGCCCAATTCATACCCTGGCTCCAAGCCAGGCTCCAATTTCTATTTGAAATGTTCTTGGCTCCAATTTCTATTTGAAATGTTCCTAGAAGAAACTGGGATCAACAGATCAGTGACTCAAGAGTTCTTTCATTTGCATATTAGTAGCTCATAAATAATCTTCTGAAGACAGTTTTATCAACACACCAAGCACCTCCTAAGCTACCTATAAAACACTGTAGCAGTGACTTTCTAATATGCCTCAGGCTCCACTGAAATTATGAGGCCCTCGTGTATTAGTGCAAACACAAATCAGCACCTAAATAAAACTTTAAAGGCTGACCTTTACAGCCTGGGGAAAAAAGCTTCCAATAATACATAATTCCAGATGGATGAGGCCTCAGTTAGATTACTGTGCATCTAGTCCTTACAGCATGTTCCAGTAGCCTTATTGGAGGTCACTAGAGCATGAATAGAAGGGTTCAATTTTGTTAGGTGGGGGTGTAGCAGTTGGTGCACCAGTCATAGCTGGAAAAAGGCACTCCCCACTACTTACGTGACCTATGCATCTAACAAGACTGGGTACCCAAAAGCAGGGGCGAACGAAGGCGTTGTGACACCCAGGGCAGGGCGTTGCTATGTAGGGCGCATGTGCAGCGTCACTACGTACAGTGCATGTGCGGTACATAGTGAAACCGCACATGTACTGTACATAGTGGTTTGCCAGGCCCGGCTGCGCCGCTCCAGTGCTGTATGGATGGCGCCGGGATCCTCTGCTCGCAACTGCAGCCTCGAATGGAGGATCCTCCACATGCGGCTGCAGCGGAGTGATGGCTGCTCGCGCCGCTGACAGCCCCTGTGGGGTGCCTTCTTGTCACCCCCCCAGACAAGACACCCGGGGCGCTCCGCCCCCCGTTGTGACGCCACTGCCCAAAAGAGTACTTAACATGAGTTTGATCAAACTGCAGGAGGCAGTGGAAGACAGAAGTGCCTGGTGTGCTCTGGTCCATGGGGTCATGAAGTGTCAGACACGACTAAACGACTAAACAACAACAACAACCCAAAAGATAAATATTAGACATTGGACAATTGTTGTTCCAAGATGTTTAACAAGGTTTTCTTCAGTAGAGGCTGGACCATGACTTCCTTTAATGCCATAGGCATACTTGATGGAAAAGTCTGCTAAATAAAAAGCTTCTAAAGGAATTACAAGAGTCAAAACATGGTCATTTTCAGATACTTACCACTGGATGCTGCAAGGACATCCTTACATAACATCAGCCAGTGCGAGAGCTTTTCTACTGCCAAAGATGAAAGCATATGTCCCAAGGTATCATGAATATCAGAGCACAGCTTCCGATCAGTCTCCCGATCTAGCATTCCAAAAAGGACTCCCTCAAGTCCAGTCTCTGTGATATTGATTCCCTGATGTCGGCCATGAATATCCCTCCGGGAGCCTAGTCCTGGAGCAAATGAATTCATATCTGCAAAACAGATGGTAAAGGCATTTTACGTTAACAGGAATTCTTTTCATCAAAATAGCAACTTGAGATTTTTCTAAAAAGTCTATGGCTCCATATGATCCAAATAACTAACACAATGACACCTGCAGCATTAAAATGCAGTACTTAATATGATAAAACACCAACGACGCAGAAACTAAGGTGTTAGTAGTCTAGGGAAGTACCAGTAAGTAACCTATGTATCATTGCGGCATGTAATTCTGTTTAAACACACCTGCCCATCCAAAGTTGTTGCATATTTCATCATTTATATAAAATAAAGTACTCCATATTTGGGCAACTTATTCAAATCCTTTTAAAAGGTTTACATAAATTAACATATGCATGAATTAGTCCAATTAAAAAAAGCATTGATGGCTGACAGTAGAAAAAAGGTCTCCCAATCAAAAACTGTATCACTAGATACTTAGGACATAAGATAGAGGTAGCTAACTTGTGACCCTTCAGATGAAGTTGCGCTCCAGCTCTCATCAATCCCAGCAAGCCATGTCCAATGATGGGAGCTGCAGTAAAGCATTATCTGGAAGGCCAAAGGTTAGCCACCCGAATGTAAGGGGGGCGGGGAAGGGAAGCTTTCTGCAAACTTAGAGCAAAGGCACCTCTAGCCTTGTCCTGTCAAGTCTAATTTACAATGGGCCTTGAGCGCAGTTCTTGAAGCTTTTAGGCAGACATCTTTCCCAGCTCTGCTATACAGAATCAAGTCAATTCAAAATGCTGGCAAATCCAATCTGGCCATTGTATGTGGAAAGTGTGCACTTTCATAGTCTACCATTGGAGAAAAGCTGTCAAAAGTGAATACTTTAGAATGTAACAAATTTATATCATTTTTATGAAGTCGGACAACATGCAGGTGAAAATATAGCATGGGAAATACACTTTAAAAATTTACAGCATTAGCTGTTTTCATTTGGTCTTCAGGAAAGTAAACACGCAAAGCAAAACTTACTCATCCCATTATTTTCTTTGTCTCCAGCATTTTTGGCTAAACTCATGGCATATTCACATACTTCTGCGGCTTCTCTCTGAGCAAGCTGCCTCAGACATGCTACCGCAGCCCGACGAAGTAGAAGATGGGAGCTGCATAGGTGAACCTGCAACCAGAGCCATAAATCAGCAAGCAAACTAGCTGGGTGACTTGAAAGAACCCATAGGTACTGTTGCTTAATTAAAATTAGCTACTCAGTAAACCAATCTTTTTATTAATTGAAAAAGTACATGAATCCATTAAAACAGCAGTTTAGCATATTGTGGGTTTCCTACAGCATCTGGTTCACCATTGTGAACACCAGATGTCAGACTAGATGGGCCACTGGCTTGATCCAGCAGGCTCTTCTTACGTTCACATGAAACCAAATACACATTTCAATATGACTGCTGTGAAAAGGGGGCCTGGGGTATGTGTGTTGTTTGTGCATATTAATTGGGTCATTTGGCGGCGTGGTAGTGGCTGGGATGGGATGGCTTCTAGGTGTGTGACAAAGGTGATTGCCACAGCAAGCTATGGAGTAGAATAGAAGCAACCTTTGTTCAAGAAACTCTGGCTTGTGGTTGCACAAGCCTGAAAGTCTTTATAAGGGCAGAAATTTGTCTATCTGCCTGGACACTAGAACGTGGACAACAGAGATGCTGACAAGGCCTTCAAGAAACAATGCATCTGATGGTTAAGTTCTACCTCCACTGTCAGAGGCACCACTTTACATAGCAAGCGCACTGGCTTGCCCCCGGAAATGAGGGGGCCGGAGCTGTGGGGCATGCTGACATCACTTGTGCATGCCGCAGGGCATGCCAAGGTCAATTGAGCATGCTCCGCGACGTGCTGATGTGTCATGCCTCCTTGAATTTTTTTGGGGCCCCTTGCTGCCTCCCAGATGGTGCCCCTGTTACATGGGGTCATTGAAAGCTGCCTTGTACTGAGTCAGACCAATAGACCATCTATCTCAGTGATTGGCTGTGATTCTCCAGCGTTTCAGGCAATGGTCTCTCCCAACCCCACCGATGACTGTACCCTGGATGTTGTGCCTGCAAAGCATGCGCTCTACCACTAAGCCACAGCCCATCCCCTAAAATGTCTCTTTATGATGCCATAGCTGTGCCCTTGCACCCTTAAAGTGATCCTTTCAGAGATGCACTCTTTATGACCAGAGATTCACCAGAGTTCAAGTGTAGGCACTTGTCTGTTTTGACTAGTGTGTGCATACCCACTCCCCCTCAATAATGCCTTCATGCATTCTTTTGAACACATGAATAGGGTTAGTATTTTACCATCATCTGATCTGAATGATGCTATCAGCTAAGAACAGTACTGCTCTATGAAGAAAACCAACAAAGAGCAGCTGAAGTTCACATGATGTGTTATCAACGGCTTCCACTATCGAGTGCAAACTACTGTTTATAGCAAACTTAAATATGCTTTAGAGACACATTCAAATGTTTATGGTAAATATATTCTTCCTAATGAAGGAATGTTTTAAACCATAACCTGCCTTGGCTGCCTGGCTGAAAGGCAGTATATGAATGCAATTAATAAATAAAAGAAAGAAGTACATCTACATATCTTTTCATAAGAATCATATAACTTTATTTAATTTGATTCCCTTCCCCTCTTCTACCTCCTCCACTCATCTCCCCTAATACTCATGGGAGAAATGGCAATATGATCTGTAGTTGCTAGGTTGAAAGTTATTGCTATTTTGTGAGGCTACAGCTGATTATCATTGAATGACCTGTCTGTTTCTGTATGTATGTTCTTGAAAATCTGCAGTAAAACCTGTATTATTTTTTAAGAGCTTAACTATTTGGTTAGACTATGGCTATTTAAGAAGCCACAGTAGTTCAGAAAAAGGGTTAAGGCATGAAGAATGTTGTGTGTTCTCCACTACTGGAGAATACAATTGATCATTTTGACACAATTTCTCACCCACCCCGAAGTATCGGACTATATAAATGTTATAGTACTGAAACACAAATGAGAGGCATAGCTTATACTCACACAAAGGCTGGGAACGAGACTGGAGAGGTTAACATGTCGTGGTGCAAACATGTGAAGTTGCTGGAGGCAGGAAATGGCAGCTGCCTGAACAAGAGAGTCTGAATGATCTTGTGTAATTGCACATCCCACCAGACATGAGGAGCGGATGGTGGAAATGGTAGCTCCATTACCTATCAAATTTAAAGTTATCAAATCAACTTCTAAAATATCTACATAATTTTCTATTTCAGTCACAATTCCATGGATGCATTAAATTTTCTATCCTGTCATTTGCCTCAAAATGTAATATACACCAAGGCTATAAGCTTTATTTATTTGATTATAGGGCATAGGTCTCACAAGGTAGATGATTAATAATAATAATAATAATAATAATAATAATAATAATAATAATAATAATAATAATATCATCAACTATATAAAAGACAAGAAAACACCAACATTCCCGAAACAGCAGCATGAAAACTGCAGCCCAGCCTAGATATCTTTAGTCACTAATAAGAATGTTAAGAAAAGAGCAGCTGAGACTCCAACAAATAAAAATATAAGAAAAAAGAGAAAGTTGGAAAGGAACCAGAAATCGAATCCAAGGGAGCCTTATAGCACACCTATCTGCACATTATTGTTGGTTGTTCCTGTTAGACCATAAGGTAAAAGGTAAAGGTAAAGGACCTCTGGATGGTGAGGCAGCATTTATCCACAGACAGCTTTCCGAGTCTTGTGGCTAGCATGACTAAACCTTTTCGGGCACAACAGGACACCGTGAGGAGTGCCAGAACATATGGAAACACCATTTACCTTTCCACTGCAGTGGTACCTATTTATCTACTTGCACTGGCATGCATTTAAACTGCTAGGTTGGCAGGAGCTGGGACAGAGCAACAGGAGCTCACTCCATCATGTGGATTCAAACCATCAACCTTCCAATCAGCAAGATGAAGAGACTCAGTGGTTTAGACCACAGTGCCACCAGCTACATTAGGATTTACACCAACAACCAGAGTGTCCTCAGACAGAAGATATAAAATGGAGGAGACTGGAACAGGACTACAGCCACAATCCTAACCACACTTGCCTGGGAGTAAGTCCCACTGAACTCAATAGGACCAACTTCTGAGTAAACATGACTAGGATTTTGCTTTAAGGCTGCAATCTTAGGTATCTTTGTTTGGAAGTTGAAAAAACTTGGATTTTTTTAAAAAAATGTGTAATATAACATTGACGCAACTTAACAGGAGGATTACTGCCCTCATTTTTATTGTTTTGTACACTAACCTTGCAGCTCTGGGCCAACAGTTGTTATTATAGCACCTAGACATCGACCCAAACATTGGTGTACTTCTGTATGTGATGGAGGCACTGTCAAAAGTAGTGTGAGAACCAAAGACAGAGTAGGCTCTACGTATCCACGGTACATTGGTCCACTAGAGTCCACTATTAAAGCAAGCGAATGGAGAGACCATGTCTGGAAAAATAATTAACAGGTTAGTCATATACCTTTGTCACAGTTCACTAAGACTATGGTAGGGTATGGTGGCCATTTTAGCACAGCAGTTCCCAGTCTTCATCACATTATCTCTCTCTCTCTCTTTTCTGGCTTGAAAAAGTAACTCTGAAGCCCCACTTTCTATTATTAAGAAAATCAAAGCACAGACCCTGCTCATGTCCCACAGAACTAAAAAGGGAGGATGCAGAGCCATCAGGGCCCACAACATGGTTTAAGGTTTCTGTGAAGTGGACCACCAGCACTAATATTAATGAAACACTAACAACTAGTGGGCATACCCAAATTATGAAGGCATTTTTATTCCCTGAGACTTCAGTAGTTTGATAATGGGGAGTTTCATCCACAGCAACAGTATTTAAATTTATCTATTAACAAGCTGTTAGTATTTATTTATTTTTTAGCATTCTGCTTTTACTCTATGTGTTATAATTTTCAGGCTCCCCCATTCTGAAATAAGCATGTGTGACTTCTAAGTATGCCCACTTAAAGAAAGATTTGAGAATTCCACGGTAGGGAAATGAAATAGAATGCTATCAGTTAATTCAGTTGGAACAGAGAGTGGATGAGACAAGATTTAGGAGACTGAATCCAAGCAGGTTTGACTGGCGGGGGAAGCAAGCTATAAGGGGATTATTAAGGGTGAAAAGCACTTTGTCCAGTTACTTGTCCAGTCTCCCAATTCAGGCATTTAGAAGAGCATTCTATCTCACAGGATTGTTTAGAACATATGAAAGGGAGGGGCACACAATGATCATATATGTTACCTAGAGCTCATTAGAGAAACAGTTGAACAGTTGAACAGCGCCTTACACTTAAAGTATGGCTGGGTTGTGCGTAGTACCTGCTTAGAGTAGCGCTTATAGAGAAACATTTTCAGATTGTTTGCCAAATAGGTAGCATGGCTATTTATAACTGAAAAATGGTTGAAGCAACAAAACATGGGTGCTTATGCTTAAACCTTTGTTTAAAAAAAGTTTGCAGAATTTTCTGCCTGATTCTTTTGCCATTCATAACATTGTTAAAAACATCTGCATACAGAATGAAGAATTAAAAAGTGTATAATCCTTATTATACTGTGCTGAATATTATATATCTGCTTTACCTGGACTTCAGGGGACGTTCCATCTTGTGCCAGTGCTAACAGAATGCTGACACTGGTTTTCAAGTGCTGCCCAGAACCTATTCCTCCAACGTAGCGGTGGAGACAGCCAAGAGCCAAGGAATGGCCTGTTCTTGCTACGACATCTCTAGCAGATTTCAGCCTACCAAGATTTTGGTAAAGTTTAATTTTTGTTAAATCTAAAAGCTAATACCATTTTTGTTGATGTCAAATAAAGACAAACAATCCAATACAGTAAGTCCACAACTTACGTAAGGGTTACCTTCCAGAGATTGTGCCTAGTCAAAACCCACTGGGTTCAATGGTAGGTGGGATTGCCAATGTCATTCTTCCTGGAACCCCACCCCTTTTCTCCCCCCCCTTTTTTGCCACATCTATAAAGCTGAATGTGCACAAGTTAAATGTGTACTGTATTATTTTTCAAGATCACATAAAGAGAAAACATTTCAAATGACCAAGTTAGGCAAAAGCAACCAGTGCCTTACACTTAAATGCTTACAGCCATGTTACTTCCTTCCTTTGGTATTAAGAACCAAAATTAGAAATTATATGCAGTTTTTAAGGTGTGCACATTTTCATATTTGCATGCATAGCAAAACAAACTATATTCTACAAAAACTATATTCGATATAAAACTATACTCCCCTGTCACACAGGGGAATGAGATGTAGCAAACAAAGTTCTCCTTTTGCTTCAAGCAAAATGTTCAACGTACTTGTCAAAGCTGTACTGAGCCATTCTGGCAATGAAAGTTGCTTCTCCCACCACCTGTGCCATTCTGCCAAGAGCTTCTCCTGCAGCACATCTCAGAATGGGGTTAGGGTTGTCAAGGGCCCCCATAACTAGTGTCAAGGCAGACTTGCGAACTTCTTCTGGCCCTAAAGTACTTTTATTCTCAGCTAAGCCCTTTAACAGAAGACAACATATAAAGGTTTACAGATACACACCATATAATACCCATATTCACAACTACTGTTTCTGCAAATGACTTTCCCACATTTCCAGTCAGGGAAAGGTTTAAGCTTTCACACGTTTTGGCAGATGTCACATAACCAGAAGCATAAAGGTGCTCTTCCACTCAAAGTGGGGCTTTTTTGACTTAGTAAAAAGGGCACAACACCTTCAAACGGTAGCATAGGTGATGCATCATATTTTGCATGCTATGACACAGCTTCTGACACATCATTGTGCAAAGTCTTCCACTAAGGCTCACATAACAAGTTTATGGAACAGTGTTAATGGACTCCATTTTTAAGTTATCTCAGCACCTCTGATCCTTTGATATGAGGGCACTGATATTAGAGCAATAATAGTGATCAGAAATGAATTTGTATGCATACATTAACATTCTATGCCTCACAACTGCAGCCTTGTTATAATTACAGTAGGATAGGAAATATAGTACACAGCAAAAAGACAGAATTATACCTCTTAAAGCAGGTTTACCTTTAATGCACTAAGAACAGCAGTAAAAATATTAAGCTGCACAGCTTGCTGACGAACACCTTTTGCCTGCTTGACACATTCTGCAAAATGATCCAACATCTGTAGCCTGTAAATACATATATTATGAGAAAGATATTCCTTGACGTGATAGAAAAAGAGCTATAAAACCCACAGACTTTAAAGGTGATGACTGTAAGGTGCCTCTGTGTGGCCAATGACTATGCCACAATGTGATATAATGTACTTCAAATTATGTTACTGTGCTTTCAAGTGAAATTTGCTCTTGGACTATTTGTTCATCTAACAGTGCCATCAAATGAATTCACCAGGCAAGCTGCTGATAGCGTTGCTGCTGCTACAATACAGAAGCTCCAAAACTAGGCTTGGCAATAACTGTCCCCACTTACATAATGTGACTTTCCTTCCTCTTTTAACATCACCTCAACCCTCTGGAGAAGATTTTGGAGGGTGTGGCATTGCAGGGGAGAGGAAAGAAGGGAGGAGGGAAAACATTACGTTGCGTGAACACAACAGTAAGTGTTGAATAAACGCTTTATAAAGCAGATTATAAATCAAAAAGATAACACAAACTTTTAAAAAGGTGGAAAAATTTCTTAATAGCTAACTTTTAAATAGGATTTAAGCCTTGATACTGTTTAATTAAATAGCACTATAATGACATATTCACAGATTTTGCTGGGGGGCCTATACCTAGGTTCAGGGGCCCTAATCTGCCCCCTTGGCCCTGGGATCTTACTAATTTTGGTAGCAGCAGCAAAAAGAACAAAAATTAAAGTAGACAGTGCTACATTGAGCAAAGTCCAGTGCCCTGATCTGAATACTGGTACAAGAGTCAGCCTTTTCTCAGTCATTTGATTGGTCATTTGATGAGCAGAGGAGGAGGCAATAATGACACTCCTCAGCTAATTTGCATGGTGTATGCATGTGTGTGTGGCTTGCAAGTTCAAGAGGGTTGTCACTGTGGCTCTAAGGCCAACAAAGGTTAGCCACCCTGGTTATAAACAGACCTGTGCTTGTAGGAAACATGAGGGAAAACCACTCCAAAGAGAGCAACTGAGGCATCTATGACTGACACTCCCAAAGGAAGAGGACCAGGAACAGCTTCACCAGCAGGGATGCGCAAATAAATGGAAGATGGATCATGTTCTAGAGCACCACTCCCAGAGGCACTGTTTGGCTGGAGCTGTAAAGCATCAGAACACTTGAAATATGATAAACATGTAACATTTATCGCTTCGTATTATACATTTTCTAAAGATTTTTGTTTCTAAATTATTCTTGTTCAAGGGAACCTATATACTTCTGCAGTGTCTCCATTATTTCAAGGACAAAAAAGGAGATTCAACTCTAAGGCATGGATCCTAGCTTTTAGCACTGTGATGCTTGTTTTCAAGGAATGGGTTCTTCCATGAGTGTGTTAATGGAAGGAGCTTCAGTTCATCAAACTAAATACATCCATGGAAGGTTTAAGCCAGTATGTATATTTCAAGTAAAATTGCTTTGCTTGTGCCCAGTCACGTGGTTACCAGTACTGCACAGAACTCACATGATAAGGGCAGTTACAGATCAAGCAGTCTCACATAAGTGTTTCATTTGGAAATATGAGAAGGGAACACACACCATGACTATACTATTAGTTGTCCTACTGTAATACTTTGAGCAGCAACAGCAGCAGGGTCCATTGCCTTTTTTCTTTTTCAAAAACATGCTTATTATGTGACTTTATTCTTTTCTAACTCTATGGCATCTTCCCCTGCTCTGCTATATCATGCTTAAGAGTTCAAGTTTGGGTTCACTCTGTTCTGGCATCTCCCACAAACTCTACAAGATGCAACATTTTTCATAACTCTAAGGAAATGCAAATTATAACTGAGTCTAACTTAAACCTCTATATTTAGAAATCAGTAGAAGTATTACAAATATGTGCTGGGCACTGTAAAAATAACAACAGTGGATCTGCTCAAGAGCCTTGAAAAATGGCAGAAAACTAGACGTTTGGGGAATGCTTTTTAAGGATTTGATACCTGATCTTCAATTGATTTATGGTCTGTTTCCTGCAGCCAGGAGCCAAGAAGAACACTGTCATCATAATGGCAAAGTGATCTAAGCAGAGATGTAGTAGTATTAGCAGAGTTGTCTGTCAAAGTAAATTCTGCCACCAGCTCCCGAAGAAGTGCATTAAATGACCCTGAAGGAAAATAATTGGAAGGGGACAATGTCAAAATATAAGACATTTTACATCCTGTGAATCAACAGGCATTATATGAAACAGAAATAGTTCCCAAAGAAGGATGGTGCAGTACAGGAAAATCAGTACTCAGTATTCTTGGGAAGATATAGCCCTTGAGAAGCCCACATTCACCTGCTTGAAAAGTCAGGTAGTCTTGTACAGCTAGATGCACCGATTCTAGTGTCCACTGGCAAAGAGAACTCTACTGCTTTACTGTAGTACTACCAGAGAGGCCCTCAAAGAGCACAGTGCCAAGAAACTAAGATCTAGTGGGAAACCAGCCAATTACCAGAAAGAAAAGTAAAAGCTTTTCCAGGTAGTTTATTTCTCCAACTGAACCTCACTGAGACAGGGGGTGAAGAAATCAAAGGTACTATCGAGCAATCATCCTCCAAGCTGGAGTTCAGTCAACAGAAGTGTAGAGGAGTTGGATAGTTATAATGGAATGGTCTCGGGGGTGGAGTGCACATTTTTATTTCTATTTATTTATTTCTATTTTATTATGATGTTGTTGTTTTGTTGTTGTTGTTGTTTTGTGTGTGTGTGTGTATAGAGTAGAGGGGTTTGGAGAACATCTGAAGTTTCAGATATTAACTAGACACCCAGCACTCCAAGGCCAGGGAAACTATTGCTGCTTGATATCATTAACAATTCTACATTGTATTTGTGAGTTACCCAGGACCATTGCTTAGAGGCATAGCTGGTATATGTATTACTGAATATTATTGCATAGAGTTATTTCTAATCTTTGTACAGGTGTGCAGATGTGTATATGTTAGCACTGTGATTCTGCTAGATGCCCTCTAGAAAAATACATTATTTGTTCATAGAAATGCTACCAATCTTGTGACTATTTTCAATTTTGTGACTACTTTAAAGTTTTTAAAAGCCTACATAAGAATATAAGAGATGTGGACCCAAGCATTAAGAGCAATAAGCAACAATTCAGTGCAATTACCTTCATATGTTTTTGGTGGTAACAAAGCCAAGATGTCATAAAGTCTTAATCGGACCATTGCTGCACTAGCCTTCAGATGAGCTCCATGGGCTTTTATTACAGAGGGAATGCTATTGTGTTAAAAAGAAGTCCAGATTAATTACTAGTAAAAATCATGACATGGTAACCTGTTGATGCAATGGATTGTATTCAACATAACACTAAGACTCAGGTTCCATCAGCGGAAGGATTTCTCCTTGCACAACAGAACTCCCCTGCCCCCTGCAAAATCTGTTCTGGAGGTTCCTCCAACCATCTAGAACAGATTTGAGGACAGCATAGGGAGCACATGGGGGGGGGGAGAGAAGTGGAGGGAAGTCCCGTTGTGCTAGTGGTAACCTTTCTGGTAGGATGCACTAGGTTGAAGTTGCACTAGGTTAAATACTGTTATACACAAGGTCTGTCCCTGAGTTGCTATGTAATATGCACACAATTTCATTTTATGCAGAATAAATTATTTTTGAAAGTATTTTTAAAGAAGATTTGTGCCTTCCATAAAACAAGAAATAATATTTAGTTTAAAAATGGAAATGTTAAATATCAAAAAAGTAAGACAGGTCATAAAATTAACTTTAAGAAGTTAGTGTCGATTGTTTCTTCATTTTGAAGTTAAAATGAGAATTTCTCTGACTTTTTCTGGTTATGCAGACTACAGAGAATTTTGAGGGGAAATTACTTCACCTTTGTGGAAACTATACTTACTGAGACATCATTGTCATAGCACATTCTATAGGAGTCATCAGTTTTCGAATAACATCCTCTGTTAGAAGTTCGGGACAGTGAGCAACAAAACTTCTCATAGCTAATAATGAAAAATGCATTGGTCACATTTTAAACTATGTAAGCAAAGAAGGAAATGTTAACTCTCAAAAAGAAACTGCAGTTCAGCTGCTGGCAGAAATGCCAATGCTTTCCCTAATCAGCAGAGACATTCAAGAAGCCAGGTTAACCACAGTGCCCCACCCATGCTATCCACTATTGCTACCGTATATATTATTTCAGCCAAGCTTGCATTGCTATAGGAAGGGCAGGTGGAATCAAATACTTCCCCACATGTCTCCCTCATCAGGCATCTTTTCCTTGGGAGTCACATGTACCACTATGAGTGAACCTTTTTTTTTACTCTCCCAGCCTTCTGAATAAGCCAAACATTACCTTTATACACTATTTACTTGCGACATTTATAGCTCAGCATTCCTCCAAGGATCTCAGGGCATTTTACAAGGCCCTGTGAGACTTGGAGTGGAACTTGTTCAAAGCCATTTAGCATTCAGATTTGAACATGAATCTTTTCACAATGTTCCAGGTAAAACTGATTGAAATAATTCAGGAACTGTTAGCTGTATCTTTGAGATTCTTACCACAGAGAGCTCCTGCACGTCCTTCCAGTGTTACTTGCCATGTGAAGGAATCTCCACGAGCTTTCTCTGCTTCCAGCTCCTTTAGAGATCGGGGAAATACATTTCGCCACAGCAGTAACATTTTGGGAAGATGGTAACGAACAGCAGACGGACCTAACCAAGAAGGCAAATTACTGTAGATTTTAAACAATTCTCAACAAACAAACAAAAAATAACCAAATGACACTAAAAATACTCCAATGCCATTATTGTGTGCTATTCTTTTCTTTTTTTTAAAGTCACATTTTGTATGCCACTTTGGCCATTTTTACTTGGAAAGGTAGCCAGTAATCAATGTAACCAATGCATGTGATGTAAGATTATAGGAATATTTGTATTTTTACACACTATGTCTTTAGCATTAAAAGTTTAATCAAATAAAGCTAATTTAAAGATCTTTAGAAAGTATCTCCCCAGTTACAAATATGAACTTCTGAAGAGCTTGGTTTATTCTGCTGACTATAACAACTTTAAGGAATTTTTACTGTCAAGACTAATCAGACAACCTTATTAAGAATACCAGGACTGTCCTACACCACAGTGATAAAGCCAGCCACTGTTTTACATACCTAAAGTCATTAGAGCACCAAGCAAAAGCCATCCAGCCTGGGTTCGCTGCAAAGACAATCTGCTATTTTGTGCAGCAGATCGTAAGAGATCCTCTGCAATGCTAACAACCATCTGAAAACAAAAGGAGATTGTTACCAATTATGTGCCCATTCCTAATCACACATTACGTGCTAACACAAAAGTTTGCATGTGTCACCATGGAGGCGCAATACTTTCAGATCTTTAAACCTGAATGTCACAAGAAGTTGCACATTATTCTCAATTATTTAGTTATTTAAGGAATTAGCAATAACACTTCCAATTTGGGTTCAAAATAACACACGTTACGCCAATATGGCATAAAGTGTAAAATGGCTGTGTGACTTTACTCAACAACAAAAAAAATATTTACAGAAGAGTAAAGAAAACTAAAAACCCGTGTATATATAGAGTACCCAAACCAACTTTATTTTAAAGATGTAAGGAAATGAGGAATCCTAGTATTACTAAATAAGGAATGGTAAATGGTAGTAGGGATCTGGCAGCTGAAACAGTGGCCTAGATTAACCAGGGGAATGTTTGGATGCAAATGAACTCTTTGGGTCAAATGAAAGCAGAAGGATAGTGAAATTTAGGAAACAGATTTAAGAGAAAGAGTAATGTAAGGAGTGACACACTAATTATTTTCTTCTCTCATTGACACAAGAGAGGTCAGAGTTTAGGGACTCACAGCACAGGGCCCCCCAAAGAGAGGCGCAGATGATGATGTTGACAGTGACAAACAGGGCTTACAGGGCACCTGGGCTGACATGGATATGCCATGGCCCGCAGGTGATTATACTGGTTGCTGTAGCATCTTTTCTTCTTCTGTTTAAATGCATTTTAAAGTCAGGAGGTAGCCACCCAGACCCTTTCCAACAACAAATTGGTGTTTTAACAAGTGAATGTGTTTAGCATTAGGGCAGCAGAAGCGAAGTCCATTTTATTTCTATAGCCATTATGTTGTTAAGATTTGAACTTAATATGCAAAGCCACATATGTTCATAGTATCTCACCTTTCCTTTTGCATGGGGAATGCCCAAAGGACACTGATGAACTCCACCTAGCAAAGCAGCCATAGCAAAACTGTAACCACTAACGGCTTCTGGTGAGGTCTTCAAATTGTTGAGCCTTTCGGCACACCGGTCCAAGAAAGGAGTCACTTGGAAAGGCAAGGCCACAGCTACACAACGCAGGCACCATGCAGCAGCAAGTCGGGCAGCCATACTTGGATGAAGAAGAACTGAAGTAACAGTCTCAAGCAATCCTGAAATCAACACAGACAACAGTGAATCTTAAAGGGAAATCAATAATGGATTTCTATACTAGGATATACTCTATACCATTCAGTCCCCTTTCACTCCATCTAATAGTAAGTTAAGATGTCCAAAATCTTACTCAACAGAATGAGATTTAAAATTAGTTCACTTTTGCTTTTAAATTTCCATTTTATTTCTCATTTCAATAAATGCATGACGAGGCATTCACCAGAACTCTCCAGACTCTAGGTTCTTATGGGGAAACTATATTGATAACACAATACATTTTTATTAGACAATTTGTTTAGCTGTTATGGGAGCAGGCTAAAGAATCTCAGAATTGCTTACATTCTGCTGAAACCAGAGACAGTAAATGCCCTTGCATTTTTCTAGATTACATCTTCACATGTCTTGCTGGGTTTGTTTTTCATGCCAGAATCTAGTGGTAATCAAGTAAGCTGGCAGACAGAAGTGGATATTGAACAGTACAATTCTGTACAGGCAACTATATATTAAATTACAGTCTTAACAACTTACCTATAGAAGGCTCTTGTATGAGAGGTGAAGCAGTGGCACTTAGGCTCTGAACTAGGCTCCCAAGCTCCTGAAGGGCACAAACCATCACATGCTGACTTGCAGCAACTTCAGCTGCTCCTGATTTGTTTTCAATATTAGCATCATTCACAACTGATTCTGGCAAAGCAGGGGAAGAAGAGAGAGTGTCATCCAGCATTCTTGTAAATTTGAGGTATATTCAGAAGAGTATCAGCATAAAGAACTACAGAAATGCGAGAGTTGCTTGTACACAGTAGCTAAGAAACTGAGCTGCATATGTTTGTCTGAGGCGCCACAGAATTTAAGAGACAACTCTTACAGAACAGAGATTGGTTTAGCATACATTCAGATGACTTGCTGGCAACCTACATTAAAAGCTGCCTTTCAATCACAAGTATTTTATATTTCATCACAAGAGAGCTACTTTTTGGATAATCACTGAAGGAATGAGAAAATATTATCAAGAAATATGGCATTGTTTCTATATTTTCACCATGGAAACTGAGCTTATGAAAAATGTCTAATAGTGATGAGTCTGTAAACGGAAGGGAGAGAACCAAAGCATTAAATTCTCTTCATGATTACTGATTTTCCAGGTTCCGACTCCTACCTACTGCCGGTTTTAAAATATTTTTAAGAATTAGCTCTCTGATCTCAATCACAAGTAGCTTGATGCCCATATGCCACATATGCATGTTTTCGGGTGGGGGGGGGGAGCTGTCCTAAACATTCTTCATCTTCTGAGTAACCATACTTTTGTATTTCATTGCTGTGGTGCAGTTAGCATTTGAAAAATATATTCAGTCAGCACAGCTAGATATTTTAGAGTGTATTTACGGATTATTACATACTGTGCCTGCACTTCAGTGTTATGAGGGCATATAATATTGCTTGATTATCTGTCATAGACCTTTTTTTCACAGCTTTAAAAATTCCTTCATACTTATGGGACAGGAATATATTATGTTGATTTGGACCTTAACCTTAACATTCTTACCTACTGCCTTCATCTGTTTACCAATTGCCTGGCATATATCTTTGGCAGCTGCAATCTGTGCCTTCTCCCCCAATAAACTTCCTACAGTGGCTCGGAGGATGAAGGAGACACATCTTCGAGAGTACACCGCTTCTACATGAGTCTGCGTTGCCCGAGGATGAGAAACCAGATCTAGAACATGTGACAAGAATGTAGCAAAATTGCGCTCCAGCCACTGACCTCCTAATGTTGTGACAAAGACAACATAAGCCTGCAAATTCAAAATACAAATATTACAACCACAGAAAAGAAGAATTTGTTCACATTTCCATAATGGAGGGGAGGGGCATACAAAGGGACTCTAAAGAGAAGACTTAAATGACCCCGGTTTTATAAGATTTTGAGGCAAAACAACCATATTTTAGGGATGGATTCACATATATGATGTCTTCTATCTAATGCTACCACAAGTAGAAGGAATACTTTTGGAAGCGCAGTCCTCACTACCATTATGATTCACTGCTTATCTTGATCCGTGATGGAACGAAATAAAAAGAAATGGATATTTTCCCCTTTTCTGACCCTGGAGAACCCCTTCTCCCACCACAATATAACAATATTTTCAGGAATTGCTGGTCAGACAAGTGCAGTAAGCACCAACTCTGTCTAATAGCAGCCCTTCAGAGTCTCAGAGGTCTTTCACAGCACCTTCTATCTTTTAGCACAGCAGACTAAGGCCTCTGTAGAGGTGTGAAGGAGGGAGGCATCCTTTGCAAGCCCAAAAGAGCACTACAAGGCCCTTTGGTCCAGGCTGACTGGAGCGCTGCACAGAGGTGCTGTTTTTGAGGCTGGGGATACATCAATTGGTTATACAGGTCTAGGGTCGTCTTAAGCATATCCGGCGCCGTGGTGTAAAGATCCCTCTGGCGCCGCCCCCCCCCCCCCGTTTCTCAGAGTTAGTGACCTTTTTTAAGGGGGGGACCCCAAAGTTGCTGACCTTTTTTAGGAAAGGCTGCTCCCGCCCTTGCGCTGCTGCCAGGCATCGGCTCCCGCAGCAGGATCATGGTGTGGGGCTGGGCAGCCGAGTGCGATGGGGGCGGCATGGGAGGCAGGCGGGGGTCTTGTCTGGGCAGGGACAGGCGAAGTGAGCTGGGCCATCTGCGTTGCCGCAGCAGCGTGACTGGGAGGGGATCGGACAGGGGAAGGAAACGCGGTTCGTGTGAAGGAGTGCAGAGGTGGTGGGGGCAGTGGGAGGAGGCAGGCTCCGTGCAAGGTGGTGGAGAAGCAGGGGAAGGAGGGAGGGGCACTGGGGGCAGCAGTTGCAGCGTGTAGCCTCAAGCGCGGGGATCTTTCGAGGTAGAGTGGATGGGGGGGAGCAGTGGTAGAGTCACGTTTATTATGCACAGAGCTTGGGATGCAAGCACACACCACACAGCTGAGGAGGTGGTATGTCGCGGAGCCAGCAGAGAGAGCTCTGACTGCGGGAAAGCATCCGGAGCCTTCCCGCCTCCAAGGGGCACTGGAGGCACGCAGGTACCAAGCCCCCACTCCGCCTCGCTTACCTCCCCGCTCTCCCCTCCCCGGACTCTTCTCTGCCTGGTGCTCTCCACTGCTTGGCGCTGTGGCTCGCCACGCCACTATGTCCAATGGTAAAGACGTCCCTGTACAAGTGTCACTTATTTATTGATGTGCTAAATCTATTCGTCTGATTGACTTATATGGCATGAAAAAACTGCACATTTGTGACATGCTTAGTCAACAGATATGAATATGAAAATGATCACTTTCTATGGAACAATAGCTATTTGAGCACTTGCCTAGACAGAGATAACAACACTGTGAAAATTATTGAAGAATAAGAGAGCAAACACACCTGCGTAACTCCAACTCTCACTTCTCGATTGACAGATCCTCCTACTTTTAACATCTCGCCACCGCTCTTTAAGAATCCAGATCCTCCTCTTAGAAAACCAGTGGCCATGAGTTCCAAAACCTCTTCCAGTGTAGCCCGCTTCACATTCTGGCGCATCACTTCAAGAAAAAAAATTAGTAATTTAATTTAATAGAATACTTTTAAATAATTGTTTGGACTCATATTACATCTGTGATTTTGACAAGTAGCCTGTCTTGTTACAGAAACAAAGGCAACAAAAACTTAGTAGAGTTTTCAATCATTAAATATATGTAAAAGCCTTCAGACGATTACAAATGATTACATAACTCATTCACAAAGGGTTTCTATCTCAATGCTTTCCTTGTGTAGATTAACTGCTTTAACTTTGGCTAGCTGTAAAAATAGAGAAAACAACAATCCCCACAATACAGTTCTATAGTAGAATAACAGAATTGTAGAGTTGGAAGGGATCCTGAGGATCATCTAGTCCAACTCCCTGCAATTCAGGAATCTCAACTTACAGTCCACCATCCAATTTGAAACCATACCAGACCCTGCCTAGATTTGCAAATAGTACACAAATATATCCAGCTTATTGCTGTGAAATTATAGAATAATAATTGCATAGACAATTCAGTTTTAATACCTGCTGCTTGCTTTGGTATCAGTGCTGTAGCCATAACTGTTCCCAAAAGTTTTGATACTGCAACTCGTACACCATAATTTGAGTTTTCCAGAGCCTTAAAACAAAGTGTTGCTACATTTTCCAGTTCTGTTGTCCACATAAATACAGCCTCATTTTGTAGTTCCAGTAGGCACTGGGGGCGGGAGGAAGAACATGCCAATAATTGTTTAATATTTCTAAAATGCTTACCCATCCACTCTGGGAATAGAGCCAGAACGATCATCACTGTCATTTATCCCACTTATGAGATATGATTGGCATAATGACTTTTTAAAATCCGGAAAAGTTACACTGAAATCTATCTTTACATTGGTGCTCACACAAAAACATTATTATGAGATACGGGATTGGAGAGTAATACTGAATCACAGGATACAAGCATCCAATTCCTGTCTACAAACACTTCAGTAGCATTTAATTTTCAGATGTTTTGCGGGGGAGGGGGGAGGGGGCTGCCTCCTACCTCTCAGTTTAAAATCTGCCCCTGCCAAAAAATCTCTGCTCCAGAAAAAATAGAGAATCAGACCACTTCTCTCTCTCCCTGCGTAAAATGTCGGTTTCAGTGCTTTGAAGGGAGAAGAAAGCTACATTGTCACATTCTTTCCTCAGTAAGAGGAAAAAGTCCTTCCTGCTACAATTTAGAATCCCATTACAAAGATTAATGCCAAGTATTAAAAAAAATTCAGATGGGAACTGCTCTGTGGCAGTCCAAATGCTTTCAGAAGGTGATCTGGATAAGCTAGCCACCAAACCCACATCCCAACTACACTGTGTGACATATGAAATAATGTCAAAATACAGCACACCAAGGAAAGACCAACAGAAAATTTAGTGAACAAACAAACCCTGCGTGTTTATAAATTGCAAAATAATACAAACCTACCTTTGCTACTGCACATCGCACAGCCATAGCTCTGTCTGTCAGGAGAGATCTTGCATTCTTATAAATATCACGGTGGCAAGAAGCTGCAGCACCACCCAGCCCACTTAGGACTTTCTGCAAACTCATTAATATTTCACTCCGGCCCTGTGACTACAAATTGCATTGGGATTTGAAAGGGAGAAAGAGAGAATGAAGCGGAAATAAGAAACAACTTGTTCTGTGTCTTCATAATGTAACTACGAGAATTATCTAAAAAGTGAAGGGCAAAGGGAGATGGCTCATAATTCATATATGAAAGAGAGAGATACCACACAACTGGTGTCATGAAACATTTCTGAGGTATTTTTAAGGTAATTTGGCAAAAAAATGACACCACCGACAATGGGTTGCCATACGTTGAGGTTTTCCCAGACATTTTTGTTAATTTCCGCCCAGACACTGCTTCAAGCTGCAGTATTCCAGGTATGTCCTGAAAATTACAGACGTATGGCCATCCTAATTAAACAAAGAGTATATAAATAAAAGACAGCAGAATAGCCTTAAATAAAATTTCCTAAGCCTCAATTGATGGTTTTAGTCTGTTACAAAATAGACTAACAAACTAAATATGGAAAAGAGTGAAAAATATGATTTTGTGTTTTTTTACAACACCACTTTCACTTACCTCAGCACTTTTCAGAGACTTTAAGAGATTGTTAACTGTTTCTGGAAAAGAACTACCCAGCATTCTCCCCATTTTTTCATAAAATGCTCCAACACATGCCACTGCAGTGCTACAAAAAGGCAAAATCATCATTTGTATTTTTTCACTAGGTAACATGCTAGTAAATAGAAGCATCAAATCAAAACTTAAACATCTTCAGGCAAGCGGGCAGTTTTATGTGGTATGTATACTTTATAAGGAAATCAGAGACTACAAACTTATATTTTGGCCACAGATATAGTTTTAGAAATGAGAAGGTAAAAATTCACACGGATTAACAATTAAGTGACAGGTAAAACGAATGCCAAGTTTCATTAAGTTTTTCCACTCTCATGCTCATTAGGATTTTTCTCACCCAAAGAATGACTCACATTTCTCACATATTTCAAAATAAATATAGCATGTTCACCAACTGTAATTTGGAAAATTTTACGAGTTTTTTATGAGGATAGAATGCAGTCTTCTCAGACTTTGCATGTCTGATGCTAACAAAATAGTCTTGAAAGCATGGAATCTAATTCCAAATAGTGTGATAACCTATAGTTCCTAAAAGATGCTCCTGAGAATTCCCTAAGTGATTTTCACAATGACTGGTAAAATTATGTCAAGCAATTGGTAGGCTTAGTTTACTTCAAACTGCTTGGCAGTAATCACTTAGAAAAACTAAGATCTCAATCCAGTCTGGATTGCTGCATGTGAAGGAATATAACTGTTCTCAATTAAGCTCTATTTTTGCTGTCCTCCTGCACAAAAGCCAAGTCAAGAACAACTTCCAGCTAGAAAACCTTTGCAATTCTTCTGTATACACAGGTATGTTTAGACTTAGAAATACAGTGGTACCCCGCAAGACGAATTCCTCGCAAGACGGAAAACCCGCAAGACGAAAGGGTTTTCTGTTTTGGAGGCGCTTCGCAAGACGAATTTCCCTATGGGCTTGCATCGCAAGACGAAAGCCCATAGGGAAATGCTGGCGGTCAGGAGCAAAGACTTTTGCCCACAGCCGGCCTTCAGAAGAGGACCTCTTCTGAAGGCCGGCGGGGGGCAAAAGTCTTTGCTCCCCCCCCCCCGCCTGCCTCCCCCCCGCCTGCCCCGGGCGATCTTAAAATGCTGGCGGGCGGGAGCGAAGCGTTCGCTGCCGACCCCCAGCATTTTAAAATCTCCCCGTGTCCTGGGAAGATTTTAAAATGCTGGGGGTCGGGAGCGAAGCGCTGCAGACCCCCAGCATTTTAAAATCTCCCCGTGTCCTGGGAAGATTTTAAAATGCTGGGGGTCGGGAGCGAAGCGCTGCAGACCCCCAGCATTTTAAAATCTCCCCGTGTCCTGGGAAGATTTTAAAATGCTGGGGGTCGGGAGCGAAGCGCTGCCGACCCCCAGCATTTTAAAACCTCCCCGGGACACGGGGAGATTTTAAAATGCTGGGGGTCGGCAGCGCTTCGCTCCCGACCCCCAGCATTTTAAAACGCTGTTCCGAAGTGGGGAGTGGGGGCGGGGACACCTGCCCCCGCCGCCCCACTTCGGAAAGCTGTTCCGAAGTGGGGCGGGGGGGCGGGGACACCTGCCCCCGCCGCCCCACTTCGGAAAGCTGTTCCGAAGTGGGGAGGGGGGCGGGAACACCTGGCCCCGCCGCCCCACTTCGGAAAGCTGTTCCGAAGTGGGGCGGGGGGCGGGGACACCTGGCCCCGCCGCCCCACTTCGGAAAGCTGTTCCGAAGTGGGGCGGGGGGCGGGGACACCTGGCCCCGCCGCCCCACTTCGGAAAGCTGTTCCGAAGTGGGGAGGGGGGGCGCGGACACCTGGCCCCGCCGCCCCACTTCGGAAAGCTCTTCCGAAGTGGGGAGGGGGGCGGGAACACCTGGCCCCGCCGCCCCACTTCGGAAAGCTGTTCCGAAGTGGGGCGGGGGGGCGGGGACACCTGGCCCCGCCGCCCCACTTCGGAAAGCTCTTCCGAAGTGGGGGGGGCGGGGACACCTGGCCCCGCCGCCCCACTTCGGAAAGCTGTTCCGAAGTGGGGCGGGGGGGCGGGGACACCTGGCCCCGCCGCCCCACTTCGGAAAGCTCTTCCGAAGTGGGGAGGGGGGGCGGGAACACCTGGCCCGCCGCCCCACTTCGGAAAGCTGTTCCGAAGTGGGGCGGGGGGGCGGGGACACCTGGCCCCGCCGCCCCACCTCGGAAAGCTCTTCCGAAGTGGGGAGGGGGGGCGGGAACACCTGGCCCCGCCGTCCCACTTCGGAAAGCTCTTCCGAAGTGGGGAGGGGGGGCGGGAACACCTGGCCCCGCCGCCCCACTTCGGAAAGCTGTTCCGAAGTGGGGCGGGGGGGCGGGGACACCTGCCCCCGCCGCCCCACTTCGGAAAGCTCTTCCGAAGTGGGGAGGGGGGGCGGGAACACCTGGCCCCGCCGCCCCACTTCGGAAAGCTCTTCCGAAGTGGGGAGGGGGGCGGGAACACCTGGCCCCGCCGCCCCACTTCGGAAAGCTGTTCTGAAGTGGGGCGGGGGGGCGGGGACACCTGGCCCCGCCGCCCCACTTCGGAAAGCTCTTCCGAAGTGGGGAGGGGGGGCGGGGACACCTGGCCCCGCCGCCCCACTTCGGAAAGCTCTTCCGAAGTGGGGAGGGGGGCGGGAACACCTGGCCCCGCCGCCCCACTTCGGAAAGCTCTTCCGAAGTGGGGCGGGGGGCGGGAACACCTTCTGAAGGCGGGCAGGGGGTGAAAGTCTTTGTCCCCCCTGCCTGCCTTCCCAGGGGCTTTTAAATCGCCCCGGACAGCGGAGAAGTCCTCCGCTGTCCGGAGCGATTTTAAAATGCCGCCCGCCAGCATTTTAAGATAGCCCCGCATAGCGGAGAAGTCCTCCGCTGTCCCAGCGTTTTTTAAAATGCTGGGGGTGGGAAGAAAAGCCCTTGTCCCCCCCCCCCAGCCTTCAGAAGAGGTCCGGGGACAGACTGTCCCCGGACCTGGTCTGAAGGCGGTTTCCCTAGGAACGCATTAATTGATTTTCAATGCATTCCTATGGGAAACCGTGCATCGCAAGACGAAAAAACCGCAAGACGAAGAGAATTGCGGAACGAATTAATTTCGTCTTGCGAGGCACCACTGTACAATAAGCAGGCTTCTTCACATGGAAGAAAGCCTCTCCATCAGAGGCTGCACATAATAGATCCAGAATGCAGCAGCGCTCATCTGCATTGCAATCCTATGCACATTTGCCTGCCTGTAAACCCCCAATAGGACTTACTTCTTAGTAAACATGCAAAACAATACATCATCAAGTCCTGCATGTTTCCAGCACAGTGATGTGACAAAACTAAACAGAGCTCTTTTAGAAGTGGGCAATATATTCAGAGATTTACAGGCCCAGTGAATTTATTTATTTCCAAGTAGACATTTAAAGAATTGTTTCATCTTCCCTCCTCCTGCAATAATACAGTGGTACCTCCAGTTATGAACTGAATGCGTTCCAGAGGTCCATTCTTAACACGAAATTGTTCTTAACATGAGGCGTGCTTTTGCTAATGGAGCCTCCCACTGCGCAACTTCCGCTCACATCCTGGGGCAAAGGTCACAACTAGGGGCATCTACTTCCAGGTTAGTGGAGCGCGTTACTTGAAGCATTTGTAAGGGGGACAGTACGTAACCAGAGGTTCCACTGTAGTGTGGATGCTTAAAGACTAATGCTAATCCAACAACCCCTTTTTCCACTGATATCCTGCAGCATCTACATAATCCCGCTTTAAATATTACTGCCCATCATCTAGGATGCTGAACTAAACGGTCTGATCGAGCAGGATCTTATGTTCTCAGTTACCCTCCCACCCTCAGCTGCATCATTCTTGTCACAACCAATATTGTGACAAAAAACAGTAGGAAATTGATTCCATTGTTACTTCAAGGCATCATTCATTTCTAAACAGGTATATTCCCCTGAGGGTTCTGTAAGCATGAATCACAAAAATCATACAAATCTGCTCAGCTACTTCTTCAGTGCTCTTAGAAATTAACAAGTTAACCGTCACTTGTAACAACATTCTTGTCCTGTATGTGATCTGTTACTTACAGTTTGGTTGGTAAGTAGGCTGATGTATCATCTTTACTTTTGATAATTTCATTACACTTATCAAGTGTCTGAAATACAGTAAAAGTATCTCCAATGCTATACAGAGCGGCAAGGTTTTTAGCAAGCAATTTCCGGGTGGGTGGCCCAGGAGAGCTGCTGATAAGACCAGTTAGCTGTTCAACAAGCTTTTTTTGTTTTTCTTTTACATCCGTCTGTTAACAAAACAAAATAAAATTTTATTTGCTCTGATTTTCATAATTCAACATTCAAATGCTTAATTCTTTCAGATGATTGCTATTCAAGTATTTTTATTTCTGGGATGTTTTTGCTAGTAGAGCTACAACCACCCGTCATGAGTCATTTTATTTTTCAGTAAGATGTCCTGACATTCATGATATTTGGCGGTTTATTTAATGAAGCTAGTACTGGCCTAATCCACTGGCCCATTTGCCTAAATGCTTCTGGCATTTCTCTGAAACTACTGATACAAATTCACTTAAAACAAACTTGGAAAGGGAATTACAGCTCAGGACATAACATTCATCTCAAATTATGGGCAAATCAGATCTTTTAAAAATATGAATTAGTGAACTACATAATAATGTCATGGAGTTAGACTGCAATCCTTTACACTGATCTGGGAGCAAGCCCCATGAAACTCAATGAAAAAGGACTATATAAAAACCAAAGACTGGTGGGAGGGGACATGGCATACCTTGTTAGCAGCTACTAGCACTTTGTCAAGAAACCGCAGCCATTCAAAGATAAAAACTGGTCGCTTTGCTTCTGTGATTTGAGCCAAAGCCTCTTCATTTAATAACAAACTGTGAGCAAGCTCCATGGCTGGCTAAAATCTGCTTTTGTTACAGGTGTACTTATTTCCTATTAGAAAACATAACATAGAACAATTATTATTATTATTATTTTCTTATTCCTAATAGCAGTTTACAAATAGCTCATTTACTTAATATTTGATTATATCCCAGATTGTCAAACACTTACATGAAGAATCTGCACTGATGTATTATTTCCTTAGTACCAGCAATGCACATTGCACTTTACAAACAACAAATTTGGCATGTCCTTCACCAAGGGACTTACAACAGAGGAAGTTGAGGGAAATTGTGACAGGGATAAAAAGGAAGAGAATGTGCTGCTATTTAATTACACATTATTCAGCTTAGTTACCATAGGGTACTGGGACTAGATGTTGTTCCAATGGGCTGCCAGAGAATATGCATTTTGAGGAGGAAATACAGAAGGTGGTCAGATGGAGGCATTCTGGAAGGCAGTTCAAGGCACTGAGAGCAGCAAGGGAGAAAAGATGCACAGGGTCAGAGTGAATAATTTTGGCAGCAGAATGCTGCATGGATGAATGCAAGACAACAGAAGAGCCATGAAAAGAATGCAGTAGTCAACATAAGAGATGACCAAGGCATGGACCAGAATTTTTGGTCATATTTTTGTAACATTGTAAAAGAAGAAATGATTTGGCAATGAAAATGGAGGGCAAAGGATAGAGAAAACCAAAACTGCTTGGCAGGGGGTTGGACTCGATGGCCCTTGTGGTCTCTTCCAACTCTATGATTCTATGATTCTAAGGCTTCAAGCCTGATCAGTAGAGCAAGGTGACGTTATTAACGATTAAGAATGAAGGAGGAAGGAGATGGCTTGGGAGGAACCAAGTTCGATTTTGAGTCCTACTGAGTTTGAAATAACAATGCAATACCTAGACAGAAATATCAAAGACACACTTAGAAATGCACTAGAACAGGCATAGGAAACCTCAGCCCTCCAGATGTTTTGGGACTACAATTCCCATCATCCCTGACCACTGGGCCTGTTAGCTAGGGATCATGGGAGTTGCAGGCCAAAAACATCTTGAGGGCCGAGGTTGCCTATGCCTGCACTAGAATGAAGAAAGTTCTTCTTAGGTAGAGGTGGGTGACATCAGTGCATAGTACTGAAAGCCATGATATGTGATAATGTTACTCAGGGACACTGTATAGGGACAGAATAGCAGATGGCCAAATACAAGCACAGACATCTGAGAAACCACAATGAAGAAAGAAAACAAAGAGGGCTTCCCCCTCCAGAAACACCAAAATATCAACTAGACAGAAAGAGAGCCATCTGAAAACAAAATCAAGGAGATCTAGGACATAAAGCAAAGTGAAACAAGTAGGGGAAAGTGATCTACTGTACCTAGATATCAAAGAGGAAGAGAACTGAGCAGAGACTTTTGGATTTGGTGATGAGGAGGCAAAAGCAGTGACATGCAGCTGGCAGACTAGATGGGGGCCAGCAACAGAGTTGGAAAAAAAAGATTAGCTCATGAAAGCAAGCAGGGGTTTGATGAAAAGGGGAGGGGGAGGGAATTGTACAGTAGTCAGACCTAGAAAAGGGATCAAGAGTTGGTTTGTTTTAATAAGGAAAACAGTGGTGCATTTGAATGTTGAAGAGAGGAAGAAAAAGATAGGATAACATAAAGAGTGATAATGACAGCAGAGATGGCAATTAGGAGGGCACAGGATCAACAGTAAACATGGGTTAACTAAAGATAATAGGGTAGTCAACTCATCAAGTGCAATGGAGGAAAAAATGTCAGAGAGAGAGAGTGCATTGCCAGGCTAGTAATAATGATTATGGAACCTCTTTTTGGCAGTCCTGTATTCATTTACCTTGGAATTAAGTCCTATTGAACTCGATGGGATTTACTTCTCAGTAGACATAGAACTGTACTGTAATTTGGAATTTCTGTCATTCAGAAGGGCCAGAGGTATTATCTCAAGGCTGTGGAAAGCACATTTACTGCCTGATTCACTTGCTCTGAGGTGATATGCCAGGGAAGTCACACACAGATAGGAATATTAAGAATATGTTTTAAGAGTGCCAATTCTTGTAGGAGCTGCCACTTTATGAGATTCCTCTACAATCCTGTCCTCTGCTACTGCTATAAGTAAAATTTTATTCAGACAAAAGTGAAACCTGAATTTGTGATCTCAGATTCCCCTGCTGAATTTATTTAAAATATTCTCCACAGAAACTTCCAAGTCAAACAACAACCATAATAAAATCAAATATCAATTTACATACAGTATACAAAAGGATAGGAACAAAATAAAACTTGGAAGTAAAAGAGAGGGGCAGGGAGAAAAACAGCAAGGCAATGAAGGCGGAATTAAACCATCAAGCATCAAAATTGTAGGAAGGAAATTGCCTGTCGCCGGGTGCCTGAAAGCTAGGAGGAGTAAGTACCAGTTAAATGTCTCCCGGGAGAGGATTCCACTGCCAGGAGTACTGCAGCTGAAAAGGCTCTATTGCTCATCGCTTCCCACCTCAATAAGGACAGGGTGAGAGATGAATGGGACATAATAATAAACTGAGAACTGCACCATTGGAATCAGCGACAGAGAGCCCAGAATATCTGCAGCTGCCTGCTGCGTGCAAGAGCGAGCAGCAACCCCATGCTTGCTGCTGCATAAATGGTGTGAAACTGCTGTAGCTGCTGGGGATGCCCCCAAGCGCTTTAAAGCCCCGCTCAGTTTCGGAGGGAGCTCCATCAGCTCGTGTGCTTCGCTTTGCATGCAGAAGGTGCGACTTTCCAACCCCCCCCCCAGTAGTAAGAGATCCCCGAGGGGCCATTGCCAGTCAGAGGAAACGGCAGTTTCGGATATCCAGCCCCAAGGCCTGCCACCCTGGTGTCAAGGGCACAGGGGCGCCGACTTATAAAAAATATTGGGGGGGCCCATACCGGGGTCCTGCCGCTGGTTCGCTCGGGTAGCCGGGAGAACGCAGTTCGAGGTGGCGGTGTTGGGGAGAGACCCTCGCTCAGGGCGCCACTAGACTTGGCGGCCGGCGGCCTATCTGGGGGGTTTTGGAGCGTATTTCGGCGGAGCGATTGGGGAGGAGGGGGCTTGTTGCCGGATTCTTCAGCTGGGCCGGAGATCCGCTGCTGGGGGGTCCCTGGGCCGAGTTGTGAGCACGGCCTGCTGAAGGGAGATCCAGCCGATTGCGCAACGGGGACGGCCGGGGCTCTCCGGCTAGGGCGCGCGGCTGGCTGGCTGGCGAGGGAGCAGGTGGGGAGGAGGCGGGGGTCCTCACTCTCTTAGGAAACGCACCCATGCGCCCGATTGCCACGAAGTCCGAAGGGTGCGTGTGTGGAATTAAAAAGCAAAAACGAGATACGGGCAGGGCAGGCAAAGAGTTTTCTGCAAGAGGATGGAGGGCAGGTTGAAGAGAAAATCACTCAGGATGAGACAGTCAAATCAGCCATGATAAAATGGGCTCAGGATATTGGGTATAACATCATGTTTGAGGACTGGGAAAGGTTATGGACCACCGGAATGAAATTCACGGCATGTAATGCCTTGAAGGAAAATATTATGAAAATGATTTATAGGTGGTACATGACCCCAGTCAAGCTTGCAAAAATATATCACCTGTCTGATAATAAATGTTGGAAATGTAAGGAGGCTGAAGGGACATTCTTTCACCTCTGGTGGACTTGTCCAAAAGTGAAGGCCTTCTGGGAAATGATCTATAATGAGTTAAAAAAGGTATTTAAGTATACCTTTCCCAAGAAACCAGAGGCCTTCCTCTTGGGCATTGTTGGCCAGAAAGTGTTAAAGAAGGATAGAACTTTCTTTATGTATGCAACTACAGCAGCAAGAATACTTATCGCAAAATATTGGAAGACACAAGATTTGCCCACACTGGAAGAGTGGCAGACGCAATTGATGGACTACATGGAACTGGCTGAAATGACTGGCAGAATCCGAGATTTGGGAGAAGAAACAACGGAAGAGGACTGGAAAAAATTTAAGGACTATTTACAAAAACAATATAAGTTGTATGAATGTTAAAAATTTACACGATTCGGAAACTATAGCTTCAGCAATTAGATTTGGGAAACAGGAAATTATATTTTAAGTAAGAAAAGGTAAAAATCTAAGGTAATACTATGTTTAATTTAAGATATAAGTAACTGATGAAAAGTATGTTAAATTTAGAGGTATAGTATTTGAAAAGTACAAAATAAGGTACGAAACAAGGTAATAATTTGCTGATATCTTTATTATAAAGAATGCAGGGTAAGGGAGATGCGAGGAAGTCCAGTTAGTTATATAAAAAATGTGTTGAATGGTTGGTTTTCTTTTCTTCTTTTTCTTTTTTTCTTTTTCTTGTTCTTTTACTTTTTTCTTCAGTGTATGTTTCTAACTTTGTATTTGAAAACTTAATAAAATATTTATATATATAAAAAAGAGAGAAAATCCTTTTGCTTTTCTGGGGCGCAGGGAAGTCTCAGAGCCGGAGGTTGGGGAAGGGACCCCCTTTGCTCTGCCCTCTTCTCCCGTCTTAGATTCGCATGGGGGTCCCCGCCCGAGCTTGCCTGGCCACCGGGCCACACAAGGGCCGCGCTCTACGCGGCACACCTTGCTAGCCGCGCAGCTGTCCTCCGGGCACCCGCTGCGCTGCCAATGACAAGCGGGCAACGTCGCGGGCGGGGAAGGCGTCGCTTTCTTTCCCGATCCTGCATCCTCCCAGTCTTCCAGCCCTTTTTTGGGTTGGAAGCTCGTCTCGTTCGCCCTTCTCCTTTCTTCACCCTGCGCGCAATTTTCCTCCCTCGTCTCCCTCCTCATTTCTCCTTCCTGACTGACTGACTGACTGACGGGCTTGGGCTCGGGCTCGGGCTCAGGCTCGGGCTCCGGGTCGGGCTCAGGCTCAGGCTCGGGCTCGGGCAGCCACAGCGTCGGCGGTGTCGGCGATCGGCGGCGCGGGGGGATGGCCCTCCCGGGGGAGCCGGCGCTGCTCAATGGGGTTGCCAAGGAGACAGGCCGGCCGCCCCCTCCCCCGGCCCGGCGCCCCCCGCCGCGCCGGTGCCCGTTATCGAGCTGGTGCGCGCCGGGCGCCCTATAAAAGCCGCGGACGCGCCCACCGCCGCCCGAGATTATTGGGGGGGCTGAGCCCCCCCAAACGAATTTTTGAGGGGGCTCGGGCCCCCTCAAGCCCCATTGAGTCGGCGCCTATGCAAGGGCAGCCCCAGCGATAAGGAAACCCGCCGCCACTCAAAACTCCTGCCCGCCCCTCTCGAAAGCGCCTGCCTGCCCTAAAGGCCGAAGCACCCCGCCGCGAAAGCAGCGCACCACCTTAACTTGACCCCGCTGCCCACCCGTAGGAGCCGCCGTTGTTCGTTCCCTCCTCACTCCTCCTCACAGGGACCCAGTTAAAGTGCCCCCCCACGCCACCCAACCGCCACCCCTTAATATTGACCCAGCGGCTCTTCTCCCCCCCCCGCCCCCCGCAAGTAAGTCCTTCGTCTCCCAGACCCACCTCTTCCGACAGTTCGCGGTACCGCAGACCACTGCGACGTTTGACAGAAAGGGGCAAACACCTGACGTCGCCATGGCGCACCGCTCAGTAACCGAATCCCTCTCTCCCCACCAGCTGAGGAAGCGCCGGCTGCCGCGCAAGCGCATTCCATACCCGGAAGCTGGTCGGTAGAAGGCACGCATGCGCACCTGCGCAGTTGCCGAGAGACTGGAACGCTAGGCTTCACTGGGTGGAAGAGGCGCGCGGAGGCTGGTAGGGAATAATGATAAAGAGCTGGTGCTGTACCGATTTGAGTGTTGCTGGCGAATGTTGGGCAGCTTCTTAGATCAGGCTATGGGCAGCTGCTAGCCGTGGGGTTCCTGCATGGGGGGGGGGTGCGGTTTAGACTAGATGACCCTAAGGCTCCCTTGCAATTCTATGCTGCTAGGATGGCGGTATGCAACTTCCACGATCAAATGCAGCGTGTTTCTGAACACTAGTTGCTGGGGGGACGGCAAGGAGAGAGGGCTGTTCTCCACACCACTATATATGTGTGTGTGTGTGTGCGTACTTGCAGCACAGAGGATACGACTTCATGTATCCGATGAAGTGGACTGTAGTTCACGAAAGCTGATGCTGTTAATAATAACACCTGTATAGGTGCAGGGGGTGTAATTGCACTTGTTTGTTATTGTAGTATGTATTCTTGTTTTGTGTGTGTGTTTTTGTACCATATTTTTCGCTCTATTAGACTCACCGGACGATTGGACGCACCTAGTTTTTAGGAGAGGCTCCCTGCTCCCCCACGGAGCCTTCATCCCATGGCTAAGCCAGAAGCTAGAATGGGATCCCACTCGCTGTTCTGGCCTCTTCTTTAGCCGCGCACAGCCTCTCCCGGGCAAAGGGAGCCTTCATCCCCTGCCCAGGAGAGGCTGCGCACGGCTAAGGCTCCCCCAAGAGCCGCGCTCCCTTTAAAGAGTGTGCGGAGTGTGTGTACGGCTCTTGGGGGCTTTTCCCACGCAGCTCTTTAAAGGGAGTGCTGACAGAGCCTCCCACCTGCATTCACTGCATAAGACGCACACACATTTCCCCTTACTTTTTAGGAGGGGGAAAGTGTGTCTTATAGAGCGAAAAATACGGTATGTTGTAAGCCACCCTGAGATCTCTGGATGAAGGGCAGTATAGAAATTTAAGAATTAATAATAATGATAATAAAGCATTAGTCCTTAAGCAAGCTTGTTCTGTTATTTTACTATGCACAGCAGGATGTTAGGATAGAATATAGACCTTTCATCTGATTCGACAGGACGCTTATTACATTCAGTTAATATGGGGAGACTGGGGTAATCATGAGGGGCTGTGTATGACACCTTTTCTTTGCTAATGTGCATTCTTAGCAGGGAGCGAGTCCTCTTGAATCCAGTGGGGACTTGTTCACTTGCTAGATAAACACAGAATTGTGCTGTATGTGTCAGGCTACAATCCCACTTGAGTTATAAGGCTTTTGGGGTGAGCAGCCTGACTGGCATGATGATGTTGGGTGGGCATCAGTCATAATTTTTCTAGTATTTATGGTGCCACAAGGCTATTTGTTGCTTTTGCTTTTCAGTTGTTTCTAGGTGGGATTTCATCTAACTGAGCCACCACATTAATCTAAAGGTTCAGTGCCCCTAAAGTTTGCTCTCTTTCTAGGAACACTAAATGAAATTATTATTATTATTAATTTTTTTATTTATACCATGCCCATCTGGCTGGGTTTCCCCAGCCATTCTGGGCAGCTTACAGCTTACTGTTCCTCCCACCAGAGCACTCTGAAAATTGTGGCAACTATTAGCTGTAACAAAGTCACAGTTTGTTTTTGTTAATTTGTAGTTTATAATAATGTTTTTAATTGTTGTAAGTCTTCCAAGCTGGAAGAAAGTTGGGAATATATTTTTCGCTCTATAAGACACACCAGACCACAAGACGCACCTAGTTTTTGGAGGAGGAAAACAAGAAGAAAAAAAATATTCTGGATCTCAGAAGCCAGAACAGCAAGAGGAATTCCTCTCACTGTTCTGGCTTCTGGGATAGCTGCACAGCCTGCACTCGCTCCATAAGACGCACACACGTTTCCCCATACTTTTTAGGAGGGAAAAAGTGAGTCTTATAGAGCAAAAAATACGGTACTCTACATGAACTAATAATTCCCCCCCCCAAAAAAATCTGTGAAAACTTTAGCTATTTTCAATGCATTCTAAAAGCTAGAAAAATATTGTTTATAGGCAAGAGGTCTGCAAGTGGAGTATTAATACCAATCATGGGTGATGAAGAAGATGACTACATGTCTGATTCCTTTATTAATGTTAAGTAAGTGCAATATTTTTCTAAACTTATCAGACTTGTCAGTGCCTAACACATGCACTAATAATTGAAGCTATTTGTGGTGTTTCAGATACAGAACTTTTCAATTATTTTTTGAGTAAGAGGTCTGGCTAAAATGCTTCAAGTTGATATCACCTAGAACAGTGTTTCCCAACCGGTGTTCCGCGGCACACTAGTGTGCCGTGAGACATCGGCTGGTGTGCCGTGGGAGGGAGGCGGGCGAGTCGGGCGGTGAGAGGCGGCGGCGGCGAGGATCCGCGTTGAGCCGGGGGCGGCTCCGCGGTGGTGGTGCCGAGCGGCGGGGCAGCGCGTGCAAAAGGAAGGAGCGCGAGACAGCGGAGGAGGAGGAGGCCGGCATGTCCGGGCAGCAGCAGCAACAACAGCAGCAGCAACTCCCGCCGCCGCCCCCTCCTCCGCCCGCTATCGCCGCCACCACCACAACAGCCGCCGCCTCAGCTGCCCTCGCTCTGCTGCCTCCTCCCACCCCCAAAGCTTGGAGGTTCCCCGGCAAGGGGGAGGGGAAAAACTTTCACTTTTGTGCGTCCCTCCCGGCGTGACGCTGTGCGCTGACGTCACGGGGCGGGGCTTTAATGGTGGTGTGCCGCGAGATTTTTTTTCAGTAAACAGGTGTGCCTTGCCCAAAAAAGTTTGGGAAACACTGACCTAGAAGAGGGTTCTTCATCCTTGAGTCCCCTTTTGTTGTTGGACTAGAGCTGGCCACCTGGGGACCCAGGTCTTGCAGTCTCAAACCACATGCAAACGTTGTTCTGACTCCTGTCAGTTCCTTTAGCACACCATTGTAAGTAAGTAAGTAAGGAAATTTTTATTTATACCCCGCCCTCCCCGGTCAAGACCGGGCTCAGCGTGGCTAACATCAAATACATGAAAACACAATCAAACAACTGATTAAAATACAGCTTAAAAATTAGAATCAGGATAAAATTAAATGACTGCCCATGAATTACAACCATAGGGGTCAGGAACCTCAAGTATTCATCAGGGCCAGCTATCCATGTTGGTCCCACATGACCCAATAAATGGGCCAAAGAGGTAACTTACAGAATCCCATAGAGGGGGGTCAAATTGGGCCCGGACCGAAGGCCAGGCGGAACAGCTCCATCTTGCATGGACTAACTGTACCGACTGCTTCACTCTTTTTCTGCACCAACAACTTTTCCACCAGTCCTTTCTTTGGGACAAGAAGAGTGTTAATCTCTTGTATAGTCCCCTTTTCTGCTCCAAGAACACCTAGCACAGAAGTAGTTTAGATTTCACGTATCCGTCTCTGCACTGGGTGTATCCTTTTTTTGGGAAACCAGAGAAAAGGTCTTTCCAAGAGGCACAATGGCTGCATATGTGTGATCATCCAAAACCTTATAAAGAATAAACCAAGTGCCACCGCTTTGCACTCTCTGGCTGCGTACTGGCTGAGGTGTAAAGATCCTGGCTTGCTTTAAGCCAGAGCTTCCTAGTTCTGGTGTATCAGGAACTGTGGCTTACTGCAACCCAGGCTCTTTGTGCTCAAGCTGGGGCACAGCTAGAGGAAGGATAATCAGGTGGAGCAAGGGCCATGATGCTTGTCTACAGCTTCATAAACCATGGTTTGTGAAGCCTTGGTTGATTGATCAAACATGACCAGTGACATTTGGGACTGAAAGCTGAACTGTGCACCCTTCCTCTTGCCATTTCAGAGCTATCCAGTTCCTGGGTTACAGCTCCAGTTTGGCACCCTCATATAGTGTAGGATACCTGCCTCTGTGCCACAGTAACTGAACTCAATGATTCTAGCCCAGTTACATGGCTTTAAGTGGTTGAGGAGCATGTTTAAGTGGCCCATGAAACTGGCATAGGAATTGCTTATTCCTAAATCCAGGAAAATGAACTTGAACTGGAGGGCGGAATAGATTCAGACTGCCACCTAAGCCATTTTAAGCCCATCCCTGCATAGACTAACTCTTTGACTACACTCTTTCTCAACACTGCTTTTCCCACGGCCCTTTCTTGTGGACAATGAACTGGTAAGCCTCTAATATATTCCCCTTCTATAGTCTCCTTCAGTAAGACCTAGCGCAGAAGTAGCAGCCCCTGGAACAGGTATGGGGAACATTTGACCCTCTAGATGTAGCTGAACTACAACTCCCATCATCTCTGACCATTGGGCATGCTTGCTGGGTCTGATGGGAGTTGTAGTTTAGCAACATCTGGAGGGCCAAAAGCTTCCCACACATATTCCAGAATATATTACTGTGGATTACAACTCCCTACTGATTCAACCTAGGTTTCCCCTTCAATTTCCTTGCCATGCCTTTCATATACCAGTGTGTTCTGTGAGCATGTTACAGCAACAGAAATACCACTGTGTGAGGCTTTTATCGTACCATTTAATCTATCCTTGTTCCATTTCAGCAGAAGAAAAGAGAAACATATTCTTCTTGCAAGAATGATAATTACAATAGATTGGTGGTATTCTGTTTGGAAACTGTATTAACCTTGCAATCTATGTACACTTACCTGGAAGTGAGCCCCATAAAACATTGAAGGATGTACTGTTAATCATTACATGTGGTTCACTGAAAATGCTCTTAAAACTTTATTTATTTATTTCTGTAATTGCTATATAATAGTTTGATATTTGGACTTGTTCAGCCAGGACATCAGACCAGGCATGCCAATGCTGAGGCGTACAAAGGAAGTGTTTAAGAAAGAAGAAAAACAAAAGGAAGCTAACGAGAGAAGTCGGCAAAAGAGTATAAAAGAGCAGGAGAAAGAACAACGTGATACTGTTTTAAACATTGCTTTGGGAAATGAGAATAAAGGTTTTGCTATGCTTCAGAAGATGGGTTATAAAAGTGGTCAACCTCTTGGCAAAAGTGGTGAGTTTCTCAGCTTCCCTTTTTCTGAATAAGACTGTATCATGGTATTATTATGGTTGTTGTTTTATTATTAATTTATAAACCTTTTAATGCCAAAATAGGCTTTGAAGTGGTTTAGAAGTATAAAGACCAATGACACAAGCATTAAAATATAAAATTAAAATACACAAACAATCCAATTAAAACAGTTCTTGGGTTGAGAGATCATGGGAATGTCTGTGTAATAGACCTGGGTGATTTTTCAATACATATTGTTCAGTTTTTGCCGCAACCAATCATCAGCAGGCCTTGCCGCAGCAACCAATCACATGCCCAATTGCCGCTGCCAATCCTGCTGGCTGCTGCCCACCCCCCCACCCCCCGCTATCCATGTAGAAGACGGCCCTCAATTTTTGCCTGTTATTTCTAAGGAAAAAATATCATCTTATACACGGAAAAATATGGCACTATTTTCGATTTTGCAGCAAGCCCCGGCTCAGCAGGCCAGCATGACAGACCAGTAGGCTTGATTTACAGAGATGCTGGCTTTTGGGCTTGCTGGGAACCCCCGTTCCCCTTCCTTACCCCCGTGAGTAAGAACCAAAAATGTTGCCCTGTTATTTAACTCTCTTTCTTTCCTTCCGTCTCCCCTTCTGCCTGTGTGGGTGTGTGTATGTGAGTGCCCTGGTGCCTTTACTACCTGTCTGAGACTTTGACGGAGCCCCTTTCTTTGTGTAAAAGTAAGAACAAAAAAAAAGTTGCTGCGTAAGACATTTTTGGTTCACCCTAAATAGCTTCCCTCATATAAAAAAGGAAGGTTTTTTAAAAAATATATTAAAGGATGCTATCTCATTGATTGCCCTTCTTCCTTCCCTTTGATAAAAAGGGAGAGGTTGGTGGTATAACAACAACAACAACAACAACAACAACAACAACAACAACAACAACAACAACAACAACAACAACAACCACAACAACAACCACAACCAGCAGCAGCAGCAGCACCTCAGATTCACACACAAATATGCAGCCCTGGGTCTGCTGGCCAGTGGTTGGGCCAGAACATTATTCCCTTTAGTTCTGTAGTCCCAGGCCCAACTAGCAGTTGGAACAGAGTGTTTTGCATGCCTAGGCAGAGACCCCCCGGCCCCAAGAGACCACCAGAAGGAATAACGACCCGTGACAACGTGTTATGGAATTAAAACTTGGCCACAGCTTTATTAAACCTTTCAGAACCTCTCTAAACCTTGGCTTAGGCATTGGGCATGTATCCCTCCCAGCTCCCCAACTGGGGGAACTGGGGCTCCTCAGGGTGAATGGGATATGGGCGGGTGCACAGCAAGACGCTTGTGTACGCTGGCAGCCCACCCCATATCCCCGCAACACAGGGGAGTTCACTGACAACCTTTCAGTGTATGGCCATTGACTCCCATATACAAACCCCTTTAAGAGGGGACCCTGGAATCGCCACTGTGGGGGGGGTGAGTCACCACTTCACACACCCCAAAAAAAATTAGGGAAGAGGGAGAGATTGGTGGAATAATAATAATAATAATAATAATAATAATAATAATAATAATTAATAACAACAACCTCAGATTCACAAACAAATCAGCAGCCCTGAGTCTGCTGGCCAGTGGTTGGGCCAGAATATTATTCCCTTCAGTTCTGCAGTCCCAGGCCCAACTAGCAGTTGGAACAGAGTGTTCTTTCTAGAAGGGAGGAAATAGCAATCTCCCTGGAGCTGCTTGTTCTCTGGCTGGTGGTTTGGACCCGGCTGGTCTTCCTCTTGCCCTGATACTTTCCCTGGGAGACAGGGAGTGCTAATGAACAGAATGTCAAAGCAAAATAAAAATCTTCAAATAGTAACATAAATTTATTGTGAGGTTAGAACCAGTATAACTTACATCTTGAGGGGAATTATTCTACAACATTAATGCAGAATCATATAGTTGTTATTTTTTTCAAGCTATGGCGAAGGCCTGTTATCTGTTCAGTAAATTTCATTTCTCTAGTAGATATTGTTTGAAATAATGCACATACATGAAAGATACAGAGAACCTGTGCAAAACAATACTTGGAGTGTGGACTTTGACCAGGCTAGACTCAAATCTCTGTTCAGATGCCAAGTAGATAGCCTAAGGTGTGTCATTAACTCATGGTCTGATCCACCTCACAGGGTTTGTTGTAAAGATAATGTGAGAACCCCATTACAAGCCACTCTGAGCTCCTGTGATGAAAGGAACACAAATGTGTCTAATAGCGATGATCATGTGTGTTTTTATCAAGCGTGACTGCTCTTGTTTTCTGCAGGAAAGGGGATTGTTGAGCCCATTCCTCTGAACATTACCACAGGTTTGTGTCCATTCTCTCCTTTTTAATGTTTTAAAGCTCAAACACGGTCCCTCTTGATGTGTTAACTAGTGCTTTGAACTTGGAACAGGCAGAAGTGGGCTTGGCCATGAAGAAGTGAAGAAACGGAAAGCTGAAGAAAACTTGGAAAACTACAGGAGAAAAATGCATATGAGGAAACAAGCGGCGGAGCAGACGGCTGACCTCTTCAAGTAGTGTGCAAGGGCTTCATTCCTCGTCTTCTCTTTGCAAATCAGAATTGTATTATTTATAGGAAGGATTGTGGCTTCATGGTGGAACACGTGCTTGCATGCAGAAGGTCCCCTGTTAAATCTATGACCTCTGCAGATACGGCCAGATGAGACTCTTGTCTGAAACTCTGAAAATTGCTGCCAGTCAATTGAGGCCAGCAACAGCCAGCATAATGGTTTCTAGAACCATTGGCCATGCTGACTGGGGCTGATTAGAGTTGGGAGTCTACATCATCTGGAGAGCACTAGGTTGAGGAACAGTGCTGTGTGGGGTTATCCTTCCCACAATGCATGAGAAACTGCCTCATACCAAATTAGGCTGCTACTCCATCAAATATCGCCATCAGGTATTGCCAGTATGAACTACACCAGGGGTAGTTAGCATAGTGTCCTCCACATGTTATTGGACTCCAACTCCCAGAAGCCCTAGCCAGCATGGTCAAAGATCAGGGATGATGGGAGCTGTTCACAGTGATCTGGGTCCCAAAAGGTGTGTATAATATAGTATTTGGTTTTGTAGCACTTCTAAACTGCCCATCATACAACTCCCACGATGGTGAACAAAACAAATTGATACATACATATAAACGATCAGTGTAATATCTCAACCAGTCCAAGTTATGTTTATTGGTAGTCATGTTTCATTTTATTTTTAAGATTGAGATTGAAGACCAAACAGGAGCAACTTCAAGGAAAACGAGACCTTGTGAAAAGTCAGAAAGCCTGTCAACAACTAGATATGCAGAAAGTAAGTTTAAATAAAAACATTTTTTTTCAAATGTTTTTGTGCATTTGTGACCCAAAGACTTTGGATGGGTATTATTTACTGAAAGTAAGTATGCAGACCAACTTTTTTACGAGCTTGTCCCCACGTCATTGTAAGTCAAGTGTGGTGCATCAACAGGCTGAAAGCAAAAAAGAACCAACTCTCTTCTGGTTTACTTCCCTGCCTGGCTTCCTGTTTTTATTGTCTAAGAACTACATACAACTTAGACATGGTCCCCATCTTTTCCAGAAAATATTTTACTGCTTCAGTGGATTGAAAATGCTAACATAAGCTTTGCTATAATGCCTTGTGCTGCATTTTTATTTTTTCAGGTTTGAGTATGCAACACGTTCTGAGACTGCTTCTATTAAGTTATTTTTTGAGCATTTTCCTTTTCCAAAAGTTGCACCTTTTTCTCTTTCCAAATTGCCAAGGAATTGATGGGGTGGGGTATGTTGGTTGTTACTGCCAAACTTTTGCTTTAAAGGGTCTTGAATCCCCCAAAGAGATGTGGTTCTGGTTACAGCCAGAGGAGGAAAAGGAAGATGACGTGGATGCAGAGGAGGAGGAAGAAAAAGAGGAAGATGAGTTTGATGTAAGTGTAAGGTTTAGATACCATTGGAAACTGCATTGTGCTTCAATAATCTAAATCGGGGGTCGGCAAAATTTTTTAGCCGCAGGCCGGTCCACTGTCCCTCAGACCTTGTGGTGGGCCGGAGAAGCGGCACGGGGTGGGGGAGAGCTGGAAGAAGCGGCACGGGGGGCAAGTAGTCCTCCTCCCCAGCCCCAGCTGCTGAACTTAACTTCTCTCTCTCTCTTTTTTTTTAAATGATATTTATTGGGAATTTAAAGTTACATAAAAAAAAGAAAAAGCAAGAAAAAAGAGATTAAACAATACAAATCAGTAAAAAGAGAATAAAAAGTACAAAACATACAATACTCTAAAATCAAAAACAAGAGCAAAAGAATAAATTTAAAAACAAATCCAATATTCCCATATCCTTATCTTCATTAACTTGTTTCATCAACCTCCTCACACCTCCCTTTTTTGTATTCTAATTATTAATTATCTCAGCAAATCCTTTCCATCTTTCACTGTATTCTGTCCTTTAGTTGTCTTAATTTATTTTAGCCTTATCTTACCATAAAAAAACCTTAAAACTTAAAGACTTATTTATACATAACTCCTTATAACATTTCTACTAAAGCCTAATAGTTTCATTCCAAGATTTTCCTAACAGTCATTAATTTTGCAATATTTCTCTAAATGAATTTTTAAACTTTCTGCCAATCTTCATCCACCGTCTCTTCTTCCTGGTCTCAGGTTCTGTCAGTCCTTTCTGTCTGTTCCATCTAGTCCATCAACCTGATGATCTTATTTCCGAGGCTCTTAACTCTTTTCCATGTCCCTTCTGCAGATCTTCTTCATAATTGTACCTGCACTTTACTTTGTCTTCTGCTGGTCTTGTACTTAATTTCCTTCCTTTGTCTCTGAGGAGTAGATCTCGGGGGAACAACCTAAGAATGCCTTTATCCCTTCTCGACCGGTCAGCCCATTCTCCATGGTTAGCACTAAAATCCAAAAAATAATCCAAAGCATACTTCAATGTCCCTCCAAAGTTGAGGGCCTCGACCACTCCAATCTCCTCCTGGCCCAAAACCAAATCCCAAAAGTCAGGACATCCCTGCATAGGAGGATATGACCAACTTGCCATCTCCAGTCCCGACAGGACTCCGTCTCTCCAAGTCTGACTCACTCCAGATTCAGTCATCAGAAACGACAGCTTATGTTCCTGCAAGGCTACATCTCTCTCAACTTGTATTACTTGAGGTTCAACAACAACCTCCTCCTTTGTCTTCTCCGCGGCTTGCCGTCAGGGCAGATTCCTGGGTCAGTTCTTGAGCAGGTTCTATATCAGTGTTCACTGTTTGACCGAAATTATCAATTGCAGTAGTCATCAAATCCATCTTCGCATGAAGCTGCTCCAACAAGGCACTTGTCCTGCACAAAGCAGACACTAAGGCTTCCTGTGTCAACATTCTTGTCCAAGGTCAATGTCTGTTTCTCACGATCCTTAATCCCCAGGTCCACTCCAACAACAGTTCAAAAGCTCCCTCTAGAGGAAACAATTTCTATTTGTATCCATCCTTTTACAAGCAGATCCAGCAACAAGATTGCTTTCGTTTTTCAAATCTTTGTTCCTTTTTAGTGCAAAAGGAAACATTGGAGTCAAAATGTTTCTCTTATTTGACTATCTGTCAACATACGTTATTATTCACAGTCAATGAACTTTCCCAAAACGTCTATCTTTGACAGCCCGTTCCCAGGTTCAAGACGATAGAAATTTATCTTTCTTTACTCCCTCTCCTGCAGGCTTGAACAATTTAAGATTTCCCCCCTCTTCTCCTGCTTCCAAGGGGGGTTTTGTAGTTTTAACCGATGGAAATTTAGTCCTTTACAGATAACTTTCCAGACTTTAGCTTGTGATGTCTTTGCTTCAAGCTATTTACAAAAGCGGAAGGCGGACTTCCTGTTTAGACCTTCCCGCTCCGGTGCCAAATTACGAAGTTTAATAATCCAATTTTCCGTTCTACTCACGGGTACTTGTTTAGAAGTCCAATTGTCCACAGGAAAAAAGTCAGTGCTCTCCGACAACAGCAATGCGGCTTCACTCCATGAAAAGAGCAATCGATTCAAAGCACCGCGCCGCTCACCCCGCGTTGCTCCGGATCCCCGTTGCTGGGTTTCCCCGCGAGTAGGGGAGGCACAAAAGGTGCCAGCCGAATCCCAGGTCCACAGGCTTCTCCCGCCTGTGGTTTTTGATGGGTCTTCGCCTTGCCGTGGCGGTCCAGACCCTGATTTTCACGGAGCGGATTCCTCCAGATCAGAGGAAATCCACCATTGCCGGTGGCGCTAACCCGGAGGTCCAGTGGGGCTGTCGCCACCGCTGCCGCTGCTTCTCATGGGTGATCTCATCCACTCTGCTCTCTGGCCCACAGGCGCACCAGGGCAGCGGCGGGGGGAAGATGAGCAGTGCGAAAGGGCTGGTTCCGGAGAGGGGCTGCTTAAAATGGCGCTCAGCCAGCTCAGCCTAGCCCCACCCCCTTCTTCCTCTATGCAGGGAGGGGAGAAGCCAGGAGGAGGGAGGGAGGAGGCACCACCATGGTGTGTGTGAGGGAGAGGGAGGGAATGGAATGGCGCAGGGGAAAAAATGGCACAGCCCAAATGAGCAGAATCCCCACGCCGATCCACGGACAGTCCGTGGGTTGAATCCTGAAGGCAATTGGGCCTGATCCGACCCGCAGGCCTTAGTTTGCCGACCCCTGATCTAAATTAATAAGCTAAAATAATTTTAAAATTAATGCATAATCCATTTGTGCTTAAATGTGTATTTCATTTGTCAAACACAGGACTCAGAAAAGTTAATCATGTTGACAGCGTATCTAAGGGAAGAACACCTCTACTGCATTTGGTGTGGAACAACCTTTGATGGTACGAAACATACCAAGTATTAATAATAGCTGAACCCTCTTCTTTAGTTGGTCTGTTAATGTAAACTAACAGTATCTAATGCCTTGGCCAAAAGATGCACAAGTCACCTTTGCACAATGAAAGTCCCATGTAATATAAACCTAAATTTGTTTCTTTGGGAACCTTAAAGCTTATTGTATTCAACAATTTTTTTCTTTTGAGTTGTTTGCAAGAGGAAAGGGCATGATGCTCTTAATGTACTTGTGTTTGAGGATGCTCACCATAAATGCAACCCCCCCTGCTCTTGATAACTGCAAGTCATATCTGCAATCAATTTCAACAGCCTGTTTAGTATCACTGTGTGTGGCTTGTTTGATCTTTTCTAATTTACAGCTCTCTCCCCCCAAAAGCCTTAGTATCTCAGTCCAGTGTGTTTTTCTTGTGACAATTGTATAATGCTCTTTTTAAAAATCTTCCAGATAAAGAAGATTTATCCTCAAACTGTCCTGGAGACACTTTTGCAGACCATGAATAACTTTCCTAAAGCAAGAATAGTAAATGCTGCAAGATCGATCCAGCATAAAGATATCGAACAGTTCAGAAGACTGCATGTATTTTTGTAGGGAAAAGGTTTTTGCAATGTATTTATGTATATATTGTAACACTGGAACTGTGCTGAAGTCCTGTTCATTTGGAAATATGGATAGAAAGGAGCTACACACCAAGAAGATCTTATAGGAGCTGCATAATCAGTTGACTGTCAGCTGTGAACTCTAGGTACCTAAAAACAAAAAAAAAGCTTATTTGTTATTTTTGTGAAAAACACAGCAAACAGGATTGGGTCGATCCTCCTTTACACCCCAATCAATTATAGAAGAAGTAGAATACTGATCTAGTGCAGAAAAGAAAACAGGAGGGCTGAAAAGGTCCAAAATGTGTATATAGAGAGGCCAGAAATAAGATCAGGACGCTTAGGTTAAAATCCTTCATGTACTAACTTAGGAGTACGTTCTGTTGACCTTGAGTGTAAATATTCTAAATATGCCTTTTACTGTTGACCAAACTGCTCAGTTTTGTAATTTTCGGTGTTTTATACCAAAGGTCTTTCAATCCATTTTCCTAATGTCAGTGAAGGCTTAAAACAGTTAATGTTGAACTGTTCAGTAGCTATGGGTGTTTGTATCACTATTTACAGCTGAATGCATTTGTTGTGTATGTATATGTCTAAACAGATTTATATCTGGGTTTTTTTACTAACCTGCAAATTGGCTCATATGTATAAATACTATACTAGGCACACTGAGAACCCCATACAGTACTGAAAACAAAAATAACTAGCTGTACTGAAACAGGAGGTGGCAACTAATATTTTCCCTGGGCAGTTACAAGTTAGTCCATCTGATGTTGATTCTGCCATCCTCCCGTTCTCTTCTGAGTTGGTTCTTTGGTTAAAAGGTTTTTTTAAAAAATGCCTTTCTGGATAAATTAGTTGATGGGCTTCTATTTAAGGTTAATCCACTTTACTGCCCATGGAAAACTGCATGATCAAGCCAACATTAAGGTAAAGTGTGAACCAGACTGCTAGCTTTACATGGAAGTAACCTCTAATGGACTCAGTAGCCCTTACACCTGAGTAAAGGTGTTGTATTTTTCAGTGGGGAAGTTTCAAGTAGATGAAACGCTCAATGGCTTGCCAAAGTGTTCAGGTTTGGCTAGATTGTGCCTCAAGTTATCAGGAGAAAGAACTTGGTGACAGCACTAATGTAAGCAGAAGGGTGGCACGTAGTTCTAGTGTGCATTAAAAAGGAAATAACACGTCTCCTTGCAGTTTTGATTCCTTTCTGTTATATACAGTGTGATGCACTGTACTTTTCTCGGTAGTCTAAAAGTGAACCACCTGCCAGACTCTATATAGAACACAATTTTTCTGCATTAAGCAGTCACAGTGCAGCACCCATTACTGACTGCATTTGGTATCTTCATTACTAATTGCGCACAGGGGTAGATTTTCACCAAGATTTTCACCCGAGAGGTGCCTCTGTTCAAGTGCATGCCTCTTCCTTTGTATGCCATGTAGCTTCTAAAACAAATGAACAATGTGGGGACTTTTTAATGCACGTCATTTATTAGGAAAGAGAAAGCAGCTACTGAACAGTAGCATAAGCCATGCATACACAACAAAAACATTACAATTTCCCAAGATTTGAGAAATACATGCTTCGGTTGAAAAATTATATTGTAAAATGTGCTTCTTAACACTGTACCAGTGATTTAAAAACAAATTTAATATTCACTACAAAGTTCCATGAAAGAATTCAAGTTAAGGATTTACAATAAGATTCGGTTCCATCCGGAATCCAGTGTGAATATTCTCCTCTAGTGTTGGATGGTGGCACCGAAAAGCTGTTCCCTGTGAACTAGGTGCAATGGAATTACTCAGGAGTAAGTTGACACAGCTGCAGCTTTATGGTATAAAAAACTCATCAAATCCTAGCTGTTAAAAACATCCCTTTGCAATGAATTATTCACAGCACAAACTCCGTAGATTTCACCAAGTTATTTTCACATGGCTTGTAAAATCCAAATCAAAAGAGGCTTTGAAAGCTTTTGACTGTTGTCTGGATGCACTGGTGGACTGGATGAGGTCAATAAAGTGTATATGAACCCTGGCAAAACCGGGGCTCTTTGGATGGGTGGTTCCCATGTTTGGGAAGTCACTAGTTCTGGATGGGGTTGCATGTAGCTTGGGGATACTCCTGGATACATCTTTGTCACCAGAGATTCAAGCATCCTTTGTGGCTACGAGTGCCTTTTACCAGCTTCGTGTGGTTCACAAACTATGGCTATTCATGTACAGGGATCGCCTGACTACTGTAGCCCATGTGTTGGTAACCTCAAGGCTGGATTACTGTAATGTTGCTCTTTGTGGGGCTGCCCTTAGGTTTGGTTCAGAAGCTCCAGCTGGGGCTCTGCTTGAGAGCACACAACACAGCATTGTTAAACAACTGTACTGGCTTCCAATTACTGCTCAGGATTCTTGCGTGTTTATAAAATCCTGAACAACTTTGGTCCAGGGTACCTCAGGGATTGCCTGGAACTCTTTTATCCCAGCTCAATCACTTGAGATCACCCGCAGGAGCATCTTTGGTTGTTTCCCAAGCTGGTGAGGCTCATTTGACAAGAAACCCCTTAAGAGCCATCAGCCCAACTTTTAAACGCCTGCTGAAAATGTTTCTGTTCCTCTCAGCCTATGAAGGCATTTAACAAGACATCCATCCACAATGGTTAGTTGATGTCTGTTTAAGTTTCTATTGTATTATTATCTTTTGCTGTAAACCACTTTGCTATACAGTGGTGCCTTGGTTTAAGAACAGTCTGGTTTAAGAACGATTTGCTTTACAAACTCCGCAAAACCGGAAATAGTGTCTTGGTTTGAGAACTTTACCTTGGTATAAGAACGGAGTCTGAACGGTAGAAGGGCACCGGTGGTGGGAGGCCTCATTAGGGAAAGCGTGCCTTGGTTTAAGAACGGACTTCTGGAACGGATTAAGTTCGTAAACCAAGGTACCAGTGTGTGTGTGTGTGTGTGTGTGTGTGTGTGTGTCTGTGTGTGTAAAAAATGATGCAGTGATATACAAATATTTTTTATGAATACAATCTATCATGAATCATTATTTTATAAAAAAAACAGTTCTGATTTGGATACCTTCCAAAAAAGTTCTGATTTGGATACCTTCCATTTTTTTTCTAGGTTGTATTGCAGGAAAGGAATTAGGTCTGACAGAAAAACAGGTTTCCCTTTATCATCCTTATGCTTAAAAGCAAAGTGTCCAGACAAAAAGGGCTCAGGGGCAGAGTATATGCTCTGCATGCAAAAAATGTCCCAAGTTCAATTCCCAGCAGGGCTGGGAAAACATCATCTGAAATCCTCAAGACTTGCTGCTCATCAAAGTAGACAATATTGATGAACCAATGGGTCAACTGAGTATAAGGCAGCTTCCTATGTCTTACCAAACCACAGCTAGGTTTTTAACACAGGCTTCCAAGCAGAGAGAGCTCCAAAACCTCGATTACTTCAAAAGCCTCATATTATGTCACTCATATTATTTTCCTTTATTATTTATTACTAGTAATTATTAAATGCATATGATGACCCATCAATAAAATAGGTGGAATTTTGGAAACAAACACTTAATCTTGCAGATAAAAAGTAAAAGAACTCTCCTGGCAGAAACCAAATAGAAAAAAAACAAAAAACCCACACAATTTATATACCACTTGATTGTAAGAAAACCTCTAAGCAGTTTACAAAAAAATGAAACAAAACACTTTAAAAATCTCAATAAAAAGCACAGGTATAAAAACATTGAAAAGTTGCTTAAAAGAACCCATACCTAAAAAGAGAGAAAGCACATGTGGCTTCTACGTATCTGGACACGCTTGCGTAAACAAATGTGTTTTACGCAGATGCCAAAAAGAATGTGATGAAGGCACCTGCCTGATGTCAACAGGCTGCGAGTTTCAAAGTGAAGGTGCCACTGCAGTAAAGATTGATGTCTTATAAGTATTATGAGGCACCTGTAACAGTGCGGGTTAATGTAGATTGGAGCATTCTTGAAAGGTGATCCTGCCCCTAATACTAACACCTTGAACCTGGCCTGGTAGTAAATGGACAGCCAATGCAGTTCTTTGAGGAAAGCTGTGCTATGCAGAGGATCTCTTCCTGCTAGCAATCATGCAATGGCATTGTGCACTAAGAGCATATTGCGAATCAAGTTCAAGGAGTGCACTGCAGTAATCTAACCTTGCAGTAATCTAACCTTGAAGTCACCAATGCCTGAACCACTGTGGTCAAGTTCTCTCAGTCCAGGAATGACCATGTCTGTCACAGCTTGTAAAATGGGCTTCCAGCCACTGAGGCTGAGCCTCCCATGAGAAAGCAGGGCAGCTTTTAAAGACAGCCACACATACAAGGCACAGGTGTCTAGTTCTGGCTTCGGAGAAGTTTTGCCTCCACAAGAGCACCCTGCAGCTCCCCTCAAAGGCCACAGCAGAACATATAGCAAGAGGCAATCCAGAGTTAAATTTCCAGGTGCCAGAGTTTTGATTCAGACGAGATTTTCAATATTAGCAACAGCAAAAGGAACCACTACCTTTAGACCAAATTTCTGCACTTGTGTTTGGACAGGTATTAGTTAACAAGTGTGTGGGCTATAATGCCTTTTCTTTAAAATATGCAAAATGGCGGGTGCCGATGGTCTGTCAGATGGCACGTTTGAAAGCAGTTTCTTAATTAGAGATACCTGCAAACAAAGGAGAGATTGTTTTTTTATTTTAAATTACAACAAGCATGGAAAAGACAACCTATAAAAAAATGCTTTGCCACAGTATACCTCTTCTGGAAACTCCTTTGTAAACGGTTCTGGAAATTCGCCTTTCTTTATGTTCTCGAATCTCTGAAAAATAATACAGTGTCACTTAAGAATACCTCGTGTGATGCAATTTTCACTGGCCAAGTTCAAAACTGCCATTTTGACACAAACAGCTGCCCAAGTTCCCAAACATGGAAAACTGAATTCCTTCCACATTTGTACATGGGATAAAGGAACAGGAGTTGAGTGTGCATACACACTTCATTCTTCTTGCATGGAATGGAACATCCAATATCGTGTAGTAATATCACTGATACCCGTTTGGGATATGCCAAAAGGATAAAAGACTCTCTTCAAAATGAAGCCTGGGTTCTTTCAGCAACAGGGACTCACAGCACTTACTGCAAAGTACAGTGGTACCTCAGGTTACATACGCTTCAGGTTACAGACTCCACTAACCCAGAAATAGTACCTCGGGTTAAGAACTTTGCTTCAGGATGAGAACAGAAATCGTGCTCCAACAGCGCGGCGGCAGCAGGAGGCCCCATTAGCTAAAGTGGTGCTTCAGGTTAAGAACCGTTTTAGGTTAAGAACAGACCTCCAGACGAATTAAGTTCTTAACCCGAGGTACCACTGTATCTGAAGGTTCTGCATTTCATTACCCTGTTCTCCCTACAAACACACAATGCCCCAAGTTTCAAGGCAGTTTGATAAAACTTTGTAGCAGTGATACATGAAGGAAGCAACTCATGATTCAGTTGGGGTTCAAGACATCTGGAATACTGAAACAGTTAAGGAACTTCCTAATGAGTTAAGAGCCCTGGGGGGGAAACCCCTAATGTTTGGTGTCCGAAGACATAAACATCCTTGTTCCACTTGTGTTGAAAACTACTGCTGTTTCACTGTTACTTAACTTAGTGTTTATATATATATAGCAAATTACTTTGAGATGTGTGAATTTATAAATTAAAAGCAGTATATAAAGGTCTTAAATTAGGCTTCCTCAAACTCGGCCCTCCAGATGTTTTTGGCCTACAACTCGCATGATCCCTAGCTAGCAGGACCAGTGGCCTGGGATGATGGGAATCGTAGTCTCAAAACATCTGGAGGGTTGAGTTTGAGGGAGCCTGTCTTCAATAAACAAACAAACAAACATGAAGAACTCCTTCATGCTACACATTTATTGGAGGGCCCTCGTGTATACTCATAGGGGCTTCATTCAGGCATTCAAAGGACACATGAAAAGGGAGGGGCAGAGCCTGCTATTGCCCCTTCATCACATTCATAAATCAAGTGAGAAAAATGCCTGAAGGGAGAGTTAATGATTACAACAAAGTCTGCAAATGGGATATTTTTCATTTTCATTTTCAAAAAACATTTGGGAGCAGAATGAGAAACATTAGTAGGACTCCATAACAGCTGGAGCACTTGCAGACTCTCAATGTTCTATGTCTCAATTCCATTTTCCAATTTAGTAAAACAACATTGCTTAAGGAACTGTTTGAAGGAAGGGATGAATGGCTGGTTTGCATTTCCCATTCCTCAACAGGAGGAAAGGCTGGTAATAAATTTGGATTGAGGTTCCTTTTGCAAAAAGGCACACGCCTCAGAAGCAGCCTCTTGAATTTATAGAAGCAAACCTTTCCTTGAGCAGGGCCAGTTGGTGGCAATTCCTGAAAAGTTTTGGGTTTCTTTAGAAAGCAGTAACCTTAAACATAATACTTTTCAGATACAGGTTTTTAAAAATATAATTTGCTTGCTAAAAACCATGAAGTTTGATGGGCTGGGGTGTAGTGGAGATACTTGGTCTCAAATTGGGAAGGGAAACAATGCATCTGAAGCCCATGCCTTTCATCTCCCTGCACAACAAGCTCTATCTGGCCTGCTCTCTCATGGTGTGTATCTGCGAGAGGGAGTGACAGAGCAGGAGCAAGAAAGACAAGAGCAAAGCAACTTTCTGGTGACCTAGAATGGAGATGTACCATTTATACAAGCTGCATTTGTATCACGCAAAACAACTGCCAGCATCTAAGGCAACAAACCTGCATCCTGTGCGCTCTGTGGTAAGTGGATGGAGGAGGCAGCAGCGGCCAGTTGGTTGTTCTCCCCAGCAAAACTTCCCGTCCCCCTAACAAAAGGTAAAGGTAAAGGTACCCCTGCCCGTACGGGCCAGTCTTGACAGCCTCTAGGGTTGTGCGCTCATCTCACTCTAGAGGCCGGGAGCCAGCGCTATCCGCAGACACTTCCAGGTCACGTGGCCAGCGTGACGAAGCTGCTCTGGCACCAGAGCAGCACACGGAAACGCCGTTTACCTTCCCGCTATAAAGCGGTACCTATTTATCTACTTGCACTTAAGGGTGCTTTCGAACTGCTAGGTGGGCAGGAGCTGGAACCGAACGACGGCACCAGAGCAGCACACGGAAACGCCGTTTACCTTCCTGCTATAAAGCGGTACCTATTTATCTACTTGCACTTAAGGGTGCTTTCGAACTGCTAGGTGGGCAGGAGCTGGAACCGAACGACGGGAGCTCACCCCACCGCGGGGATTTGAACCGCCGACCATGTGATCGGCAAGCCCTAGGCACTGAGGTTTTACCCACAGCGCCACCCGCGTCCCAAAGGTCCCCCTAGCGACTCTGCTGCTATTCCCCAGACTATGAAGGAAGGAACTCCAAGAGGTCAGCTTTTCTAGACCACTGTCCATTAGCAAGAATGCATAGACACATGAACATGCCCCTTCATCCTTCTGTCCTGCCCCTTTCACCCACTCAACTGTTTGCAGCCCTGGTTGTGCATACATATTTTCTATACATTTCTGAGAAAAAATATGTGCTGTTAACAAAACTTTTCAGATTTACCTCATGTTTCTCATGATAAGTTTGGAATGTGTAAAGCATTTCGAATAAAATTAATCCTAACGAAAAGATATCCACTTCCTTTCCGTATTTGTTCCCCACCTGTGAACAATGCAAACATGAACACATTAGGTCATAAGAACATGCTCTAACAGGAACTTTTCATAGAGCTTAAGCATATAGGCCTTATGCACTTCAAAGCACATTTTGACTTTCCCCCCCTGAAAACTAACTACAGGATCAAGGCAGTTGGTTCTTTCCCAATTCTCCACTCAGTCATTAAGCTAGCAGAATGACTTGGAGACGGCCATTCCCTCTCAAGTCTAACCTAACTTAGAGGAGTTGTTGTTGTAATAATGGGGTGGTGATGGTGGTGATGAATGAATGAATCTTTATTTCTGTCAGCCATCGGCCATAGCAATAAAACAATACGATATAAATACGATATAAAAAGAATAGAAATAAAAAGTCAATTATATAAAATACATTTTAGGGTTTTGAATCAGTAGTCAAATAGTGGATCTTATTCTGATTGCCCCAGCTAAAAACCTTGCAACCTTTGCTGTCATCTTGCTCTGCTAAGAGAAAGGACACTGTGGCAGTGGTTGGGCACCCTGGAATAGACAATAAAAGAGGGGTGATAATCTCATTCCTCATGTCTTTATAAAGAGGGTAAGCCAGAAGGGCATGCACCACCGATTCGGTACTGCCATCTCCACAGGGGCATAAGCATTTTTCGTGGGGGTGATGATGATGATGGTCACAATTGAGTGTGTACTTGTGTACGCAGAACAAATTTACAACTGCCCTTGGAGAAAAGTGCCATTGCAAATGCATAGATCCAATATTAAAAGTATTACCTGTTCAGGAGCCATGTATAGTACTGTTCCCCTCTTTTCTGTTCGCTGTACTGAATGGTCATCTACACCTGTGGTTACCAGCCCAAAATCACCAATTTTTATTTTATTGTCTCTAGAAATTAATATATTTATTGGCTGGGTGGGGCGGGGGAGAGAAACAAAAAAACAAAATATTCAGATGTAAAAGTCATTAAACTCTGGGTGAGTCATCATGGTCTACTCAACAGTTATCCTGCAGTGTCTGAACCACCTCAGCTTCTTATTTGCTTTTTTAAAGAATCTGCTGTGCCTTTCAAGTTCCCCTCCAGATGAAAACATCTACCTTGTACTCGAAGTATATTCCTGATTAAGCCCACCCCCAATACAACTGAAATAATAAAATAAAATAAATACATCAATTGAATTATTAGCAGGAGAGCAAATAAAACAAGTGCGTCAGCTTTAAAATACCTTGCCACAGCAAGAGATGAGGTAGTATTGATCTAAAAGTAATGATGTTATGAAGAAGTGTTGGTCTGAAATTACCTCCATGTGGAATTCATGCCACTTGCAATACTGAGAAGCCTACATAGACCCAACCTAGCAATACTGGATGACAATTGAAGAAGAGGAACCAAAAACTGGTGCTATGCCAAAAATTTCTCCTGAGGTTTTTCTTACCATTGCCATTTATGAGAAATAAAGGAATAAAATAGTTCATATTTTACTTTTTATCATTCACACCTGATATTGTAATCGTCTCATCTGCATACCTTGAGATCTCGATGAATTAAGTTTTGAGAATGAATATATGCGACCCCTTCCACTATTTGCTGGAATTTAATTTTGGCATCTTCATGATAGCTTTCCTTTGCATTTTCCTTACTAATCCAATCTTTAAGTGTCCCCTTTTCACAATATTCCATCACTATGAAAAGGCAGTCAGCTTCCACCCTGCAAAAAATAAAACAGATGACTGATCCAAGCACCTTGTTCACATCCTCAAGTTTTACTAACTCATCCAACACAACAAGACTAAACAGTGCTCTGTAACCCTTTAGATTCATCTGTTGTGACAGCAGTCATGATCCCGGGGGGGGGGAGGTGTGCAAGCGATTTTATCCTCAAAACACTTTGCAAAGTCAGAGACAGCTACCATCAGTTTTGCTACCTCCTTTGGGCCAGACTATAAGAGGCCCTGCACTACCTGGAAAATCTATGCTGGATGGCACAATGAGGATGAGGCAGCAAAGCAGGGAGGCTAAAAATCAAAGTTTTTTTTTTTAAAATTTAAATCGGATTTTTAAAATAAAATGCTTTTGGAGGAAAAATATTTCTAAAAATAGTTTTCTACTTAAGTTACATTATAGTCTCTAAAGACTATTCATCATGAAATAAGGATTTGTTTAAGTTTTTCATGTTTGCTAAAACTCAGTGTAAGTTTTTTTTTTTATTAATGTTTAGCTGGTAAAATGTACGCCTAGCCACTGAGGTCACCAGGGCCTCTAGTGAGAGAGTTGGATCCTAGCACCATCATATTTATTTATGGGAAATGATTCTGGGACCAAGAGAATTTACTTACAGCTACAACTGTTCTTAGAGTTAGGCAGTGAACTGAAAAGCAAAATATAGTAATAAATAAAATAAATAAAAAGATGCCAGGTCCTAAAGTGAAGCCACTGCCAAAATGCTTAGTTTATTATTTATGTCTTTAATTTGTCTCTATTTTTAAATAAAGGCCTCCAAGGGTCTTAGGGCAATAACATTAACAATGCAAAAGTTAGAATAGGAACCCGATAAAAATGACCACCCACAAAAAATAATAAACGTCAGCTAGTGGGAGGCGGTGGAGGAGGAGAAAGCGAGTTGCCAGCCTTTTGCTCGGTCCTTTGAGTGCTAAGCACAGGCCTGACAGCCAGCTGACTCTCAGGCACTTCTGAACCCTATGCAAGTGATTCTGACAGGTGGGCAAGAGAACGCGACTATCAACATGGGATGTCACAAAGCTGATCTGGCCCATAAAGCCAAAATCTTATCCACCCCTGGTTTACGCAAAAAACAAGAATACATGGCACCTTAAAGGTAAAGGTACCCCTGCCCGAAGGCCAGTCGTGTCCGACTCTAGGGTTGCGCGCTCATTTCGCTCAAGAGGCCGGGAACCAGCGCTGTCCGGAGACACTTCCGTGTCACGTGGCCAGCGTGACTAAGCGGCATCTGGCGAGCCAGCACCAGCGCAGCACACGGAAACGCCGTTTACCTTCCCGCTATAAAGCGGTACCTATTTATCTACTTGCACTTAAGGGTGCTTTCGAACTGCACCTTAGAGAGATTCTAATTATGCAGCGGAATTACCTCTGGTCACTATCCTCTGGCGATGGGATATTATCTTTCCCGATCCAACAATTATAATATTGAACAATATATTCATGCTCAAGCTTTGCTAAGGCTTGTACTTCCTTTTTTGATTCTTCTTTTCCTCTGGTTTGGGGTGGGGGAAGGGGGTCAGAAGGGGAAAAGAGTATTGTTAAAAATGTATGCAAAACAAACCCTAAATATGTGAACAAGTAACTCACAACTTACATGCATTTAACCTGTACCCATTCAACGTTATGTGTGTGGCATATTAAAATAAAAAATAAAAGGGGGCAGGCAAAAAAGACTTTGGCAATGGTCCATCCGCCATTGGACCCAATGTATTTTGACTATATGCAATTTTGGTTCTACATGCTGTACCCAGTACGTAACCCCAGCTTAAGTTGAGAGTGGTCTGTACTGTAAAGAGGATTGTTTTTAGACCACTTTTTTAAAAAGGGCTTCTGATTTGGAATGCTTAGGTCGACTCTGAATAGAATTTAGTTGGATACAGCCATATTTATTCTCATTACAACATAGAGCCCAGCAACAGAAAGGCAAATGGCATGTCCTTAACCCAGTCACTTGTTCATGCATTAGCACAGTGGTTGATGGACTTCAACTCCCATCAGCCCTGGTCATCCAAGGATGATAGCACTACACTGACTACTCCTGCATTAGCAACTGAGCCACTGTTGAGCCTAACTCTTTTAAATGTTGACTAACAGTGCCCCGCAATTCCTCTAAAATTAGGACTAAAATAATTTCACATGTGGAAAACAGAACAAATTGTTAAATCTTAAATTAGCTTAAATAAAATAATAAGCAAACACAAGGTAACTTACACAAGAAGCTTGACTCGTTTGACAGCTAATAATCGATCATCATAGAAATGTTTTGCCTTGAAAACGGTTCCATATCCACCAGATTTAATTTTCTGTATATCTTCAAATTCGTCCAGAAACCTGGTTCCAAAAATGAAGGCAAGTCTTACTGTTAAATGTCAAAATCCTTGAAATGTGTTACAATGGCAATATAGCCGCAAAAATTATTAATTTAATGATGAAATAAAGTCACACAGCCAAGGTATCCAATCAGACTAGCAATGGGTATATTTGCTGTCATTCATGGAATGCACAAGGCAGCTATCAGATGCTGCTGTGGTTGCTCGAGAGTAACCAAGCAAGGCTCCAACCTGTCTTTTACAGGCTTTATTCTTGGTGCAAACTATTTACAGTGAAGAGCGTCGTAGGTTCATGGCTGGCTCAATCGCTAGCAGAGTCCGGAAGTGGTCGTCTTTGTAACTCCCCAGCATAAAAGTCGCGTCACCCCCAGCCTTTTTTGCCCCTCCGTGGACTGAAGACTACTGTACAGAATGGGCGCTGGCAAGGGTGTGATTCCCACCTCTCCGGTTTGCTCAGGCTCGGTGTTAAGGCTCTCCCTAGCATCCTCTGGTCCTTGCCCCTCTTCTCCACTGGGGGTGGGGCTTTCCTCCTCGCCAGAAAAGGAACTCCTTTGCAAGATCTTCGGAGGCTCCCTATAACACAACTGCCCTTCCATCTCTCGCCTCTGAGCTGATGGCAGTTCCCTGACAACAGCTATCAATAATCAATAGTAAAAAAAAACCTAACACACGATATTAAAAACAACAACACACACCAGCATAGCTCACACACAGAAAAAAGCCACTCAGTTAAACTACCAGCTTGTTAAAGGAGATCAGCTGTTGTAATTTGATCAGACCTTTTCATGACAGCAAATGGAAAGGTCTGTGTGTACTTGTTACAGATAGGTAGCCGTGTTGGTCTGCCATAGTCAAAATAAAAAAATTCCTTCCAGTAGCACCTTAAAGACCAACTAAGTTAGTTCTTGGTATGAGCTTTCGTGTGCATGCACACTTCTTCAGATACCTTCAGGTATCTGAAGAAGTGTGCGTGCACACGAAAGCTCATACCAAGAACTAACTTAGTTGGTCTTTAAGGTGCTACTGGAAGGATTTTTTTTATTTTGTGTGTACTTGGACAGGGACCAATGCGTGTGTTAAAATCACCAGCTACCACTAACATGGACACGATTAGTTGCATTTTTGTCAGTACTTCACAAACCATCTTTCCACGTAGTCTCAATTCAATTCAAATTTCAAAGGTATAAAAGGTGAAACTTTTTTTAAAAAATAAATAAATCAGCTGCACTTTTGAAGGCTACCCTTACTTTTCATTGATGGTGTACTTGCTTTGCTTTCGATTCAGCTTTGAAAATTTCGGTGCCAATGGTGTCTCTCTTCTTGGGAAAGAAAAAAAAATGGAAATGAAACTTTGTAACACTTGAGCAGTAAACACAAGAACATCTGTAAGTACCCATTTACTTTAAGATGTTAAATCATTTCCCCTAACTAACCGATAAATCAATTGAATGAAGGGCATCCATTTCAAAAGATGAATACATACTTTTTAGGTCTCACAGCAGAACCTTTGGGACTTGCCTATGGCAAAATCAAGAAGAAACAATTAATGTTGAAGTTCTACCACAGTGCCAAATGCTCAAAACTCAAAAACACCACTCAAAATCAGAATGCAGTTATTGTCAGGCATCAGAGTTCAAAAACAGGACCACTGCAGGTCAAGAAAATTTTTCCTGTTTCCTGAACCATACAAGGTCCTGGTTAGGAGGAAGGTCCCACTGGTTGGAGCTCCACAGACCTCAACTCAAACTTCCCAGATCTGAGGAGTTAAACAACCCAGGAAAATCAACCCCATGTGTCTAGCTGCTTTATAGCTTCTGCACTTTGCCCCTTAGCTAGGGATGTAGAAGTTGATTTGATCCATTTCTTGTAATGGACTGACTTGACCCGATGCTCCTGAATTTGACTGGAACAAAACACCCATTTGGATTACACACTTCTCCACACTTTGCGATGAAGTTTCAGTGTACAAAGATTGCACACAAAAATACCTATTTTATGCAAAAGATGTGTAGAAAATGCTATTTTAGAGGGAAATGGGTGCAATGGCATTGAAAAAACTGTGTTTTACATTAAAAGTGTGAATAAAGGCAGACCATTGAAATACAGATTTTTTGTGTTCTTCTTTTAAAAATTTCACACAAAATGGAACCGAACAGACTACTCTTGAGGGCCAGTAACCTGAAATTGGGGAAGGGCTGTAGCTGAGTGGCAGAGCATCTTGCTTGGCATGTGGAAGGTCCCAGATTCCACCTCCAGGTAGGACTTGGCATGTAGAAGGTCCCAGATTCCACCTCCAGGTTAGACTGGGAACATCCCATCTGAAACCCTAGAGGGTTGCTGCCAGTCAATGTGTACAGCACTGAGCAAGATGGATCACTGGTCTAACTCATTATAAGGCATATTCTGATATTCCAGTGGAATGGAATGAGCCCATCCCCTGCTCATCACTGTTGCCTGCCAGTTTTCCTTCTGACTATTTCCTTGGTGTACCACCCTAGGAGCCATTTGGCAGAAAGGCAGTATACTTAAAATTACATCAGACTGACCAATGTATTTCAATTCAGTACTGACCTATAAGAAATTATAGCAGGATTAATATTTTAGCGCACACAAACAAGAGCAATAGTTAATACTGTCATGGCAATAGAAATTAAGTTTTCATACCAGAGAGGATGGAGAAGCTTCATTGAGCTGTATGGCACCAAACCGATTAGCAAGTTTGTCAGCTACATGGTTACAACTGGAATCCCGATCTGTACCACTACAGAAATATTTGAAACGAATGTCAGCATTATCTGCCATTTATGGAGGGCTATCTTGAACTGAAGTTTAGGGTGGGGAGGTAGTTCAGTTTTTTTGTTTTGGTAAAGTATAAAAACGGTCCACCAAATAAAATATAGGCACACTTCTTGTATCAAAACCAGAAAGCATGCCCATTATGATCCCTGTGAGCGTAGCATATTTACTTAAGCCTGCTCAACGATGCAAGCAAGACAAAGCATATGAAAAACACCACAGTGTAACTTAGCATTAAAAAAGCATTTTCATTAAGGCCTCAGTTGTGCCCAGACTCTCCTAGGTTATGTTTCTAGTTCACGTTTTTTGGAAAACACTTGCTCTTCCACATTCACTATCTCCTCTGCCTTAGGAGTGGGGACTGCTTTTCCGTCTGAGGGCCGCATTTCCTACTGGGCAACCTTTGGAGGGCCACATGCCCACAACGGGCAGCGCCAGAGGCAAGAGTTGGCAGATCAAGGAATGCAAATGTTACCTTGGTACAGGAAGCTGGTTTCTATCCACATACATGCACCTCTGTATCCTGCATCCAGGCTAGCGCAAGGCATCACCAGAGTTCAATGATGTATTCCAGCCAGGCAGAAACACTTGGGGGCGTGAAGCTGGGCCAGTGTGGGATGTGGCCTGAGGAGATTTCCAAGAGGCCTGGAGGGGTGCATTTGATCCCCATGCCTGCTCCAGGTCATGCAAATAACTCAGGTCTTTCCTAATCTTGATCAAGCAGAAATCCACTTCAGGTGCCATAAATGCTCTGAAGTCAAGAGAAGTCTGTTTGTATACTAGTGTGGGCCTCACTAGCTGGCTCTTGGGCTCCTCTCCAGATGACATCCCTCACTAGCTCTGCTCCACATCCTCCCCCAGTTCTTTTGCCTAGGCTGGAATGTATCCTTGAACTACAGGAACTTGTTTGCCTGGACACACACTTTCCTTATGCTCCTCCTAATCCAGGTGTCAGCAACCTTTTTCAGCCGTGGGCCAGTCCACCGTCCCTCAGACCATTTGGTGGGCTGGACTATATTTGGGGGGGGGACGACGACGAACAAATTCCTATGCCCCACAAATAACCCAGAGATGCATTTTAAATAAAAACACACATTCTACTCATGTGAAAACACCAGGCAGGCCCCACAAATAACCCAGAGATGCATTTTAAATAAAAACACACATTCTAATCATGTAAAAACACCAGGCAGGCCCCACAAATAACCCAGAGATGCATTTTAAATAAAAACACACATTCTACTCATGTAAAAACACCAGGCAGGCCCCACAAATAACCCAGAGATGCATTTTAAATAAAAACACACATTCTACTCATGTAAAAACACCAGGCAGGCCCCACAAATAACCCAGAGATGCATTTTAAATAAAAACACACATTCTAATCATGTAAAAACACCAGGCAGGCCCCACAAATAACCCAGAGATGCATTTTAAATAAAAACACACATTCTAATCATGTAAAAACACCAGGCAGGCCCCACAAATAACCCAGAGATGCATGCTGATTCCCGGACTGTCCGCGGGCCGGATTTAGAAGGTGACTGGGCCTTAGGTTGCCTACCCCTGTCCTAATCCTTCCAAAAGGATGACAGAAATTGTAGACTAGATAAAGTCTGCAGACTCTCTCCTCAAGCACCATTTGTTTCTCCACTTTTAAATTGCCATTGAAATTGTTCCTTACTTTGAATATATACCGGAGCTCAGAAAAACTATACTATCCGATTTGTTGGAAGCAAGGTCCACAGCCTCTTCAGCAGACCTGAAATACAAGTTTTCAAACAGCAGTTTTGAATTCTTTCAGTGTTTTCCTTCCTTTTGGTTTTAATTTATAACCAAAGGAAGAAAGGAACAAAAACGATTTAAGTAAGGAATAATTGATAACGTAAAACCAATTCTCAATGGTTCTCAAATACACTTCTATACCGTTTAAGTTTCTATTTGATAGTTTGGGTTATGAAGTTAATTAATTATTTTCCTTCATTTCCACATATCCTGTGGGGGAAAACCATAGAGAGGATGAGGAGAGCATTCACTTTACAGGGATGGATCAAGGCAAAAATCATTTTCAGCAGATTGGTTTTCATAATTTCCATTATTCTTAAGGCTGATGAGCATACTGCCTGTCTTTCAGATTTCCATGCAATATCAATACAGTGGTACTTCAGGTTACATACGCTTCAGGTTACATACGCTTCAGGTTACAGACTCCACTAATCCAGAAATATTACCTCGGGTTAAGAACTTTGCTTCAGGATGAGAACAGAAATCGCGCGGTGGCACGGCAGCAGTGGGAGGCCCCATTAGCTAAAGTGGTGCTTCAGGTTAAGAACAGTTTCAGGTTAAGAACGCACCTCCGGAATGAATTAAGTACGTAACCAGAGGTACCACTGTATATGACATATTATACAAAAACAATTTAGTTTGCCTGTATATTTCAATAATTTCATTTAAGATGTTACTTTTTCAGCAATTGTTATCTTCCAGAGGTTCCTGTGTTGCAACACTGTGTTTTATTCTCCAAGAGATTTCTATTTTTGCACAGAGGATTATTTTGCTGCTTGCTATGATTTTTTTTTTTTAAAAAAAAAGGCAACTCCTGAATTTAATGTCTGAATCAAAACTTTCAAGCAGGGATAACAACTTTAACTGAAGTGTATAACGAACAGGTTTTTCTAAGCTTGTTTAAGTATTTTCAGCTGCAACATACTTCCAAAAAGCGGACTACTCAAAAGATTAGGCAGGTTTAAAATCCATTTGAAGAACTTTTAACTACTGTATAAAGTGAAAGAGCAGCCCAGTTCACACACTAGACCATGGTCTGGTGCTACATACACAAGCTAGAATAAGCTAGAATCATTCCAAACAAAGCCTTGGTCTCATGAGCAGCCCCAATGGCCTCTCCTATCTCAAAGCCAAACCCTTTTCCTTTCCGTCTCTCAGAAACTCTGTTCTGTTTCAGAAGAAGCAGACTTCAACCCATGGGTCTTGAAGCTGGCTTGTTTTAACTAACCAGAGTTGGTTTTAAATTGTGATCTCTGATTATATGTAACATGCAGAAGGGGCTTTGTGAACCCCAAATTAAACACTAGCAAAGTCCTTCTCTTAGTTGTGGGGAGCAAAGGAAGGCACGCACAGGACTAAAGCTTTGCTAGGGATTGTTGCAGTTGATGAATGTTGTTAACTTTCTGTTTTTATTTTGTTTTTAAATGCCCACTTACGTACTGCTTTTAAGGCGTAGATAGGGCCACAAGGCTTGAAATAAGAGATCCACATACAGGCAAGATTAAAATACATTAGAAGTTGGCAAAATAAATAAGAGGGCCATCTAACCTCCTGTGGGAAGGAGGGCCACAGCTGTGATACTACCATTAATAAAGCACTGTTTCAATTGCTACCAATCACACCTTCCTCTCCATTTACAAGGCTATGTTATACATAAGTGTCCCTTTTGCTCATTATGGAATGCTATATTGTACAGCATTGTTGTTAAATCAACAACAAAAAATTAGAATAAGAGTACTTTAAAGAGACACCATTAAATGCTTAACTTACGTCCCAGATGCTTCTGGTGATGATTCTTGGGAATTACTGTGTGATGGATTTCTAGAACTATTTGGAAGGGAAGCACTTCTTTCTGCCTGAAAAACAATTCGGAATTATACCTTAACCGTGGATTTAAAAAATCTACTGCGACAAAAAGTAACAGTGGCAACAAAATGAAAGGGATTAAACCAGCCTTGGCCAACCCAGTGCACTCCAGATGTTCTGGACTATAACTCTCAGTCGGTAGACCCTAATCCCAGGGTCAGGGGTTCAACCCTCACATCAGGCAAAAGATTTCTGCATTGCAGGGGGTTGGACTACATGACCCTCATGGTAGCTTCCAACTCTACAATTCTATGATTCTCATCAACCCCAACAAGTATCACATTGATGGCAGGGGCTGGTGAGAGCTGGCAAAGCTATTCATAGGACACGCCCTCTTCCTGCAAAGAAAATGGCTACACTGAGAATTAAAAATAATTGTTATGTACTGAAGTTCTCACCCTGGGCCAGCAGGGGGATACTGTAGATAGTTCAGGTCCACATATGCAAATAAGCGATCGAAAGTGACGTTCAGTGATTGGATAGTTACAGAAAATTGTTACTGTTGCGTTCTAGTGGAGCTCTATATAAGCAGGCTGGCTGAACCCTTCAGTTCTGTTCTGGCCTGTGAATAAACAAGAGCTGTTTGAAGATTTGCTGTGTCGTCTGATATGTTCACCCACAACTAAACATTGGCGACGAGGATGGGATCGATGGGCAACAGAGCACAGCCAGATGCGGCCACCCTCTGAGTGGAGCTGAAACACTGAGCGAAATCACTGAACGTCACTGTTGATCCCTTATTTGCATATGTGGACCTGAACTATCTACAGTACCCCCCTGCTGGCCCAGGGTGAGAACTTCAGTACATAATAATAATAATAATAATAATAATAATAATAATAATAATATAAATATAAATAATTTATTTGTACCCCACCCATCTGGCTGGGTTTCCCCAACCACTCTGGGCGGCTCCCAATAAAGATTAAAAATACATTAAATGTCACACATGAAAAACACAGTCTGATGAATATGCAATACATACCCTGGAGGTTGCTTGGTCATTCAATTTTTCATACGCTTGCCTGGCTGCATTCCGTTTTGCTGTTTGTTTATTATTTCCTGTTCCCTCACCAAAATCTTTATCATCAATTGTACAGACACAGTGAAAACTAGAAGGCATAAAAGAGGGGAGGGGGGAAATAAGTTAGCATACACTGTTGAAGACGAAGGCAGCAATCCTATAGACCTTGGGCAGGAACCCAATCTCCATACAAAGTTCCAATGACCTCAAGCAAAACTTTTTTGGTGTCCATGTTACAAAAGTGAGCATATAGTCAGGAGTCACAAATTGGATGGCCAGAGCAGAGTCCACACAGGCAGATTGGCACTTCCATTTTCTCTCCACCCTGAACAAGCTCAAAAAATCTCTGAAGGGTCCTCCATTTTGAGGGCACATGGGAAGCTGCAGGGGAGTGGAGGGAAATAAAAACCCTTGCATCGGGACCTCAAGCCTTTCTTTGGCTATGGAAAACTTCAAACTCACTGCCACCTGTCTCACATACCATTTTCCTACATTTTATTTTATTTAGGCCAGGGTATCCCAAAGTGGTAGATAAATGACGGGCAGTATATAAATTTAATCAATAATAGTAGTAGTGATAGTAAAGATAAAGGTAAAGAACCCCTGGGCAGTTAAGTCCAGTCAAAGGTGACTATGGGGTGCGGCGCTAATCTCGCTTTTCAGGCCAAGGGAGCGGGTGTTTGTCCAGACAGCTTTCCAGGTCATGTGGCCAGCATGACTAAACCGATTCTGGTGCAATGGGACACTGTGACAGAAGCCAGAGCACACAGAAACACTGTTTACCTTCTCTTCACAGCAATACCTATTTATCTACTCACACTGGTGTGCTTTCGAACTGCTAGGTTGGCAGGAGCTGGGACGGAGCAATGGGAGCTCACCCCGTCATGCGGATTCGAACTGCCAACCTTCTGATCGGCAAGCACAAGAGGCTCAGTGGATTAGACCACAGCGCCACCCACATCCCAGTAGTAGTCATAGTAGTGGTGAAATTACTAAATGTCACAGACCATTCCCAAAAGCCGGAATTAAAAAAACCTCAGTATGAGCTGGCACCCAAATACCACAAAAAAAATCTACTATTATCTACAAATCACTAAGAGCTTTAGGTTTAACCAAAAAAAGTTGCCAAGAGTAGTAGTCAACAAAAAAAATCAATTACTATTGACAACTTACATTGGCATGTGATCCAGGCCAGATTTAGAAACCACAACATATTGAACCACCACTTTGTTTCTCGATGAATATTCATTGAGCAAGGCAAGATAGTTAAGTGAAGAAGCTGGTTGTGCCAGATTTGCAGCAGGCTCAGGAGACTGAGATAGAGGCGATGGCAGAGGAGGCAGCGGCTGCTGTGGTCTTAAAACAGGATCTGCCTGTAAACAATATGTATAAGTCAGTTTGCTTGAACAGTGAGAGGTTTCTCACTGAATTCCTCCTTATTACATGGTATAGGGAGGTCTGTACTTACCTTGGGTTTCATGTTCTAAGTTGGCAACAGGCCTCACAAAATACTGTTCTTATTTAGCAATGTTACATGGCAATAACAATACGCATACAAGGCAAAGGCCAGATGGCTAGACCTGATACAAGATAGGTGCGTGTCATTCCTAGTTCTGACCTGGTACTGGGTATATATGAACCCAACTCCCCATAGACTGAAGACCTAGGGGACCAAGCAGCGTCCCTTGGAATTGCCACTGAGGGACCCTCCACAGAAAAACTTGCAGAAGAACACTAAGTGTTTTCAAAAGAGGTGGTGACGCCACCCACAACCTGCAAGAACACTGGCACCAAAAGGTCCAGGTCAAAGAGAGACAACATAGTATGCATCGACAGACCCAGAAACATTGTACAACTTAAGAAATGGCAGTGCTTCCTGAAAGACCCTCATCACCATTAGCTGTATAAGAAGGACATGGGTTCTCAAACATTCAGGTGGTCCATAGCATGCTCACATTAAATACTGATTTTTAATGGCATTTTTTTGCTTATTTTACTCCTTACATTGCATTTTATTGTAATGCAATTTGAATTATATGACATTCTGTATATGTAATATAATACACCAGTTGAAATTTCCAAACCATCTTCTAAGGCAGCCCCTGGAAGTAGTAGTGTAGTCTAGATAAACTCTTTCCTGTTCCACCTCCACAAACATTATACACTTCCTTGACGTTACAAAGGCAGGTTTGTCAATCTCCTGTTCTCTGCAGCACTCAGCTAATCCTGATCCAGAAACATAGCTATGGCAAAGAGGTCACTCCCATGAGTCTCAAAGCAGAAAATTTGTTAGGACTAATTGGAGCAAATCTGAGTCACAAGCAGTTCCAGAGTATTTTCCAGAAATGCTGTATGGATCTGCTTTCATCAAGCTCCCCCACCCCCATGGGGGGTATACCATAAATGCACAGGGATGTAGCAAAATCCTATCAGTATTATTTTTACTTTGTTCTTTTGTGAGTTTCTCAGTGAATTTCTAAAATGAATAGTTTTGCTTCTATGCCTGTCTAGATACGAAGCCACGCCCTTCCACAAACTTGGAATATATTTCCCCAAATCTCAGACATAATAGAAATTAATTCAAAAATCTACCACATGTGGTATCGCTGAATTTCTAAATAAGATGTATGAAGTCAATTTTGTCTGAAAATCGTACTTTGAATATTTTTCCCTATTCATAGATAATAACTAGTTGTTTTTTTAAGAGAGGAGGAGACAACGGCACTCTGCACATGTGCAATGGCACACTTTCCTAAACCCTATTGTGATGGAAACAGCAAGGTTAAATAGTGCAGCCATATCAGCTCAAAATGTTACCAGTACCCCTGCCCACAGATGGCATTTCCTAGCAGCTTCAGGCAGATGTTAAAACAGAATGAGATAAAGTTGTACCTCGGGTTAAGTACTTAATTCGTTCCGGAGGTCTGTTCTTAACCTGAAGCACCACTTTAGCTAATGGGGCCTCCCGCTGCTGCCGCACCGCCGGAGCACAATTTCTGTTCTCATCCTGAAGCAAAGTTCTTAACCCAAGGTAATATTTCTGGGTTAGTGGAGCCTGTAACCTGAAGAGTATGTAACCCGAGGTACCAAAGTAAAAGATTGGGGTTTTTTTAGTATACCTCAAGATCAAAGGCTCTTTTGTGTTTTCTAGATTATTTGTATGTCTTGACATGTATCCTTTATGGTCTACTTACTGGCAGTTCTCTTTCTATGGACTCCCAAGCTAAGAATGCTGCATGATCTTTTGCCTCCTTCTTGCTTTTACCTGTTGCTCGGCTATACTGCTTTCCATCTATTTCAACTGCTACAGTGAATCTGCAATGAAAAAGAGAGAGTTAAAAGCCCACAGTCCGCAAAATATGCTTGCAGATTGAATTTTATGCTTTAAGTCTTGTATGCTGGATAAACAGAAATGGGAAATATCTGGATAGTTTGTCCTGTAAATCTCTCATTCCTATTATTTGTAAAGTGTGCCTAATGCTAGCTTCCCTTTTATGTCCTATAAGGCTCCATTCACCAAGCATGTGCCCTCTATATGTTTTAGAGTACAACGCCCATTATCCGTGACAATCAGCCATGCTGCCTTGGGAGCCAGGGTCCAAAAACATCTGGAGAGCCACAAGTAAGCCATCCTACTAAATTAGATGCTGTTTCAGGCAGCTGACTGGAGAGTAGGAGGGTTCAACGTTGCAGCCTCTAAGGATAGTTTACTAACCTATCTGCAAGAGAGGGGAAATGATGCAAAACAACACAGAAAATGCACTACTTTCTCCCACCCTTATAATTGGAATGAGAAACAAAAGGCAATGTCAGGTCTTGGGGTGGGGGAAGCCTGGTCCTATGTTATGCTTTCTCTCTGGGGTTGGAAAATCTTAGTGGACCAAGAAACTGGGACGATTAAGGAAGTGTTTCAGTTGTACACAAGTAAACTGGGCAGGACTTTACATAGGTGTGGGGGAAAGGCTATCCAGAAAAAAACTGATCCTTTAATTTAGTTGCCATACCGATATTCCAGCTCTGTTTACTTTTTGCATAAAACACATCTGGAAGGAAGTGTGAATTTCCTCACTCCTCCCTGTCCCCACTTCCCAACATTCCTCTTCCACTTACACAGGATTATGTGATGGGCCATCGAAACGAAGATCCTTATAGTCCAATCGTAAACGTCTTCTCTGACAATACTCATTAAGTTTCGCCATGTATATTCTTGGAACAGCTTGGTTGTCTGCCATTTTGGTACAGGCTAGGAAACTGAAATAAATTCGAAGAAGGAACACTGTATTATTAACAACACTCCCCATCCACCCTTATGTTATAAGTACAGAAACCAGGGGGAAAACCAGAGCACTTTGGAAAAGAGACTGTGGGGAACACCACACCCCCATTCACACCATGGCACTGGTGGTACACAACAGTGGTTTCCACCACCACTTCCCCAGGAGGCCCAACACAAACACAGAATCGTAGAATCAAAGAACTGTAGAACTGGAAGCTGCTCAGAAGCGTTCCAACTGGGAAACTGGGAGTGGAAGCAAAGGCATTTCCCCAAGAAATGAAATGAACAGCGACTCTCCCACGCTTCTTTTGTTCCACCACCACCCAGACTAGCGCCAATCTGCTAGTCCGTGTGGTGGGGCCAAAAGGGGCAGGAGAGTGGCTCTCTCTGCTCCCTCTAAACATAACATCACAGAAGCCCCTACAACAGGGCTACAACATAGCAGCTCTATGGGAAGAATGCAGAGAAGACCTTAGATGCCAAGAAGAAAAATTCTATTACAAACTTCTCAATAGGCAATTTTCAACCCTCCCTTTCCTTATTACTGAGCAGCTGCAGGCATAGCTCAGCCAGTAGAGCGTGAGACTCTTACTCTCAGGGTGGTGGGTTCAAGCCCCACGCTGGGCAAAAGGATTCTTGCATTGCATGGGATTGGACTAGATGACCGTCGTGGCCCCGTCCAACTCGACAATTCTATCGATCCAGCCGAAGAGCTCAGATTAACTCAAACGCTGACTCGCTTTTCTGTGACCTGGGACATGGTGAACCAACTGATAAGGAACACAGCGCCCGGTGACGCTGTGGCCAAAACAAACTTGCAGGGGGAAAGCCAAGCAGGGTCACCCGCGCCGTCCCCTGGACCCAGGCTGGCCAAAGCGGCCGCAATGCTCTTCACAGCAGGACCGCCTGCCCTGGGGCACAGCGGCGCGCCCTTCTCCCTTCCTGCCCAAGTCAAGGGGCGAGGCCGTGAAAAGTATTTGGCAAAGAACCTTCCAGAAGTGCCTCTCGCCCTCCCTGGCAGCAAAGGGGCAATGGACCACAAAGTAACTGTTTTTCTGCCCGGGCAAGAAACACCCCTCTCGGCGCGCCACCTGCCTCGGCCCAAAGCCCACGTCCTCGGAAGGAGCCCCGCTGGAACTAAGCAGGCTGGCACGAGTAGGAATCGGGTGGGATTCCTCCCGCGCCTCCGCCCCGGGGCGCCGACTTTTGGACGCCTCCCGTCAGCGGGGTCAGGACCACCTCGGCGTACTCACCGGCGCCACGGGGTGGTCGGTGGGCAGCTGCTTCTCCCTTGGGACAAGTCCGGGCCAAGAGCGGCGGAGCCCCCTCTGCAGACGACTGCTTCCGAGAGGGAGACTCGTCCGTCTGCGGGAAGCGCTGCTGCTCCGCTTTCGTTTCCCTGCAACAAGCGGGCTCCGCTCCTTCCCCGGCACAGGCGGCCGCCGCGGAGAATCGAAACTGAAACGCGCCGCTGGCGGTAACGGGAACGTGTCGGCTTTGGAACTTCCGGCCTGGTCTCCTCACCGCCCTGCCTGGTCGCTAGGAGAGTTCCCTCCCGACTTCTTGGTGGATTTTATAACTCCGCCTCTCAAAAGGGGTACTGGTTCAGAGACATCGGGGGGAGGGGGGGCATACCTGACTGAATCATTCGTCATCCAACTTTATCTGACTCACTTTCATAAAGTGTTATTTTTGCAACGGTTCTGGTGATGTCTTCGTTTAATTATGTTGCTTTGAATGCATGCTTTATAACTTGACTTTCCCCTGCAATGTTTTATTTTGCATTGCTTTCTCTGATAGTTTGATGTGGGCTGTAAACCTCTTGGAGATTTCTTCTTCTTCTTAGAATTATAAAGCGGCATAGAAATGAATGGATGAATGTTTTGCCAAAACTGGCTTGAGTAATGGCGTTAGGGATCCTAGCTGTCTTCCACGCCTAGGGTGTCAGGTGGCTTAATCTGGCATTGAGCAGACCCATACCTCAATTTCAAGGCTCGACTAATGTGAATTGTTATTAATTGTTTGATTTATACCCTGCTCTTCCTCCCAAAAGAGCCCAGGACAGCAGACACTGAGCAGGGGGAACAAAAAACTGCACCTGGGGTTCCCAGGCGATTTCCTGTTCTGACGTTCGCCGGTCCCACATCTCAGTTTCCATAATGTCGCAATTTCATGTCCCTTCAAATTCATACCCAAGACCATGAACAATGATAATCATGTATCAGTAGAGGTTGAACAACTCAAGCCACAGTCCTAACCCCAATTAACCTGGGAGTAAGACCCAATGAAGTCAATGGGATGACTAAACATGGTTAGAACTGTGCTTCACGTTGCAACGTATACGTATCTGGTACAAGCCTTGAAGGGTTGTAATATACAGTATTGTAATGGCACTGCGAAGGAAACTAGAAGAATCAGTCCCAGAATGTAATCGTGCTAGTAACTGGGTCAGTGAGAATTGGTAAATAAACCTGTCAGTGTCATCTAATGGCAAAGCCAGATTGATACAAGTCTTACTTTAAGATATTATTTACTAGAGGTTGAAACCTAACACATGTTTATCATATTTGAGCTGAGCTTGAAAGAGTGAATGCCTCTGAGCATGCACAGAATGCCTTTGTTTCCCTACTTCAGGTTTGGGGAATGTTTGTCTGCTCAGAGGTTGCTGCAAGCACAGCCAATGGCTGGGGTGGTGGGAACAACATCTGGAGGGTCAACAATTCCCCACACCTGCCATACTTTGTCATGGTAGCTTTCTACATTTGTTGTTACTGTGTAGACCAATCAAACATTCAGGACCCTCATGCACTGCCTGGTAAGCCTCTGTCAGGAGTTATGCCTTTGCCAGTTGCTGTGAGAATTAAATGCACCTGCGATTCTACATCCAGCCCATACATTTAAAGCACATGGCTTCCCCTCAAAGAATCCTGGGAATTGCAGTTTGTTAAGGGTGCTGGGAATTGTAGTGTGGTGAGGTGTAAACCATAGTTTCCAGGATTCTTTGGGGGAACCATGTGCTTTAAATGTATGGCGTGCATGTAGACAGTTGTGAGATGTGGGACTAGGATCGCTGTCTTTGAGGACAGATGTTTTGTTGAAATAAGTAAATGTTAAGTATTATAGGTGCTTATAAAGCATGTTGCAGAGAGTACATCAGTCATCTTTGCAACATTGCTGCAAGGTGAGTCAGTGTTATTGGCATAGACTGCATATACCAAAATGGGACAGTGGGTTTTGGCTCCACAATACAGTGGTACCTCGGGTTACATACGCTTCAGGTTACATACACTTCAGGTTACAGACTCCGCTAACCCAGAAATAGTGTTTCAGGTTAAGAACTTTGCTTCAGGATGAGAACAGAAATCGTGCTCTGGCGGTGCGGCAGCAGCAGGAGGCCCCATTAGCTAAAGTGGTGCTTCAGGTTAAGAACAGGTTAAGAACAGGTTAAGAACGGACCTCTGGAATGAATTAAGTACTTAACCCGAGGTACCACTGTATGATTCAGAATGTAAAACAAGTACAGCATATCTTTTGAAGTAGGACAAAGCCATTAAAGAAGAGATCACCACCCCAGAAATATTTCATAACACATATGTGTTGATCTCCATGCTGTCCCCATTTAGTATGTTAGGAATTTGAGTACATGATTTTAAAGCAAGACAGACTGAGAACATTTTATTTATTTTCTGTTCCTAAATGTCTCCAGCACTTAAACATTATTTTATTCTTAATCAAAAGGCTTCAGATAATAAACTCCACATCCAAGGTTTAAAATTTACAATATTGGCCATATTTTAGCTTTGCACCCAGTTTAGTTCCTGCTAAGCACTCTTCAAATTTTGCATCCATTTCCCGGCTCTGAGCCTCAGTGAACAAAGTCTTCCAATCACCCACAGCACCTATTAAGAAACAATGAAAAATGAATCTCACTCTTTATGCCTTCCTATATAGAGGTTTACAGATCAGATTTATGATTTTGAATGTTGAAGCAGATGGCTGTATTGTCATACTTCTCATTCTGCAACCCTATGCACCCTTTCTTGGGAGTAACGAAGGAAAGGAATTACTAGCATGCTGTTTCGAGATGTGAAGAGTGAGTGACAGAAACATTTGATGGGTATATGTGTGCATGTGCATGCAGCTGCAAGGTTTTCTTTTTAAATATTTCTGTTTCTTTTAACATCAGCAACAGCAGCAGCATCATTATTGAAACACAGCTTTTCCTCCCAAGAGAAGCCTAAGAGATTTTTGAGAATTAAAAGAAGCGAGCGCACACACGCACACACACCATGAAATATATTATCTTACAATGATGGCTGACATGTTTTTAAGGCATGATTTTTAAAATATCATTCTTACTTCCTTGTAATGCACTGGCTACTCTTTTAGTAGCTATATAAGAGAATTTAACATAATTATAATTTTAGTATATGGTAAACCTGTAGAACACTCAAATCATCTCGCCTGCTACGGATGTCTCTTATCTTTGCAGCAGGTGAAAAAAACTATTCTTTTTTTTTTTTTGAGGAGGGAGGGGGAGTTTGACACCAGTCAAGAAAAATGCAAACACGAGAAAGAGTAGAGAAGCTTGCTTTGATCTGTGGAAATATTCTGTTGTCTGAAACAATTGAAAAAGATAAACAAAACAGGAAGCTTATCCCTGTCAAAATGGTTCTGGTTAAAGAAACGTGATGTGGTAGTATTGTAAGTAATAGTGTTGTTTAAATTACACATATAGTATAAAGTAATTTATACTGTGGCTAATTGGTTTACAGTTAGAGCACTTAGGCATTATTTCTATCCCAACCTACTTGCAAATAAGCCCCACTGAATTCCAACTATCCCACTGTGCAGTCCTATGCTTGTCCACTTAGAAACTTTCAAATTCAATAGGACCACCAACTCCCAGATCACCTAGACCACTATTCAGAGTTTTAACTGTCTTGTTTGATTATTGACATAATAAAACATGAGCTGCCCTGGGCTCATGGTTTTTATGCCTCTTACTCTACATCATGCTTCCTCAACCTCGGCCCTCTGGATGTTTTTGGCCTACAACTCCCATGATCCCTAGCTAGCAGGACCAGTGGTCAGGGATGATGGGAACTGTAGTCTCAAAACATCTGGAGGGCCAAGTTTGAGGAAGTCTGCTCTACATAGTTGGATATCATTGGTAGGAGAGAATGCAGAAAACTGTGATGTCACAGCACAAGTAGCTTCCACATTTGCAGACTAATTTGCCTATTTAAAGTATGACATGTGTAAACTATTGTGGACCATAAGACGTCCTTGTTCTAATGATGGCAAGAAAATGAGAATGGTCTTACAGAGGCTTTATAAGGGTTCTTAGTTCTTTTGAACTTTGGTTCTATATGTGGGATGGGAGAGAGAAAGAAGGAAATGGGTCAAAACTATTTTCTAGGCATTGACCTAGGTTTGGTTTTTTCCATAAATGGCACCACTAGAGGGTGCTTGTGTTACTGGAAGAAACAGAATTCATTGCAAACTAGTGGTACCTTTCCTGAAAAGGACAGGAGCAAACCGACCATGTGTTTCTTCAGATTTACTGCTCATTGCTTGGAAGGTAGAGCTCTCTGCAACAGATTTAATCATTTCATCAGACAGAGGTAGTTCATAAAAGTCAGCTATTCGCTTCACTCCTTCGTGAAGATTCTGGAAAATAACAATAAAGTTAGTTATGACTTCATAAATATAATTGCTACTAAGGTAGATTTCTAAGTTAGAATCAGCCCTAAGATTCAAGAATGGGGCAGGCTAAACATCTGAATAAATATATTCATAAATGTAAGGTATGTGCTTTGCTGCCCTAAAAAGGTGCATCTGATATTAGCAAAATAAGTGCAGCGTGAAAGGAAGCACAGAAACATTGTCACAGCAAAGGTGCATCATTTATAACTTTCTACTTGTTTCTGTAACTTATATTCCTTGAAAAGCATTCCCCCCACAAATATCTGCTATCCATTTTTTTTCCATTTCCAGTGTGCCATGTTCAATCATCTATATTCAACTCAGAAATGTTTGAGATGATTAAAAGTTTGGAACACTACTTCTGATAAACTTACTTAGCCTGTGAATGAGCACACCCAGAGAATTTACACCAGAATACTTAATCAGACTGGCATATTTGTGTGCTTAGTATTTAATGAACTGCAGGATTGCCATTTATTATTTAATTTTAAAACATTTAAAATATCCAAACCTGCTAAAGGGATAAAACAAAACACACACACAATACTCACGCACTTAACAAAAGCAGTTGTGGCAGAAGAAAAGTCAAAATATAAAACTGTCAGAAACACAGCAGAAAGTACTTGGCAGCATGATGAGAAAGAACTTCCAAACCTCAGTCAAAAATGAATGCATTTTTGAGAATTATTAACTACAGGTTTATTAAGGGAAAGAAAACTAAAGGTAATGAGGAGGGAGGGAAAGGGAGCAGAAACAGAAAAGCAAAACAATGCCTCTCCCTTTACCAATTCAACAACCATCAATACATCTGTCTTAATTTCCACATACAGCTAGATTAGGCCATCTAAGAAAATGAAGGCACAAAGAAACATTATCTCAATTTCAAAGAATGCTCACTTCCTTCAGCTCTTCAAATGTGATGATCATGACATTTTCGTCATCCATATGTTTGTCCCAAGCAAGAGCATGGTCAAAGTAGGATTTCCAACAAACTGAAATGAAATGCAAACAGCATATTTCAAATCCCGGGTGTGGGGTGGGGTATACAAAATAATATCAGTTGCTGGCAAAAGCTGCACATATCCTACAATGAGAATACAACACTTCGTTCATTCTGTTTAACCCAACACTGATAAAAACCAGCCAATTTTATGACATGCAAAATCTGTACACAAATCATCAGGTGTTGAAAAGATGCCTAAATTCATATCGCCCATCAGTGATGAGTCTGGCTATCCACCACTGTCTGAAGGACAGCTACTGATGATGCAAGTCTGAGTAAAAGAAATATCGACTGGGCTTTTCCCTGCAATCAAGAGTCCTGGTGATCTGAAACTTGTTTGCCTTTCATCTGAACAGAAGCTCTACACAAATACTTTGAGGGAAGTTTCAGAAATACAGAATGTGAGAACTTTTAACCTACCTTCGCCGCTCATGAACATTTGAAAAAAATCATCCCAAGAACTGACATCTGGAAGAACAGGGTTTTTGTTGTAAAAATGGTAATAGGATACAGCGGCATCTTTGGGGTTTCGAAATACTACCAACATCTATTTAAAAAGAAAGAAAGAGATATTAGATTTTGTTGGAACCTCCCCTGTGCAAACATCTCTAACCTTCTGGAGCTGACACATCAAGCAGGCCATTGGCCCCTACCTAAGGCAGAGCTTTTAAGCTCTGTGCCTTGCTCTGGAAGGGACCCTTTCCCACAGGCTCTATGTGGCTCCTACAATTTCTTCCAGGTGCCTCCCATAGCCCATATGCGAGACCTTCCCAGAGCCCAGTAAGAAAGGCTGAGAGTTTAGAATCTATTTCTGTGGCAGGAAAAGTGCTTTAGAGCTCTTTGCCTTGTGTGAGTTTACCGGTAATTTGTGTCATTGCATGCTGGCCAGGCACCATACAAGTAAAGCTGTTATTGCACAAGTTAAATGCAGACAAGTTGCAAGTCAACAGTATTTATATAGAGGAAGCCTGCAACTTGAGCTCATTTAGCTTTATGCAAGTGGGAAAATAATTTTTAAAAATATTAAAAGGGGGCGCAGGGTTCTGGGGGAAATGACTTCGGCAGTCCCAACTACCATTGAACCCAATGTGTTTTGAGTATATGCAATTTTGGCATTAGGCGTGACCCCCAGAACAAAGGTTGCGGACATAGTGAACTGAAAGTAACATATCAGTGCAAACTGAAATGGAAATGTTGAAAAAGCTGGTGCCTTAAAATGTTGTCTGTTCTTGCCCATCTCGCCTAAACTGGTTGTGGGGAGAGACTTGTGTTTCTGGGACATAACAGACTGCCACAACAAAAGGCAGGAAGTTTAGCAAAAGTAGATAACGCTTCCAATAACATTTTGCCTTGGAGAGACTTGAGGGATGGCTTTTGCTTCATAGTTCCCTCTTTGGAATTTTCCCCAAGTAAAACTGAGTATCTATTCTGAGGAAGAAGATGGGGGAAAGGAGGTTTTCTACATTATCCTGTGGCTTGGCTCATCAGACCCGCATGTGAAGAGAACAGTTTCAAAGGTCCCTTACCTCACACAGAGATTACAGATAAAGGAGACCTTTGCCTCCAGCTATGCAAAGAATGCAGTGGGTCCACATTTAGTTGTACCCAGGTCCCATTGAAATCAATGGGTTTATTCATGAGCAACTAAGCCAAAGCAGGAGAGAGCAATCCAAACCAGCCAGGAGAGCCGCGCAGAGGAACAACTCTGCTCAGTCCTCACACAAATCCTCAACTCAGTCCGAGGGAGGGTTGGAATGCTCTGTTAGCCTGGATTTAGGCCAACTGATATAGAATTTGCTTTGACAATATGACAAGAGCTGTCAAATTAAGATACCTATATTAAGTACTCAGTATTGTGATTAAATGCTGTTAGAGTATTAGGCAATCATAATAGTAGTGAAGCTAGTCACTTACCTTCACCTTATTCTCAAAAAAAGATTTGGGAATATTATCATAATGGAAATGTGTAGAAAAAATACGTGGAGAAGGCTGCTTGTCCATGTCCTAGAATAAGAATTAGAGGAATGTTAACTTTGTTGTTGTTTCAGGATCTAGAGGGGTTGTTTTCCCCCTTCTTTTTATTGAGCTTTATAATGGGGGGGGGCTTTGATTTACATATTGACAGAAGAAGAATAACAAACTATACAAAGAGGTTTGGAGGACATGACCATTTGGGTCTCTTCAAGTTGTACAATTCTTTGATTCTAGGTATTCACCTCTCTCCCTCCCCCCTTTACCCTACCTGAACTTTTGTGGGCAGTCCAAATTCAAGCATTTGTAGGTTTTCTAGTGGTGGTAAGTTCTTGTAACTTGGGATTGCGGCTACCATGTCATTTACCATTTGGAGCACCCAGTTAGTACCTGTAACATAAAAGCAAATGAGACATATATGAATCACAAGAGCATAAGCTGCACAACCAAATGCACAGTCATGTTCATATATGGCAGTTGGCTTAAATCGTAGGTCTTCAACCAGTGGGCTGGGACCTGCAGGTGGGTCACAAGGTGACACCAGGTAAGTCACGACAAAGCTGTCGCCATCATGCAAGCTGTAAACAAACTGTAAAGGGTCAAGACTTTGAAAGTGAAGGGAAACAATTCTTTTGGAATGAAAGCTTCATTGTGGGAGACTCCGAGGAGCTTCTTCATGTTTCGTCCATCAAAGGGGCAAGAAAGAGCACTTGTCATTTACATTAGACTCTAAGGGTAAGGAACCTTTTCCATGAATCCTGTTTGTTTTCAGGAAGGTTGACATTAGGCGGGAACTAGGGTCACAGAGGAGTGAATTAAAATGGCAGAGAAGGTGGCACAAGGTGGAAGAAAGTGAACAAAGTACAAAAGAATGTGAGAGGGAGACAGAAAGACAATACCAGCAGATAAAAGGAAGTAAAAGAAGGTGAAAAGGGGGCACAGGTATTTGAGAAAGTAAGAGCTGCTTCTCCAACAAAGGGCCAACAAAGAAAACCCTCACCAATACTCCAGTTGCCCCTTCAAAAGTGACTCCCCCTGATTAAAAAAGGAACAACACAGGTTTGTTTGCTCTAACTGTAACAGAAGGTACTTTCAAATGACAGCTTATTCGTTGTGGCCGCAGGTGCTTATGCATGTAGGTTTTCAACGGCATCCAAAATCCCCATTTACCATTTCTGATAAGCACAACAAAACATGGAAATGATAAATCCAGATTAAATGGCTGTTGCCACCATGCAAGCCCCTTGGCTGGCCCTGGAGACTGCAGTCTTTTATTCCCTCTTCTTATGTGAGACAGCTTCCTCCCCACTTGGCCCCAGCCCAGCCTTCCCACAGCCTCCCTCCCCTCCACCTGCTGTTGGTAACATGCTGCCTGGCTTTGGAAGAGACTATCTTTTCCATTTCAGAAGCCTCACTGAGCCACATGGAGGATGGGTTGGAGCCAAGGACTTATGTGGCACACATCTGCTCTCCTCATAAAAGAGGGCCTTGAGTCGCTGCTCATGGCTGTTGTGGGGTGCTCAGCCACTGAGGAAAGAGGGAATCCAGGCACCCCAAAATGTATTCACCTGGGACCCATTTCAGTTCATTTGGGGTATCAAATAAACACTGGTTTCCTTGTTCAAACTTTAATAGAAGGCACTTCCACACAACAGGTTATTCACTGTGGAGTCAAAAATCCTCATTTACCATTTATAAAAAGCACAACGAAACATGGAAACTGTAAATCCAGATTACATGGGGGAAATAAACATATAAATCGTATGTGGTCAGATAGCAATTGGTAACCAAATCCATTCCCCTTTAATTCCATTAAAAGCTGGATACTCACCACATTTTGGATAAGCAACAATCAGCCTATCGTCCTTCCTAGCTTCCATGGTTTCCAGTGCTTCAAAGGTCTCAGGACTACAAATTTTTGGATACAGCACTCCTCTGTAAGTAAACAGCAGCTCCTCATTCTCCTCCATTTGAAGCGTAGCTAAAAGATTCTCTATTGCCTTTTTCTGGGCCATCTTGTTGGCTGTCTCAGTCTTGTCACAACCCCTTTTAAAAGGCAGATTTGCTTCTGCGTGACCAGAAGTTGTGCAATAAAAGTATATAGCAGAAGAGGAAGCAATTCTGAATCACAAACACTCGCACGCTATGCTCTCATTGACCTCTGAGAGTTTGCAAACTCTGTTCGCATTTGCCTCTGACTTGGAACAGCACCATTTTCTGGATGTGTAAATTACACACTATTTGAGGGGCTGGGCAGGGCGCTTTCTCAGAGGAAAAATCACTTGTCATTGCAACACCAGAGGCCCTGTAGAGGCCTGCTGGTACTTATGGGTTGCCATGTACATTTACAAACTTTTATGATGGTAACAAGTCTGCGGTGTTAAATATTATTTGCAAAAGGAGAAGTCTGAAGGTAATCATATATCAAACTGGCGAGGCCATAGCAGCATCCATTCGCTTAAAAAAAAACATGTTTGCTTTACAGCTGAAATTCTCAGCATATCAAAAAGCTTTAATATAACAGGATTACCAAATAGCAGGTCACTAAGATTTATCAGGGAAACCAAACCTCCTCTGAGACTGGCCATGTTCTGCATTTTCATTCATCAGGTTAATCTTTAAAAGGTTTTGTGAAGTCCCCTTTTGGGACAAAGGAGTTGTGAAAGGGGGTGTTAGGTGGCCTATTCCAGCTAAACTTTAACCCATTCCCAACAGGGCAGTTGGTGATTAAAGTCCCAGTGGGAAGTCAATTGCTATATTTTAATGTTGTGATTTTATTCATGTATCTTTCTTATCTCTAAGACACCTTGTAAGGACTTGATTTCTGAAAGGTTGGGTCTGAATGTTTGTCCCATATTCTTGTCCCATATTCTGGCTGGCAAATCAAATTGTATCTCATTGGCAACATGCTGAGAACACCAAAATATGATGTTGCTGCTCTCCCCCGCATAGCCATTGAAGTTATCTTTTTGTCTTCCGAGCAAAAGCTGAAAACTAGTTAATGAATACTTATACCTAAAGGCCATGACATAGAGCAAAATTATCCCGTAGCCATTTTCTACTCACCATTATTATATTTTTAACCTGGCAGAGGCGTTTCTCAGACAACCCAGCTGATTTCCTCTTCACACATATTCTTCATAACACAGTAATAATAATATTTGTTGCTTGCGTTTTTTTCAGTTAATTTAGGACGAATCTGATGCGCTGAATCCAAAAATCACATTGGTTTTGCTCAATCAGGTCAAGTTTTTGAGCTATGGCCACATCTCATTTTTTAAAGTTTTTGTTCACGTGTACGCTTGTGTGGAGCATTTTAGAAGAAGTTGGTGAGGGTAAAATGCCATGTCGAATAATTGTTTTGATTGGAAATGATTGTTTTAATGACAAGAAGTATTCAGGTCCGATAGTTCTGGGTGATTATGTCGAAAAGGGATCAGTTTGAAGTCATAAAACCTTGAAATCTTCCATAAATTGGTGCGGCAAAGCACCTCCCTCCGTGAGGGAGCCTTCCCAGACCCGCTGAAAGAGGCGGTTATTAAACCGCTTCTTAAAAAACCATCTTTAGATGCGACCATGGTGGCCAACTATCGCCCAGTCTCAAATCTTCCATTCCTGGGCAAGGTGATTGAGCGAGCGGTTGCTGAACAACTCCAGGCACGCCTGGAAGAAGCGGACCATTTGGATCCCTTCCAGTCGGGATTCAGGCCTCATCATGGGACTGAAACTACCTTGGTCGCACTGGTTGATGATCTCCGGCGGGCTAGGGACAAAGGTGAGAGCTGTTTCCTAGTTCTGCTGGATCTCTCAGCGGCGTTCGATACCATCGACCATAGCATCCTTCTGGACCGTCTTGAGGGGCTGGGAGCTGGGGGCACTGTTATACAGTGGTTCCACTCCTTCCTCCTGGGCCGTGTTCAGAAAGCGGTGGTGGGGGATGAGTGTTCAGACCCCTGGGCTCTCACTTGTGGGGTGCCTCAGGGTTCTGTCCTCTCCCCCATGCTTTTCAACATCTACATGCGGCCGCTGGGAGAGATCATCAGGAGGTTTGGGCTGGGTGTTCATCAGTATGCGGATGATACCCAGCTCTACCTCTCTTTTAAATCAGAACCAGTGAAGGCGGTGAAGGTCCTGTGTGAGTGTTTGGAGGCGGTTGGAGGATGGATGGCGGCTAACAGATTGAGGTTGAATCCTGACAAGACAGAAGTACTGTTTTTGGGGGACAGGAGGCGGGCAGGTGTGGAGGATTCCCTGGTCCTGAATGGGGTAACTGTGCCCCTGAAGGACCAGGTGCGCAGCCTGGGAGTCATTTTGGACTCACAGCTGTCCATGGAGGCACAGGTCAAATCTGTGTCCAGGGCAGCTGTTTACCAGCTCCATCTGGTACGTAGGCTGAGACCCTATCTGCCTGCGGACTGTCTTGCCGGAGTGGTGCATGCTCTGGTTATCTCCCGCTTGGACTACTGCAATGCACTCTACGTGGGGCTACCTTTGAAGGTGACTCGGAAACTACAACTAATCCAGAATGCGGCAGCTAGACTGGTGACTGGGAGCAGCCGCCGAGACCATATAACACCGGTCTTGAAAGACCTGCATTGGCTCCCAGTACGTTTCCGAGCACAATTCAAAGTGTTGGTGCTGACCTTTAAAGCCCTAAACGGCCTCGGTCCAGTATACCTGAAGGAGCGTCTCCACCCCCATCATTCTGCCCGGACGCTGAGGTCCAGCGCCGAGGGCCTTCTGGCGGTTCCCTCATTGCGAGAAGCAAAGCTACAGGGAACCAGGCAGAGGGCCTTCTCGGTAGTGGCACCCGCCCTGTGGAAAGCCCTTCCAGCAGATGTCAAAGCGATAAACAACTACCTGACATTCAGGAGACATCTTAAGGCAGCCCTGTTCAGGGAAGTTTTTAACGTGTAATATTTTATTGTATTTTTGGTTTTTATGGAAGCCGCCCAGAGTGGCTGGGGAAACCCAGCCAGATGGGCGGGGTACAAATAATAAATTATTATTATTATTATTATTATTATTATTATTATTATTATTATTATTATTAAGTTATTTTGGTATTAAACTTGGTGACCAGCATAAAGCTTGGGCACCGAGACTCTACGTGGGTGGACCAATGGCAAGACGAGTCTGAACTTTGGAATTCCCATGGTTTGGAGGAAGCCGACAAACCATGTCACTGACTGCTACTTTTGTGCTGTTGATGTGACTGGGATCAACAGAAAGAACCGGAGCAGCCTCAAGTATCCTGATCTTCAATCAGCACATCGTCCTGTAGCTCATTGTGATGAAATTCCAGTGCCTATCTTTGGAGAACTTCCTGACATTAGTGACGAAGATGCCTCCAGTGTTGAAGGACATGAAGAAGAAGAAGAAGAAGAAGTGGTTCTTGAAGATGATGCTCCACATCCATTTTCCCAAAAGGAGTTGAATGATCTAGTTCACGACCTCAGCTTGTCAAAGGACTCTGCCGAACTGTTGGCATCCAGATTGAAGGGGGAAAACCTCCTCTCTGACAGTGCTTGCATCAGCTTCTTCCGCAACAGGCATCAAGAGTACCTCTGTTTTTTCTCGGACGAGAAGGACTTGGTGTACTGTGCAGATATTGTGCAGCTTCTGCTCAAGCTTGGAGTGCCACAGTACGAACCCAAAGATTGGAGACTGTTCATTGACAGCAGCAAGTGATCCCTGAAATGTGTTCTGCTACACAACGGCAACCAGTTTGCCTCTATACCCCTGGCTCACTCGAGTACACTGAAGGAGAACTATGAAGCGGTGAAGTATGTGCTGGAGAAAATTGGTTATGATCAGCATAAGTGGTTTATTTGTGTTGACCTGAAGATGGTGAACTTTTTGTTGGGACAACAGTCTGGCTTCACCAAGTACCCATGTTTTATGTGCATGTGGGATAGTAGGGACCGTGCTCAGCATTACACGAAGAAGGACTGGCCTGTGCGGGAGGAATTGGTGCCTTGCAGAAAAAGGAACGTCATCAACGACCCTCTGGTGGACAGAGACAGAATACTCTTCCCACCGCTGCACATCAAGCTTGGCTTAATCAAGCAGTTCACCAAGGCTCTGGACAAGGATGGTGACTGCTTCACTTACTTGTGCCAGGCTTTTCCAGGATTGACCATGGAGAAGTTGAAAGCTGGCATCTTTGACGGTCCTCAGATCCGTCAGCTCATCAGAGATCCAGAGTTCGGAAACTCAATGAACGAAGTGGAACTGGAAGCGTGGAAGGCATTTGTTCTGGTAGCGAAGAACTTTCTTGGCAACAATAAGGCCAGAAACTACACAGAACTTGTCAACAACATGCTGACTGCTTTCAGAAACCTGGGCTGCAACATGAGCATCAAGATGCACTACCTATTTTCACATATGGACCGGTTTCCTGAGAACCTGGGTTCAATGAGTGACGAGCAGGGGGAGAGATTCCATCAGGACATGAAAGAGATGGAGACCAGGTATCAGGGTCGCTGGGACACAGTCATGATGGCTGACTACTGTTGGACTCTGAAGAGAGACCTTCATGCTGCTGAGCATTCCAGGAGTTCCAAGAAACGGAAGTTCAAGCCTTGAAGTTTGAAAAATGGTGAAGCAACATGCAATTTACGTGTACTTACCTTTATCAATGCCCACCATTCAGTTTACAGTAATCGATGTTTTTATCAGGTAATCAATATATGTTGTTGGAAAAACATTTTTTTTCTGTTAAAAACATATTTAGGATGATATGTGTTGAAAAAATCAGCTGATAATGCCTCAAAAATGTAATTGATTTTGTCACAAGATCTGATTTTTTTTTCAAATCAACATAGCACAAAAACCTGACCTGATGGAGAGAAACGGATGCCATTTCCTGATTCAGCAGTGCAAAAATACCCTAAATCAGTTGTAGAAATCTAGACAACATTCAAAAAGTAAAAAACTGTTGCCCAGTGTAATAATAATAATAATAATAATAATAATAATAATAATAATAATAAGTTATTATAATAATATACACAATAAGTATGTGATGTATATACCAGCAGCTGGGAGGAAGGGAAGTCAAGATTCGGCAGAGTCAAAGGGTTTATATTGTGATAATAAGGATTGTTGGAGAAAGTATCATATGAAGAAAACAATAAAAACTTATTTGATGATGATGATGATGATGATGATGATAATTTATACCCTGCCCATCTGGCTGGGTTTCCCCAGACACCCTTGGCGGCTCGCAATAGAATATTAAAAACACAATTAAAAACACACGTTATCTGGTGAGACATTCTGCTATGCTAGCTAATATGTCAGACTGGCCTGCATATAACTGTAACTCTTCTCATGCCTTTATATCTGAAGAGTCTACACACAATAGAATTCAATGTCACACTCTTTAGATTGTTCCATCAGCACAAGCATTTCAGTTTGCCAGACAGAACAATCCCTCGTCTCTTTCACCTGGTTCTCCCCCAGCAACAAATTTTGGAAAGGGCATGGGGGTGTGCAGGGGAAGGAGAGAGGGGAAAGCCTTGTTTTGCAGGCAGAAGTCATCACACAGGGCTTCAAAAGGGGTTCTGGTTTAGAGGCACGGGGGGGGGGGCATACCTGACTGAATCACTGGTCATCCAATTTTATCTGACTCCCTTTAATAAAGTGATATTTTGCAACGGTTATGGTAATGTCTTCATTTAATTATATTGATTTGAATGCATGCTTTATAACTTGACTTTCCTCTGCAGTGTTTTATTTTGCATTGCTTTCTTTGATGGTTTGATGTGGGCTGTAAACCTCTTGGAGATTTCTTCTTCTTCTTAGAATTATGAAGCGGCATAGAAATGAATGGATGGATGTTTTGCCGAAACTGGCTTGAGTAATGGGGTTAGGGATCCTAGCTGTCTTCCATCTCAGTGGCATGCCCAGGGGCGAACGAAGGCATCGTGACACCCGGGGCAGCAAACCGCTACGTACAGTGCATGTTACGTACAGCGCATGTATGCGACGCTGCACATGCGCTGTACATAGCGGTTTTCCGCCGGCGCCAGGATCCTCTTCTTGTGGCTGCAGCCACGAACAGAGGATCCTTCACATGCGGCTGTGGCTGCGCGGTGGCTGCTAGCGCCACCCCAAGCCCCCACAGGGTTCCTACTTGACACCCCCCCCCCAGACATGGCACCCGGGGCGCCCCGCCCCACCCCCGTTGCGACGCCACTGAGCACACCTATGGCGTTAGGTGGCTTAATCTGCCATTACTTCAGGTGTGGGGAATGTTTGTCTTTTCAGATGTTGCTGCAAGCACAGCCAATGGCTAGGGATGGTGGGAGCAACATCTGGAGGGTCAACGATTCCCCACACCTGCCATTCTTTGCCATGGTAGCTTTCTACATTTACTGTGAAGACCATTCAAACATTCAGGAGCCTCGTGCACTGCCTGGTAAGCTTCTATCAGGAGTTACACCTTTGCCAGTTGCTGTGAGAATTAAATGCACCTGCGATTCTACATCCAGCCCATACATTTAAAGCACATGGCTTCCCCTCAAAGAATCCTGGGAATTCCAGTTTGTTAAGGGGGTTGGGAATTGTAGTGCGGTGGGGTGTAAACCATAGTTTCCAGGATTCTTTGGGGGAGCCATGTGCTTTAAATGTATAGGCTGGATGTAGAATCGCAGGTGCATTGGTGTGCATGTAGACAGTTGTGAGATGTGGGACTAGGATCGCTGTCTTTGGGGAGGGGGGTTGGCTCCATAATATGATTGAGAACGAAAAAAAAGTACAGCATATCTTCTGAAGTAGGACATAGCCATTAAAGAAGAGATCACCGCCCCAGAAATATTTCATAGCAGATCTTCATGCTCTTCCCATTTAGTATGTTAAGAATTTGATTACATGATTTTAAAGCAAAAAAGACTATAAGTAAACAGAAGCTCCTCATTCTCCTCCACTTGAATCGTAGCTAAAAGATTCCCTAATTTTTCCACAAGTCTTGACTTTTTCTTGGCCATCTTGTTGGCTGTCTCAGTCTTGTCACAACCCCTTTTAATAGGCAGATTTGCTTCTGTGTGACCAGCAGTTGCGCAAGGTATATATAGCAGAAGATGAAGCAATTCTGAATCACAAACACTCGCACGCTATGCTCTCATTTACCTCTGAGAGTTTGCAAACCCTGTTCTCATTTGCCTCTGACTTGGAAAAGCCCCATTTTCTGGAAATGTAAATTACATAATATTTACGGGGCTCAGCAGGGCGCTTTCTATGGGGGGAAATCGCCCCAAATATATTTCATAGCAGGTCTTCATGCTCTTCCCATTTAGTATGTTAAGGATTTGATTACAATATTTTTAAAGCAAAAAAGACTGAGAGCATTTTAAAAAAATTTCTGTGCATAGATGTATCTAGCACTTAAACATCATTTTATTCTGAATCGAAAGGCTTCAGATATTAACCTCCAAATCCAAAGGTTTAAAATTTACAATATTGGTCATATTTTAGCTTTGCACCCAGTTTAGTTCCTGCTAAGCACTCTTCAAATTTTGCATCCATTTCCCGACTCTGAGCTTCAGTAAACAAAGTCTTCCAGTCACCCACAGCACCTATAAAGAAACAATGAAAAATGAATCTCACTACAGTGATACCTCAGGTTACATACGCTTCAGGTTACAGACTCCACTTATCCAGAAATATTACCTCGGGTTAAGAACTTTGCTCCAGGATGAGAACAGAAATCGCGCTCTGGTGGCGAGGCGGCAGCGGAAGGTCCCATTAGCTAAAGTGGTGCTTCAGGTTAACAACAGTTTTAGGTTAACAACAGACCTCCGGAACGTATTAAGTACTTAACCCAAGGTACCACTGTATATATTTCTTCCTATATAGAGGTTCAGAGATCACATTTATGGTTTGGGAATGTTAAAGCAGAAGGGTGTACTGTCATGCTTCTCATCCTGCAACCCTATGCACCCTTTCTTGGGAGTAAGCAAGGAAGAGCATTACTAGCATGCATCAGAATGGGCTGTTTGGGATGTGAAGAGTGAGTGGAGAGAAACATTTGAGGGGCATATGTGAGCATGTGGGTGCAGTTGCAAGGTTTTCTTTTTCAAATATTTCTGTTTCTTTTAACATCATCATCATCATTATTACAGTCATACCTCGGTTCTCAAACACCCCAGAACTTGTATGTTTTGGCTCCTGGACGATCAAAAACCGCAAGTTAGTGTTCCAGTTTTCGAACATTCTTTGGGAAGCCAAACGTCCAACAGGGCGTCCACGGCTTCTGATTGGCTGCAGGATCTTCTGATTGGCTGCAGGATCTTCTGATTGGCTGCAGGATCTTCTGATTGGCTGCAGGATCTTCCTGCAGCTAAATAGAAGCTGCGCTTTGGAAGTCGGATGTTTTGGAAGTCGAACAGACTTCCAGAATGGATTCTGTTTGACTTTTGAGATACAGCTGTATTATTATTAAACAAACACAGCTTTCCTCCCAAGAGAAGCCTAAGGGATTTTCGAGAATTAAAAGAAGCACACACACGCACGCACACACACGCACACACAAACATCATAAAATATCTTAGCATGATGGCTGAAATGTTAAAAGGCAAAATTTTAAAAATATCATTCTAACTTCCTTGTAATGCACTGGCTACTCTTCTAGTACGTAGCTATATAAGAGAATTTAACATAATTATAATTTCAGTTTATTGTAAACCTGTAGAACTCTGAAACCATCTCACCTGCTGCAGATGTCTCTTAACTTTGCAGCGGGTGAAAAAAAATATATTCTTTTTTTTGAGGGGGGGAGTTTGACGCCAATCAAGAAGAATGCAAACACGAGAAAGAGTAGAGAAGCTTGCCTTGATCTGTGGAAATATTCTGTTGTCTGAAACCATTGAAAAAGATAAACAAAACTGGAAGCTTATCCCTGTCAAAATGGTTCTGGTTAATGAAACGTGATGTGGTAGTATTGTAAATATTACTGTTATTTAAATTACACAGTGAAGTAATTTATTTGTTGTTGTTGTTGTTTAGTCGTTTACTCGTGTCCGACTCTTCATGACCCCATGGACCAGAGCATGCCAGGCACTTCTGTCTTCCACTGCCTCCTGCAGTTTGGTCAAATTCTTGTTAGTAGTTTCGAGAACACTATCCAACCATCTCGTCCTCTGTCGTCCCCTTCTTCATGTGCCCTCCATCTTTCCCAACATCAGGGTCTTTTCCAGGGAGTCTTCTCTTAGCATGAGGTGGCCAAAGTATTGGAGTAATTTATACTGTGGCTAATTGGTTTACAGTTAGAGCACTTAGGCATTATTTCTATCCCAACCTACTTGCAAATAAGCCCCACTGAATTCCAACTATCCCACTGTGCAGTCCTATGCTTGTCCACTTAGAACATTTCAAGTTCAATAGGACCACCAACTCCCAGATCACCTAGACCCCTATTCAGAGTTTTAACTGTCTTGTTTGATTATTGACATAATAAAACATGAGTTGCCCTGGGCTCATGGTTTTTATGCCTCTTACTCTACATAGTTGGGTATCATTGGTAGGAGAGAATGCAGAAAACTGTGATGTCACAGCACAAGTAACTTCTACTTTTGCAGATTAATTTGGACTATTGAAAATATGACATGTGCAAACTCTTCTGGACCAGAAGACTTCCTTGTTCTAATTATAGGAGAATGGTCTTACAGAGGCTTTTTAGGGGTTCTTAGTGTTTTTGAACTTTGGTTCTATATGTGGGATGGGAGAGAGAAAGAAGGAAATGGATCAAAACTATTTTCAAGATATTGACAAAATGTAGTGTTAAGTTGTCCAGCCGATAAATGGCACCCCTAGAGGGCGCTGTGTTACTGGAAGAAAGAGAATTCAGTGTAAACTAGTGGCATAAAAGCAATATTACCTTTCCTGAAAATGACAGGAGCAAGTATACCGTATGTTTCTTCAGATTTGCTCCGCATTGCTTGGAAGGTAGAGTTCTCTGCAACAGACTTAATCATTTCATCAGACAGAGGTAGTTCATAAAAGTCAGCTATTCGCTTCACTCCTTCGTGAAGATTCTGGAAAATAACAATAAAGTTAGTTATGACTTCATAAATATATTTGGTACTAAGGTAGATTTCTAAGTTAGAATCAGCCCTAAGATTCAAGAATGGGGCAGGCTAAACATCTGAATAAATATATTCATAAATGCATGTGCTTTAGCTATTCTAAAAAGGTGCATTTGATATTGGCAAAATAAGTGCAGCATGAAAAGTACAGAAACATTGTCTCAGCAAAGGCACATCATTTACAACTTTCTATTTGCTTCTGTAACTTAGATTTGAAAAGCATTTTTCCCCAGATTTCTGCTACCCATTTTTTTCCCATTTCCAGCATGTCATGTTTAATCATCTATATTCCTTTTAACTCAGAAATGTTTGAGATGATTAAAAGTTTGGAACACTACTTCTGATAAACTTTGTTAGCCTGTGAACGAGCACACCCATAAAGATTACACCACAATACTTAATCAGACTGGCATATTGGTGTGCTTAGTATTTAATGAACTGCAGAACTGTGATTTTTCTTTTATTTGAAATATCCAAACCTACTTAACAAACAAAAACCAAATGCGCATGCACACACGCGTGCACACACTACTCATGCTCTTAAGAAAAACAGTTGTTGCAGAAGAAAAGTCAAAATATAACACTGGCAGAAACACAGCAGAAAGTACTTGGCAGCATAATGAGAAAGAACTTCCAAACCTCAGACAAAAGGGGGCTTGCCCCATTTGATCCCCCTCTCAAGGGGGGAGGAGGACACAGAGGACCAGGCCTGTGGTGAAGACCAGAGAAGTGGCAAGTTTATTATGCCCTTGATTGTTCCAATGAATTATGATAAAAGGGGGTGGTGTAATAAAAGCAATAGCTACTATATACCCAGGACAAAAGGATAAACGTTTAACTAACGTTCTTTTCTTATTTGAAACTGGGAAGTGCAAAATAATAACATATAGATGGATTATCAGATTGCAGCATCCCTTCCCCCGCCCAGCATGACAATTTAGCATGGGAGATTGGAGAGGTTGCAGCTGGGGAGACACACACACACACACACACAGAGAGAGAGAGAGGGGGGGGACCTAAAACACAATCTGATCTATATTTAGGCCTCCATTTAATTTAGATTACCATCCCCCCCCAAAAAAATATATTGATGAGGACCTCATTCCATAACAAGAATGAGGAAAAATGAATGCATTTCTAATAATTATTAACTACAGGTTAACTACAGGAAAAGAAAACAAAAGACAATGAGGAGGGAGGGTAAGGGAGCAGAAACAGAAAAGCAAAACAATGCCTCTCCCTTTACCAATTCAGCAACCATCAATACACCTGTCTGAATTTCCACATACAGCTTGATTAGGCCATTTAAGAAAATAAATGCACAACAGAATCATTATCTCAATTTCAAAGAATGCTCACTTCTTTCAGCTCTTCAAATGTGATGATCATGACATTTTCGTCATCCATATGTTTGTCCCAAGCAAGAGCATGGTCAAAGTAGGATTTCCAACAAACTGAAATGAAATGCAAACAGCATATTTCATAGCCAGGGGGAAATAAAAAACAAAAATGACATCAATTGCTGGCAAAAGCTTCACATATCCTACAATGAGAATACAACACTTCGTTCATTCTGTTTAACCCAACACTGATAAAAACCAGCCATTTTTATGACATGCAAAATCTGTACACAAATCATCAGGTGTTGAAAAGATGCCTAAATTCATATCACCCATCAGTGATGAGTCTGGCTATCCACCACTATCTGGAGGACAGCTACTGATGATGCAAGTCTGAGTAAAAGAAATATCGACTGGGCTTTTCCCTGCAATCAAGAGTCCTGGTGATCTGAAACTTGTTTGCCTTTCATCTGAACAGAAGCTCTACACAAATACTTTGAGGGAAGTTTCAGAAATACAGAAAGTGAGAACTTCTAACCTACCTTCGCCACTCATGAACTTTTGAAAAAAATCATCCCAAGAACTGGCATCTGGAAGAACAGGGTTTTTGTTGTAAAAATGGTAATAGGATACAGCAGCATCTTTGGGGTTTCGAAATACTACCAGCATCTATTTAAAAAGAAAGAAAGAGAGATTAGATTTTGTTGGAATCTCCCCTGTGCAAACAGCTTTCTGGAGCTGACACACCAAGGAGGCCATTGGCCCCTACCTAAGGCAGAGCTTTTAAGCTCTGTGCCTTGCTCTGGAAGGGAGCCTCTCACACAGGGCTCCCACAATTTCTCCCAGGAGCCTCCAGGAGCCCATGCGAAACCTTCCCAGAGCCCAGTAAGAAAGGCTGAGAGCTTAAAAGCTCTTTCTGTTACAGGAAAACTTAGCACAGAAAGTGCTTTATAGCTCTTTGCCGAGCATGCGTTTAATTTGTGCCATTGTATGCTGGCCAAACAGTTAAAGCTGTTATTGCGCAAGTTAAATGCAGACAAGTTGCAAGTCAACAGTATTTATATACAGTAAGCCTGCAAGTGACGCTCATTTAGCTTTACTGTAGTTTTAATCTCTTGCTGGAAGCCGCCCAGAGTGTCTGGGGAAACCCAGCCATATGGGCAGTGTATAAGTAATAAATTATTATTATTAATATTATTATGGAATTGGCAAAGTATTTTATTAAATTAAAAGGGGGTGCAGGGCTCTGGGGAAAATGACTTTGGCAGTCCCAACCAAAAATGGAACCCAATGTGTTTTGAGTATATGCAATTTTGGCATTAGGTGCGATCCCCAGAACACAGGTTGCGGACATAGTGTACTGAAAGTAACATATCAGTGCAAACTGAAATTGAAATGCTGAAAAAGCTGGTGTCTTAAAATGTTCTCTGTTCTTGCCCATCTCGCTTAAACTGGTTGTGGGGAGAGACTTGTGTTTCTGGGATATAACAGACTGCCACAACAAAAGGCAGGAAGTTTAGCAGAGTAGATATCACTTCCAATAACACTTTGCCTTGGAGAGACTTGGGGAATGGCTTTTGCTTTATAGTTCCCTCTTTGGAATTTCCCCCAGGTAAACCTGAGTATCTAATTCTGAAGAAGAAGACGGAGGAAGGAGACTGTCTACATTATTCTATGGTTTGGCTCATGAAACAGAACAGGCATAGGCAAACTCAGCCCTCCAGATGTTTTGGGACTACAACTCCCAACATCCATAGCTAACAGGACTAGTCATCGGGGATGATGGGAATTGTAGTCTCAAAACATATGGAGGGACAAGTTTGCCTATGCCTGAAACAGAACTGTGACAGACCCGCATGTGAAGAGAACAGTTTCAAAGGTCCCTTACCTCACACAGAGATTACAGATAAAGCAGCACCTTTGCCTCCAGCTATGCAAAGAATGCAGTGGGTCCAGATTTAGTTGTACCCAGGTCCCATTGAAATCAATGGGTTTAGTCATGAGTAACTAAGCCAAAGCAGGAGACAGCAATCCAAACCAGCCAGGAGAGCCGCGCAGAGGAACAACTCTGCTCAGTCCTCACACAAATCCTCAACCCAGTCCGAGGGAGGGTTGGAATGCTCTGTTAGCCTGGATTTAGGCCAACTGATATAGAATTTGCTTTGACAATATGACAAGAGCTGTCAAATTAAGATACCTATATTAAGTACTCAGTGTTGTGATTAAATGCTGTTAGAGTATTAGGCAATCATAATAGTAGTGAAGCTAGTCACTTACCTTCACCTTATTCTCAAAAAAAGATTTGGGAATATTATCATAATGGAAATGTGTAGAAAAAATACGTGGAGAAGGCTGCTTGTCCATGTCCTAGAATAAGAATTAGAGGAATGTTAAATTTGTTGTTGTTTCAGGATCTAGAGGGGTTGTTTTCCCCCTTCTTTTTATTGAGCTTTATAATGGGGGGGGGCTTTGATTTACATATTGACAGAATAAGAATAACAAACTATACAAAGAGGTTTGGAGTACATGACCATTTGGGTCTCTTCAAGTTGTACAATTCTTTGATTCTACGTATTCACCTCTCTCCCTCCCCCCTTTACCTAACCTAAAGACATGATTCGGATCCAAATAATAATTATTAATAAAGTTTATATGATCACTGAAGTGGGGAGAGTCTGAAAGTTGTTAACATCGGCTTCCGGCACTGACTGCCATGGTGAACAGCTGTGCCCATGCCAGCAGAGCCCTTCTGCACGGCTAATTGAGGATAATATGGGAGTAATTATCCTTGCAAAAAGGGGGGTGCCTCCGGTGATGGCGGACTCCCTCTGAACTGGAGGGACAAGCTCCGCACGAAACGGGTCTTTTCCACTGCGGCGTAGCGGGGACCCTTCTGAAAATCACAGGCGGATGAAGCCTGTGACCGTGGGACTCGGCGGGTACCTTTAGCGCCCCCCCAACCCACTAAGGAACCCAGAAACGGGCTCCAAAGTGAAGAGGGGGAAGTGGCGCGGTGCTGTGAGTCGACTGCTTTTTCTGCGAAGCGAAGCCGCACAGCCGTTGCCGGAGAGTTGCCTGGGACAATTTGGCATCGAAAATAACTAACCGTGAGTACTGGAACACTAAATACCTGGATTTTAAACAAGAATTGGCAAAATAAAAGGAACCTGGACTCTAAAATTTACCCTAATTAGGTACTGAAACAGAAAGGGCTAAACAGGAAGTCACCCTTCCGTTCTTTTGTAGTTATAACAAAGCAAAGACAACGTAAACTAGAACCTTAAAAATCACTTTTAAAGGATCGTCTCTCATCATTCAAAATTGTGGAATCCCCCTTCGGAAGCAGGAGAAGAAGGGGGACGTTTACTGAGTTGTTTAAACCTGCGGAAATAAAGTTAAAGTAAAGTAATTTTCCACTGTCCTGACCCTGGAGCGGGGTGTCAGATTTGATGATTGAAGCTCATTGACCAGAAACAAATGCTTTGACAGATAGTTAAAAGGAGGGAAATATTGTGATTCCATTGTTTCCTTTCCTTTCCTTTCCTTTAAATATCTTAAAGAAGAAACTCTGTTGCTATTGTTTCCAAGGAAAAGGGCAATCTGAAGTTTTCCCCCCTAGAGGGGAACTATGAAATTGTAACTAAATCCTGGGAACTTGCGGCTGTTACTGATTACAACTGTGGGAAAGAACTCTGTGACCTTGCAGGACAATGCCTTCAGAAGCACTGTTGGGTGCTTTCTGTAAAATAAGTGCCCTATTGGATCAGTTAAGTCAGAAGATGGACTGTATGACTAATGCAGCCAGAGCCTTTGAACAGGTAGTGGGAAATCATATGGAGCCCACTGAGGAACCAAAACAGGAGCGTGCCATGACAGAACAACTGAAAGAAGAGGACCTTGCTGAATCTGGGACGCCAGGGATGGAGGGACTTTTGGCACAGCAGGAAAATGAGCTTTTGGATCTTATAAATGAACTTGGGGGGAAACAGATTTGGAAAGATAAAGTTTGGATTGAACTGGAAATGGGGGGTTGGACTGACCCCCCTTTGCAGGGATGGTTGGACTTTCCGAGTCTGGTAATGGGCCATCAGAGGTTTGGAGTTGTTGGGACTTTCAATTTTGGAGGGAATTTGAAATATGTTTTTAAACATCACATGGAGCTTAGTCTGGACTGTGAGAAAAGGGCTGATTTGCTGAAAAGGGTCAAAAACACTATTAAGCTGGAGTTCCCGCGAGTGAAAGGAAAATATGAAGAAGATCTGCGAAAGGGACATGGAAGAGATTTAAAGGCCTCGGATATAAGAGCACCAGGTTAATGTGCCAGACTAATGGGACAAAAAAAAGACTGACAATCCCAGGACCGGGGGGAGGGGACGCTGGAAGAAGATTGGATTGCTTTTATTTTATTGTATCTTTTTTATATTATTACTACTAGAAATGTTTTATGAATTTTGGGGAAATGTTGAGATGAAATTACTTGGCTCTTGTAAAAATGTCTAAAGAATTTGGCAAAAAAGTAATGGCTATGAGAAGTTGGCAAAAAAGATTTAAATTTTAAGCTTTAAGGTTGTTTTTATAAGACAAGATGATAATAGAGTAAAGTAATGTAATGATAAAATATTATGAATTATGGAAAGGATTTGCTGGGACAATTATTAATTAAGATACAAGAGATGGGAGGAGGAGGTGGTCATGGAAAGAAGGTAACGGAAATTGGAGAATTTGAAAGTGATGGTTTTATTTTCTCTTTTTCTTTTTGTGTTTTTGTCGTTTTTTGTAATGCTTTTTTCTGTGTAATTTTAAAAAAATTTGTGTTTCAATAAATATTATTTTTAAAAAAAAAAAGCAAAAAGGGGGGGCTAGCTTCACCCGCAGATCATCTGATACCTACCGCCCGTTCCAAAGGAATGGGGGGGGCAGGGGACGCTGGGTGCATTGCACTGCGTATATCAGGAACTCTCAAAAGCGGTCACCATGAGCAGAGGTACTCTGTTTTTTAAGATGAAATTTGGACTTAATTAACAGGCATGCTCTGAACTAGAGGAGATAATATAACCTGCTAATTGGATCAGCCACTGAGTGCCAAGGTTTTGATGTGGAGAAGGACTTTCGTCATACTTGGATCAGTATGTTGGGTGACAGCATCTTAAAAAGTAGAGACATCACCTTGCCAACAAAGGTCCGTATAGTAAAAGCTATGGTTTTCGCAGTAGTGATGTATGGAAGTGAAAGCTGGACCATAAAGAAGGCTGATCACTGAAGAATTGATGCTTTTGAATTATGGTGCTGGAGGGGATTCATAGAATCATAGAGTTGGAAGAGACCACAAGGGCCATCGAGTCCAACCCCCTGCCAAGCAGGAAACACCATCAGAGCACTCCTGACATATGGTTGTCAAGCCTCTGCTTAAAGACCTCCAAAGAAGGAGACTCCACCACACTCCTTGGCAGCAAATTCCACTGTCGAACAGCTCTTACTGTCAGGAAGTTCTTCCTAATGTTTAGGTGGAATCTTCTTTCTTGCAGTTTGGATCCATTGCTCCGTGTCCGCTTCTCTGGAGCAGCAGAAAACAACCTTTCTCCCTCCTCTATGTCACATCCTTTTATATATTTGAACATGGCTATCATATCACCCCTTAACCTCCTCTTCTCCAGGCTTCATAAGGCATCGTTTCCAGGCCTTTGACCATTTTGGTTGCCCTCCTCTGGACACGTTCCAGTTTGTCAGTGTCCTTCTTGAACTGTGGTGCCCAGAACTGGACACAGTACTCCAGGTGAGGTCTGACCAGAGCAGAATACAGTGGCACTATTACTTCCCTTGATCTAGATGCTATACTCCTATTGATGCAGCCCAGAATTGCATTGGCTTTTTTAGCTGCCGCGTCACACTGTTGGCTCATGTCAAGTTTGTGGTCAACCAAGACTCCTAGATCCTTTTCACATGTACTGCTCTCAAGCCAGGTGTCACCCATCTTGTATTTGTGCCTCTCATTTTTTTTGCCCAAGTGCAATACTTTACATTTCTCCCTGTTAAAGTTCATCTTGTTTGTTTTGGCCCAGTTCTCTAATCTGTCAAGGTCGTTTTGAAGTGTGATCCTGTCCTCTGGGGTGTTACCCACCCCTCCCAGTTTGGTGTCATCTGCAAATTTGATCAGGATGCCCTTGAGTCCATCATCCAAGTCGTTGATAAAGATGTTGAATAAGACCGGGCCCAAGACAGAACCCTGTGGCACCCCACTAGTCACCCTTCTCCAGGATGAAGAGGAACCATTGATGAGCACCCTTTGGGTTCGGTCAGTCAGCCAGTTACAAATCCACTGAGTGGTAGCATAGTCAAGACCGCATTTTACCAACTTCTTTACAAGAATATCATGGGGCACCTTGTCAAATGCCTTGCTGAAATCAAGGTAGGCTATATCCACTGCGTTCCATTCATCTACCAGGCTTGTAATTCTGTCAAAAAACGAGATCAGGTTAGTCTGACATGACTTATTTTTCAGAAATCCATGCTGACTATTGGTGATCACAGCATTCCTTTCTAGGTGCTCACAGACTGTTTGCTTAATGATCTGCTCCAGAATCTTCCCTGGTATTGATGTCAGACTGACTGGGTGGTAATTATTTGGGTCCTCTCTTTTCCCCTTTTTGAAAATAGGGACATTTGCCCTCCTCCAGTCTGCCAGGACTTCACCTGTTCTCCAGGAATTCTCAAAGATGACTGCCAGTGGTTCTGAGATCACATCTGCCAGTTCTTTTAATACTCTTGGATACAGTTCATCTGGCCCTGGAGACTTGAATACATCTAAACTAGCCAAGTATTCTTGTACTATCTCCTTAGTTATTCTGGGCTGTGTTTCCTTTCCTGAATCATTTGCTTCAAATTTTTCAGGTTGGGCATTGTTTTCTTTATCGGAGAAGACTGAGGCAAAGAAGGCATTGAGGAGTTCAGCCCTTTCTGTGTCCCCTGTTTCCATTTCACCATCTTCTCCTCTGAGTGACCCCACTGTTTCTTTGTTCTTCCTTTTGCTACGGACATACTCATAAAAGCCTTTTTGGTTGCTTTTAACCTCTCTAGCAGGCCTGAGTTCATTCTGTGCTTTAGCTTTTCTGACTTTGTGTCTACACGTGCTGGCTATTTGTTTGAATTCCTCTTTGGTGGTTTCCCCCCTTTTCCATTTTTTGTACACATCCTTTTTTAATCTTAACTCAGTTAAAAGTTCTTTAGATAGCCACCCTGGCTTCTTTAGGCACCTTCCATGTTTCCGTCTCATTGGTATTGCCTGACGTTGTGCTTTTACTATCTCCCTCTTAACAAACTCCCAGCCATCATGAACTCCCTTTCCTTTTAGTATTACTGTCCATGGGATCTTACCCAGCACTTCCCTAAGTTTTATGAAGTCGGCTTTCTTAAAGTCAAGAAATTGAGTCCTAGTATGCTTGGCTGCTCCTTTCCGCTGTATAGTAAACTTCATAAGAGCATGATCACTCGTGCCTAATGATCCTTCCACTTCTACCCCACTAACCAGGTCATCAACATTGGTTAGGACCAGATCTAAAATAGCTGTTCCTCTTGTTGCTTCTCCCACTTTCTGGACAATGAAGTTGTCTGCAAGGCCAGTGAGGAATCTGTTTGACCTTATGCTCTTGGCTGAGTTTGACATCCAACAAATATCTGGGTAATTGAAGTCCCCCATTACTACTATCACCCTTCCTTTTGCATGCTTGGCCATCTGTTCCAGGAAGGCATCACCTATGTCCTCCGTTTGGCTTGGGGATCTATAGTAAACTCCCACAATGAGGTCACTGTTATTCTTCTCTCCCTTAATTTTGACCCAAATGCTCTCACTTTGGCTTTGAGGTTCTAAATCTTGGATCTCTTCACAGGTATACACATCCCTGACATATAACGCCACTCCTCCTCCTTTCTTGTCTGGTCTGTTTCTCTGAAATAGATTGTATCCCCCCATTATTACATTCCAATCGTGGGACTTATCCCACCAGGTTTCAGTGATGCCTATTATGTCATATTTAGTTTGCTGTACCAAGAGCTCAAGCTCATCTTGTTTATTTCCCATGCTTTGCGCATTAGTGTACAGACATTGAAGTCCATTAATCATTCCCCCGTGTCTCTTATTTAAGGATTTTTTTCCTCCCACCACTAGGTCTGTGTGCTGTTTGCTCCATTTGGTCTATGACATCTGGATGATCATCTTCATCAACTGATAGACTCCTACCTTCAGGAGCACTGTCTCCCTCCCCCACATTAGTCAGTTTAAAGCCCTCCTGATGAGGTTTCTGAGATTTTTGGCAAAAACATTTCTCCCAACCGTTGTGAGGTGCAGCCCATCACTTGCCAGAAGTCCATCTTCAAGAAACTGCAGTCCGTGATCTAAGAATCCAAACCGTTCTTGTTTACACCATTTGCGAAGCCAGCTGTTCACTTCCACTATTTTTCCCTCTCTCCCTGGGCCACGTCGTTCAACTGGGAGGACAGATGAGATGACAATTTGTGCATTTAGTTGCTTCAATTTCCTGCCCAGAGCCTCGTAGTCTCTTTTGATCTTCTGGAGGCTATTGCTTGCAGTGTCATTGGTTCCCACATGAACAAAGAGGAAGGGGTATTTGTCAGTGGGTTTTATGATTCCTTGCAGTCGTTCAGTTACATCTTGGATCTTAGCCCCGGGGAGACAGCACACTTCCCGAGACATCTTGTCAGGCCCACAGATCACTGCTTCTGTTCCCCTCAGTAGGGAATCCCCTATCACCACTACACGCCTCCTCTTAGGTTTGGTCGGGGTTCTTCCATGAGCTGTCCGTTCCAAGGTCGCCTGCACATTCCCTGAGGACTGACTTTGCTGCTCATCTTCATATACCTGATCGACTGTAATGAGGGAGAGATCCTCAAATGGAGTCTGCTCTTCGTCTTCCATGCTAGGGGAGAGGACCTCAAAGCGATTGTGTATTTCTAAACAATCAGAACGAACCCTGGGCCTCCTACTTCTTTGAGTCATGTTTCTCCATATATCTGGCTCCTGTGTTGGTGAACTAGCCTCCTTCTCAGGGGAGTCCCCTGTCTCCTCCTTGGTGGAGACGGTGTGCTCTGTTGCTTCCAAGAAGAGCTCCAGCTCTCTAATTCTTTGGAGCGTAGCTACACGTTCCTCCAGTTGCTAGACTTTGTCTTTTAAGAGGGCAATCAACATCAATTGCTGCAGGTAAAGCTGCCTGCAACCTTTGGCAAGATGGCAAACATTGCGCAGGAACCACAGGCGACTGCAGCTGTTCCCTCCCCCTCCATCTTGAGAACGTGTCATTGGGGGTGGCTACAGCGGTCCTCCATCATAAAAAGTGTGAAGACAGGACAAATAACTCCCCCAACAAAAAAACCTAGGTCTCCCCCAACAAATGTTTGAGACTAAATCTAAAAGATGGATCAAACTGTGCGTGCCGCTGCCCTGCTAGCTCTGATAAGCTCCTCCCACAGCTAATCACCTGCCTCAACAGAAACCCTGCCCCCTCTGACCTTTGCACAGGGAGAACAGCTAATCCCATGGACTGCAAGAAGATCAAACCTATCCATTCTTAAGGAAATCAGCCCTGAGTGCTCACTGGAAGGACAGATCGTGAAGCTGAGGTTCCAGTACTTTGGCCACCTCATGAGAAGAGAAGACTCCCTGGAAAAGACGCTGATGTTGAGAAAGATCATGGAGCACACGGAGAAGGGGACCATAGAGGATGAGATGGTTGGATCGTGTTCTCGAAGCTACCAGCATGAGTTTGACCAAACTGCGGGAGGCAGTGGAAGATAGAAGTGCCTGGCGTGCTCTGGTCCATGGGGTCACGAAGAGTCGGACACGACTAAACGACTAAACAACAACAACATGTTGGGTGAGGTGAGCCTCCATTATTTTCTCTCAATATATTTTATGTTATGTATTAAGATTAACTGCAGTTCTCACTCAGGGCCATTGGATGGATTATGGTTTTGGTGAGGTATCAGCTTGTGAGTAGCTGGAATGAGATCACAGAAGTTAACTTTGGATATCTGCCTGGGGTCAATGGTAGAATGCCAGACTTCTCTTTATCTTTGATGTGATGCATTGAGAATTGTGCTTGTGTGCCGAAACCAAAAGTGAAGCATGTTGCTGAGGACTTTGGATTACAACAGGAAGAACAAATAAGAAAATTAAAAATATTTAACACATAACTGCACAGGATTAACCCTCTTGCTAAATTAATGGATGAATTAATTGAATACAAACGAAAGTCGCAGGACCAGTAGCTGTCAAAACAAATGAAGGATTAATATCGGAAATGTTTTATTTGGACTAGCTAAGAATTGCAGCACGACATTAGATCATCATTCCCTGAACTTCAGAACATGGGACATCACTCAAAAATATGTAAGTTGGCATTGGATAACTGGTTTTCTTGTTTTTATTATAATTTGGAAATGTATTATTGTGGCTTTTATTGGATTGTAAAAATGGAAAATTAATAAAAATATTATTTTAAAAAATGAAAGTTGTTGATGTAAATATAAAAGAAGACATTAACAAAACTGTATTACAGAATGTGGCAAGTACAGTTTTTCCTTCAGAGTTTTGTTTGTGTGTTGGAGAAATGCGCTTCAGGTTACATATGCTTCGGGTTACAGACTCCGCTAACCCAGAAATATTACCTCAGGTTAAGAACTTTGCTTCAGAATGAGAACAGAAATCGTGCTCCAGCAGCGTGGCAGCAGCAGGAAGCCCCGTTAGCTAAAGTGGTGCTTCAGGTTAAGAACAGTTTCAGGTTAAGAACAGACCTCCAGAACGAATTAAGTTCTTAACCCGAAGTACCACTGTACAGGGAAATGACAAAAGAAGCAGAGGAGGAGGAGGAGGAGGAGGAGAGCAGTCAAGTGGTGACAGGGCTCTACGATGTTCTAGGAGCTCTACGATGCTCTCCCTGCCACCAACCAGGGAGTTCAGGAACAGAAGGGGAAGCGGTGCCTTGGCACAGGCCAAGAGAGAGTTAAAACGCAGGGATCAAAGACCTCTCGCAAGATTCCCACCTATGCTGTGTTGGAGAAGGAGCTGAAAGAAGCCACTCCCCGAATCTGACTCCTCAGATGCAGAAGCATGATTCGGAACTGTTGCTGTTTGTACATATGTAAATAAAGAACTGTAAATATCTCTCTGAGTGAACAGGGGGTGTTTATAGCGAAGAGCAGACACCACCTTGACAACATGTCAGTTCTGATCATTTGCTAGACAAACTTGGAAATCATGCCAACCTGAGCTTTTGTGGGCAATCCAAATTCAAGCATTTGTATGTTTTCTGCTGGTGACAAGTCCTTGTAACTTGGGATTGCAACTATCATGTCATTTACCATTTGGAGCACCCAGTTAGTACCTGCAACATAAAAGCAAGTGAGACATATAGGAATCACAAGGGCATAACTCACACAACCAAATGCACAGCCATGTTCATATACAACAGTCAACTTAAATCATAGGTCTTCTACCAGTGCATTGGGACCTGCAGGTGGGTCATAAGACCACACCAGGTAAGTCACAACAAAGCTGTTGCCACCATGCAAGCCTTGGAGACTGCAAACTTTTATTCTTTCTTCTTTTGTGAAGAAAACACAGCTTTTTAAAAAGAACTGTACACAGTCAAGGCTTTGAAAATGAAAAAAGCAACAACAACCCCAAAACATTTTCTTTTGGAGCAAAAGCTTCATTGTGGGAGAATCCAGGAAGTTTCTTCACATTTCATCCAACAAAGGGGTAGCAAAGAGCAGTTGCCACTTACATTAGACTCTGAGGGTGAGGATCCTTTCCCATAAATCCTGTTTTTTTTCAGGCAAGTTGACATTAGGTGGGAACAAGAGTCACAGAGGAGTGGATTAAAATGGCAAAGAAGGTGGCGCAAGGTGGAAGAAAGTGAACAAAGCACAAAAAGGTACAATTTCAGAGGCCTCACTGAATAACATGGAGGATGGGTTGTAACCAAGGACTTATGAGGCACACATCTCATCTCCACATAAAAGAGGGCCTTGAATTGCTTCTCATGGCTGTTGTGGGGTGCTCAGCCACTAAGTGAGGTGTGAATCCAGGCACCCCAAAATGTATTCACCTGGGACCTATTTCAGTTCATTTTGCGTAGCAAATAAACATTGGTTTCCTTGTTCAAACTTTAATAGAAGGCACTTCCACATGACAGCTTATTATATGCTGTGGAGTCAGCTGCTCAGGTTTGCAGGTTTTGCATACAAAATTCCCATTTACCATTTATGAAAAGCACAACAAAACATGGAAACTGTATATCCAGATTACATGGGGGAAATAAACATACAAATTGTATGTGGCCAGATATCAATTGGTAAACAAATCCATTCCCCTTTAATTCCATTAAAAGCTGGATACTCACCACATTTTGGATAAGCAACAATCAACTTATCATCCTTCCTAGCTTCCATGGTTTCCAATGCTTCAAAAGTCCCAGGACTACAAACAAGTTTTGGATACAGCACTCCTCTGTAAGTAAACAGCAGCTCCTCATTCTCCTCCCCTTGAAGCGTAGCAAAAAGCTGCTCTATTATTTCCACAAGACTTGTCTTTTTCTGAGCCATCTCGTTGGCTGCCTCAGTCTTGTCACAACCCCTTTTAAAAGGCAGATTTGCTTCTGTATGACCAGAAGTTGTACAATAAAGGTATATAGCAGAAGAGGAAGCAATTCTGAATGACAAGCACTATACTCTCAAAACCCTCGCACACTACACTCTCATTGACCTCTGAGATTTTGCAAACTCTGTTCTTATTTGCCTCTGACTTGGGACAGCCCCATTTTCTGGATATGTAAATTACACACTATTTGAGGGGCTGGGCAGGGTGCTTTTTCAGCAGAAAAACCACTTGACATTGCAACACCAGAGGCCCTGTAGGAGAAGAAAAGCAGACTGAAACCATTCTGACAGGTTAAGTACCTAATTGTGCATCCTTTCTTCTTTTAGGATTCTTTGGGAACTCTGTGACACAAACTTTATAGGTCTTAAAATCTGGACATTTTTCATTTTCTCAAGAATACTTTCTAGATAATTTCTAGATAGGATAAAACTAAATGTTTGTTCGGACATTTGGGATTTCTTAATACAAAATATCTAAACCCCTGTCTCTCAGAACTTTGGTTGTTGTTGTTGTTTAGTTGTCTAGTCGTGTCCGACTCTTCGTGACCCCATGGACCAGAGCACGCCAGGCACTCCTATCTTCCACTGCCTCTCGCATTTTGATCAAACTCACATTAGTAGCTTCGAGAACACTGTCCAACCAACTCATCCTCTGTCATCCCCTTCTCCTTGTGCCCTCAATCTTTCCCAACATCAAGGTCTTTTCCAGGGAGTCTTCTCTTCTCATGAGGTGGCCCAAGTATTGGAGCCTCAGCTTCACGATCTGTCCTTCTAGTGAGCACTCACGGCCTATTTCCTTACGAATTGATAGGTTTGATCTTCTTCCAGTCCATGGGACTCTCAAGAGTCTCCTCCAGTACCATAATTCAAAAGCATCAATTCTTGAATACTCAGAGAAGCTATGAGCCAAGCCGTACAGGGCCACCCAGGACGGACAGGTCATAGTGGAGAGTTTTGACTAAATGTGATCCACCTGGAGCAGGAACCGGCCAGCCACTCCGGTATCCCTGCCAAGAAAACTCAATGGACAAAAACAACAGAACTTTGGTAGGTACACATTAAAAAGTCCATCTTTCACAATTGAAAACTTTAACCGTGCTCCCTACATATATATGACTCCCAGAAGTAAGCCCTACTGTGTTCAATGTGACTTACTCCCAGGTAAAGGAGTGCCTGAGAGTAAGACATATACCGTATTTTTCGTTCTATAGGACGCACATTTCCCCCTCCAAAAATTAAGGGGAAATGTGTGTGTGTCCTATAGAGCGAATGCAGGCTGCGCCACTAAGCCCAAAGCCAGAACAGGAAGATGGAGCACTGCGGAGCACTCTGTCTCGCTTCTCTAGCTTGGGGACGGCTGCGCGCAAACCTCTGCAGGGCAGCGGGGCGCTGCGCTCCAAAGGCTTCAGGGATCTTTGAGGTTGGCGGTGGGGGAAAGCAGCGCTTCCCCCCACCGCCAGCCCCACAAGCTCTGGTAAATGTACCTTGAACGCACCTTGTTTTAGAGGGGGAGAATAAGAAAAAAAAAATTCCCTGTTCTCCCCCTCCTATGGTCCGGTGCGTCCAATGGAGCGAAAAATACGGTAAACACAATATGACCTACTTCTGGGTTGCCATGTACATTTACAAACTTTTATTATGGTAGCAAGTCTGCATACTTTGCAGTGTTAAATAGTATTTGCAAAAGGAGAAGTCTGAAGGTAACTATACAGTGGTGCCTCGCAAGACGAAATTAATTCGTTCCGCAAGTTTTTTCTTCTTGCGAGTTTTTCGTCTTGCGAAGCACGGTTTCCCATAGGAATGCATTGAAAATCACCTATAATATTCAAACCTTTATTGCATTAGCATACAGCCATAGCAAGATAAGACAATACAAAAATGCTAGAGACAAGCAACCCAGCAAAATTCAAGGCGATATTGCTGGCGTAATGACATTTAAATTACCCTAAGACAATAATGCAAGGATTTAGTTGCCAGCGCCAGAAATCTAATATACGGATATATATAAAGCATAAAATGGCCCCAGAGTAAGCTCGGCACATTGAGTTAAAAAAAGAATGTAATAAAAGAATTAAAACAGGTCCAGGTCTAGGACACACTACCCTGTCAGAGTAGCCCTGAGTTTCAGAGCCTGCACTATGAAGATTGCCACCCCACGTGAGATTTGGGGATTTGCGTCCACAAGAAGCGATTTCAAACAGTCTTCCTTAGACGTAATGGTGGACGGGATCAAAAGGAGGAGCTTAGATCTTATTGGCTCATAAATAGGGCAGTAGAAAAAGAAATGTATGAAGTCCTCTACTTCATTCATTGTGCATGGACATAGACGCTGAGTAATAGGGGTCTTAGAGTAAATCCCCTGAAGGAAGGCCGTGGGTATAGAATGGAAATGGGCCATAGTAAACGCTCTTCTCAAATTGGGCTCCATCAGTTCTATCAAGTAGTTGGCAAGTGATCTTACCACTTTCACTTTAGGGAGCCACATGGAGAGGCGGGCTGTGGTGGACTGTGCCCGGTCCATGGCCTCGTCTCTTGTAAGAATCCAGGCCCGGATTTTATGTTGGTGCCAGGATGACAGCGTGTCTAGATCTGGGAGGGAGTAGCGTGCAGTAATAGTCTCCATGGCCTTGGACCATTTGTTGCTATGGGAACAAATTAAAAAGGCTTGCCTGGCTAGTAGGGAACCTGGGGCATTGATTAATTTACAATAAAAACTAATAATTCTAATGTGGGCTCTCGCAACAATGGAGGGGAGGCCCAGTTCTGTTCTTAACTGTGCAGCAACCGAGCCCTTGGGGAGACCCAGTATCTTTCGTGCAAAAGAGTCTTGCAGAATCTCCAGCCGTTGTAGAGTTTTTAAATTCCACCCCCAAATTTCAACCCCATATAGTAACATCGGGAGGACTTTACTGATAAATGCTTTTCTGATTGGTGGAACCAACTGGCCGCCTTTTGCATAGAAGAATTTCTCCAAGGCTTTGATGGTTCTGCGGGCAGACAGGATGGTCATATTTAGGTGAGCTGACCAGCTAAGCCCATGCTGAAAAGTGATTCCCAAGTACTTGAATGCTGAACAATATTCAATATAGTGGCCTTCGCAATTCCAGAATGACTTCCGAGTTTTCGTACCAAAAGTAAGGTCAGGCATGGAAGAATAGGACATTGACAGATTACCAGGATGAGGGGTGTTTGGCACGTTGCTCTTTAAGGCGGAGGACGAGGTAGTTGATTGCAGATCTATTAGTAGAGGTGAAGGGGGTCTGCGTTGCGATGGTGTATGAGGAACTTCCGCCAGGCGGGCTGCCATATCATCCGTTATTGGAGTCCCAGTGTTTGGCAGGGGTTTCTGGGGTGTTAGCCCCTTCGTGACTGCGTTCCTTTGATTTAATAGGTTGCTATGACCAGGTTTTGAGGAGATTTTCTCTTGAAGTACATGTGTAAGTTGCTGCTTGAGTGTATCGAGCCTGTTTATAACTTCCTGCTGTTCTACTAATGGCAACTCGCCATAGGATGAAATTAGGTCCCTCTCCTCAGGGGCAGCCAGATGACTGGGCCCGCTTTGGTCATGCTTCTCTGTTGCTGGAGTAGATAAACCAGGAAGCTTGGGCTGAGAGGGAGGGTGAGGTTCCCGGGTGGACAGCTTGGGTTTCAAGACTATGTCGCGCCTGTCTGGCGAGCGGATACCTTTTTGTACGATGCTACGGAGAAGAGGTTTAATCCTGGTGTCATTAAAGACTCTCGTTGGGAAGATGCCCCTGGTGGCCAAAAACGCTTTACGCCTAACCAGTATGGAGGGAATTTTTGGTGACTGGAAGGAGAGCAGTACTTTTTGGAGCCGATGGTGGTAGTTTAAAAGTTTCACTGAACTGAGGTCTATTAGCAGAGGCCAAATCTGAAGGAGTTGCCTTAGATGATCTTTGACTTCTCTCGGATTATTCCACCTTGGGGACCTGGGGTCACTACTGCGTATAGTTAGACAAATTTTGTTTGGTTGTAAGATCAGAGATTGAGAGTCCAATTGAGTTTTTAAGAGGTGACCACCAGTACCACTTTCATGTCTAAAAGGGGAGGTACACCTCTGTCCGTTTAAATCCCTCAGAGGCAGGGTGTGGTTGTGCTGGAGCTCTAGCAAATGGGCCTCAAGCTTTTGGTGGAGATTATCCACCTGCATGGAAATCCCTTTTATGCTCTTAAAGATGCAGCGCAGGGTCCTGGTTATTAATTGGAAATGTTCGAGTCCCATGCCATCACCCAGTGCCAGCTCGGACTCCCCCTTCGGGGTGACTCTCACTTCTTTGTCATTATCATTAGCATTAGCATAATTTGTTGCCTTCGAGTTCACCCCCTCCACTTCTATGTTGGCTGCGAGGTCAATGAAGGGATTAAAACGATTGTGAGTTTCAACCGTGTAGCTAACTTCCTCGTTATTTCTGCTACAGTTAAGAAAGAAAGAATCAATCTTAGACTGTTTGGGCCTCGGGGGAGGCATTGCCTCATCCAGGTCCCTTGGCTGCTTGCCATGGCCCATAGTGGAGATTAGGAGAGGTATTCACAATAATTGGAAGTATCTTAATGCACCTTGGAGAATGTTGCAGGCATTGTAGGAAGCAGGGGAGTGATGAGCGAAGAAAAGTAAGTAAAGTTCGTTGCTTACATACAATTCTCAGTCGTTTATCCGAGTGCAACTTTGTCAGACTGCTCGACTGCAGTTGTTACTCGTTGCTGCTCCCTCGTCAATTCTTCTCCTGCAGCTTTGGCCTCTTTCTTTCAAGCAGAGAAGAAGCACTCCAACAGTGTTCACAGAGGATTCTCCATTTTGTTATTATCTGCCAGCTTCATGGCAAATTATGCCTCCTCTCCACTTGCTCACCTGCAATCCCCATTGAAAATCAATCAATGCGTTCCTATGGAAACCGCCTTCAGACCAGGTCCGGGGACAGTCTGTCCCCCGACCTCTTCTGAAGGCTGGGGGGGACGGACAAGGGCTTTTCTTCCCACCACCAGCCTTCAGAAGGCTGTTCTGAAGGCTGGCGGTGGGAAGAAAAGCCCTTCTCCCCACCTCCCGGCCTGCAAGCTCCGGGGGCAGGAGCGCTTTGCTGACGACCGCCAGCATTTTAAAAGCCCCCGCTGTCCCGGGGCGATTTTAAAATGCTGGCGGGCAGCAGCAAAGCCTCCGCTGTCCCGGGGCGATTTTAAAATGCTGGCGGGCGGCAGCGAACGCTTCGCTGCCGTCCCCCAGCATTTTAAGATCGCCCGGGACAGCGGAGAAGTCTCCGCTGTCCCGGGAAGGCAGGCGGGGGGGAAGCAAAGACTTTTGCCCCCCGTCGGCTTTCAGAAGAGGTCCAGGACCTCTTCTGAAGGCCAGCGGTGGGTGAAAGTCTTTGCTCCTGACCGCCAGCATTTTAAAAGAGGTCCCCAGAGATTTCCCTATGGGCTTTCTTCTTGCGAAGCAAGCCCATAGGGAAATTCGTCTTGCGGAACGACTCAAAAACAGAAAACTCTTTCGTCTTGCGAGTTTTTCGTTTTGCGAGGCGTTCGTCTTGCGAGGCACCACTGTATATCAAACTGGCGAGACCATAGCAGCATCCAGTCGCTTAAAAAAAACATGTTTGCTTTACAGCTGAAGTTCTCAGCATATCAAAAACTTTAATATAACAGGATTACCAAATAGTAGGTCACTAATATTTTCTCAAGGAAACCAAACCTCCTCTGAAACTGGCCACGTTCTGCATTTTCATTCATCAGGTTAATCTTTTAAAGGTTTTGTTAAGTCCCCTTTTAGGACGAAAAATAGGATTTTTTAAACTCCTGTTCTATGAACTTGATGTTAGATACAAAGGAGTTGTGAAGTACTGTTAATTTTTAAAAATATATCCCAGAAGAGATGGGGGTGGTGGTTTAGGTGGCCTATTCCAGCTAAACTTTAACCCATTCCCAACCGGGCAGTTGGTGGTCAACGTCCCTGTGGGAAGTGGATTCCTATATTTTCATATTGTGATTTTATTCATGTATCTTTCTTATCTCTAAGACACCTTGTAAGGACTTGATTTCTGAAAGGTTGGGTCTGAATGTTTGTCCCATATTCTTAAATTAATACATTCTGGTTTGCAAATCAAATTGGTTGTATCTCATTGGCAGCAGTTGAGAACACCAAAATACCCCCATAATAGAGAACACCCCCCCATAATAAATGAAGTTCTCTTTTTGTCTTCCGTGCAAAAGCTGAAAACTAGTTAATGAATACTTATACCTAAAGGTCATGTCTTTGAGCAAAATGATCCCATAGCCATTTTCTACTCACCATTATTACATTTTTCACTTGGCAGAGGTGTTTCTCAGATAACCCAGTTGATTTCATTTTTAATAATGGGTGGCTCCTAACAGAATATTAAGAACACAATTAAAATGTATGCAACAATGGCGGCAAGTGTCTTAATAGCACAAGGATGGAAGAACAAGGAAATCCCGACTAAAGAACTATGGCAAGAGAAACTGATGGACTACGCAGAATTGGCAAAATTGACACATAAACTACGTGACAAGGATAACTGTGACTTTAAAGATGAATGGGAACCTTTTACAAAGTACTTAAAGAAACAACAAAATGAACTGGACTCCTTGGCAGGTTTTGAATAAACACTACAAACTTTTTATTGATAACAGCTAGTTAGACAAATTAAGGATCTATACAATTTTGTAATATGCAGAGAATGGCATTTGTTGATAAACCAGAGGGAGGAGCTGAGGAAGTCTGGGGGGGGAGGGGGGAAATAGGGTGGAGTTAAGGAAGATATCTTTTTTGATAAAATGCTTTGTTGAAATTCCTAATAAAAAGTATTAAAAAAGAAGAAGAATACAATTAAAAACACACGTTATCTGGTGTGAAATTCTGCTATGCTAGCTAATATGTCAGACTGGCCTGCAGCTAACTGTAAGTCTTCTCAATTCAATGTCGCACTCTTTAGATCAGGGGTCAGCAAACTTTTTAAGCAGGGGGCCGGTCCACTGTCCCTCAGACCTTGTGTGGGGGGTGGACTATATTTTTTGGGTGGGGAATGAATGGATTCCTATGCCCCACAAATAACCCAGAGATGCATTTTAAATAAAAGGACACATTCTACTCATGTAAAAACATGCTGATTCCCAGAACGTCCGTGAGCTGGATTGAGAAGGCGATTGAGCCTCATCCGGCCGCTGGCCTTAGTTTGCCTACCCATGCTTTAGATTGTTGCATCAGCGCAAGCATTTCAGTTTGCCAGACAGAACAATCCCTCCTCTCTTTCCCCCACAAGCTGTTCTGGGAGTTCACCTGGTTCTCCCCTGCAACAAATTTTGGAAAGGGCATGGTGGTGCGTGAGGGGAGGAGAGAGAGGAAAGCCTTGTTTTACACGCAGAAGTCACTGCATAGGGCTTCCACTGGTGAGATTTTTTAGTTGAATATTGGCCAACAAGAAAAACCGGTTCCATCCCAGGTTTTTCTTTCTGGCTTGGTCAAAAAGATGGATCAGATATAATAAATATGAGACTTCTTCTACACATGTTTTGTTTTGTTTTCTGCATGCTGCACAATAATACTAAAATGAAAGTTGCTGAGCTGAAGCCCTTTCAGAAAGGCTTGGTAGGCCATCCCTATAATTTGGAATTGAGTAGGAGATTGTATCTCATACTGTAGTTGGCAATGAATAGGGAACAGACTGTGGCTTCATCAAGAGAGATTGTGAAGCTAAACTGGCTCCCTCCTTGTTATCCTTCCGTCGTCAGGTGAATATTTTTTTGTTCAACAGCCTATTGGGAACTGACTTTTAATGAAAGGGCTGGTGCCATGTTGTTTTTATTGTAATTATTTGTATGGTTCAAATAGCTTTTCTGTTTTATATGGTTTTAATTCTATGATTCATTGTTTTTTAATTATTGTTCTTCTATGATTTTAGAGGTTCTTGCCTTGAGTTTCATAAGGTGCAAGGGCAGCATATAAATAAATAAACAATAAATAAAATTTGTCTTAAATGTGGAAGGCATGGGTAAATATTCTGACCCCTTAATACAGTACTTAAGGTAAAGATCAGCACACTAATCTTGTGTTATCAGCAAAGTTTAATTCTCAAACAAAAGCAAGCTCCTCTGATCCCTGCGATCTGCTTTGTTCCCTTTTCTTATCTAGCAAAGAAAAATTAAGCTCCCATTCATGTTAAGCCAAAGCTGGGATGATGGTTTATTGCTCCCTAACAAGACACATTGCTAGCCACCTTTTGTTAGAAGTGGGTCTTGAGACGCTCAAAATAAATTCTGAACAAAATTGGTGCAGCAGCAAAGAGTTTCTCGCAAGAGTGGATGTCCAGAGTAAAGGTTATAAGAATTCTAAGGTCTTATATATATAAAATAGATGTTCATAAATGTACCAAGCAAACACATGTCTGAAACCCACAAAAAAGTTCTGAAACTGTTTTCTCTCTTCCAAAATAACCTCAAATATTTCTCTGCAAGGTCAAAGGAAATGGGAAATCTCCCCATTGTCTCTTTGCTCACAAATCCTGTCTCAAGGGCACGTTTAAGATATGTCTATGTCAGTGTTTCCCAACCGGTGTTCCGCGGCACACTTCTGTGCCGTGAGACATCGGCTGGTGTGCCATGGGAGGGAGGCGGGCGAGTCGGGCGGCGAGAGGCGGCGGCGGCGAGGATCCGCGTCGAGCCGGGGGCGGCTCCGTGGTGGTGGTGCCGAGCGGCGGGGCAGCGCGCGCAAAAGGGAGGAGCGCGAGACAGCGGAGGAGGAGGAGGCCGGCATGTCCGGGCAGCAGCAGCAGCAGCAACTCCCGGCGACGGCTCCTCAAGCCCCGCCGCCGCCCCCTCCTCCGCCCGCTATCGCCGCCACCACCACAGCAGCCGCCGCCGCCGCCTCAGCTGCCGCCGTCCCTCAGTCCCTCGCTCTGCTGCCTCCTCCCACCCCGGCAAGGGGGAGGGGAAAAACTTCCACTCTTGTGCGTCCCTCCCGGCGTGACGCTGCGCGCTGACGTCACGGGGCGGGGCTTTAATGGTGGTGTGCCGCGAGATTTTTTTCGGGTAAACAGGTGTGCCGTTGCCCAAAAACGTTTGGGAAACACTGGTCTATGTTATGTACTGAGTTGAATAGGATCCAAAATGCAGCAGTCTGATTGGTCCTAAAACAATAGGATTCAGAATGCAGCAGTCTGATTGGTCCACAGGAGCCACCCAATCCAACTCCAGGTGGAAGTGAATCCGCAACCTGATTGGCCTACAGGAGAATCCTGGAATTAGCCAATCATGTGGGGCCCTTTGTGTAAATAATGTATATAAAACAGACATTTCATGGGAAGTGGCATGCCTCACTACTATGAGCTGAATAAAGATCATGAAATCCACACTCAACTCCGAGTATATTTATATAAGGGCTTGCATCCATGGCTCGGGGTCCTCCTCCTCTCTCCTGCGTGTGGGGGGAGCACCCTGTTGCAATAGCTTTAATAAAGATCAGGCTTATCGCCACTTTGCTTTTGTATATCCTGGTCTGGTCTCTGTTCATTTCCCGAGTGGTTTGAGCTTTAAAAGGTACACTCTCTCCGAAGGTCCAGTCTTCCTTAAGAAGCTGAACCCCTTGAAAGGACCCCTCAATATTCTTGTTTCACCAGTGCAAGCAACAGAGCCACATCCCAGTTACAGGTGTAGGCAAGTTCTTTACCTGCTGTCCTGTTTATGAGCATCCTATCCACAACAAGGTGATCTAACTACTAGTGTAAGCAAATCTGGGCTGTCTGGGCTTGCAGGTGCAAGCATTGTGGCTTGTGTGATAAAGCAACATTATCATTTATCATACCTTTAAATCAGGCGTTTGTTGGCGGCTTACCTAACAAGGCTTTTTAGGGATTAACAAACGAAGCTTTTTAAGGGATTAACAAACCATAATCGTAGGTTTGAGTACAACAAGTACCCAAGATTAAATCTAGCTCTTTCAGAGTCTGCATCACATTCAGCAGGGGCAGGGTGCCTTCTGAGATGATGCCCTGCCTATGCTGCTGAAGCCTGCTCACATTTTCTTGAGTTCTTTCCCCTTGAAAGTCACTGACATTCCCTCTACCCTTGTGGCATGTTGGGAAGAGAGGGTAATTCAGAGATTCCCAGTGCTAGGGGATAGATTCAGATATTCCAACGGAGCTCTAGCTTCAAGCAACCTCTTTCTGGAGCCCTGGCTGCACGCACCCTCCAAGCTTAATGGTGTCTATCAGCTGTGTTTGCCCCACTTGTCCCAGGGGCACAGCAAAAGAGGAGCAATCAGGTACCAGGCATCAACATGCTGTTCAAGCCTGAACAATAAGCCAGCAAGCCTGACTCAGCATGATGTCTGAACATTCCTTCTGATTATTCTAATAAATGATGATGAACAGTAACCTATGGCTGCAATCCTAATGTACACTTACATAGGAATAAGACCCATTGAAATCAATGCAACTGATTGGCATTATCAGGGAGCATTTCTCCATGCGGTATCATTCTAAACATAACCAGGTGTATCTGAAGAAGTGTGCATGCACACGAAAGCTCATACCAAGAACTAACTTAGTTGGTCTTTAAGGTGCTACAGGAAGGAATTTTTTTATTCATTCCTCTTCAGTGGGTGTATTTTTATCTTTCCAGTTTTTTGCCACTATAACCCTTGCTGCTGATGTTGCATACATAAATAGCCTGCTTTTATTTTTGGGAATATTATCTGAAACCATTCCTAGTAAAAATTCTTCCAGTTTCTTGCTAAATGTAGTTTTTATCAATCTCTTTATCTCTTCATAAATCATGTTCCAAAATCTTTGTATCTCTAGACAGGACCACCACATATGGTAGTATGTTCCTATCTGTTCTTTACATCTCCAGCACTTGTTTGATTGATTTATTTTTGCAAGTTTTACAGGGGTCAGGTACCACCTATAGTACATTTTCATAAGATTTTCCCTTATAAGGAAACGAGCTGTGAATTTTATATTTTTAGTCCATAATTCATTCCAAATATTGGGTTTGATCATATGTCCCTGGTCCCTCTCCCATTTTACTGTAATAAATTTTACTTTGATATCCTCCTCCTTTCTTTGCCAATTCAAAAGTAGTTTGTACATTTTTGAAAGTGTCTTTTGATTATTATATAAAATATCCTTCTCCAGATAGGATATTTTTTTGTCAAATCCTTTGGTTCTTTTATCCTTTTCAAGGGCGGCTTTTAGTTGATAGTACTCCAGCCAGGTTATTCCCTTCTGTTTCAATTCTCTTAGGTCCTTTATTTTCGGATCACTACTTATTTCCTCTACTAAATCCTTGTATGTTAACCAATCGCTGTTCATATTTAATCTATGAACCGACATAGATTCCATCAGTGACAGTCACCATGGTGTTTTGGTTACTACTGATTTTTTACTCCCCTCCCATACTTCATATAATGCCCTTCTCACAATATGATTTAAAAATCCTTTGTGGGATTTAACCTTGCCATAGCCTATGTAGCCATGCCACCCATACACAATATCCCATCCCTCCAGATCTAGGACTTCCATGTTTTTAATTAATATCCAGTCCTTAATCCATGTCCAGCTCGCTGCCTCAAAGTACAGTTTAAGGTCAGGGACCGCAAAGCCTCCTTTTCCCTTCAACTCTTTAGTAGCTTAAATTTTATGCGTGGTTTTCCCCCTTGCCAAATAAACTTGGCAAGGTCTTTCTGCCATTCCTTAAAACACTTTATGCCTCTAATTATAGGTATTGTTTGGAACATAAAAATCATCTTTGGCAAAACCATCATTTTAACTGTGGATATTCTCCCCCACAGGGACAAATTCAATTTTCCCCAAGTCTCTAATTCTTTTTTTTATTTCCTTCCACTTCTTCTTGTAATTATCCTTATATAAGTTTATATTCTTATTGGTGATCCAAACCCCCAAATAATTTACGTTATTGGCTGCCTTTAAACCTGTAGTATTTTCCAGTTCCTCTTGTTCCGAATTACGTAAACTTTTCGTTAATAATTTGGATTTTCCTTTATTCAGTTTGAACCCAGGGTTCAAACATTTTGGCATTTTATTCTGAAAACTGACTACAGGGTCAAGGTAATTGGTTCTTTCCCAAATGAGTGCTTCAAATCCCCACTCATTCATTAAGATAACAGAATGGCTTTGAGAAGGTCAATCTAGCCTAACTTATAGGGTTTGGTGTGATAATAAAGAGTGTGTGTGTGTGTGTGTGTGTGTGTGTGTGTGTGTGTTGGGGATGATGGAAGAGAAATTGCTGTGCCCTAAATGAGGCCCTTTGAGGAAGGATGAATGGTATCATCCATTTTTTTAAACCAATACATGATGTGACCCACTTCACCAGAAAGTTTCTGGAGAACATCCTGGGAGTTCATTGTAGTTTTTGTAATGATTTAGAGAAATACAAAAATCCAGTGATGTTTGGGCTAAGGTTTCTGGTGTGTGATCAGACCAACAGTCACACCTGTCTACTATGTAGAGAATTTGACCTGGAATCACACAATTCTGCAAATTGCTATGAGTACGTACATGTGTACATAGAACAAAATAACAACTGCCCTGGGAGAAAAGTGTCAATGCATACACATGGATCAAATATTAAAAGTATTACCTGTTCAGGAGCCATGTATCCTGTTCACTGTTTTCTGCCCTCTGTACTGAAAGGTCATCTACACCTGCTGTTACCAGCCAAAATAACCAATTTTTATTTTATTGTCTCTAGACATTAATATATTTATTGGCTGCTGGAGGGGGACGGGGACAAAAAACAAAATAAAAAAGCCACTCCTATATTCAGACATACAAATTAATAAGATCTGAATGAGTCAGCATAGTCCAGTTCAACAGTTATCCTGCAGAGTCTGAACCATCTCAACTTCTTATCTTCTTTTTTTAAAATGCTGTGCCTTTCAAAAAAAACCTCCCATCTCCCATCTCAATTTCAGTAACGCTATTTCACGCGCCTTCATGTTCATACCCAAGACCATGAACAAAGATAATTATGTATCAATAGAGAATGAAAAGCTAAAGCCTCAAGATGAAAGAAAATGGTTAGCCTAAGACCACCTAGCTGATCGGGTGGTGCTGTGGGTTTGGGTGGCACTGTAGGTTAAACCACAGAGCCTAGGACTTGCTGTTCAGAAGGTCGGCGGTTCAAATCCCCGCGACGGGGTGAGCTCCCATTGCTCGGTCCCTGCTCCTGCCAACCTAGCAGTTCGAAAGCACGTCAAAGTGCAAGTAGATAAATAGGTACTGCTTTGGCAGGAAGGTAAACGGCGTTTCCGTGTGCTGCTCTGGTTCGCCAGAAGCGGCTTAGTCATGCTGGCCACATCACCCGGAAGCTGTACGCCGGCTCCCTTGGCCAATAAAGCGAGATGAGCGCCGCAACCCCAGAGTCAGCCACAACTGGACCTAATGGTCAGGGGTCCCTTTACCTTTACCTAGCTGATAGCCGATGCCAGACATGAACTGATTCACAATTCAGTCCCATAAAGACTATGCTGCACATATAGGGGGCAATGACAAACCTAGACAGCATCTTAAAAAGTAGAGACATCACCTTTCCAACAAACAGATGGTAAGAGAAATAAGATTATCTCTTGATAAGAGAAAGTACAGGCTGAAATTCTGCGGATGGTGGTCTAACAACCGAAAGCAAAGCCTTTCTTTCTATGGGAGCAAAACGCTGAATAACAGCAGAATGCTGAAAGACAGCAGAACGCTGAATTTGAGCCAAATGCTGAATGGCATCTCGGCAGAAATGCCAAACCTGCAGGACTCACACTCGGGCTTTGGGCTCTGAGTGCAGGGTCTGTCCTGTTTGTTCCCAATCCTGGAGCCTAAAGGAACCAGCCTCAGGGTACCACAGACATTGGGTATGAATTACCGTATTTTTCACTCTATAAGACGCACTTTTTCCCTTCTAAAAAGTAAGGGGAAATCTGTGTGCGTCTTATGGAGCGAATGCAGGCTGACCAGCTATCCCAGAAGCCAGAACAGCGAGAGGGATCGGTGTGCAGTGATTCCTCTTGCTCTTCTGGCTTCGGGGATAGCCATGCAAAGCCTCTTGAGTGAGGTGGAGTGCTCCTGCCTCTTCACTCAAGAGGCTTTGTGTTGCTTTCTTGTTTCTTGTTTTCCTCTCTAAAAACTAGCTGCGTCTTTATGGTTGGGTGCGTCTTATAGAGCGAAAAATACGGTAGGACATTTAAGTGCTTTTAAAAGTAGGCACTGCAACTCGTTACGATGTTTCAGCTGTTGCGTAGAAAGGGAACTCCCCATACTCACGTTCCTTTCTTCCAATACTCACCGGGATACTGCAGAGGATGCAGGGACGCATCTGTAGCTCTTGCCGGTGTGGTATAGTGGTTAAGAGCAGTAGTCTCGTAATCTGGGGAACCAGGTTCGCGTCTCCACTCCTCCACATGCAGCTGCTGGGTGACCTTGGGCTAGTCACACTTCTCTGAAGTCTCTCAGCCTGACTCACCTCACAGAATGTTTGTTGTGGGGGAGGAAGGGAAAGGAGAATGTTAGCCGCTTTGAGACTCCTTAAAGGGAGTGAAAGCTGGGATATCAAATCCAAACTCTTCTTCTTCTTGCCGAGCGAAGTGAGTAAAACCAGCCCCATGGACCTGGGCGCCAGATGAAGTGATGGACATGAGGCAGGAGTTGATAATGCAGGTAAGCTGTGCACAGGTGAGCTGAAAGCGAGCTGCCGGCCAGCCCTGTGGAGCCTCCTTTTATTGAGACAAATATGCAAACCAGGCAGATACATTTTGGGCTGTGACCTTTACACATCTTCCAGTCCCGAGGTCGTGGGGTGGTACAAAGTTATTTTGGCACCTGTTTCCACCGCGTCATTTTCCCCTTGCACAGTGTATGACGAAAGAGACAAAAGGTCTCAAAGACAACGGTTACAGACAGGGCACCGCAGACTACTGAGACCGCAAAAGGGTAGACAGAGGCAATTATGTTCAGACAGCCGTGGCTTTGTCTGTGAGGGGTGTGTGTGATCCGCACCCCAAGGTCACACGTGCAGGCAGGCTGAGGCTGCCTGCGGGTGGGGAAGTGTGCTCCCTCCGGACCCCACTCCGCAATCATCCCTACAAGTGAGAGCTGGACCATAAAGAAGGCTGATCACTGAAGAATTGATGCTTTTGAATTATGGTGCTGGAGGAGATTCTTGAGAGTCCCATGGACTGCAAGAAGATCAAACCTATCAATTCTGAAGGAAATCAGCCCTGAGTGCTCACTGGAAGGACAGATCCTGAAGCTGAGACTCCAATACTTTGGCCACCTCATGAGAAGAGACGAGTCCCTGAAAAAGACCCTGATGTTGGGAAAGATTGAGGGCACAAGGAGAAGGGGACGACAGAGGACGAGATGGTTGGACAGTGTTCTCAAAGCTACCAGCATGAGTTTGACCAAACTGCAGGAGGCAGTGGAAGACAGGAGTGCCTGGCGTGCTCTGGTCCATGGGGTCACGAAGAGTTGGACATAACTAGACGACTAAACAGCAACAACAACAAACATATGGGGGCGATGCAACAGATGCATGTAGCTTTCCTATGGCTCCATATACACAGGAAGGAGTTTATAAAAGTAAACATTTAAGGAGTTGGGTAATGCAGCAACTGAATAGGTGAGTGTGAGCACTGCCAGAAGAAGAAGAGTGCTGGGGGAGCGCACCACCCCTGGCAGCGCGATCCTAGCAGGGTGCCATTGCCCAGCCTGCACTGGGCACCAATGCCCCACAGGCGGCGTGCCCCGCCCCCAGGATGCTCACCAGCCCCGCCCTGCCTGCTCTCCGTCCCCCGGTGCCAAAGCAAAATTATTTCATAGCACACCTTCATGTTCTTCCCATTTAGTATGTTATAATTTGAGTACATGACCTGAAAGCAAAAAAGACTGAGAACATTTTTTCCCCGTGCATAAATGTATCTAGCACTTAAACATTATTTTATTCTTAACCGAAAGGCTTCAGATAATAACCTCCAAATCCAAAGGTTTAAAATTTACAATATTGGTCATATTTTAACTTTGCACCCAGTTTAGTTCCTGCTAAGCACTCTTCAAATTTTGCATCCATTTCCTGGCTCTGAGCTTCAGTGAACAAAGTCTTCCAGTCACCCACAGCACCTATAAAGAAACAATGAGAACTGAATCTCACTCTTTATGCCTTTCTGTATAGAGATTTAGATAACAGATTTATGGTTTCTGAATGTTGAAACAAGTGAATGTATTGTCATCTGTCTCATCCTGCAACCCCAGGCACACTTGCTTGGGTGTAACCAAGGAAAGACATTACTAACATGCATCAGATTGGGGCTATCTGGAGATGTCAACAGCGAGTGACAGAAACAACTGAGAGGTATATAAGCAGATGCGACCAACATTGGGTCCAATGGTCAAGGTGGCGGTTTCTGCATGCGCTGTAGAAGGAAGTGAGAGGCAGATTGGGTTTGTCAACCTGGGAAGGTAGCCCATCTAGGAGAAAACTCTGATCCTAAACCTCAGCTGCCTTGCGGAATATCTTTGAGACAAGCAAAGGCTAAGGGGTGTATTAGATTGGGTGTTGGCAGTTTAATATTTCTCTTTTAGGTTAGTTGCTGGCAAAGAAAGTTGGAAAGACCAGTTTCCTCACCTTGGTTAAACTTGTTACTCTTAGATAATGGAGTTTTGTAACCATCTCCCTGCCTGGAGCTGCCCCAAGCCACCCAGCCTCTAGATTCTCTGAAAACTATTTGGTTCTGAGCTCCAGCCAATGGCGTACTGTGGATTGCTAGCACCTGGGACAAGGCAGCAGCATACCCCACACATCCTGCTTGGCAGGGGGTTGGACTCGATGGCCCTTGTGGTCTCTTCCAACTCTATGATTCTATGATTCTATCCCTCAATATGTGGGTGGGTTTATTAAGTGAACTAGGCTCTCTTAAGGGGGCACACAAAGTTCTGGAGTTGTGGTGCTTCACTGGCAAAAGCGCAGAGGGGCTTTTTTTAGCTGCGGTGCAGAGGGATGGCCAGAGAGTGTGGGGGGGGGAGAGGTGTTGGGGGTGAGTGGTGACCTGCCTCTACAAGGGGTGTGACAAGAGAAGAGGAAGTTTTTTAAAAATAGATTCCTTCCATGCCACCTTAAACACCATGCAGGTGCTGCCACCGCCACACAGCTTCAGTTCTGAGGCAGAATCAGGTTCCTGTGGCTGTAGGGGAATGGCGGGAGGGGGGCACACCAGGGAAGGAGGATGCTGAGTGGCTTCTCTCTCTGAGGTGCAGCTGCGGCTCAGCAGCTTCAAGAGCTCAGATGAGCGAAAAGTGGAAATTTTGGGCTCCTAAGAAGTTTGCACCCAGGGCAACTGCCTCTATGGGCCCCCCATGCTATGCCACTGGCTCCAGTTCCATCCCTGGATCTGCTTTGTTCTGTGTTCCTTGACCCAAATATTGTAATTTCCAAGCCTCACCCAAGTGCTAACATTTTTAATACTGGCAAACGTCACACATCCCTGAACCGGGTGAAGATCGTGGAGTGCAGTCCACTGTGCTTAGAATTTTTTAAAAACTGTTTTAAGTTGTTTTAAACTGCTTTTTAATTTCTTAACTGTACTGTTTCATTATTTGCCGCCCTCGGCTCATGGCTTTTATGCTTCTTATTCCACATTACTGGCAATTATTGGCAGGAGACAATGCAGAAAACTGTGATGTCATGGCACAGGTAACTTCCACTTTTGCAGAAGCTGCTTTGTTATAAACAGCTGATTTGGCCTATTTAAAACATGGCATGGGCAAACTCTACTGTGGCTAATCTGTTTACAGTCATAACACTTAGGCATTATTTCTATCCCAACCTACTTGGAAATAAGCCCCACTGAATTGCATCTATCCCACTGTGCAGTCCTGTGCTTGTCCACCTAGAACCTTTCAAGTTCAGTAAGATCCCCAACTCCCTGATCACTTAGACCACTATTCACAGTTTTAGTTGTCTTGTTTGATTATTGACATAATAAAACATGAGCTGCCCTGGACTCATGGTTTTTATGCCTCGTACTCTACATAGTTGGAAGCTTTTAATGTTTAATAGGTTATTGTATTTTAGTGTTTTGTGGGAAGCTGCCCAGAGTGGCTGGGAAAACACAGCCAGATGGGCAGGGTATAAATAATTATTATTACTATTGATAGGAGAGAATGCAGAAAACTGCGATGTCACAGCACAAGTAACTTCTACTTTTGCAGACTAATTTGGCCTATTTAAAATATGACATGTGCAAACTCTTCTGGACCAGAAGACTTCCTTGTTCTAATTATTGCAGAATGGTCTTACAGAGGCTTTTTAGGGCTTCTCAGTGTTTTTGAACTTTGGTTCTATATGTGGGATGGGAGTGAGGAAGAGGGAAATGGAGCAAAACTATTTTCAAGATACAGTGGCACCTTGGGTTAAGTACGTAATTCATTCCGGAGGTCTGTTCTTAACCTAAAACTGTTCTTAACCTGAAGCACCACATTAGCTAATGGGGCCTCCTGCTGCTGCCGCACCGCCAGAACATGATTTCTGTTCTCATCCTGAAGCAAAGTTCTTAACCCGAGGTACTATTTCTGGGTTAGTGGAGTCTGTAACCTGAATCGTATGTAACCTGAAGCATATGTAACCCGAGGTACCACTGTATTGACAAAATATAATGTTTAGTTGTTCCCCCCCCATAAATGGCACCGCTAGAGGGCGCTTGTGTTACTGGAAGAAAGAGAATTCAGTGCAAACGAGTGGCATAAAATCAATACAGTACTGCAGTACCTTTCCTGAAAAGGACAGGAGCAAACCGACCATGTGTTTCTTCAGATTTACTGCTCATTGCTTGGAACGTAGAGCTCTCTGCAACAGACTTAATCATTTCATCAGACAGAGGCAGCTCATAAAATTCAGCTATGCGCTTCACTCCTTCGTGAAGATTCTGGAAAATAACAGTAAAGTTAGTTATGATTTCATAAATATATTTGGTACAAAGGTAGAGCCCTAAGACTCAATAATTGGGCAGGCTAAACATCTAAATAAATATATTCATAAATGTATGTGCTATAGCTTCCTAAAGTGGTGCATCTGATATTAGCAAAAGAAGTGCAGTGTGAAAGGAAACACAGAAACATTGTCACAGCGAAGGTAAAGGTAAAGGGACCCCTGACCATTAGGTCTAGTCGTGGCCAACTCTGGGGTTGCAGCGCTCATCTCACTTTATTGGCCGAGGGAGCCGGCGTACAGCTTCCGGGTCATGTGGCCAGCATGACTAAGCCGCTTCTGGCAAACCAGAGCAGCGCACGGAAACGCCGTTTACCTTTCCGCCGGAGCGGTACCTATTTATCTACTTGCACTTTGACGTTCTTTCGAACTGCTAGGTTGGCAGGAGCTGGGACCAAACAACAGGAGCTCACCCCGTCGCGGGGATTCGAACCGCCAACCTTCTGATCGGCAAGTCCTAGGCTTTGTGGTTTAACCCACGGCGCCACCTGCCTCCCGCCACAGCGAAGGTACCATCATTTACTTTTCTATTTGCTTCTGTAACTTAGATTCTTGAAAAACATTTCTTTTTTCAAATATCTGCTACCGATCTTTTCCATTTCCAGTGTGTCATATATTCAATCAGCCATATTCCTTTTAATTAAAAAATAAACTTAGTTATTCAAAGTCCCAAATAAACTATAAAAAACCCAAAAATAAATTAAGTGCAAGCCTATCAATATGCAAAAAGAGATTACACCACAAAACTTAATCACACTGGCATAGTGGTGTGCTTAGTATTTAATCAAGTGCGGGGCCATATTTTTTTAAAAAAAATTTTTAAGACATTTAAATATCCAAACCTTCTAACAAAAGAGAAATATACATATAGAATAAAATACTCATACTTAATAGTAGCCATAATAGAAGAAAAGTAAAATCATTATCTCAGTTTCTAAGAATGCTCACTTCTTTCAGCTCTTCATACGTGATGATCATGACATTTTCTTCATCCACATGTTTGTCCCAAGCAAAGATATAGTCAAAGTAGGATTTCCAGCAAACTGAAATAAAATGCAAACAGCATATTTCAAAGCATGGAGGGGGAGGGGGAATGACATCAGAATACAGTTGTACCTTGGTTCTCGAACGCCTTGTGACTCGAACGTTTTGACTCCCGAACGCCGCAAACCCGGAAGCGAGTGTTCCGGTTTGCGAACATTTTTTGTAAGTCGAACGTCCAACACGGCTTCCGATTGAGTGAAAGAAGCTCCTGCAGCCAATCGGAATCCGTTCTTTGGTTTGTGAACGTTTTCAGAAGTCGAACGGACTTCTGGAATGGAGTCTGTTCGAGAACCAAGGTACAGCACTTCATTCATTCACTTTAACCCAACACTGGAGCTATTTTCATGACATGTAAAATCTGTACACAAATCATCAGAAATTGAAAGGAGGCCTAAATTCACTTTGGCATTTATGACTGGCCGTGAATTGGCAGGGTTTCGGACGGGCTCTTCCACAAGCGAACCTGGAGGTGCTGAGGATTAAACCTGGAACCTTCTGCATATGAAAGAGATGCTGCCACTGATCTTCTATAGGTGCCTAGGCCACTAAGGGAATAGAAAGAAGGGTGAGGGGAATGTCTTTTACCATATGTGGCCTGTCTGCAAGGCTTTTAAAAACTGTTGCTGCTCATATAAATGAACATAATATTCATTCTTATGATTGAACCATGCAATTGTAGAATTGGAAAGGGACACGAGGGTCATCTATACCTATTATACTAAAGGGCTGGTATAAAATGTCTCAAGAAAAGGGATATTATACATGCAGAAGAGGGCAAGTGCAGCCAGAGTTTTCCTTGCTGAGGTGGTTGACTATTTCTAAGTTGTCCAGTTCTTGAGACCAATGTGCGTGTATCTCTTGAAATGGACAGGTCAAAAAACAAAGGTGGTTGTGACTATTTAGAATTTGCCATTTGTTAAGCTCTTAAAACAAATGACATGATTGCTGCAGAAGTCCTGATGTCATGGGGGAAATCCTGCATAAGTATGTTCAGCATTGACTAATCTGAAATTAGAAACATGGGGGGGAAATCAGTCTGAGCTCTAAAACTCCTTCAGATTAACTGGGTTTCTCCTTTGTGGTAGGCAATAGCCCTCTGTGCCACTGTAAGATTCCAGTTTTTTATATAATATGAACCGCCCTAAAACCTTCTGACGAAGGGCAATATATAATCTAATAAATAATAATAATAATAATAACAACAACACAATCTCATTATCAATTGATGATGCAAATCTGAGTAAAAGAAACATCGTCTGTGGGCTTCTTCTTGCAATCGAGAGCCCTGCTCATTTGAAACTCGTTTCCATTTCATCTGAAAAGACATTGTGCACAAATACTTTGTGGGAAGTTTCAGCAATACAGAAAGTGAGAACTTCTAATATTATATACCTTCCCCACTCATGAACTTTGGAAAAAAATCATCCCAAGAACCGACATCTGGAAGAACAGGGTTTTTGTTGTAAAAATGATAATAGGATACAGCAGCATCTTTGGGATTTCGGAAAACGACCAGCATCTATTTAAAAAGAAAGAAAGAGATATTAGATTTTGTTGCTTAAAGCAAGTTATGTCATCTGGTGATATGAACTACAGTTGACTAGCAACTTGCGCAGGGGTTAGGTTCCGAGAATTGCACGTGAACCTGAAATCTTGTGTAGCCACAACAACCCCAGAACCTTCCAGGGCTGGAGCATCAAGCTCTCAGTCTTGCTTGCTGGGCTCTGGGCGAGAGCCTCTCACACAGGTTTTAGGAGACTCCTTCAATATCTCATAGGAGCCTAGTCACTTACCTTCACCTTTTTCTCAATAAAAGATTTCGGAATGTTATCATAATGGAGATGTGTAGAAATAATACGCGGAGAAGGCTGCTTTTCCAGCTCCTGGAATGAGAATTAAAGGAATGTTGATCTGTTGTTGTCATTTCAGGATCTAGGGAAGTTGTTATTTCCTCCTTTTTATTGATTCATATAATTGGGGGGGGATTAGTACTTTGAGTTACATGATAAAAATAGAAAACAACAAAGTAAACAATGGGTTTGTAGTAGTAATGAAATGAAATGCAAAAAGTACAGATACAGTATTAGGGATAATTCACTGTTTTTGAGAAGCACCTCCATCAAGTAAATGGTTATGTCCTCTGAGGAACATAGGATGACACGTATATTCTATTTTGCTTTCCATTTGTAAATTGATATAAATGAAGTATATTTTCTGTGTTTATCGAAAACTGGCTTCAATGTTCAACAAATCTAACTCTATCTCTTATGTATGCTACACAATCACATATAATAGCTGTAAAGTGTCCGCCTTCTGTGTGGCACATGTAAGCATTTGCTAGAGTAACTTGGAAATCATGCCAACCTGAAGTTTTGTGGGCGGTCCAAATTCAAGTATTGGGCAGTTTTCTATTGGTGGTAAGTCCTTGTAACTTGGAATCACAGCTATCATGTCATTTACTATTTTGAGCATCCAGTTAGTACCTACAACATAAATGCAATTAAGACATATATGGTTTGCTGGAGCTTAAGTTACGCAACCAAATGCAAAGTTATGTTCATCTATGCCAGTCAACTTTAATCACAGATTTTCAACCAGAGGGTCACAAGACCACACCAAGTGTCACAACAAAGCCATAGACACCATGCAAGGTTTGTTTGTCAAATTGCAACAGAAGGTACTTTCAAATGACAGCTTATTCATTGTGGACGCAGGTGCTCATGCATGCAGGTTTTCAACGGCATCCAAAATCCCCATTTACCATTTCTGATAAGCACAACAAAACACGGAAATGATAAATCCAGATTAAATGGCTGTCGCCACCATGCAAGCCCCTTGGCTGGCCCTGGAGACTGCAGCCTTTTATTCCCTCTTCTTATGTGAGACAGCTTCCTCCCCACTTGGCCCTAGCCCAGCCTTGCCGCAGCCTCCTCCCTACCTGTTGTTGGTAACGTGCTGCCTAGTTTTGGAAGAGACTATACTTTCCATTTCAGAGGCCTCACTGAGCCAAATGGAGGATGGGTTGGAGCCAAGGACTTATGAGGCACACAGCTCCTCTCCACATAAAAGAGGGCCTTGAGTCACTGCTCATGGCTGTTGTGGGGTGCTCAGCCACTGAGGAAAGAGTCAATCCAGGCACCCCAAAACCCGGGCACCTGGGACCCATTTCAGTTCATTTTGGGTATCAAATAAACACTGGTTTCCTTGTTCAAACTTTAATAGAAGGCACTTCCACACAACAGCTTATTATTCATTGTGGAGTCAGCTGCTCAGGTTTGCAGGTTTTGCATTCAAAATCCCCGTTTATGAAAAGCACAACAAAACATGGAAACTGTAAATCCAGGTTACATGGGGGAAATAAACATATGAATCGTATGTGATCAGATAGCAGTTGGTAACCCAATCCATTCCTCTTTAATTCCATTAAAAGCTGGATACTCACCACATTTTGGATAAGCAACAATCAGCCTATCGTCCTTTCTCGCTTCCATGGCTGCTACTGCTTCAAAGGTCTCAAGACTACAAAGGCGTTTTGGATACAGCACTCCTCTGAATGTAAACAGCAGCTCCTCATTCTCCTTAGTTTGAGTTGTAGCTAAAATATTGTCTATATTTTCCACAAAACGCGGCTTTTTCTTGGCCATGCTTTACTCTTGTAGGCTGCCTCGGTCTTTTCACATTCCTTTTCAAGAGACAGACTTGGTTCTGCATAACCAGTAGTTGCACTATAAGGATATATATGAGGAGGACCTAGCAATTCTGAATCACAGGAACTTGTACACTATGTACCCAATTGAGCCTCTGGCTTGGAACATTCCCGTTTTATGAAAATATGAATTACACAATATTGGCTGAGCTGGGTGCTTTCTCAGGGGAAAAAATCACTTGGAAATGACATTGCAACACCCGAGGCCCTGTAGGAGGGGAAAAGCAGCTGGAAACCATTCCATGAAGTAGCTCCTTGTCTCTTTATGTAATTATCTTTTGGTATTCTTTGGGAACTCTGTGAAACAAGCATTATAGAGCTTAAGAATGTGCTCTAGAATTTGAAAGTGTATCAAGTAAGATATGAAACAGGTTTCTGGCATTCATATATCCACTTATCGGATTCCCACAGAAAGGTTCATTTCCGATTATATGGGATGGGGTGAGAATGCAGACTCTTATTTTGTTACCAATGGCATCCTTTGGTTACTGAAAGAAACTTGCATGCACCAGGAGAACTCTAACCATCCATCTGGAAGCACCCTTTGTTAACCACTCTGGGAAGTACCGTATTTTTTGCACCATAACACTCACATTTTTCCTCCTAGAAAGTAAGGGGAAATGTCTGTGCGTGTTATGGAGGAAATGCGTACGGGTGGCATGCCTACGGATTTTCCTCCTCTAAAAACTACGTGCGTGTTATGGTCGGGTGCGTGTTATAGAGCGAAAAATACGGTATATTGCGGGGGTGGGAAGCTATATATCCTACTAAAGAAATAACTGTTAAGTGTGTTTAGGATTACAGCCATAGTGTGCCAGTAACGACACCCCTAATTTTGTGTTAACTGTTGTTGCCTTATTGTCAGGAATGATCCATATGGACAAGGGCCAATGCTTTAGGCGGCAGCAGAGCTGCTTACATTAATGCAAGAGCTTTGCTCACTGTTTTGGGCTGTGCTATGCACATTGATTGTGCTGGAAAGTCAGTTTTGGAGGACAAGATCTGCACAAACACACCGGAGGGGCAGGGAGATCGTTCTGTCTGCCAGGCAGAACTACTTGCATTGATGGAACCTTAGTGCAATGTTGAATTCCACTCATAGGCTCCCGTTTGTAAAAAAAAAATTAAAAAAAGTAAATTAAAAACTTCTTTTTATGGATGGGGCATGGAAGATTTGAAGAAGTTAAATTAGTCTTTAATATCTATTATTCCTTCATAAAATGTGTTTGCCAATCCTGTAGCACTTTACTCGCGTTCAAAACTGATGGAATTAAACAGGCCCAGATTTGAGGGGCATTTTACTGAACAGGGTAAATTAGACGTGGCTGCTTTATTTTACTTTCTAGATAGGATAAAACTAAATGTTTGTTCAGACATTTAGGATTTCTTAATACAAAATATCTAAACCCGTCTCTCAGAACTTTGGTAAGTACACATAAAAAATTCCTACACTGCTTCCTACATATATATATATATGACTCCCAGAAATATACTTGTGCTCAATGTGATTTACTCCCAGGTAAAGGAATGCCTCAGAGTAAATTCATTATTACTTACTTCTAAGTAGACACAGGGTTGTAATGTATGTTCACAAACTTTTATGATGATAACAAGTCTGCATACTTTGCAGTGTTAAATAGCTTTTGCAAAAGGAGAAGTCTGAAGGTATATGTATCAAACTGGCAAGGCCATAACAGCATCCAGTCACTTAAAAAAACATGTTTGCTTTACAGCTAAAGTTCTCAGCGTATCAACAAGCTTTAATGTAACAGAGGATTAACAAATAGCAGGTCACTAAGATTTCCCCAATGAAACCAAACTGACCCTGAAACTGGCCAGTTCTGCATTTTCATTGTCAGGTTAATCTTTTAAAGGTTTTGTTACCCCCCTACCACTTTTAGGACAAACATTCTAATCTGCAAGTAAGTTCAGATGGAAATCTTGTATTTTAATTTGATAGCCATGTCCAAATTCACACATCTTTTTTATCCTGGGTGAACAAATGTGAATTACCGGTAACTACAATATTCACAATTGCTGACAATTAGACTAGCCCAGAGCTTTCCAAGCTGCGTGTTGTGATACATTAGTGTGACGTGATACATTAGTGTGTCGGTTGCAGTGTGCAGATGTGTCACACAAACCCTCCCAGGGCTGGAAAGGGATTAGTTTAATTTCTGGTTTGCTAGTAAAACTGAATTACTGTGTCGCGAAATGATGCATGTCTAAAAAGTGTGCCACCAACATTAAAAGTTTGGAAAGCTTAACAGGTCCACTCAAAAAAGAATGTTCTAATAATGAGCTGTGAAGTACTGTAAATTTTAAAAAATACATCCCAGCAAAGAATTGGGGTGCGGGTAGGCAAAGATGACATCAGAGCCAATTCCAGCTAATCTTTAACCCTTTTCCACAGGGCAGCTGGTGGTCAAAGCCCTTATAAGGATCCTGATGCATTGCTATCTTTTAATGTGGTTTCATTCATGTATCTTTCTTACCTCTAAGCCGCCTTATAAGGACTTGTATCCTGAAAGGTGAGGTCTGAATGAGCTCTACCTTTAAGCGGCACCTTCTAAAGCCTGGCCAGACACATCCAGTTTAATGGAGGTTTTCTGCTTTGTTTCTCCACTTTTACCAGGGGTGCAAGCAAAGCAGGAGCAAACAAGCATCAGCATACTGTTCAAGCCTGATCAACAAACCAGCAAGCCTGACTTAGTATGATGTGTGAACATACCTTCTGATTATTAAAATAATGGGAGCGATGTTCTATCCTTTGGGCTCTAGGTTGCCCCCATTCCAGGGACCACAGGATGATAGCCTAGCTTGTATTATTTTGTTTTCTCCGAAAGAATAGCACAATAAAAAGCAATGACAAAAAAATTTAACTTTTTAATCAAGCCAGATACTGTACAGTGGTATGAATCTTTATATATATTTTTATATACATTTTAAAATATTCAGCGGATGAGTTCTCTGTTGAACGGTGTTTGCAGGTGTAATGAATGTCCTGGAAGACTAGTGGAACCTATGAAAGGAGAGATTTAAAACCAGAATAAATTTCATTACCCAAAATTAAATGCATTATTCATACACATTAATTATCACAATAGCAAATAAATAAACTGAAAATGGAAGAAATCATATTGAGCCACAAATTCTTAAAAACTTGCTTTCAACCTAAAAATAAGGAAGGTTCACATTTTAGTAGCAGCAATTCTGCATGTGGCCAATGCCAGATATAATTTTGACATCATAGAATGTCATTTAATATATATTTCTCCAAATATACCTGAAGCGTATATAACCCAAGGTACCACCGTATATAAATTGTTGAACTAAATTGATTGATTGATTGATTGGAATAAAAATAAGTACTCTGTCTCCAAGGCTATTGTGTTTCCCTTCCCTATTCAGGGTCTATTTGTGTGTCAGGGGATCTAGAAAAGCCTCCTCCTAATCCACCCATGGTATCCCCCTTTTTTGCTGTTGCACTTGCCACAAGGAGGTTTGCCAGGATGGACCTTCTCCTCTGCCCATGGGCCTTTGCCCAAAGGATAGAACACCACTCCAGGGACCACAGGATGATAGCCTAGCTTGTATTATTTTCAGAAGGCAATTGCTTGCCAGGCTCACACAGTGGTATTACTACCCCAACAAATCAATACAGTGGTACCTCAGGTTACAGACACTTCAGGTTACAGATGCTTCAGGTTACAGACTCCGTTAACCCAGAAATAGTACCTCGGGTTAAGAACTTTGCTGCAGGATGAGAACTGAAATTGCGCACTGGTGGCGCAGCGGCAGCGGGAGGCCCCATTAGCTAAAGTGGTGCTTCAGGTTAAGAACAGTTTCAGGTTAAGAACGGACCTCCAGAACGAATTAAGTTCTTAACCCAAGGTACCACTGTACAGTGCACTTTACACTAAATATAAATTTAATTTTTGATATGGTCATTTCTGTCACTCACTAACCTTGCTTACCTAAATTCTGCCTTTGTAAAAGATTGGGAAGGCTGATCGGCTGTCTTGTCACTGATGAGAGTGAAGGTGTTGGTGTGCATCGATAATGCTGCATAGTTCTTTGTCCAAATCCATCTGGCGTTTGATCTCTATTATTTTGTGTTGATACGAATGGTGACATATAAGAAGTCTCCCTATTTGGCATTCTTAAGGACAATGACCTAAAAAGTAGAAGGACAAGACAGTGTCTATATCTCATATTGAGAAAGGTAGGCCTATTGTATAATCAATTCTAGCAGGATGTACATTTTTGTTTAGCAAGAGGCATGACTTTTATTATTTATTTGCTACATTTATAGACTGTTAAACATTTATTAAACTTTGTGTATTATGGAAATGACAAAACGGAAAAGTAATAAATTACATCCGCCTCGCAGACGTTCTAAGTTGCGAACATGGCAAACCCAGAAGTAAACACTGGGTTTGCCGCGATTCGTGCATGCGGAAGCGGCTTCTGCCATCTGCATGTGCGCACAAGCGGCTGCCACCTCTACACATGCGCAGAAGCATGCTGTCGCCGAATGCGCATGCGCACAACGGCACCTCTACTAGTGCCTGGTTTCGTCTAGCCGACGGGCCTCCGGAACGGATTATGATTGTAAGTAGAGGTTGTACTGTACTGTTAGGAGATACCCCACAAGAGAAAAAAAATACCAAGGTACATTCCACATATTTGGTGAATGTATTCTTGGAAGTTTTATTCCGTCAGAATAAAAAAGAAGGGAGATATTAAGATTAGGATTTCGTTTTCAACAAAGCAAACATTTTATTAATATTTAACACAATAAATAAAAATGTCACAAATAAAAATTTCAAGCAAGATATATTTGAAAACGGAGGCCAGTTTGAATGATAACTTTTTTCTTTGGAGAAACAAAATTCCTAGATGTGAACCGCCCTGAAATCTTATGAGGAAAGGTGTTAAATAAATAAATCTTCAATCCAAGTTGTTCACCGCTGCTTCGCACAGCTACTGGTGCACCTACAGCCTGGCCACTCACATGCCTCCACTCAATCCAACGCCCCGCATTCACAGTCCTGCATAAGGGGGTATGGGTTGCAGCCCAAAGTGGAAAAACACGCCCCTTGCATTTCAAAAGTTGACTCTTACTGCTAAGTTGGTTTTAGTTACCTTACAGAGCCTGATGAACTGTTTTGAGAAGAAGTCATTCCAGACAATTGAGAACCTCTCCATGTAACACTACCTGTAAATAACATTCCTGAATATATTAGAACATTTAAGAATTTAGATGGCATACTACACTATTTTGAAAGCACATATCCAGAAATGCATAAATATAATATACCTCTTGAAAAAGTGAAATGTCAATGTATCCTTTGGATTACTTGAAATTATCTATTACGTTTGAAGCCAGCAAGATGATTGACAGTCAAACTTTCAGCAACAATGTTTTTACCATTACAAATGGGCCATGGTTTTGTAAAAAGTTACAAATCCAATGATAACATTAAAAAACTAATAAACATTATCTACTCCTATATTATTTTTCTGTAATTTGGTTTTTTATTATCTTCCTAACTATCTATATGTTCCTCTGGATCTCGCTTATATACAGTGGTGCCCTGCAAGACGAAATTAATTCGTTCCGCAAGTTTTGTCGTGTAACGAATTTTTCGTCTTGCGAATCACGAAATCCCATAGGAATGCATTGAAAATCAATTAATGCGTTCCTATGGTCAAAAAAAGTCCAAACAAAGCCAAATTTGGTACAACAACAGCTTATTAACTGCTCTTTAAAGTCACACATACTGTAAAGAGCAGTTCAAAAATTGAAGGGAAAATAAATTAATTTTATAAACAAAACATGTCTTTGTTTTTAGACAAAGGAAACAAAGCCGCGAGACGTTTTCGTCTTGCGAAGCAAGCCCATAGGGAAATTTCGTCTTGCGAGGCAAATCGAAAACGGAAAAACCTTTCGTCTAGCGAGTTTTTTGTCTTGCGAGGCATTCGTCTTGCGAGGTACCACTGTACTGATGAATCAAATTTGTTAAAATACTTCTATATATGATGAAAATGTGAACAGTGCTTCTTCCACAAAAGTTAGAAACTGAAATCTATGTAGTCCAAAGCACTATATTTATTAGAAAAGTCTGAAAACTTTTCACCTGTATGAATCTTAGTATCAAAAGGCTGACATATATGGTATAAAGTTTAACTAAGTATTGAGCAGACTAGCCAAGCTACCCTTTGAACAGAATGTAGGGTTGTTAGACATTGCATGATTCTCTAAAAGGAATTGGCTCCTTCAAGTATTCAATCTGAATTCCTGAAAACCCTCAAGGAATTTTTGAGTGTTTAAAATATCATCTCAGCTACCTTCTACCCTGTCCCATCCTCAAGGGTAGCAAGTGGTGGTAGGTGTGCATGAACAAAACCATTATCAGGGTGCAAGCTAAATTATACCTATTCCTACTCAGCTTTTAAAAATTGGTCATTATATCTTCTTACCCATATGCCCATTCTGAGGTGGGCTTATCAATGATATCCTGGTTGGTCCAGTAGTTGTTTCGGTCTAGATGTATTCAGAAAAATTGACAGTATAATATGTAAAAACATAGAAAATAAATAATTTCAGTTTTTTAAACAAACTGTTGCTGTATCATGGACATTTTTGCTTGCCAGTAATTTGATTGTTTCTTGACAAGGAGATAGTATTAACTTGTACTACTTAAATTCAATAAAGTGCTTTATTAACCTATTCTGTATTTACTAAAATAATCTGTTAACCACCTTCCAAGAGGCTCAAGCTATCATGCAAAAAAGTAAAACAAATAAAATAAAAAATTGCAATAAAAATTTGCAAAAACAATAAACGGAATAAACAGCACTAAGCAAAACAATTAGCCAGCAGAACGGAAGACAGAATGGAAGGCAAGGTTTTAAACCCTCCTGAAGAAGAGCAATTACAAAGCTCATTTCACAGTCTCAGTGTAACTCTTGTTTCTCAATGCTACTAAGGTGACAAGCCCCTTCCTGAATGTTCACAATCCAAGTGCAAATGGGATCAGGAAAAGAAGATTGGAATATGTAAGGTAATGTAAAGAGACCCACATGGAGAAAACCTGTTCCACAGTGTCACCCCCAAGCACAAACCCATATGTTGCTATTGCCTAAATTGAGTATCCCCTCATATTGAAGCCACTCTCCCTGCTGACACATCGCTTTATCTATCTGGGTATTAGAGTGGAAGATTCCTAATTACACCTAATTTGACACAGAAAAGAGAAGGACACTTACTTTCCTCACTGAAGACGGCACATAATCTGTTTCCATTGGTGAAGACCTACTGATTTGAGATTGAAAGCTGCTAAATGTTAAAATAAAACACCATTAAAGATTTTTTAAACCACTAAGCTTGCCATGTTATATTTAATTTGTTTAGTTATAAACAACAGAATATTGCAGCATCTCTATGTAAAACTATACCTTATTAAAGCTTTTTTGGAGTGAACTTCTATCTTATATGAAACTATATAAGATCTCATGCCATTTGTCCTTTTTCTAACAGGCTACAAGCATAACTGCATTCTTCAAATACCTTTATGAATAATTCAGTGGTTAATAATTCCTTTAGAGATTTACAGTACAATCCTTTACATGCCTACTTAGAAGTGTGCCTGCTGGGTTCAATGGTGCTTACAGTTAAGTCGACATGGAATTGCAACTTTTAAAGTTGCTATCAATGATAAGCAAACAATTCCATCAGATCACAAATATATATCTTATCTGGATTTCAATGAAGCAATTTTGCAGATGATTTTGAAAACTGCACACAAAAAATAAAACTCTCATAAGACTGTACTTGAATGTTGACAGGATTTAATACATTTCTTTTCCATTTAAGAATACATTATTTCTGTTGTATCATACCAAAGTTCCACCCAATACAGTGTAATATTTTCTATAATAAAATATTTTCCAAGAAGTACACAAAACAGCTTTACCCCATACTATCAACAATTAAGTGGTCAGGCTAATAATTAAAATGTTGCTTACTGTTGCACTTGCTGTTTATGTTGCATTTGTTGTGTTGCTTTCTTAAGATATCCTTCCAATTTTGTAATCTGTATAGAATAATGTATTTCAGTAATTTAACCTTCATGATTTATGTTGTCATCCACAACCCACTGCAAATGTCCAATGGTCTTTAACGAGATTGAGAGTAAGTGGCTTGCTGCTCATAGTCATAACATTCTGACTAGCAGATGAAACAAAGGGCTGGACTGGGCAATCATCTCTCTAAAACAAGAACCCACTGCACCTATCCCACCTCTTGACATGTACCGTACTGGCCCGAATATAAGCGGCACCCACAAATAAGCTGCACCTTTAAAATTGAAGAGGGAAAAAGAAAAAAGACAATATCTGGGCTGCTTCTGGGGGGGAGCTGTGCCGCTTTGCCAGCAGCATATGGTTGCGAATATAAGCCGCACAGGCAGAATTGGGGGGGGGGGGGGAGTGCAGCTTATATTCAGGCCAATACGGTAATGTAATATTAATAATGCAAATGTGTAAGTCAATCTGTTGCATTTTAGTAGTATAATATAAATCTATAAATATAACTTCCTCTAACCTCCCTCCAGTATTTCAAATCAACTAGAATCAAGGTACCTTTGAGGAAGGCCCTTCTCTCAGTCCCACCACCCTCACAGGCACACTTGGTGGGGATGTGGGAGAGGGCCTTCCCGGTGGCTGCTTCCAAACTTTGGAACTGCCTTCCCTAGGGAAGCTAGACTGGCTCCCTCCTTGCTGTCCTTCCGCTAGTAAGTGAAGACTATCTTGAAACAACAGGCTTCGGAGAACTGTTTGCTTTTAATGAAAGGGCTGGGGCCGTGCTGTTTTTATTGTAATTGTGGACATGTTTCACACAGATTTTATATATATATATATCGTTTTAATCAGTGTTCAATTGCATTTTAATGATTTATTTTTCTATGTTTTTAGTAGTTCTTGTTTTTATCTGTAAGTTGTTTTGAGTCCCATCAGGGGGAAAAGGGGGTATAAATATATATATATAACCTTTCCTTTGTAGTTTGCTAATAACCGTCTTCTGTGTTTTTCTTGGAAATGGGCAATCTAGAAAGGAAGAAAAATAGGATTACATGTCATTCAATTATGTTGCCATGATGAACAGCTAGATGAACAACAATAAAAAATAAGAGAAACTATATGCCTAATGCTAATCATCATACCCTTTCATTTAATACAGCAGCAAGTATGCATACTTTTCCAGAGCCAGTTCACTCTAAGGCCACTATTCTGTTCTCTCCAAGCAAGAAACTTAAGTTGCAGAACGGCTCTTCAATGGCATCCAGCATGATGTTCCCATGCCATTTTACCATTGGGCCTGGTCTGGCCATTCAAAATGCTAAAGGACAGAACCTCTCATACTTCACAATGGATCACTCAGTGAACTGCTCGTCTCAAGGCCTCCACATGTGGCAGCACTCAAGTGTCTATTGAGAATATTGTGTGTGTGCATGCACATTAAGAACTGAGAAGAAAGTGAACTGATTAAAAAATATTGTTTGTATTTGTTTGGAGATTATGGGTTTAAGTTGTTGGCTGTCTCACAGCTTTGCCCATCTGAAAAAACAAGTTGATAGATGTCACTTTTTAATTAGAAAAGTTTGTCATAATTAAACCTTGTCTATCAAGGACAGTGGCCATTGTTTCTTTGAAGCCTTTGTACTGCAATACAAATCAATGGCATCTGCAGGCTATAATTAGTCAGGAACTTCTTTGAGATTCAGATTAAAGGAGGAGCAAGACAAAGAGACACATCGCCATACAGGAGGGAAATGAATCAACACAAGTCTCTATGCAAGAAAGTTACAGCATAGAACTGGAAATTTGATCAAAATACTGGATGCAGTTAAACCTAGTTTTCTTTTCTGTACCTTTGCTCCTATTTGGGGAAGTGCCTTGTGTGTATGAAACCTTCTGTTCACTCCTTTATCCTAAGAACCATTTAAAAAATCCTTTTAGGAAACTTTTTCATGATATCTGATAATATACCACCCATGTCTAAAGGTCAAGTTCCAAACTAGTTTGAATTGTTCTTGAGGGGACACCAGAGAAATTTTAATTGCTGGATAAAATTATGAAGGCCACTTCATAATTACTGGATTATATATAATTTCAAGTTCTTAACTACATTTTTATTAAAATATTTTAAATTTTGCAACAAACCATTAATGTAAGAAATGAAATAAACTCTAAAATTATTCAGATGAGAATAACTGTTAATTTACAGGTAGGTAGCCGTGTTGGTCTGCTGTAGTCGAAACAAAATAAAAAAATTCCTTCCAGCAGCACCTTAGAGACCAACTAAATTGTTATTGGTATGAGCTTTTGTGTGCATGCACACTTCTTCAGGTACCTTCAGATACTAATTTTTCACTTAAAGCTAAATTAAAGTTCTCACACCTATGCTCTATACCAAAATGCAATTTTATTGCACAAAATATTACATTATAAGTAATTTCTAATAACTATATGATGTACTCTATATTCATTGGCAATACCAAATCCATTAAAGAATTTCTTCTTCTGGGTTGGTGACAATTTGATGGTGAAAATAATCTCTAGCATATTCCTGATGAAAAATCACTCCAATAGATAACAAACAACTCACTTGTGTGATTTCTTTGGAATATGTTTTGCATAATCCATCTATTTCCATAAACAGCAACTGGATATTTGAATTCACCTGCAGAGAAATATATTACACATGACCAAAAAACATTCAAAGCATATCAATCTTTTTGAAATACAGTGGTACCTCGGGTTAAGAACTTAATTGTTCTGGAGGTCTGTTCTTAACCTGAAACTGTTCTTAACCTGAGGTACCACTTTAGCTAATGGGGCCTCCCACTGCCACCGCGCCGGCGCCACGTGATTTCTGTTCTCATCCTGAAGCAAAGTTCTTAACCCGAGGTACTATTTCTGGGTTAGCGGAGTCTGTAACCTGAAGCGTCTGTAACCTGAGACACCACTGTATACAAAAATAAGCTACTTTGCAAAACAAAAACAAAAACACTCAGTCTTGCATACAGCACAGAACATAAAGGGCAATCTCAAATTGCTACCACGATACAGTGGTGCCCCGCAAGACGAAATTAATTCGTTCCGCAATTTTTGTCATCTAGCGAATTTTTCGTCTTGCGAATCACGAAATCCCATAGGAATGCATTGAAAATCAATTAATGCGTTCCTATGGTCAAAAAAAGTCGAAACAAAGCCAAATTTGGTACAACAACAGTTTATTAACTGCTCTTTAAAGTCACACATACTGTAAAGAGCAGTTCAAAAATTGAAGGGAAAATAAATTAACTTTATAAACAAAACATGTCTTTGTTTTTAGACAAAGGAAACAAAGCCGCGAGACGTTTTCGTCTTGCGAAGCAAGCCCATAGGGAAATTTCGTCTTGCGAGGCAAATCGAAAACGGAAAAACCTTTCGTCTAGTGAGTTTTTTGTCTTGCGAGGCATTCGTCTTGCGAGGTACCACTGTACTAATCTAGGCTCTAGGTCCCAGTGCCAGCACAACATTGGAATTATACTAGCAAAGGTTTTACAACCAACCCTGAGTACTCCACTGTACATTTATTTTTATTTTTTTGCATGTTTCTTTTGTGAACCACTAAGAGATTATTTACAGAAACTGGTATGTAAGTCATATAAATAATAAAAAATTGTTACAGAATAGTTACAGAACTAGGTAGTTGGTCTGGGATCAAAATCAAAATACACTTTTTAAAAGATTATGTTCCAGTGGAATCAGGACAAAATAACTAAGTTTTAAAATAACAATAAAAAATATTTATGTTACTAAGCATTTGTAAATCCTCCAGCGTTGTAGTTGCAAGCAACTGTTTTTCTGTACCTTTTTGGAAAGGACTATTGTACGACAAGGAGCTCTGCAAATCACACACTCATCTTTTTTACCTATAAAATAAAGACCAATGCATAGTAAATGTTATTTTGATTAGCAAATGTTTGTTGTAACCTTTGATGAATTAAAAATATAAATACATACATAAATACATACATATGTTGCACCTTAAAGATAAACAGATCTATTAAGGCATAACATATATTAGTCTTTAAGGTGCTACCAGACTCTTGTTGGTTTTGCTGCTGAAAGTCGCCTCACTTGCCAGCAAGACATCATGTGAGCAGAATTCTGCAGAATGGATGCTTTTGCATTACAAGTGGAGAATTCAGGATTCAAGCCAGGATGTTAAGGCTGCAGTCTATAACTATTTAGCTGGGAGTAAGCACCACTGGAAGTTACTTTTGAGTAGACATGTACAGGATGATTGTATTTTAAGTCTAGATATTGCAATACTCCCACTGAAATCCACCTGACTTAAAATACGGAGAATGCTGGTGTTACTCTTAAAATGTGACAGATGCACATAAATAAAATGGTTTTAATTTATTTTGTATGTGCTAATGCTAAAAATTGAGTGGGATAAGTAAATAATGGTTATTGTAATAACTGGTGCCCCTAAGCAATATCTTCATGACTTTTCAGCCACAGGAAAGAAACAACAGTATATTTGTTTCTCAGAGTACAGAGTTGAGATGGAGGTTGTTAAGGCCTTGCAACTCTACCCACTGATCAGATACATTTATTTACAGTATAAAATTATTTATAGATTAACCCCTCATGCAAAATCTGAGGGTGGTATACAACAAAATTCACGATGCGATAAAATACTATTAAAAACAACACAGAACAATAATTAAAAGCTTAAATCTAAATTAAAAGCTCATCTTAAAAGCTTAATACTATTGGACACAACGGACAAGCTTGTTGACACAAAAAGGAGACATTTTAAGGTTAGAAGTGAGGATGCCTGAGATTGAGAATGGCATATGCCACAGTTTGCATTGCTGCAGCTACTTCAGGGCAAGTTTGTAGGTCCAATTTTTATGAAGGACCCCCCCCCCCCTCCAATAACTGCCAGTACCCTGTGCCATGAACTGCCTTGAGAATTAAAAAGTAGACTTGGGTTCATACTGAGGTTCTGCCTTTGACCTATCACTTGAGGTTCCTTAACATAATACAGTATTCCTTTAGAGCAGCTGTGGGGGGGGGGACTTCCATGTTTTTGTTGAACTACAACTCCCATCATCCCTGGCTGTTGGCTATGCTTCCTGAGGCTGATGGGTGCTGTAGTCCAGCAACACCTAGAGGGCCAAAGGCTCAGCACACCTGTCCTAAGAGGCAAGACTCCCTCAATTCGTGTATGTTCTTGCAAAAGTAGCTATTTGTAGAATAGGGAGGCTACCTTTCCGGAGGCACTGCTCACAGACAACATGGCCGCAGTTGGTCAGGCAGAACTTTTGGGCGGCTCTTTGGGGCTTCTGGAAGCAAGCATTGCAGAACACCAGGGCAGCCATGAAGGGAAGGGAGGCGAGCGGGTTTTATCTACAACCCGTCGACGGAGCCATAGCCAGGAGGACACCTGCGCTGCCCCTTAGCTCATTCACTTGAAAAGGGTTTTTCCAGCCCCTCCCGAGGCGCCCAGGAGACCCGCCTCCTCCTCCTCGCGGACGAGGCAGCTCGCCTCAGGTAGAAAGAGCCGCCTTCGTCCCCCGCCCCCTCCCCGCAAGAACGAGCAGCGCCGCGGCGCCCCTCCCCCACCACACCAGGTTGAGCGCTGAGTCAGGAAGGGGGCGGGGAAGAGGCAACGGTGACGCGAAAGGTTTGGCTCCTCCCTCCGCTGCTGACGACGTTCGTTTGTGAAGGGAGGCCGCAGAGATACGGCATTAAAATATCAGAGTGGCTCTGTCACTGCTGCGATAGGTCGTTCTGGGTCCAGATAGGGGGGAACAAAGCATTTTTCCCAATGCCCACCATTGCGGAACTGAGAGCTGCTACGTGTTATGCATGGAGAAATGTGATGTGGCATTCCCGCCTGAAGCAACAGGGAGGAGTAAATAAAGTTCCCCGCCCCTTCTCTTTTAACACAAGGTCACGCCGTGTGGAAAATAATCGTCGTTTATTTTATTTTATTATTGTATTTTTTTATTTTTGAGTCTGCTCTGCCTGTCCAAATCCGGTCCCAACAGTTCTGGTCCCTGTATCGCCCTGGAGTGCAGTGCGAAAGCTGAGAGAAGCTTACAAAGTAGTCATAGCTGTCAACTTTTCCCTTTTCTTGCGAGGAATCCTATTCGAAATAAGGGAATTTCCCTTAAAAAACGGGAAACGTTGACAGCTATGAAAGTAGTAGCCGTGCCATTGGCCATATTGCGGGGGGAGGGGGGGGAGGTCAGGCTGAGATTAAGCAACCTATGATGGACCACCGTTAAGGGGCTTGAGGCTGGCTTACATTTCCAGCTCAAAACGGAGCCCATGCCAACACTCCCCAAAAACGCAACCCGGAAGGACTCGGAAATTGGTTGTGTGGGTTGCTCTACACTTAAAAGTCTATACGCCTGGGTCTATCCGAGAATCCCACAGGGACGGGAGTTCAGCATCCCTTAAGAGCGGTCTCGCTTTTTCTCGGGAGTTGCCGGTTCTCGCGAGGCACAAGCAAATGAATCGGCCAGCTGAGCTTGCATAGCTGGCGAGGCGGACGCGGCTGTTTCCTCCGCCTGCGAGACCCGCTGCGACTTCAGTGCTGCTGCTGCTGCTATGGGGCTGCAAGGGGTCAAGGCTGTTTTCTTTGACTTGGACAACACGCTGATCGACACCGCCGCCGCAGGCAGGAGAGCCATTGAGGAGGTACCGGTTGCACGCAGCTCCTCCCTTCTGGTCTTCCTCCGTTAAAAAAAAACACAACGACAAGGAAGTGCAAGTATAATAAGCTGTAAAGCTTTATTGCCAGACAGTTCCTGCTCTGAATCTGTTGTGTCTTTTGTGGTTTTTAAGGAAGTAAAGTACTTTGCAACTCCCATCTCCCGGACATCTCGGGCTAAGGGGACCCAGTGCTGAATCAATATTGGCCTTTAGTTAATTAAATTATGGCCCTTTAAACGGGGGGGGGGGGCGCAGAGACGTTATTCTTTTTGTTAGTTCCTGTGCTATGTATTTTTGTGTTTTTATATTTTAAGTCACCTTGTGATCCTCGGATGAAGGGCAGTACAGTGGTACCTCGGGTTACAGACTCCGCTAACCCAGAAATAGTGCTTCAGGTTAAGAACTTTGCTTCAGGATGAGAACAGAAATCGTGCTCCGGCGGCGCGGCAGCAGCAGGAGGCCCCATTAGCTAAAGTGGTGCTTTAGGTTAAGAACAGTTTCAGGTTAAGAGCAGACCTCCGGAACAAATTAAGTACTTAACCCGAGGTACCACTGTATAGAAATTTAATAGATAATAATAAAGAATGTGATGGTGGTGATGAATGCAGCAATGTCACACAGCCAGCATTCACTCCCAGACACGACTTTCAAGAGCACAAATTCTATTGGATTTTCTTTTAAGCTCTTTCAGTCATTACTGTTGGATGTTTCATCTGTTTCACTATGGATCTCTTTCTTGAATATTTTCAAGGAAAGGCCCTGTTGCCCCTTGTAGGGGAGGAAGTGCTGTGGGTATTTTGCATGTCCTCTCTTAGGGCATCTTTGTACCTGAACAGCTGACTTCTGGGGGCCATGTGAAGAATGCTGACAAGTTTAGGGATACCGGGGTGCTACCTTATACTGAATCTGACCATTAGTCTATTACCTTAATCCATATTGGCTACACTGACTGGTGGGTGACTCTCCAGTTGGTAGTCTCTTTCAGGCCGACCTGAAGATGCTGGGACCTTCTACATGCAAAGCATAAGCACTGAGCCACAGCCCTTAATGTATTAAGTACTCATAAGTAACAGCAAGTAATCAGAGGATAGTTATTTGTTCTTGGCCATTGGCCAATTAATCCAGAAGAAGAGAATGTACCTTGACACTTTATGTACTTTATGCACAGTACGATAAAGGCTTTGCCTTTTTTTTAAAAAAAATTGCAGTGTGTGAGAGACAGAGTAGTTTGGAATTCACATGAAGAACTTGAAAATAGTGTCGCCTCTTGGATATGCAGCATAATGTATTTCACAAAATATGCCATGATTTGATTTTGGCATTCTAAATCAAAATGCTTACTGGGGCTAATGTCATTTACATGGGCTCTATTATGGTGGTGGTTAAAAGGCTTTGTGCCCTTGCATAGAGAAAGCTCTAGTGTTCCAACATCCCACCTTGCAGAAATTAACTCACGTTGTAACAAAAGGAGAGCTCTTGTGTAAATGTAGAATAGAACAGCATTGCTGTTTCAGGATGTGGATTAGAGGACTGCAGGTGCAGTATCCTTTAATTTAGTTTTTGCTGCTTTGCTGACTTGGTTGGACAATATAAGAGGACAACTGAGAACTTGTAGGTATGGGCTGTAGCAATTTCTAAATAATGTATAAGTTGTTATGGCTGAAATACATGAATTTCTTGATGTGTGTTACACTGTAGATTACCCCTAGAATTGATGAAGCATCCAAAAGTAATGGCTGAATGAGTACTAAAAGAGTTGTGCTCTTGAAAATGGTGTCTGTGAGATGAATACGGGCTGTGTGGCATTGCTGCATTCATCGTCATATTATTATTTAGTATTATCTATTAAATTTCTATACTGTCCTTCATCTGAGGATCACAGAGCAGTTTACAATATAAAAGCACAACAACAGCCGACATAATAACAAACAAAACACACACACACACACACACACCCAAGTTTAAAAGGCCATAGATTGTTTAATTAGCCAAAGGTCTCTGAGAAGAGGAATGGTTTTTGCCTGGTGCCTAAAGATATGTAATGAAGATGCCTGGCAAGCCTCCCTAGGGAAATCATTCCACAAATGGGGAGCCACTTCATGTTGCCACCCTCCAGACCCCTCGTGGAGGAGGCACATGAAGAAGGCCCTCAGATGATGATTGCAGGGTCTGGGTCAGTAATTATGGAGGCGGTCCTTGAGGTATTGTGTTCCATGTGGCAGTTTATTGGATCCATGCTGTTGCACATTCTGGTGGAACATCTTTTAGAAATAAGCTGTCCAGTACAGAGCAAACCAGTAGAATCTTCACCAAACTGATCCTGTTCTGTTTTAACTTTCACTTCATAGGTGATAAATGTCTTGCAGTCCGAGCATCATTGTGATGAAAAAGAAGCTCACCTGATTTGTGATAAAGTCCAAGCCAAACTCCTCAAAGAGTGCCACGATCCTTCTAAGATGTGTATTACTGACTTAAGGATTCAGCACTGGGAAGAAGCTATACAAGAAATAAAGGGAGGAACAGCCAACCGCAATCTAGCTACAGAATGTTATTTCCTTTGGAAAACTACCCGCCTGCAACATCTGACCTTGGCAGAAGAGACACGGGGGATGCTCAGCAACCTTAGAAAATATGTCCGTTTGCTTCTGCTGACAAATGGAGACACTCAGACCCAAAGAGAAAAGATTGAAGCCTGTGCTTGCCAGCCATACTTTGATGCCATTGTTGTGGGGGGAGAGCAAAAAGAAGAGAAACCGGCATCATCTATATTTCATCACTGTTGTGAACTTCTAGGGGTTCAGCCTGAGGATTGCGTGATGGTTGGTGACTCTTTAGATACAGACATTCAAGGAGGCCTGAATGCAGGTTTTAAAGCAACAGTTTGGATAAATAAAACTGTCACGCCTCCAAAAGACACTTCTCCAGTCCCTCACTATATTATTTCTTCCATTCTTGATCTTCCAGGACTTCTACAAAACAAAGGAGATGCTAACTTAGAAATTAACCAGTTGGCTGGTATTTGTAACGTGTGCGATAGTTCCGCTGGGGAACCCAGGACTTTAACCTGCTAGGGTTCATTTTAAAGGGCATTTTTACGCGTGAAGCTTGAATCAGCTTGCTACTAAGTAAAATACCTACATTGGCTACAATGTACATTTGATTTCTACATTGTTACAGTAGGAGTATTTGCATGTAGCACAAACAGAATGAAAAGCATCTCTGTTACATGCAGAAATGTAGAAGGCAGTATAAAGATCTGTTTTATGATTGTGGAATTAAATCCTAATTGTTCAAAACCCCATTTGGACAATCCAGCTTTGTCCTCTTACATATTCTTGTAATTCTGGGTTCTCTCGTTCATTTTTACTGTGTTTTGCAGTGATTGTTCTCAAATAAAATGGTCTCAACATCATCAGTGAAATGGTCCCTGCCCTCGTATATATGCAGACCCATTTATCAGACATATTAAGTAATCTGCTTTTTGTGAGGTAATATATTTACACTGACTAACGCTAGCATTTTAAAGCAGTGTGGTAATGACATCCCTATGTGATGTAATCCAAGAGGACGTGCCTTCCTTGGCTTGCTCAAACTTCCTCAGATGTCTGGCTCTCTGGAGTTCAGCTTATTCCACCTTACGATGACAATTTTGTGTGCCATCTATGTCAGTGCTGTTTTACAAAGAACATAGGTGCGGCAGCTCACTGCCACAAGGGGCTTGCAGTCTAAAAGAAGCACAGGGTGGCCTCAGAAGAAGGGAGTACTAGGACGCATGGGTAAGGCAGGGACAGAGTATAGTATTACTTCACTTACACATACTTCTGCTTAGTTATAATAGTGTTGTAGCATTGATTGCTTTGGGACTATCCTATGCTTCAGAACATAATGTAAAGTGGGACAGGGGAATGTGGGCCCTTCACATGTTGGACTCCAATTCCCACCAGTCCTAGCCAGCATGGCTATCAGTCAGAGATGATGAGAATTCAATGCAATACTATCTTGAGCGTTCTCGAAGCTACAAACATGAGACTGACCAAACTGCGGGAGGCAGTGGAAGACAGGAGTGCCTGGCGTGCTCTGGTCCACGAAGAGTCGGATACGACTAAACAACTATCTTGAGGGCCACAAGCATAAAGAGTAAGGGACTAAAGCTGGGATAGATGATTCCAGGTGACTTAGCAATCTTCCATACATATGGAGTATAAAGCAAGGCAAGGCCATATGTTTTTCAGCTATAAGAAATGTGTTTCATTAGCTTTGTCCAAGAAGAGCTAAAGGATACAAACCTAGTGATGGCAGTCAAATGGTGCATTATACTGTTTAAATCCAGGGAATGCAGCACAGAAGTGGGTAAAGCCATGGGGAAAGGATTTCAGGTGGGGTAAAGGGAAGAGAACACACATCTTGCAATGGCATAAACCATGAGGAATATCCATGTGGCTCTCCATATTCCACAAATGTGTGGATTACTTGCATATGGGTACAGCAGCACACCTGCTGAGGGTTCTCTGGATTGAAGTCAGATCCAACCAAATCCTTCAGCAGGGTGAAGTGGCTTCCCTCAAGAGTCAACAGCTGGGAAGCTACTTCAAGACAGACAATTATTTAGTTTATTGTTACATCTTTTGTATCACCATGGATGAGTGATATTTAGATTTGCTTCCCTCAGACTGTTTCTTGATGAGGGCTTGGGCTTATCGACAAATAATTTATTCCATAGAATCCTTCAAGGACCGTGCTGTTCTTTCTTTTGAGAAAAGGAGGTGGAAAATCTGGGGCCGCCCAACTTTGTTGAACTAGTAGCTCCAGGCAACATGGCTGATGGGCAAGGTTGTGGGGAACTGCACTTCAAGAACATCTGGAGGACCACAAGTTCCCTAGCCTAGAAAAAGAATGACATCAACCTTCATTCAAATCTGATTTACAAGTGACTGCCAGGATAGATTACTGTCAAGTAATCTAGTTGCCCTGAGGTACCAAGACTGCGGGAAGCACTGGGAGACAGAAATTTCTCAGAATAATTGCTAGATATTCCACTCTTCCTCATGTCACCAATAACCCATTAATCATAAGCAATGCTATTTTTTAGAAAAAGAGGTGCTGGATGAACACCTGCCTTGTTTTCTTAGAATGGCAATAGCACCCACCTGAGAGGTGCCGGAACTAGAGTCCCAATGAGTTCCAGCTGGGGGGGGGGAAGAGTCCTGATCCTAACCATACTGAATAACCCATTAGTCCTACCCAGACTGCGTCAGCTCAATTGAACACTGTGCTTTAATTCTTAGTGAGCGTGCTGATGATCGTGCCACAACGTATCTGATAGATTTGTTTTTACAGTACAGTGGTACCTCGGGTTACATACGCTTCAGGGTACATACGCTTCAGGTTACAGATTCCACTAACCCAGAAATAGTGCTTCAGGTTAAGAACTTTGCTTCAGGATAAGAACAGAAATCGGGCTCCGGCAGCGCGGCGGCAGCAAGAGGCCCCATTAGCTGAAGTGGTGCTTCAGGTTAAGAACAGTTTCAGGTTAAGAACGGACCTCTGGAATGAATTAAGTACTTAACCCAAGGTACCATTGTATTTGTATACTGCTTTGCAACCACAATGGTTCTAGGAGGTTGCAGACAGGACAGGTTCAATGAAGATGCAATCATACCTGCCATTCTGTAGGTCATAGAATCATAGAATCATAGAGTTGGAAGAGACCACAAGGGCCATCGAGTCCAACCCCCTGCCAAGCAGGAAACACCATCAGAGCACTCCTGACATATGGTTGTCAAGCCTCTGCTTAAAGACCTCCAAAGAAGGAGACTCCACCACACTCCTTGGCAGCAAATTCCACTGTCGAACAGCTCTTACTGTCAGGAAGTTCTTCCTAATGTTTAGGTGGAATCTTCTTTCTTGTAGTTTGAATCCATTGCTCCGTGTCCGCTTCTCTGGAGCAGCAGAAAACAACCTTTCTCCCTCCTCTAGGTGAGGGGTAGGAAACCATAGCCCTGCAGGTGTTGCTTGACCATGGTTCCCATTATCCCTGTTCATTTGCCATGCTGGTTGGGGCTGATGGGAGGTGGAGTCCAACAAGATCTGAAGGGCGGCCAGAGTTGCCCCACTCCTGCTGTAGGTGGAGACTGTGACTTTGGTTGCAGTTGAGGGTTCCCATGGCTCTGTTCTGGTTCCCTCTTCTAATAAGGAAAAGAAAGAATCCAATCAGGTTTAGAAGAACCTGAAGCTGTTCCATTATTGGATACTGCAATTCTCACTGTGTCGCTGCCGAGTTGTGCTTCTTTCCTGCAGAATCCTGCGTGCAGCTTATCACCTTTCAATGCAATCGGTAGCTGAGCGTTCAAAATTTAAATGACATGAAAAAGGCAAGCACTCTTCCACCCCACCATCAACAAATTTAAATCTATTCCACATTCCATTGTGGTGCATCTATACACATGGCAAGGTATCGGGGCTGCATGCATGTATCTAACCCCACTATGAACTGCATACAGCATCATACATGGGCGCCTAGTCAGTTGTGTGTGTGTGTGTCCTTAATTCTCATGTTCCTTTTATTCCCGTTTTAGGTGGTGGTGGATGACAGCAGGGCTTGCATGTGCAGCTGCATGTGTACACAACCCATAGGCTTGGTATGTGGAAGGCACAGGAGAGGCACACAAGGGTGATGCCAATGCCCCTCTGTGCATATGAAACCACTTGTGAGTAATTGAGGTTGCCTGTATGTGCATCATAACCCAGAGAGGATACCCATTCAAAACTCTGATAATATCAGAACACATCACTAGGATGTCTGTCTGTCTGTTTATTTAAACTTTTACTTTCCATGAGCATTACTCTTTAAAAAGTATTTGGAGTGAGTGTTCTCCCCCCCCCCAAAGTTCTAGTATTTAACTTCTCATCCTTTCTAAATTAACTATTATGGTACCTTAATTATTGTTCCCTTATGCCTCTAACATTGACTTCTTTTTCATGATTATATATATAGGCTTTCTTGCCAGGGTTAGGGATTTGGAGCGATTGCCACAAACATGTTGCAAGCTTTTGTTTTCCAAACTGTTGATGTTTTTCACTGTCTTTTTGCGGGCATTTTACTGAGAAGAGTCCTGAATATTCTCTTTTTTGCTTTCAGTATGAAAATGCATCAACAACAGAAGTGACGAGCTTCTTTCCTGCCTGCAACTGGATGAAAGAACCATACTGTTTGCTTCTATTCTAAGCTTAAATCTCAGTTACTTTGAAAGTATCTGATTTGTCTATATCTGAGTCACAGATGCATTTTCTAATGCATTTGTACATTGTTTAAAACCTTTCAATAATTCTGTTAACCATTTCTTGCGAAAATCTTTTTGTTTGTAATAAAGCAGCAAAACTATTCTGTATCCAGTTTTTTATTTATGCCAGCATTTAAAATTAGGGTGAACTATTTAAAAAAAAAAATCTGGGTGGTATTCAACTGAGTTTTACTCAAGTTAGACCCACTGAAATTAAGGGACCTAACTTAGTCATGTCCACACCAAGTGAAACTTAATTAAATACTGCACTCTCTGTCAAACCAAACTTTCTCTGAATGATTCTCTGCCGTCACCAAAACCCCAGCATGTCAGATTGTCTTTTGGCTGTGAATCAATTTCAGCTTTCCATGTAGCATACACTTACCAGGTTCTGCCATTAGGTAGTGTGCGGCAGCCACCTGGCATAGCAGCTGCTAGTAGGGGGCAGAGAGTGGCAGAGAGGTAGTCAGGGGCAGAGTTGTGTGTATCATGTAGCACATCTGCACTCCCTAAATTAATATCCTTCCTTCAGGTGCATTAAAGGGTGCTTTCCTGTTGTGGGTGTTGAAGTAAGATTGAACTGCCAGTCTACTGGGCTTCTGTATAAATGGAAGAACATTTTGTTTCTTTGCCACAGGCGGTAAAATATCCATGGCAGGCTCCAGATTTGCTTAGGCTATGAAGTATATTTCTCATTCCATTGATACTAACAACACAGTACACCTTGCTCTTTCTTTCATGGTTCCCTTCAAATGTTTTGAACTAGTGGACTGCTGGCAAATTTCCAGTGGACCACCTAACTTGAATCCTTGTATAGTATTCTGGTCCCTGATTTCATTTCATAAGATATTTGTGTTCTTAAGTGTTCTTAAGCCTTCAGCATGCTCAGGCTTACTTAACATAGTTTAATTATGATGTCCACCCCATCTCAGTGTTGCCCCAAACCTTTTCCCCTTTAATTGTGTGTTTTTCTGATTTTAGCTGTTTTGGACTTTCCAAGGATTGGAAAGAATTGGATATGGAGTGGGGTAGGGGTGGCTAAAAACCAGACCTATGTGATAAGGCATAATGTTATTGGACACGATTCACTGCAATCCTATGTAAACTGCCCTGTAATCCTCAGGTGAAGGATGGTATTGAAATTTACTAAACAAGTAAAATGCATGTTTGCTCACTGTGCTCAATGGGACTTGTTCCAGGAAAAGTGTGTGTAAGGATGCAACCTTCACACTTTTTTCTGCTCTGGGATATATAAACTATAAAATATTCAAAAGGATAAAATATCCTTTTGGGATTCAGCATACCCGCTACTGTAACATGCTTCAGTAATTCCGAAATGTTAATTTTTTATCGGAGGCGGATGCATGCAGATTTTAGATGCAGAGCTTCATTAATCGTGATTTTTATTGCAATGGAGATAATATACAGCAGGTGGCGCATACAGACTTCTGCAGGCTTCTTCTTCTTTGGTGGTAGTAGTGACGAGCCTTTCTCTTTTGTGGGATTTATCAGGCCCATATCTAAAGCAGCTAAATGGAGTTAGGACTGAAGAGGAATATTCTACATTCAGATATACTTCTGGGGACCCAGTACAAGTGCCAAACAGTAGAGATTGTGCCTCATTGTCATGTTCTGCTTATGGATTTCCAGAAACATGTGTGATTAGTTGGTCGCTGTGGGACCTATTTGCAAAGCACATGACAGACAAAACCATTTGCATCCCTTCTATCCTGAAGTCCACAGTTGTCGCAGAATTGCCCCATGGGAACCTCATGCTACCACAGTTGCTTGGCTGAATTTGTTTTTGTGGCCCGAAGATGTGGATAAAGTTATCGCAAGAAGCTATAGAACCTTGTTTTGCTTGCTGGGTTAATGTATGCCTGAAAGAAAAGATGGTTCCACCAAGGCCACTATAAGACCTTCAGTGAAAAAGCTGTAACTAGGTTTATTTAACCAAGCTAAGTTCAAATATTCTCTTCACATGCAATGTGGTAGGGTGGGTTGTAATGGGTCAGGTCCAGATTGTCTTGAAGGGAACTGATAAACTGGACACTAACTTTGGCCAGATTTGGGACCAGGAACCACCTTGGTTCTGCTGGCTGAAAAACTTTAGTCAGGAAGCAGATAAGGAGAGTGTGTCCTGTCAATTTCTTCAGGCTTCTCAGCAACTTTTAATACCATTAATCCTTTTGGCTAAGCTAGAAATGTCAGCAAAGTCACTAAAATAATGCATGTGGAGTCAAGAGAGAAACATCCTGATAACACTTTACTGAGCAAAACTGAACAGAAACAAACAGAGTAATTTTGTCTTTCTTACTTCAGGTCTCATACATAGCAGGGAGACATTCAACCAAACATGCAGAGGAAAACTCCTTCAAAACTATATAGCCAGTCATGACATGTGCTACTTCAGCAAACATCATACCACTCTGCCTGGTTGCTAAGAACACCTCCACTCATCCCCCTCTTAGCTAGTTGACTTATACACACAAACAGAATTAAGTTGCACATGGAATGATCCCTGCTGTTTCACTTCCAACAGGATAGGAATGTGGTGGTTCTGATCCAAGCTGTTTTCAGAAGATGGTTGCATTCCACAAGAACTGTCTTTTCAGGTGCTGTGAGGTACCATCTTGTCCCTATGCTCATTCCATGCAGGGAGTGGTTGTGTAAGTTCAGTGCCATCGCTGAAGGTGCCTGTGCAATCCTTTCCCCCATTAAGGTGGTGGAGAATCCGAATCAGCACCAGTTCTGATGGAAATTACCGTATTTTTTGCTCTATAAGACTCACTTTTTCCATCCTAAAAAGTAAGGGAAATGTGTGTGTGTCTTATGGAGCGAATGCAGGCTGCGCAGCTATCCCAGAAGCCAGAACAGCAAGAGGGATTGCTGCTTTCACTGCGCAGCGATCCCTCTTGCTGTTCTGGCTTCTGAGATGCAGAATATTTTTTTTTCTTGTTTTCCTCCTCCAAAAACTAGGTGCGTCTTGTGGTCTGGTGCGTCTTATATAGCGAAAAATACGATAAATGGGAGAGAAAGAGACAGAATTCATATCCTGACTAGAGACCTCAGCTTGTGATGTAGTCACAACTGTGAGACGAACCATTGTTTGCAATGCTTACTCGGTCTAAGCTTTCATTCAAATAGTTTTACAACGTAATCAGATCGATGCATTGTAGCCCATGTACTCATTCAGCTTCTCTCACGGTCTCACTATATAGGCACCAAAACCTCATATAAACAATGAGATATTCAGTGTTTTTCTCACATACTGTATTTCATTAGGGTGTGAAGAACCCCAGTCAATTCATTTCTTTGTATGTTGTGTAAAGACCTTATGTAATTGCAAGGTAGAAGGCTGTTCTACATGCCATTTGGTGGCACTTTGTACACAGATAGATTTTTTTTTGTCTGAAACCGTGCCAAGCTCTGCTTTAATCTTTCTGAGCACATTTTAGTTTGAAGAACAGCCAACCACACCCATCTTGACAGACCTAAATAATGTGTTCCTTTAACAAAAGGGAAAACCAAAATTAAGCTATCTTTTCTGAGATGTTGTTTCCGGCATATGAAGTAAATGATGTATTTGACATAATTTTTAATCCTTCAAGGGATATATTAAGAGCCAAGTATCAGTGGGACTTTAAAGTAGGTTCTTTCTAGTAAAGCTAGATGGGGAGAAACGCTTCATTCCGCATGTTCATATTAAATAACCCACATTCCTGACTCTGAAACAATCTGCAAAACATCAACCAAAAGATCCCAAATGACTTTTATAGTCTGCCTGCTCAGAATAGCTGGTATAGCAAATTTGGAAATCCACGTGCCCAAAACAAATGGTTTATTTGCCTCATGCAATTAGGTGATAGGCTGTCTTAACTTAGGGCTGTGTTGTTACTGCATTCTTTTTTCTTTCTTTTTTTAAGGGTGTGGGAGAAAGTTTGCATAACTAACAGCGCAAGCCTAACCATCTCTACAAAGAAGTAAGTCCTACTGAATTCAATGGGATTTACTAACCTCAGAGTATGTCTAGGATTACAGCGTAGGGCGACATGTAATCCCATATCTACTTCCCTATAAGTAGGGATGGGGAAGAAATTTGATTCCATTAACAATTAAATGCAAATATACCTAATCTGCACTTTCTGAAACAAATATATGAAGTGAAAAACACAAATCCTTCGAAATTCATCCTTCTGCAATGAACTAATAACTTGGAAGGATTCAATCCATAAAGGATTAATAAATTGGAAGGATGTGATCCAAACACAGCCTTGCTGGTGCACTCTCACCCCAAAAAATGCAAGAAGAAGTGTGGGTTTATTTATGATGTGTCTCTCTGGGAGAAGTGAGATTGGCATCCTTAACTTCTCTCAAGGGCAAGTGCTGGAAAGGAGAAACCCTTTCCTCTCTTTCGGACTTTGGTACTCTTCATTTGGGCTACAATCCAGCAAATCACTTCAGTCCGTCTAAAAACCCACAGCGTGCTCAGCGCAAACAGTTATCACATGGCCATATCCTGTGGCTTTCAGCTGCTGAAATGATAAGGAAGCCACTTTATTTGCCAACAACTCATGCGTGCAAGAACTTAATAAGAATGCATTTCTGCTCTACGAGTCCAATGTGTTGACACAGGGGAACAAAAACAAAACAAAACAAGGAACCCGCTTCCAGTCTGCCAAACCACATATGTTGGCAGCTTACAGCCTAAGAGATAACAAAAGCCTTTTCAAAAGACTTGGCAGTTTCTGGCAGGCTACTACACCTTGAGTTTATCACGCCAGTCACGCTATGCTGGCTATGTGGCTTAGCTTAGTATAGCATCACCTTTCAGAACTCGGGCCCTGATTTTTGTCTTTCACATCTCTGAAACTTCAAAAGTTTGGGGAAAATATGACAGCAGACTGTGACCATTAATGTAGGGATGAATTCTTTTCGAAGCTTATTATGTATTCTTTAGCAAGGCATCGTTCACACATTGCATAGGTTGGGATGCTGTACTCTGCTGATATTTACTGGGGACTGGTTGAAGAACTGTGCCCTTAATGTTTAGTTTTCCATTTGGGCCATTTTTTTTCTGGATATGAGGGCAATGGTTTCACAATGCTATTGCCATCACAACTAGTAGTCATTGATAGTCTTATCCTCTGTGAATTTGTCTAGCTGCCAAAGGCAGATATATTGGCCCCTACTCCAATTGCATCGTGCTATTTGTTCTCATTTTTACAATTAAGTAGTCTTGTGTGGTTTAAAAATAGCTATTTATATGCCACAAGAAACTTAGTTTAAAAAACAAGAAAGGGTGTGTTTTTGCCTTTAGAGTATAACTCATTTATAACTTTACCTGTGTGGCAGTTCATGCATTAATGAGTTCATTATATTTATGCACCTTTGCATTGGAACATACTTCAAAATCAAAATGGAATTTGTCTCTAGGCTCAAAAGGTGTTGCTTAAATAGTATATTAAAAGTTGGTTTAACACCACAAGACTGTGGTTAACATTTTATAAGTATACCCTAGCAGTAGGCTGATGTTATATAGCAAACATAGTATGTTGCACTGATAATGAGGCAGATGTTTCTCTCAAACAAACATTATGAATCTATTTAACCCATATCCTACTGATGAAGACAAACTCATCTGCTTGGATTTCCTTAGGAAGTACAGTGGTACCTTGGGTTACAAACACCTCAGGTTGCAAAGACTCCACTAACCCGGAAGTAGTACCTCGAGTTAAGAACTTTAATGCAGGATGAGAACAGAAATTACGCACTGGCGGTGCAGCGGCAGCAGGAGGCCCCATTAGCTAAAGTGGTACCTCAAGTTAAGAATGGTTTCAGGTTAAGAACGGACCTCCAGAACAAATTAAGTTCGTAACCAGAGGTACCATTGTATCATGAATGGAAGTTACAAAGAAGGATCATCACAGATTGTGGGTATTGTTTTAGAAATGTTATACCAAAGCAATTTTTCAAAAGCAAGGGAGGACTCAAAATATTTTAGCAAAGAGTCAGAATGATATTGGAGGGTGGAGAGAAAGTGTTGGACTAGGATGAAGAGACCCGGGTTCAAATCCTCATTCAGCCATGAAACTTACAGGGTGACTTGGGCCTCAGTCTCAACTCCCTCACAGGGCTGGTGTGAGGATAAAATGTGAGTAGGGGAGAACCACATATGCTGCCTTCATATGCTTGGATGAAAGACATTGCCCTGTGGAACACCCTCCCATCAGATGTCAAGGAGATAAACAACTACATGACTTTTAGAAGACATCTGAAGGCACCCCTGTATAGGGAAGTTTTTAATGTATGTCTTACTGTGTGTTTATATTTTGTTGGAAGCCCTTAGAGTGACTGGGATAACCCTGTCAGATGGGCAGAGTACAGATAATAAAATTGTTGTTGTTCTTATTGTTGTTAATAATAATAATATTGTTAACAGCAACAATGAAGTACTTACAACCAGCGCTATTTTTCTAGAAGAAGAGATGCCGGAACTCACCATGAACTCACCTTATGTTCTTAGAATGGCAATAACACACACCTGAGAGGTGCCGGAACTGAATTCCAGTAAGTTCTGACTGGAAAAAAAGCCCTGCTTACAACTAATATACAACTTTGCAAAAAAAAGAAAAGAAAAGGTCAGTTGTTTAGCTTTTAAAGTATGGATTCAGATTCTGCCATTTTTCTCACTTTTCAGTGCCTCTGGTAATCCCTGCTGTGACTTGGGCAGGGGGTGTAGGTTCCACTACAAAGCCCCAGCCTCTAGATGTCACAAGGATTGTTGCCCAGCTTGTACACTGAATCCAGACTTCAGTTTATTTTGCGCAAAATAACCTGAAGTCCCATCACCTACTATACAAAGCCGTGGATGGGATGGGCTTTACCCAATGCAAATAGCAGGCACAGAGTTCCCAATCTGAATTCAGACCATAGTGAAGAAGAGGGGTTAAAGCCCAACTACCTCAAATAGTTGGCTCCCAGTTCAGATCATGTCCCCTACACTGGTGATTTGTATAGAAACAAAACCCTGAAATTAGCCATGATCCTGGGATTCCAGCAACTGCTTGAAGATGCTAAATTGTGGTGCAGAGTCTATGGCAGAATCATTCACACACAGCTCCGAGCCACACATGGAATTATACAGTATCATGTAAAAAAACAAGAAACTTCCATTCAACTAGAGTCTGCAGCTGAACAGCACCAGAAATATGCTTGAATTGCACTTTCTTAAACCACCTTCACTCAAGGAATTTATTTGACTTTCTGCTTTCCTTCAGGGGAAAAAATTAATACCCAAACAATAAGAGTAGTCTGTCTCTTTGCTCAATTTCTAACTAGCCGTGAAAAACATGGGTCCAGGTTGAAGTTTTGGCTTTTTGTGTGTGTGCAGATGTGCAATTAGTTCTGGGTTTCAAGCAACACTGACTGAGCTTCAGATCCTGATGTTTAATTTTATGGCTTTGAAGTGGAACATGCAGAAACAACTGGGTGGTTCATCGGAACAGCATGGATCTAGATCCAGACGATACCCCCTTGTTTCTCCTCAGAAAAAAATATTGGTCATGAAATTATCTGAACCAAACCAACAAAGCAAGAGTTTCTGTAAAATTGCTCAAAACCAAAGCAGATTTTGGCCCTGTGGACTATGCAGGTGGCTAGGCCATTTACCCCTTTAACTATCACCAGCTTCCAACTCAAAAAGGTATTGTGTATTAAATCAGATGGACAGTATTAAATTAAATCTTGTGCTAGCTAGGGTTGGGGGAGGGGAATCCAGAACAGATTTAGTGTGCAGGGGCAGGAGAGGAGAACACCCCAAAGAACAAGACTGCTACCTCAACGATCACAACCAAGACTGGGGCCAGTATATAGTTTCAATGTCAACACAGGGGAAGCAGAAGTCAAAGAAACTGTACTTAAAATTCCTCTGTATTAAAAAAAAATAAATGATTTGCAGCCTAGCAGAAGGTTGGGTTGAGGAAAACTGCGTGAGATCAAAAGCGACCAAAAATAGTATATAATCTCCAGTAGGTGTGTCAGGCCTTTCTGGATTATGGCCAATGTGTTTAGAATTGGGGTGTAAAACATTGTTACTTACTTGGCAGCCTTAAGGATAGCTTAAAAAGAACAAGTAGTAAACTGGAGACTGAGCACAATTATCTCTCTTACCTGACCAACTTGTGCAACTACCCAAGCTTTTGAGTTTCACAAAATTTCCAGCACACACATGACGTCTGTGAAGCTTGGTGGTTTCACAGTGGCATAAGTTGGTCTAAAACAAGGCACCCAGCTGTGTCTGCCTGCCAGCAGAATGGACTTCCGTGAGTGTCCCAAACTGGCTTCAGAGAGGAGACGATCCTGAGCAGAATGGGGGGCATGTGTGGGGCTGCTGAAGCAGGAGAAGAAAAGGAAGTCCCATTGAGCAAGTGGACTTCTGCTTGCAGGATGTTGGCTATACACATAAGAACATAAGGAGATCCCTGCTGGAACAGACCAAAGGCCTATCTAGTCCAGCATCCTGTTCTCATGGTAGGCACACAGATGATTAAGAACAGAGGCCCTCAGGCAGAATCTGAATTCACGAGCACTCTCCCCCTTATAATTACAGCAAGTGGTATACCTCTGATAGTGGAGGTATCTTGTAGCACAGCCATGGTGGCTAGTAGATATCAATAGCCTCATCCTCCATGAATTCAATGCCATTTCAGTTGGTGCTCATCACTACCTCGTGAGAGTGATTTTCATAGTTTAACTAAGGTAAAAGATAAAGGACCCCTGGACGGTTAAGTCCAGTCAAAGGCGACTCTGGGGTTGCGGCGCTCATCTCGCTTTCAGGCTGAGGAAGCCAGTGTTTGTCCACAGACAGTTTTCTGGGTCATGTGGCCAGCACGACTAAACCACTACTGGCGCACGGAAGACTGTGATGAGTGCCAGAACGCACAGAAATGCTGTTTACCTTCCTGCCGCTGTGCGTAGTTTAACTATACTCTCCAGCATTCAGTTTTATTGGATGGTGCAGGTTCTAATATTACGAGAGAGGGAGAAAAACTGCTCCCTATCCACTTCATGCACCTCTATCATGCCTCCCCTTACCCACTTTCCCTCTAAACCAACTAGCCCCTAAAACATTCGTTTACTGTTTCCTTTTTGTTTTAATAACTTTCATTGGACTGATGTTATTGTGCTGCTGTGATCTCTGCTTTTATTAAGTTGGATGCTGTTTTCATCTTATCACTGTTTGATTTTATTGTGTGTTTGATTTTATGCGTGTTTTTTAATTATGATTTTTTAAAAATAATGCTGCAATTTATGTATATTATTGTAAGCTGACTTGTAAGAAAGTTTTTTTTCTAAAATGCAGAATATAAAAATATTCAGTTAAGCATAAGTAAATGTGGATTTAAAAAATGAGGATTGATGAAATATTAATTAATTTTGACAAACTTTCAACTTAATAGGCAGGGGTAGGGGAAAAGACATTTCCAGAATGACCAGTACCTGATATATTTGCCTCTTTTGTGAGAGCCGTAATTCATCAAGGCCTTTTATGCAAAGAACAAATCCACTACTGAATACTAGAACTGCCGATCTTCATTATCCAGCAAAAGCGGAAACAAAGACTGCAGAACAGCTAGAGCAGAAGCTCAGCTGTCTCCAAAGAAAATTTGACCCACAGCCTTGGATGTGGGTGACTAACAGCGAATGAAGAAAAGTCAAGCTCCAGTAACTTTTAATGACAGATCTTGTTAGGGTTAAAAAAACAGCACTGCCCTCATGCTGTGATTAAATGTGAACAGGAACTCATCATCTCAACCATTCCAGGTTGCAGCATTGTGAACAGTCTTGTTTCCATCTAAATTAATCATTCTAAGCTACTCAGCAACAGGGGCCTGGGTACACAAAGCAGCGTGAGACAGAAAACTCACTGCAGGCTGCCAAATTGTAGCATAATAAATTATTGCTGCTTTGCCATTTTCGCCTGCCTGCCGAATCAAGCCTGCTCTGTCCAGTTCCCTTTTTGCTCCAAAGAACGGGATCCAAACTGGGTCAAGCCAGGAAATGATATGCCTCTATAATTTATTTATTTTATTAGTTTTCCAATATACTCCCAATAATAACCAAATTATAACAATAACAATTCCCAAATTATACAATTATGAAAATGTCAATCAACTTCCAATTAATACATTTTAGTTAAAGCAGCTCCCTACCTGATGGTTTTTGGGTGCATTTCCGATCTTGTATCACTGAGTTCCATAATCTTAATTAAGGTCAGTTACATTTCAGTTATAATAATAATCCCTTAGTCAACAGCTACATAATGATTTCCATTCATGATGTTGCAATATATAAATTTATAAAGCTTTAAGTGAGGAACTCAAACAATTATTTTTATTCTGCTCTGTGTGTAAAAACTGTTATATTCTTCCTGTCCATATATGGTGTTGTCTCTTTCACTTCCTAGCTGTTGTTTTCTCCCATCATGGCTTGGGGCGGAACTGAAACTTGAAGTTTCTCAGATGTCTTATTTCTCCATCCCTTGCTTCGATGTCTCAAAACAAGCGGCAGTCTGCTATAAACCATTCTTTCTCACTAGTAAAACATGTTGCAGATCTTCACCATTTCCCCCTCAGCTTAGGAAAAGATAGGCAGTTTTTGAATGTGTTGAAGATTTAATACTCCTTTCTAACTCCCAGAATCTCTGCAGCGTTCTTATCACAACCCCCAAATTCTTTTCCTTCCAGCAAGAGATTTATGGCCCAATTAAACTTCATCTTAGATTACACTCTGTCAGTAGCACACAAAAATCTCAGTCTCTTTTTCTTTGTCTGTTGTTTTCAAACGTAGGTGAGGAAATTACTCTGTCTTTCCAACAGTCATACATGATCTTCCCCTCCTCCTCCTTTCTTCATTTCAGATCACACAGTTTCCATTTTTGCTTGTTAATATCAATATTACTCCAATGTCCCTTCCTCACTAGTAAATATATTTTTATCCTATATTCCAGAGAGGGTTGCCAAATCATAAATATATAAAAGAAACTTAGAATAAACAAACTGTGGGCTTCCTCCTCCCCAAACAACTTTCATGCCAAAGAAAATATTATCTCAATTCAAACCTTTGATCCATGTAGCTGGTATATTTGGCAGTATATTGTTTCAACCCTTTCCCATCACACGCCAGTTCTTTAAAGCCAGTTAAGGATCCAATTAAATGGAGAACCTCTGCTTCTTAATGGTGGTATAGGAGGGTTTTTGCCAGGCAAAGTGCTTTAGCACTCTGTGCCTCTCTGCCCCCCCACATTCCATGACAAAGCGAGAGCCAGGAACCAAGATGAACTGCAAGTGAAGCCCATTCCCCCCATCCCTGGGGGGAAGTTGCAAGGATGATTTACTCTCTCTCATCCCTGTTTTTCATTCACCGATGATCCCCCGCTGTTGTGGGGGCTGCTTCCATTAAGGCAGGTGGGACCGGAAGCCCTGAAAGGATATGCCTCAAACTGGCAAACGCACTACAGTGGTGCCCTGCAAGACGAATGCCTCGCAAGACGGAAAACCCGCTAGACGAAAGGGTTTTCCGTTTTTGAGTTGCTTCGCAGGACGAATTTCCCTATGGGCTTGCTTCGCAAGACGAAAATGTCTTGCGAGGCTTGAGATTTTTTTTCGCTTCCCCCCACTTTTTCTAAGCCGCTAATAGCCTTTTAGCAGCTAAGCCGCTAAGCCGCTAAGCCTTTAATAGCCGCTAAACCGCTAATAGCGCTAATCCGCTAAGCCGCTAATAGGGTTGCTTCGCAAGACGAAAAAAACGCTAGACGAAGACACTCGCGGAACGGATTAATTTCATCTTGCGAGGCACCACTGTACAAACAAAACATTCCTCCACTAACTCAAATACTTAAAAAGCCAGTGTGACCCAATACATACTAACTTGGTGGGAGGCCGGAGTTCACATCCCAGTTCACTCCAGGATTCATCACGTGGTCTTAGAAAAACCTTTATCTTGCTGGTGTAGGGCTGTACACTTCAGATGTAAGCTGAATAATAATGATGATTTTCCTCCTTCCAAAGGCTATTGTGAGGGTGAGGGTGATAGGAATGGCAAAGTGCTTTGCACACAGAGAGACAATTCATACATTAGGCAGACAACATGTTAACCACTGGCGCAGGGGAGGGGTGGGCTTCCATGATTGCAGCAGTAATATTTGCAAGGATCCATCATTTTGGTTGGCTGGACCATGAGGTCCAATATGTCACTGTCTTAGAAAGTAATCACTGACTGCTGCAGTGTAGAGCTTTTCACTTGCACACAGCAGGAGTGTTCGGCTGGGTCTCATCAACTTGACCTTCATTCTCTCACCTGGACATATAAAGGCAGTTTCCCACCCTTGCGGTTTCCCAAAGTTTAGACATTTCTCTCCATGTTGGCCCTAAATTAACCTAAATTCCAAGCACATTAGACATTGAAAAGATTGTGCAAATCTTTGCCTTTGGGTTTGGAGTTGATTAGTCTAGAGAGAAAGCAAGTTCTGAAGCTGTTGAGGAGCCACCAAAAATAAGTTCTGGTATCTTGTTTATGCTGACGATATCTTTTGAATACAAAGCACTACCCAAAGGTCATTCTCGGTTGTGTGGTAGTGAACTTAGTGCAATATTGATGAAGCAAGTCTGTCATATATTGATAAATGTAAACTCTTCAATTATTATTTGCTGATGTTCAATTTTACTGTTTACTATTAGATTTTAGTGGATTGTTGAACATTGCCTTATTTGATATATGTTGTTTATTTTAAAGTTATTGTGACTTTTTCATTTTGGATCAGATCGTTACTAGTAATGTTTGCTATTTTATTATGTTTTTATATGTATTGGAAGCTGCCCAGAGTGGTGGGATAGAAATAAATAATAATGATGAAGATTATGATGATGATAATGGAGTCAACAACAAAGGGTTGACTCTAGAGCTAATAAATCAATTTAATTAATTTAACCAGTATGTTAATCACCTAAAGGCATAATCCTATACACACTTGCCTGTGAGTAAGTCCCCTTGAACTCAGTGAGATTTGCTTCTAACACAGGATTGTACCATTAAGTATTTAATCAACCTAAATTAGTCAAATTAACTGCAGATTAAAATTTGTCTCCATAGGCGAATGCCTTATACGAAGTCAGAACAATGGTCACTTTAGTACAACATTGTCTATAATACTTTTGGGGAACATTGCTACGTGGAGATGCTAGGAATTGAACCTGTAACCTTCTGGGTACAAAGCAGGTTCTCTGCCACGGAATTACAGCCCTTCCCCTTAAGTAATTTCGTTGTCCCCGAGAGGGGGCAATGACAATAAAGATATTATTATTATTATTATTATTATTATTATTATTATTATTATTATTATTATCATCTTTGGTGCCATGACTGAGCAACATACCATTGTGTAGCCCACATAGTATACTAGTTCCTTCCTACATGTTAAAGACAGCTTTTCTATCCAGTTTGTAATTTGAATTAGGTAATATTTCAGGACAGAAAGACTGTGGGTTTCCTTCCAACTATATGAACTATGCAAATGAAGTGCTCAGTCAACATATTTTATTTATTTATTTTTCAAACTTCATTTTAAGGGAAATTACTCTAGTCCTAAAATATTCTCCAAAAGACTGATATTATTAGTATGTAGGCAATATGTACATTTAAATTTAACTGATGAATCGAAATCAGATTATTAACTAAAACACAATACAAAACTTCTAACTTGCTACATTTTGCTACTTAAAAATCAATCAATCAAAGTTTTCATTATTTTTGCTATGTTGTCAGGAAGCAAGTTAGCACTGTTTCATAAAACAGCTCACTCTGGATGAAACTGACAAGTTTCTGAATATAACTCAGGACCAGCTTTTAGAAACCCACTCCTTTCAATAGATGGATAAGCACAAACCTTTTAATTCACATTTACACTTCTATAAAAGGCTATATTGCATATAAAATATGTCGCTCAAATTATATAATCAGGCAATATGTCAGTTGCCCGATTATATAATCCAGGCAACTGATTATATCCAGGGTTGTGGCACCTGAAACTTTTGTAAGATGGCTATCCAGCAGAACTTTTTTAAAATCAACATGGAAAGACCCATTCAAACATTCAAACTCAACAAACATGGTACAAAAGTGTGATTTCCTAAAATTCTCTGACATTATGGTTTATTGTTAAAGTTGCATTCTTCATACAGCTTACTTCAGTGTAGGGATGAAAATAATTTTTTCTTCTCTCAGTTTCTCATTTCTCCACATTTTGCAGCAAATTCGAAAAAAACAAATCATGAAAATTCATCAGCATTTTAGTGTGACTATTTCCTAATTAACTTTTTTTTTTAAACTGATGCACACATTTTCGGCAGGCAATTTCCCTGGATATCATGCAGTTTTGTATGTTATTTTCACTAACATCCATTTCTATGCACACTTTCTCCCAATATATGCATTTTTGTAAACATCACAAAATTCAGGTAAGTGTGAATTTTAAAGGATAGCCGTTTTGGTTCTCATACTGTTTCAGAACTTGCAAATTTAAAAAATTCGGCTTTTAATGCATACTGAATAAAATTCATCCTTTATCAGTGACTAAATATGTTCATATGTGTACAAAATCTGATCAATAATAATGGTTTTGAATGCCATTAAAATTGTATCATTGCAAAGACATCTCTGACAAATATCTCATCATTTCAACTCCTACAATCTCCCCCTTATGATAATACTACACTACCCACAATTCTTCACAGTACACCACAAACCTTGAGACCAATAACAAAAAGTATCAGTGTTAAATGTTTAATGGTTTAATTTTTCACACACACCCATAACTAATACTTCATCTAAGGTTCAACAAACAGTTGCTATCATACCACAGGTTTCAAAATTATTTTAAATTGAGAAAAAGGCCCACATTTATCTTCTTGGATGGTGTTTTAATTACTGAGTCCATCCCACATCCCAGTGGCTGGCCTTTTGTTATTAAAAAAAGAGAAAAGAAATGGCTTAATTGTTTTCTGAAGCCTTCATGGAACCCATACATATAAAGCGCTTTTCTTTGGACTTTCAAGACCTACATTTGGAGTTGGCTCGCTACCAGCGCACTCAAGCAGATAGTCACGTAGGTAGCAACGAGGCCAACGTTGATGAAGTAATCACAGTTGACTGTCTCACTTGCGCTATCCCACAAACATGTCTGCAAACAAAACAAAAAAGAAACTGGGTGAGCGTATTGGTTTTGATTCTGAATTCATTCAGATTGGCCATAGCTGCTTTGGAAAGCAGAGAGACACCTTCACGGACTGTTGCCTACGCCTCGGCACAGCTTTGCAAGAGTCTGTTAGACAAAAACAGAGTCTGATCCAGATACCTTAATAAGCATCCCATCTGTGAGGCCATTGGGATATTTCAAACGACTTTCAACTCTCATTAGTTTAGAAGTTTCCACAGCTATGTCCTTATATTTTGTAACTTCTACAGCCAAACCTCATGGGAAAGTCTCTGAACTGGGTGTGACACTTTTACCCATGGGTCAGCCTTCAGTAATGAGGCCCCAATTGATGGGTCTTTTGCACTTTTCGGCAGTATATGTTTGTAATAACCTTTTGCATTGTGATTTCCCCCTTTTATCCTTGTAATACTCTGGCTTCTGCCATGCAAATCTCATTATTTCTAATAGGCTGCAATTAGGGTCTTCAGGCTGGTGTTCACAGACATTCAGAACTGTTCCAGCTTCAGTGGTTGCCCCCACCATCGCCACCCCACCCCCCATAGTTATGAAATGCATACACTTGATAAAGATTATTTCTAATACATTTTCAGTTCCTAAATTTTCAATCCCTTTAAAACTTTCTTTAAAACATCTCTAACCAATGAACTTTGTTCACAATTGATTCATGCATAGCCAGTTATACAGAGAAGCATATTGACTTAAGAAATTGTGGTTAATTTTTCATTATATGGTGAAATGTTTAATGGTATTTTGCACAAGTTGGATAAATAAAGTTACTTTCCTGTTAGATAGCCCCGAGCAAAACCACATGAAGTAAGTGAATATTTTATAAGAGACAAATAAAGCAATGGTATAAAAGTGATTTATGGTAGTGCATTCCTAGATGTGTCTGCTCAAAACAACTGGCAATCTAGTCTCAGTTCTTGGATCATCTATGGGCAAGGTATAGGGACGATCCAGTCCTTAAAAATATTATTCATTTGATTGGGAAACAACTAATGTGGGTGGCCAACTATATAACAGAAATCACAGAATCCAGAGAGTTGAAACTTACATTATTCAAACTGAGTAATTGTGACATAGCAGGCTGATTTAAAAAATGGAACGGATGTAGAAAGGATTGCTCAAATTAATTAGATAACTGGGGGCTGTGCTCTAACGAAACCAAGCATCAAAATCTGGGGAAGAAAGGAAAGATTACTAGCAAGCTACTCTCAGGCTGTATGCATTGATAACAAGAAAGATAACAATGTTGTCATTAAAAACTGAAAAGATAAAAGAAAGGCAAATAAAAAAATGGGGGTTTCTCAGAATCCATTTAAAATGCCTCTGAGATATCACAATGTAATTTCAGAAGGATAATTAGAAGTATGTTTGAACAAGAAAGAAAGAAAGAAAGAAAGAAAGAAAGAAAGAAAGAAAGAAAGGAAAGATTCCATAAGTGTTTAGTTTATTTGCCTCTTGTTTTTTAGATTTGAAAGTGTTAATTCAGAGCAGCCTAGTATAATATAACACATTATATTAAAGTGATAGTTGCACCCTGTTTCCATAATCTAAGTATCTTATAAAGATGGAGTTCCTTTATTTCCCTCATGGAAATGTGCAAGCTGTACATTTGGCAACACAAATTTGCCCATCAGGGAGATGTGCAAATTAATTCTTCATGCAGTACCAAGTTTTATAGGGACGCGGGTGGCGCTGTGGGTAAAACCTCAGCGCCTAGGGCTTGCCGATCGCATGGTCGGCGGTTTGAATCCCTGCGGCGGGGTGAGCTCCCGTCTTTCAGTCCCAGCTCCTGCCCACCTAGCAGTTCGAAAGCACGTCAAAGTGCAAGTAGAGAAATAGGGACCGCTTTCTAGTGGGAAGGTAAACGGCGTTTCCGTGTGCTGCGCTGGCGCTGGCTCGCCAGAGCAGCTTCGTCACGCTGGCCACGTGACCCGGAAGTGTCTCCGGACAGCGCTGGCCCCCGGCCTCTTAAGTGAGATGGGCGCACAACCCTAGAGTCGGACACGACTGGCCCGTACGGGCAGGGGTACCTTTACCTTTACCTTTTACCAAGTTTTATGGAGAAAGCATGTCTCGGTTATAATGTGCATGTCTTAATAGTATTGGATTGAGCCCAAGCACCCAATTCTAAACTCCAAATTTTATTGGCCACTAATAAAATAGACCCAAGAAAATTCCTAAACATTGGTCCCAATCATTCCATTAACATTTTAAGTTATTTCCCCAAGCGTTTGTTATCTTTCCTCCATGGTCTTCTTCATCTAGTCCACCTGTAAACTAAAGCTTTGAATACTGCTTCTTTGAACTGCTAAATTTGGGGGGGGTGTGTGAAAAGTGGTATTATATAAAGTCTCCTGATATCAGGGTTTGCTTCTTTTTAATACCTGTGTTTGCAATTTTTGACATTTCTTCTGGCAAAATGTGTCTGGGAGACCACCATAAGTTCTTGCTTGCTGAGGTCACACATCATATTTAATTATTTGCTCTTTTAATTAGGTCTGGACCATTCAATAATTTACTGACAAGCAGCTGAACTCATGAATGGATTGCACTGAAAAGTATTGCATTTGAGATGGTGTGGTGCAAATACAGAACGCCATGATGGCTGTGGTGTCTGATCTATGATGGCAGTTTCATTCATACATGCCATGGGTAGGCAAACTAAGGCCCAGGGGCTGGATCTGGCCCAATCGCCTTCTAAATGCGGCCCGCGGATGGTCCGGGAATCAGAGTGTTGTTACATGAATCGAATGTGCCCTTTTATTTAAAATGCATCTCTGGGTTATTTGTGGGGCATAGGAATTCGTTCGTTTTATTTTTTCAAAATATAGTCCAGCCCCCAACAAGGTCTGAGGGACAGTGGACCGGCTCCCTGCTGAAAAAGTTTGCGGACCCCTGATTACATGCTATCACTTCATGTTGCAGACACTGGGAAAAGAATATGCATGTAGGAACTAACTGAAAGTGGTTAGATTTCTTTTTTAAGTTTTAACTATGCAAATGTCAATGCAAATTTTAAAAATCCCAGTTTATGGTCAGTGATATTCGTGTGCCCGTTTTGTCACATTTTCTTTTAGGCTGTAATCCTAGGCACATTTACTTGAGAGTAAATCCAGTTAAACTCAATTTAGCTTACTTCTGCAGAGTAAACAAGCCTAGGAAACCCAGCCTGGTGGGCAGGGTACAAATAAATTATTATTATTATTATTATTATTATTATTATTATTATTATTATTATTATTATTAGATTGTACTATTAATGTTGTATCTATGATATTCACTCTGCCAGTGCCATTTTATTTTAAAGAGAACGATCTGACTATATAGAGTTAATCTGAGCACTTTTAACATTCAATTTTGAAGCGTTTGCATCTTATCTGAACACACATCCAGAAGCCTTTGAATACTGATTATATTTTTAGATTGCAAATAATATAGAAGCTATTAAATGCTATTAGTCTGATCCCACTCACATCTTGGCTTGCTCAAGATTTCACATTAAACCCATTAAACCCAGTTAAGCAATATTTCAAGCAGGGAGAGGTGGGGGAACTGGAAGGCAAAAGTAAGGACTGAATGTCAGTGTCATGGGAAACATAAAACATTCCAGCTTCCCCATGTCTGAAAAAAAGGCCTCTTTCCCTCATATAACACCGGTATCTGCCATTATTCATTATTTATGTGAGCAGATCAGGGAGCCAAATTTCTCAACACTCTTTGTACAAAGATATATATCTATGGATATGAAGTTCTTTCTCTCTTTCACCAAAATTCTGCCAGATGCCTGAGCTTACCCCAAATCCCAGCCAGTTTCTTTGTACAGTCTGTTCAGCACCAGTTGAAACGCCCCCCTTCTGCGGCCTCCTGCCTTTCTCATTGAATCATTCATCATCCTGTTTCTCAGAACTGCTTCTGTGTGAATGGCTGAGAATGCAGCCTCTCAGGCAGAGGGGTCTCAAAAAAATTCTACTCAACCTCTGGGTGCCAGGGGGGGAGAGAAGAAAGAAAGAAAGAAAGAAAGAAAGAAAGAAAGAAAGAAAGAAAGAAAGAAAGAAAGAAAGAAAGAAAGAAAGTATTCCCTCAATTATCTATCCCCTTTCTTTTATATTAAAAATATTATTTTACTCTATCTTCAATATATAATTTATTTTGCTTAGCATCTTTAAAATCTTCCAGTGAGGTGGGGAGTGGGAAATGGAGACACAGTTCACAGATTCCAAGAAGTGGGTGATCTTCAAATAGTGAGGTTAGGTCTACATCTGCACCTTTAAATGCTCCAAACTGTGCTACCACATGTTGTAACTGTGATGGTGATTAATGCTTTCCCTACAGATATACATAAGATACTGCGCAGCAATGATCCACATATGAGCCTGAAAGCGTGTCAAAATGTGCACTGATGACATGCATGGCAGTGACATGGTCATCATGTGCTCATTGGTTTACTCTGCCCCTCTTTGACCTAAAAAAACAACAACTAGGTTCCTTATAAAGTAACTCAATAAACTACAAAAACAGTGATGCAAGTGGAAAGCCAGCAAGGCTCTGAGAGTGTTTTGTGCTGTCTTTCACATGCCTATTGGACAGAAGTTGTGGGTGTATCTTTGGTGCAATGAGTTCCTGGCTTTCCGGGAACAAGTTTGTTCTCTTGAGGCCAAGGTGGCTGACCTGGAAAAGCTGAGAAAGGCAGAGAGGTTAGCAGATGAGGGCTCAGGGAATGTTATAGCTGTGTCCCAGTCCCAACATGATAGCTCCCAGACAATAATCTATGCATCTTAACTACAGCTAGCATTGTACACTTATGGCATACGTTTTCATTGGGTAGAGTCCACTTCATGAGGTGCATGAAAAATGTTTTGGTCTGTATTGTACCCAAATACAGATTTAAGATGTACGCTTTCATGGAGGAGGTTCCACTTCATCAAAAGATATGGCAACTGACAAGTGAATTGCCACAGAAGCTAACATTGGATACCACCCAAAGCTTTCTGGTGAGCAGGAGACTCCACCTACTAATTGAGAAAATTTTCAAGCACTTGTGGAAACTTTTTATGTGTCAGCTTAATGGACCTTAAACTAGATGTTGCAGTTGTGAATATCTTGGTTTTAAAGCCAGTAACCAAGCGGCTGAGCTGAATGGAATGTTTGCATTCATACTTTTGTTCCATTGTTTAAACAGGATAAATGGATTTCAGTTTTGCCAAATATTTTACACTGTATAAATCACTCTAAGCCATGGAAGATTTTGCTGAAAGAATTAATTTCTGCATGACAACACTTGTCAACACTTTCCCATTGATTTTTTTTTTTAAAAGAAGGCACTTAAGACTGCTCTTGTGGGAGAGGTTATGATGTAGTTTATGAAGTGAAGAAAAACTGAGTTTCCTACAAACCTATGTGTAGCTTAATTTGTGGGTAAGATGGTTTAAGAGAGGTCTCCTCCACTTCCCTACCTGCTTATCTATCCATATGACAGTAGGTTGCTATCTATTTATCTATCTGTCTATCATCTATCTATCTATCAATCATCTATCTATCTATCTATCTATATCTCTATCTGTGGTTTCTTAGTCGTTCTGGTTATTTTTCAAATAACCTCTTAACTTACTTCACTCTGATTTGTTCACATGCTAAGAGGGTGAACAAGAGGTTGAAAAGGATTGAAAAACAATAATCAACTGTAAGGCCAGACACTCGCTCATCTTAATTAACTTCTCTTTTGCCTTGAGACAGGGAATCATAAGACAACAAGAAGATTGCTATCTCTGATGCCTTAAAGTAAGTCGCATTTTCATAAAGACACACATAGTGATTTGCAAAAATATCTGAGGCAGTGGGGCATATAGCGCAAATCTGCTCCTGGGGGTTGGGAGACCTTCCTGTGTCAGAGACTGCAAGGGGAAAGTGAGGAAGAGAAAGTCTTATTGTGTGCATGCAATATTGGGTTTTATTTATTTATGTAAGAAATATATGCCCTTCTTTTCAGTTTTCATCTCAAAGCAGCTTACAGAAAAAATACAGCACACAACAGACAAGATTTAAAAGGTAGAATAAAACATGAGAACAACATTCACAATGCAAAGGCCACCTGAAATAAAACTGAAACTTATCAAGGATGGTGCCTGCCTCATTTCTAATGGGATGGGGAAGGAGATGACCAGGGGTGTGGTCTGTGTGCAAGCAGGCCTGCAGAAAAGGAGGAGAAGGCATGGACATTGGAATGAAGATGAAAGTGGGTGCAAAGAAAGCCTGCAGAGTAGACGGAGAAATACCTTCATAAATGAGGTTGCAAAGGGGGAAAGGGAGCTTAGTCGTTGCATGGGCTCTGGTGGAGGCAGAGGGTTGGCAAGCAGTGAGCAGAGGTGCAGCCCCAAGTAAACAATAGTAATTTAAACAGGCACCACCATGTATAGTCAACGGCTTCATGCTAGAGAACAGAAACCACAGATTTTAAAGATATTTGTATCAAAAGCTGAATTAGAAACAGATTTCTGCCACTTTCAGGCTTTATTTTTGGTTGTGTAAAACAATTAAATTCAGTTAAATGATCATGTCCAGGCTATTAATTTACCTTCTAATAAAGGAATATTTATAAAGAATCATTACGTCAAATCAAACTGATATTCAGCTTCATCAGTTCAATCAATAGGAGCCAAATCACAGCTACAGCAGTTCTGGAGGGAAGGGAAGAAAGAAACCCACAGGTGTGGGCTAAAGTCATTAAAATAACTTTGCCTGAACCACTGTGCCAGAGCTTCATAAATCTCGTAACATGGAATATAATCAGAATGAAGGAGGTATGCTATTATGGTATAGATATTTTATAGTGGAATCCCATGTATGTCTATTCAGAATGAAGTATGCCCCACTGTATTCAATGGGATTCATTCCAAGGTGTCTGTGTGGGATTGTGGCCAGCAGCAGAGACTGTGGTGGGGCCCTGCGGCTCACCTGACCTCCAGTTGGTTGTGTCACTGCTGCTTACTGGGAGGCAGAGGGGTGGGACAAATGCACCAGTAGGAGGACCAGATTGGCCCCACCAGTGCCTCTTCTCCATGCCGTACTCGCCACCACCTCACCCCTCCACCTCTTTCTTCAGGTAAGCAGCAGTGGCATGGCTGCCCAGAGCAATGGCAGTCCATCATGCCATCTGCTACTTATTGCAACATTGAAGATCTATTTTATATATAATGTAGGGACATACAAGAAGATAGCACTTAACTTAGCAAGTTTATTGTGTGTCTGTATTCTACATATAGCATCTATCATCAGTACCATATATGCTTTATCGTTTCCGTGATGCTAGTTTAGCTTTCAGAACTAGTATGTTCTAGGAAAGAAATCAAATTGTTTCAAGTGAATGCCTCTAGCTACATTAGAAAATCATTTACTTTCACACCTTTCATTTCTCCACTTTGAAAAGCAAGGAGTGAATTTGTGACTCTTAGGCTTTCTTGGGTAATTCCAGTTCTCAGCTGTCAATCAGCATTAAAGCCAAAAAATATCTCAGTTGTCAATGGAAGAATCATGTAGGTTTTGGACAGCCCCATAGGTCAGTCATAGCCCAGAGCTCTGTTTAGGCATTCCTTTTTGTGAGAGGGTGGGGTTGCAGATGGGGATGGAGGGAATCAGGGTGCACCCACTGTGCCTTATATGCCCATAGGTACATAGGTCTAAACCACAGACCCTAGGGCTTGCCAATCAGAAGGTCGGCAGTTCAAATCCCCGTGACGGGGTGAGCTCCCGTTGCTCGGTCCCTGTTCCTGCCAACCTAGCAGTTCAAAAGCACATCAAAGTGCAAGTAGATAAATAGGTACCACTCCGGTGGGAAGGTAAACAGTGTTTCTGTGCGCTGCTCCGGTTTGCCAGAAGCGGCTTAGTCATGCTGGCCACATGACCCAGAAGCTGTACGCCGGCTCCTTTGGCCAGCAAGGTGAGATGAGCGCTGCAACCCCAGAGTCATTTGCAACTGGACCTAACGGTCAGGGGTCCCTTTACCTTTACATCAATATACCCAATGCACATACCCAACTATGCATAGGCTCTCATTATTCATCCTATTTAAAAAATGAAGGCTGCAGATTAAGCATAGGAGTCAACAGGTGCTTGGTTGTCTATGTATAGGCACAATGCACCCAGGACCCACCCTTAAAAACATTGAGGTCAAGGGCATGACCGCTGGGCATAAGCTAGTGTGCACCTGTGCTTTGTATACATGTGAGGGCTCATGTGATTTGCATGTCTTAAGGTAACTTATACATGGTAACTAAATCAGGTAGAAAAGCTGTGAAAGACTTGTGCTCAATGGTGGTTCTCATAGTCACCTAATTTTTCCCCCCTAAGCATAACACTTTCTTTTTCCTTCATTTGGGATGCCTGCCCCACATTTATTTTATTTTATTTTTTTAAAGCTGAACAACATTAATTAAGAATAAATGAATGGTAGTATGTAGAACACAGCTATAGACATCTTTATTTGCTCTCATTTTCATCAAGAGTCTCTCACACAAAGGTTAGCAACTCCCCTTTATTCCTTTTTATTTTGTAAAAGGGTAAATGTAGTTAACTGGGGGAAATCACACACCAGGGCCCACTGCTTTCCTCCTTCAAATTGGGCCAGTTCTTTTGCCCGCCTTGCCATGGACTATGGAAACCAAGGAATCCAGCTTTTGCTGCCAAAAGTTTAGACTGACTCTATAAAAAGGTTCCGTCTTGCCAAATTCAGAGAACAGAAAGGGCTGTCTTGGTTCACGTGGAAGCAGGTAGGTGCCACAGATCCTATGCCGATAAGCAAAGCAGATAAGCTGTTGTTTACGACCAGTTGCCAGGCTTTTAAAAAACAGGAGATAGGACTAATTTAGGGATGGAATTTTCTGAATACCTTGATGCCTTGCTTATCAATATCCTTGATCTTAATGAGTAGCAATTTTTTAAAAAACCAATTTCTCAAAAAATACAAACAATTCTAGCATATTATATGTATTACTATACATATAATATTATATACATATTATATGCATGTACTACTCCAGTTTTCCTAAGGTAAATGTAAATGTAAAGGGACCCCCGACAGTTAGGTCTAGTCGCAGACGACTCTGGGGTTGCAGCGCTCATCTCGCTTTACTGGCCGAGGGAGCCAGCGTACAGCTTCCAGGTCATGTGGCCAGCATGACTAAGCTGCTTCTGGCAAACCAGAGCAGCGTTACAACCTAAGGTAACCAGCACATAAATAAATGTAACAAGTATAAAAATACTTACAGATCATTACTTATACACCCATGCTGCAGCAATACACAACCAAATGGACTTGACTCTTGTGTATGTACATATGATACATATAATAGACAAATGTTTAGTGTAGAATTTTGCACATAATTACTCAGGTGCTTTTTTTAAAAGGGGGCAATCCACAGGGGGTTCAGACATAAGCAGGCACATAGTGCAAGATGCAGTTTGATGTGGAAAAGGTCAGTTCCATTGTAATGGCCAAATTCTGTTTAAACTCTTCTTCAACCCCCCTCCCTTTTGCTCAATTATTCAGCAAGCATTCCACATTTTTTGTGTCTCTTACTAGTTATGGTCAGTGTCTCTGTATCTTTCTTTCAACCTTTCATGGCTTCCTGCTTAAACCACAGCTTCTGAAGCACACTACCTTTGTACAATTGGAGGGTGGCTGCTAATCTCTTTATTTTTATTAGCCTTTACCAGCATTATTCACAACCTGCGTGCAATGTATGATGGTCTGATGATATCGGCTTCATCTAACTCCAGGCAAATTCAAGCCACAGCAGGTATATCTCAAGATGAAGATAAATTACTTCAATGAACTTTGCTCCAAGGTATTTCTTTCTTTTCTTTTTCTTTTTTTCTTTCACAGATCCTAGCTGGTTAGACAATGTTTGTTCCACTATACTTATGTAATTACAGCTATTGCTTGCAGATCCTACATATGTTCCTCTGTGTGTGTACTGTTTTCAAGCTCACATGCAATTCACATGCAATCGTGCCTCAAAGAGTGAACAAGCAATCCAGGTTGCAGAATGAGTTGCAGTAGGTGTGGCAAACAAGACTGTGGTGCTTCCTCTTTCCACAAAAACCCTTCCTACAAGTGAGGTTTGTTTTGGCCCAGGCATAGGCAAACTCGGCCCTCCAGATGTTTGGGGACTACAATTCCCATCATCCCTGACCACTGGTCTTGTTAGCTAGGGATCATGGGATTTGTAGTCCCAAAACATCTGGAGGGCGGAGTTTGCCTGTGCCTGTTTTGGCCCCGTTTTAGTTCAGCTTCCTTGCCTGTTTTCCCCAGCAACATGGTCAATCCTAGACTTAGGCTATTTTTTAAATGAGGGGCTCCTAGCACTACCTGATCTGCATGTAGAATTGCAATTGGCTTTCTACCCTGTTGCATTCCCACCCCCACACCCCTATATGTACATCCTGCAATGTTCTGCCCACACCAGTAGGCATGGCATAGCTGCTGTGGGTGGCAACATTTGTTTCTATTTCTGTTTTTGAATTTCTCTGAAACATTTTTTCTTGGTTGTTTAAATGAAAGAAAGATATAACACTATAATGCTATAATGCTGTTGTGCTTTCCCCCCCAGCTGGAACTCACCACAACTCAGTTCTGGCACCTCTCAGGTAAGTGCTATTGCCAAGGGGGGTGTACATGGTGAGTTCCAGCACTTCTTTTTCTAGAAAAATAGCTCTGGCTGTAATATTATGCTATAATAAGGCTATGACAGATTGATGTTATAAAACTGTTTCTCCCTAGTGTGTGTGTGTGTGTGTGTGTGTGTGTGTGTGTGTGTTAGATAGATAGATGATAGATAGAGAGAGAGAGAGAGAGAGATGATAGATAGATAGATAAATAGATAGATAGATGATAGATAGATAGATAGATAGATAGATAGATAGATAGATGATAGATAGATAGATAGATAGATAGATAGATAGATAGATAGATAGATGATAGATAGATAGATATAGATAGATGATAGATAGATAGATAGATAGATAGATAGATAGATAGATAGATAGATGATAGATAGATAGATAGATGATAGATAGATAGATAGATAGATAGATAGATAGATAGATAGATAGATATAGATAGATAGATAGATAGATAGATAGATAGATAGATAGATAGATAGATAGAGATAGAGTTATATATGGTAGATATAGAGATATATATGGAAAAGCATTTTAGCAATAATTAAAAGATGGCACCCATCACAAACTTTAGAATGAACATATGCTGAACCATGTCAAAGCAATCTGTGCTTTGATAATATGTCTGGGCTGATAATATGTGGTATGTTAAAGGGTGATCATAAGGAGGGAAGTTTCACCCCACAGCAGGGTGGTGGAAAAGCCAATGAAACTTTTAGGCACTGCTGCCCCATATTGTAGCACACAGTTCCAGATCTTCAAGCTGGAGGCCTCCTATTGACACTGTATGGTTGTCGGGACACATGAGGGGACCCAGTCGTATGTATTTAGTTTGCTTTCTGCAAGCTGTATATTGTGGAATAATTAATCAGAATGAATCCCACAGTTCTCTTACGTAATAATGTAATCCAAAAGCAATTATATAATGCTTTAATGAAACAAATCTCCCAAATCTGCTAAATTTGCAGTGGAGCCATAATTTCAGTTTTGAAAACCTTGGTTCTAGTTTAAATAGTTTTGTAGGCAGTAGGGCGAAGGTTTAACAAATAGTTAAAATTCTTAAGGGTCAGTGAATGAATAAGTTGCTCTTAGCTCATATTTTCTGCTCATATGGTATTGAGTTATTATCGTCAAGGTATGCTCTGCTGGGGCAATTAACACCATTTACCTTCTCCTCAGCCCTTTTCTCCCCCTACTGCAGTTAATTGTTTGACTGCCCAACTGCTCTTTAAGTAGCAAGCGCTTCTCCTTTAAACGTTAGTTTCATTTTCCCCTCTCTGAGCTTCTCTGGGATGCTGCTTTATGCATTTCTGTTGCAAGAGCAAATTTGGGGCGTGACCGACAGGGGACTGTATGATTTTTTAAAAACCTAATAGTTGAAATGCATAATTGTCTCTCATTCCAGTGACTAACTTTCCAAATGAGAGCCACACACACAAATGAGAACTATCACAGAGATGGGACATACATTTTCCCTTCACAGATTTCAGTAGCTTAAGAGGGGAGGCATCTGAAATTGGATGACTGTAGGAATTTCCTTTATGGCCACTAAGTATTTATGCATATTTGTAAAATGCAGGCTGTGTTTACTAGTCAATATATATTAACAATACAGCACCAAGCATTTTTAATCATAGAATTATCCAGTATTTCAATATTCCCATTCATGTTCCCTAGGTAAAGTTGGCAACAGAGGAAAGGGGATGTTTGCAATGTATAATTTTTTCATAATAATGTGAAGGCATAGCAGACCCTTTTGTAGACCCACCAGGTTCAATCCCTGGCATCTCCCTGGAAAACTATTGCCAGTCCATGTTGGCAGTGCTGAACTAGATGGACCTATAAGCCTGACTCTCTGTAAGGCAGCTTCCTATGTTATTAGGACCTTGTTGGTTTTTAGACATCTTTTAAATATCTCTCTTGTTTCAATGGACTTTTAGTGTGCACTTTTAAATTTGATGCTTTTAAAGATTTTCTGTCTGAGGCTTTGAAATGTTAAGATTTTATTTGACTTTTTTGCTGCTGTCAGTTTGCATGTTTTGGTTTTAAATTCTTTTACTGTAGTATCAATAGTGTATACAGTGGTACCTCGGGTTACATACGCTTCAGGTTACATACGCTTCAGGTTACAGACTCCGCTAACCCAGAAATAGTGCTTCAGGTTAAGAACTTTGCTTCAGGATAAGAACAGAAATCGGGCTCTGGCAGCGCGGCAGCAGCAGGAGGCCCCATTAGCTAATTTGGTGCTTCAGCTTAAGAACGGACCTCCAGAACGAATTAAGTACTTAACCCGAGGTACCACTGTATATGCTTTTTAATTCTGCACACCTCTTTGTTTAGTTTTTCAGAAGAGGAAGAGGAAGAAGGTGTGTCAACGTATATGAATTTAAGCTCGTGAAAACCACTGTGATCCTAGAATCATAGAGTTGTAAGAGACCACAAGGGCCATCGAGTCCAACCCCCTGCCAAGCAGGAAACATCATCAGAGCACTCCTGACATATGGTTGTCAAGCCTCTGCTTAAAGGCCTCCAAAGAAGGAGATTCCACCACATTCCTTGGCAGCAAATTCCACTGTCGAACAGCTCTTACTGTCAGGAAGTTCTTCCTAATGTTTAGATGGAATCTTCTTTCTTGTAGTTTGGATCCATTGCTCCGTGTACGCTTCTCTGGAGCAGCAGAAAACAACCTTTCTCCCTCCTCTATGTGACATTGTTTTATATATTTGAACATGGCTGAAACTATATATTGAAAATTAAGCATTACAATATGCTACGGAGGGATGTGAAAGTACAGCCAGGTGAGCTGCCTTTTCTGCTTGCAGTGCCAGGATAATAGTACCATTCTGTATTATTACACCATTACTGTTGGGAATATATTGTCCCTAGGGCACATGTGCCAGCAGTGCGCAGGCCTCAAGAGTGGACTGTAAATCATGCCACTTTCTTCTGAGAGCTCACAAGATGTTCCTCCTTCCCACTCACTGCAAGTCTCACTGGAGCATCCTGTTCCTTAAGACCCTCTAGTGGCAGGTGCTTACAGACTTCCCTGTGTAACTGCAGCGACACGTCTCTGTCTAGAATGATCACCTTGGGGAACTGTCTCTCATTTACTTTATGAGATTATTCCTGTCATCTTTATTAGGGGAAGTGGTGAATCTCCTGTGTTAATTACATTTGGGTGCCCCCAGGGGCCTGGCTTCAATGGGGACGGCTTTCTAAGGAATGTAGGAAGTTTAGAATTCGCTCCATCCTTCATCAAAATCCTCCATCCTTCTGATCAGTTATCTTGACGATTCTTGAACGCATTCGATCATCTTGTTAATTAATACCTCTACGGTGTGATATTCCACTGTCCCCCAGGACTGGGAAAGACCCTTTAGCTCACCTGTATGCTAGATGAGTTTGATCCAAGGTATGACAAGCTTCACCAAGCTGTGCTTCAGCTTACACAAGTTGAGGGATATGCCTCTTGCCCCCAGGTCAGAGCTCCTGGTCTTCACCCACAGTGTGACTGGCAGAAATCCAAAATGTGGAACGAGCTAAGAAGAAGAAGAAGCAAGATTCATCTACCTTCAAAACTTTTGTTTCAATTGTCATTACTATTTTTTAGTGCAAGAGATATTTGGCTTGTTGGTTGTATATTCAAAAATACATAATAAAAATCAAGATGTTTAACATTTTATAGATGATGTTTATTACTTTGAGTTATAATGAATTAAAAACTAAGACTAGTGTCAGTCATAAAATGGCCACTGAGTACGACTGGACAAGTTACTGTAGTTATATGTAGTTCCTGTATTTACATGAAAACCAATAAAAATTATTGGGCAGGGGTGGGGACAAAATGGCCACTGTGAGGTGTGTGGTGTAGCACACAGTGTGTGCCATGGCGGGGTGTGTGTGGCATAGCACAAAATGAGAGAGAAGAGAGTCTTCACTACTTGCTCCCATGCTTACCTCATGCTTACCATGGGAAGACTGTGGTATATCGTACTGGTCCTGTTTGTGGCATTTATACAGTATTGATTTTCTTCACATGCCTGCTGGATCCTCTCGTAGTCTAATAGCAAAAGGGGGCATTCCCCAGTACCAGGAAAATATACAAGGTGGCCAACTGCATTCTGTCTTGCACACGCTCACACATGCACACAGGTTTGTCTCTCTCCCTCTCACATACAAACTTCATATTTGCAAATATATGTCTCTCTCCTCTCCCCTGGTGCATCTTTCCCTCACTCTCACACAGATGCATACATGCCTCACGCCTCTCTAACACAAAAACACCACACATACAGTGGTACCTCAGGATACATACGCTTCAGGTTACAGACTCCGCTAACCCAGAAATATTACCTCGGGTTAAGAACTTTGCTTCAGGATGAGAACAGAAATCATGCTCCCGCGGCGCAGCAGCAGCAGGAGGCCCCATTAGCTAAAGTGGTGCTTCAGGTTAAGAACAGACCTCCAGAATGAATTAAGTTCTTAACCCGAGGTACCACTGTACATACATCCCTCTCTGTCCAGGTGCACGTCCCCCCTCCCTCACTGACCTAACATACATACAGCCTTTTCTCTCACATGCACAGAAAATGTAGATCACTTCCTCCTTCCTTCACACACACCCTGCAAATACATCTCTCCTCTCTCACACAAATCCGCTCCACTTCCCAGTGGGGAGGAGTTGCGGTGGACCGCGTGGCCACACACTCCCCACCGGGGGCGGGGGACTTTGTGCCCCATTGCCTGGGGGATCCCGGCCACGTCAGAGCCCGGCCAGCCAATCCGCTGGCCGGGGCCGTTTAAATGGAGGAGCGAGCCAGAGGACTTCCTCTTTGGCTTGCTTCCTCAATCACCTGCCCTCCCTCATTATTTTGCAGGTTAGGCAATGGCCTTGCTATGGACTTCGGTTGGTCACCTTGGTTGTCCGGGGGCCTGGTAGGAATTTTTCCACTTGGCAAATTGGCACTGGCCACTTGGTTTTCGCCTACCTTGTAGCAATCGTCACAACTTTATTAGGGTTGCGGTTAGGCATTGTTTGACCTTGTATGGGGGAGGGGAGGTGTGGCCATCACCTGCCCCTCCATGCTTAAGGGTATTCCGTTAAAGGAATCCGGGGGTGTTGATCTAGTCTGAAGCCCGGCTGGGGGCTAGGGCCTTGAAACGACCCCGATGGGAACACCGGGGGGAGCTTGAGTTCATTCCTCCTTCCTTCACACACACCCTGCAAATACATATCTCCTCTCTCACACAAATCACACATGCATAGTTTCTCTCTCTCTCTCTCTCTCTCTCTCTCTCTCTCTCTCTCTCTCTCTCACACACACACACACACACACACACACACAACTTGAGCTCACATCCCCATCCAGAATATTTCCTCCCTGGAGCAAAGGAGCCACCCACCACCAGCTTCACATTGCTGACAAACAATGGTAGCCTGAATGCACAGGGATACCTCTAGGGTTGCCATACTTCCCCGGGGAATCCCGCCTTTGAAATCCTGGTAATGTCTGGGAAGATCTGGACATATGGCAGCCCTACTCTTCCCTCCCTACTAACTTTTGGGGACAAAGCTATTTGCCTCTGGTGGCCTGAACAAAGGAGCTGGTATTCTGTTCTGGAGCATCCCACTAGAAAAACCCCCAAACATTTGCCATTTACTATCATTGTTAATTTGCTTTTGGGTATTCATATAACACCCGTGTTATAACTGCAGTATCATCTGAGGCTGGGAGCCATGGATACAAGACAGAAATGGCAGATGAAAAGGGGGGCGGGGGGGGAGTCTACTTTGTTATATATTGGAATAACAGCATTTTAAAAGTTCATCTGCAAAAATGACCACTCCCAGAGGCCTTTTAATTTTTACTACTTTTCAGAAACTGATAAAGGAGGTGGCTTCCCAAATTTGGGGTTAAAGCTTATCAGCTGTTGGGTTTCGTGACTTCAGTCTTGGTTATTCTCAAGCATCACTCGGAAGATTCGTGATGGAACTAGGAATAAAATCCAGACCTTTGTGCATCATTCAGTCTCCCGTCTCTGCTGAAATGGAAAAAGAAATGGCAATATGCTCCTTCCCACAAGGGGATGCATTTCCCCCGAATACATTAAGACAAGATGGCTCACCTAGTGCCTTTGTTAATAGGGTTGCCAAATTTCAAAAAGTAAAATTCCTCCCCCCAATATGGTGATTTTTAAGCCATACACCCAGGTTTTCCCTGACATTTTGCCGATTCGGCATTTTTGCCCTTGTCATTTTTACACCCAAACACCAGGACATGTCAGGAATATGGCAAGCCTATTGTTACATATCTTTAGGCACCAGGCACAAACATATATTTTCCCCAGGCCTATGGCTTTCCAAACTGGGTGTGTTTTTGTTTGTTATTATGGTATGCATTTTAGTGCTTTTATATTGTAAACCAGCCTGCAATTGTCGGATGAAGGGCAGTATAGAAATGTAATAAATAATAATAAATAATATTAATAAGACGACTCTGGGCAGCGCATGGCAGGATCCCTTTGTTGTTTCTCTGTGAAAAATCCTAGGAAAGTAATTTGCAATACAACAGTACTGCAGTGCAACAGAATCCCGTGGTGCAATTTTTTGCACCCAGCGATTTAGGCGTTGCTTTGTTCCATCTGCCTTTTAGGACACTGGTGAGGAGAGTAATGAATAGCGTGAGGCACTTGGTTATTAGCTCTCCCTCCCTCCTCCCTTCTGCCTTTCATTATGGTAACTTTACATGCACTTTTAATTTGTGTGCAGACAGGTACAAAAGCATAACCGGATATACCTGTTATTTGCCAATGACCTGAGAGAGTTTAGTTTATGTTAAGCCTGGGGTTATGTCAGAGTTTGCACGCAATTCCCCAATAGATTTGCTGCAGGCAATTAGTGGATAGTGGTGTTGGAAGGGGGAGGAAGGCTTTAAAGTGACAGAACTTTATTTCATTCTCCTTTAGTCTTTTCAAGCACGCAACCAACTTACTTTTATTCCGCACGCAGGCAAAGTTACACATTCTGCTCAGGAAAAGATATGTATAATTTAAACCATATTAAGTTAGGAAAGAATTTGTTGCAATTTGTTAACAATCCCTGCAGCAGCTAACCTTGTGAGTGCTTTTCTTTCTCTCTCTTTTTTTTAAAAAATGACTGTTATAAAAGCCAGGCTCCTAATAGCACAGAGACTATGGGATGGCAACGTGCTGTGCTTTGTTAATGCAGGATCATGTGTTGCTTTCTCTGTGTGATTTGGTCAGGCACACAATCTTAAAGCCCAGTTCTGTGTGTGTTTTACTCAGAAATAAATCTCACAGAGGTCAGTTTTACGTCTCACACTGGACGTGTGCAGCCTCTACAATGAATTTCAGGAAATCCTGCTCAAGGATGAAAAAAATGTGTAACTTAAATGCACGCAGTGCATGTTAATTCAAATATACTTTATTTATATCAGTCGTCTTCTGGCACACCAAATTGTGAATGACTTTGAAAAAAGAGAACATGAGATAAATTATGTTCAAATATAAATTCTGTTTCTGATGATATCAAATATTTGTGATGGTAACAAAATTTGGATGGGACAGTTAATTCCATGGGTAGGCAAACTAAGGCCTGGGGGCCGGATCCGGCCCAATCGCCTTCTAAATCCAGCCCACGGATGGTCCAGGAATCAGTGTGTTTTTACATGAGTAGAATGTGTCCTTTTATTTAAAATGCATCTCTGGGTTACTTGTGGGGCATAGGAATTCATTCATTTCTCCCCCCCCAAAAAATATATAGTCCGGCCCCGCACAAGGTCTGAGGGACAGTGAATCAGCCCCCTGCTGAAAAAGTTTGCTGACCCCTGGTTTATTCATTAGTTCTTCTGTGAGACTCAGTCAGAAATAGATAGGGGATAATAAAGGGTAGCAGTTAGTTCTAATAATTTTCCTGTTAGTCACAACCAAAGTTAATTCATTCGTGAAGGAGAGGTACAGCAAAGTTAGTACAGCATGGGGATCTTTTCTTTGTGGCCATTGTTGATTGTCAGTCTCAGAGGTGGACCAAAGGAAAGACTGGCAAAGGTAAGCTTCACCAACAGGAAAATGCTCTCAATCTATAGCTAGGTTCCACCTTTTAATTTTATAACTGGCATAAGAACCAGCCGATCAGCCCTGAGCGTAATACTTCAGCAGGAAACAAGGAGAAGTAGTTCTACCTTAGTTTGATCCAGGCCAGAAGATGGTGTATGTGCTCAAAATGTGGTAAGTGCACTTTCACAGCAGAATCACCACTAGAATTACTTTGAAAGTTTGGTCTTACCACTGCCTGGCACTGTACATGGGACTAACCTTGATGCCTGTTTGCAAGTCGTATCTTAGCCTATCAGCTGTTGAGTGTGGGCCTCTATGACCATTCTCTACAACTATATTGATTGCATTGTCAAGTCTTGGCACAATTCAAGGTGCCAGTGATTCCCATTTCAACTCTTATACGGTCTGAGTCCAGCATATCTTGGAAAAGTCCTGACCTGAAACCATGGTAGCACTTTCTCTAGAACCACAAACTATGGGCAATGTGATTCTTTCTGAGCTTCCCTGTGCGATTTCAGGCAGGCAGATGAATCAAACCAGCTAGCCTTGAGATGTTTGAGAATTGCCTCAACATGGATGCCTGTGTCCACATATTTAGAGAGGTGGGATGTAATCGTCATCAAGGAGGTGGAACTTGAACTGTGTGAGCACAACTACCTGCTCTGAACCTACTATTCACCAAGAGAAGCATGGCACAGATGTCGCTGTCATGGGCAATGCATTCCTTGGAGGCCTGATCTGCTGCCCCTGTTGCCTGAGGCAGTCCCTCACCTTGCCTCATGGGTAGGCTGACCCTAGAAGCACACAATCTGCAGATACGCTCTCCTGCAGAAGCCGCCTTCCCCTCAGTCTGCACTGAATGCAGAAGTGAGGAAGTTTGGGAAATGTCAAAACGTACCCTGAGGGAAGATGGGGCTTGTAACAAAATAAAGCCCAAATATAATAAGGACGGGCACAAAGTATATTTTACAGCTGAACTGTAAAACAAAATGCATATTGAAAGAGCTTTGCGAATTGGATACACTTGAACTGGATACACTTCCTCTTTCTAAACCCCATAAATCTCATGAACATTTCATAAACCAAATGAAATGTTGGATGAGGTCCATTTTTATGAAAAGCAACCAGCTATTTTCTGTCTCTTCCACAGGGTTCTAGGCAGAAATGGACAGCGGAGGCCTGTCTGTTATGCAAATAGAGGGCTGCCCCACCAACCTCAATCAGCCTCCAATGGCCTCTCTTCTTACTTACATCCAGTTATGGGGATGGCACTGACTATCAGCTTTCTCCGCCTTAGGGTCAGTGTTGCCCCTGTAGAACTCAGTAGGGAGGATGGGGATGGGGACAAAACTAGAATGAGTTGTCTCTGCCTCTATGTACTGTTGGCCTCTCTTCTTTCTTCCCTACCAGTCTCAACAGGCACCAGCCACTACTGAAAACGGACCATCCACATCCTTAGGGCTTTCCCCCTACAATAACCTCTGCCACCACACACAGAAAAGAGTGACAGCTGTCACAGCAGGACGAGCAACTGTTTGCTGTCATTAAAAATAAATAAATCAAAGCATGTGGGTTTCAGTAATGAGGACTGGGAGCACACAGTGTTCAAAGAATCAAATTTTTTAAAGCACAGTCAAGGAGATAATAAGTCCCCCAGAGCACAATATTTATCAGGAAGCTTAGTTTGGTCAGAATTGAGTATACTGTTGAAACAACACTAAATACATTACATATGGCAAATGAGCCACCATAGCCACTAGAGGGCCATGAAAATTTGTGTCCCAGGCTTTTTAGACTCGTCTAGCCATGTAGTATCTGAAACCCAAGGGGCACCTTGGTTGCCAGATGTAAGGTTCCCCCCCCCAGCTCTCCTACCACACTATTAGAGTAATACATTTCTGAAAAACAAATAAATGACAAAATTATAACCAACAGAATGCCTTTTCTGAGTGACTAGCTGAATGTGCTAGTCTCTGCATCTTAAAAAGCAGAGACATCACCTTGCCAACAAAGGTCCGTATAGTTAAAGCTATGGTTTTCCCAGTAGTGATGTATGGAAGTGAGAGCTGGACCATAAAGAAGGCTGATCGCCGAAGAATTGATGCTTTTGAATTATGGTGCTGGAGGAGACTCTTGAGAGTCCCATGGACTGCAAGAAGATCAAACTCTCCATTCTTAAGGAAATCAGCCCTGAGTGCTCACTGGAAGGACAGATCCTGAAGCTGAGGCTCCAATACTTTGGCCACCTCATGAGAAGAGAAGACTCCCTGGAAAAGACCCTGATGCTGGGAAAGATGGAGGGCACAAGGAAAAGGGGACGACAGAGGACGAGATGGTTAGACAGTGTTCTCGAAGCTACCAGCATGAGTCTGACCAAACTGCGGGAGGCAGTGGAAGACAGGAGTGCCTGGCGCGCTCTGGTCCATGGGGTCATGAAGAGTCGGACACGACTAAACGACTAAACAACGGCAACAACAAGCTGAATGGTTTTCTCCATTCAGTATCTAACTTATCAAATCTAGGAACTGGGGATGATTTTTTTGCACGGTTGAGATTCATTATGGAACCCTTGGATTCTGTTTTTGTCTTCCTCTATAGGCCAATTCACTTGCTTAAGTGGTTTGCAGACATGCTGATGTGGACTTCATTTGCTAGACTTGTACATGGTGGCCTGGATCAAGTGGGAAGGGGCCATAGCTCCATGGCAGAGCATCTGCCTTGCAAGCAGAAGGTCCAAAGTTCAATCCTGGGCATCTCCAGGTAGGGCTGAAAGACTCCTGCCTGAAAGCTTGAAAAGCTGCTGTCAGTCAGTACAGACAACACTTGCCTTGAGGCACCAGTGGTCTGACTCTGCATAAGCCAACTTCCTATGTTTCAGTGTTCCAATGTGTTTAAAAATCTGCAGTCTGTAGCCAACAATACCTAGCAACTGATCTTTTTGGCTCTAAATCCAGCACATAATTTAACCCCCCACAGTGTGGTCTTCAAAACCCTTTGTCTTTCAGGTCTCATCTTTTCGGATAAAATGAAGAGGGAGAGAACCATGTACGCTGCCTTGAGCTCCCTGGAAAAAACGGTGGGATATAAATGCAGCAAATAATAAATATCAACGTGTAAAGGGATTCATGGACCCCAGATAGAGAGACGCATGAGGCAACAAACCATGTGGTCTTGTGTGGCAAGCAAGGGCACCAACTTGAATAAAATATTGGGGAGGGGGCAGGTAAGACCCGCTCCACATAATCAATCACATGACGTGACGTGGCACACATGCATGATTTGAATCGGATTTCCCCTCAACTTTGGGGTGGGGCTAGCCCCCTGAACTATTTTATTGATGGGTAGGCTGAAAGGACCTCAGCTCCTAGGATTCAGCTACCATTTCAGAGGTAGCATTCTGGCCATGCCATGCCCAAGTGGTCAAAGATCTGAGTGTAGCTTCAAAAAGGGATTTGGCATCAAAACACGCCCCCCCGCGCTATCCTCTAATTTCACCCTCTGATACCCCGGCGGGGGGCGGGGGGGCTGGCTGGCTGAAGCTGGCAAGTCCTCACACACCTTGCAAAGCCAGCCTGGGAAACAGAAGCCTCTCTAAGAACTCGAGGGAGGGAGCGAGGGAAGTACCGGGCTGAGCTCCGTCCTGGGAAAGCAGCGCGGGGGGCCCTTTGGCCCGGCGCTCTGCTCCGTCTCCGTTTCCCTGCGGATCTCGCGTGCGCGCCCGGGGAGGGGAGGAGATGGCCAGAGGCTTCCCATCAGCCGCAGATCACGCCAGGCGGACTCCGCACGCAACGGGGAGGTGACACACGCCGAGGGTAGGAAACTTCTCCAGCCTCCGGGGGCAGAGGAGGGCTTTCCCCTACCTCCAGCTCCGCGAGAAGCTTTGGGGGGCTGCTTTTTTGCACGGCACTTGGGAGCTCCACTTTCCTCGCAGGGCCAGGAGGGAGGGAGAGAGAAGAGGAGACGGCTCGCCAGGTCCCTCGTCGAGGAAGCAAGACTGGGCTTCCCCTCGTCGCAAGGCGCTGCTCCTCCCGAAGCTGCCCGAGGGAGACCCCGCCAGGCGGAGCTGGTGGGCGGCAGCGGCAAGCGCAGCGCGGCCGGGATCGGGGGCCGAGGCTGGCGCTGATTGGCCGGCGCGAAGGACCTGCTTTCCAGAGCCGAGGAGCGACCGGGATCTTTTCGAAACCGCTCGCTCGTCCTCCCCCAAGCAGGGGCTGCTGTGTGCCTGTGGAGCTCGAGTCTTGGCCGGAGGCAGGATGAGCCAGAGAGATGTGGCAGAAGCTTTGGTGAACAGGTGAGTCTCCGATCCTGCGAACAAGCAATTCCCGCCCCCCGTCCCGTCCTTTTTAATATGGGGTGGCTTGTGCGAGGAAACGGCCAGTCGTGCCTTTTTGAGGCAATGGATCCTCCTGGGGTGGGGTGCCCCTCCAACAAATACTTCCCTTCTTAAGGGCGTTTACCCAAATAGCTGCTTTGAGTCTCACACCAATAAGTTGGTTTGCTTAGATCCCCAAGTCTTTGGGTGACAACCTGGGGTGCTTTAAAGAGGTGTAGCTGCCTTAGCTTGTGGCAGCAAAAACTGCAAAGACTTCTGCGGCACTGGCAAATACAGTGGTACCTCGGGTTACAGATGCTTCAGGTTACAGACGCTTCAGGTTACAGACTCCGCTAACCCAGAAATAGTACCTCGGGTTAAGAACTTTGTTTCAGGATGAGAACAGAAATCATGCAGTGGCAGCGTGGCGGCAGTGGGAGGCCCCATTAGCTAAAGTGGTGCTTCAGTTTAAGAACAGTTTGAGGTTAAGAACAGACCTCCAGAACAAATTAAGTTCTTAACCCGAGGTACCACTGTACATAGCAGCCACCTCCTAGGGGCCAGGGGCTTTGACACTCCCCATAAAATATTTGAGGGGCTGCCCCCTGAGTAAATGGGCATTGCCATTCAAATGGTGTGCATGCAGTGCATCATGTGATTATGTGTGATGGGCTTACCTAGCCCCTCCCCAACATTTTATTCAAGTGAATGCATCTATTATGGCATCAGCTTCCATGGACTAGAGGTCTCAGATGCAGATGTTGCCCTAAGTTGGCAAGCATAGGTGGAGAAGAGTCCTTGGCTCTCATTTGCCCCCTGCTGTTAGATCCCTTCCACCTGCAGTAGGATAAGGGATCTCGCAGCATCATTTGTAAGTGTGAATGCTGACTTGTTTCCATCTTCTTGTTTCCATCTTCAACCCACCTTCTGCACACATGCTGAGGGTGAGGAATGGGATGAGCGCTGCAACCCCAGAGTCGGTCACGACTGGACCTAATGGTCAGGGGTCCCTTTACCACTTACAACAAAACAAACACTGAACTGGGTAACTGCTACGTGTTTAGCATCAGGATATACAACTGCAACCTGAAGGTTAGCTTGTAATCTTAGTGTCCACACAAGTTCCAGTGAAATCAATGGACTCTGTTTCAAGTAAGGATGTGATGCTCTGCACTTACTTGGGAGTATAGTACATCCTATTGAAACTAGTGAGACCAAAAGCTAAGTATCATTTTGAAAAGCTGCAGTCCCTTTTTTATTTGGGCAAGCAATTAATGGTCAGGAGAAGAGGGTTGTTTTAATGTACCAGTATGAAAGCAATTCATGGCTCTGCTCAAATTCAATCTAACTTATTGTGCAGAACACCTTACTTTTGAAGTGATGGGATGGATGCTTACATGCTGTTTAAGTACTGCAAGTTTTCTTACTTCACTGCTAGGTTCCTGCCTGAAACAGTGCATAGATATGCACAAATATGATGAATTCCCACATAACATTTCAAAGTGCAAATTTCCATGGACTGTTCATGCCTTTTTTCTGGCAGGACTCTGGGAAGCTTTCCAAAAGCACAAACCAAAGATGAAGTTTAGAGCAGGGTGGATGGAAATTGATGGTCTTTATTTTTAAAAAATGTTTTTAAAATTTGTAATTTTAAGGAAACTGGTTCTTTTATTTGTTTACTCTTTAGCTATATTACAGATCATATATTTTTTTTAAAAAACCACAACTTGGTTTAAACTAAAGCCTGTACTTAATGCAAGCATGCAATCAATGATCGCCTCACATACACTGGATTAAAGCCTGCTTTTCCAACATGGAGGAAAAAGCCACGGACACCATTAATGTGTTATTATACTTGATTATGAATGTTTCTGATTCTGCAATAAACTTCCCAACTTATGCAAAAACAAGTTCCCCCAGAAATTACCTCACTTGCTTTTGTAAAGTACTAGATGCTTACAGCTAAAGCTTACTCAAAATTCACTCCAAAAATAGCATTTTTGCTATATACACTTAGAAAAGTGTACACACTCTATACTGGAGTGTAGCCCTTGTTTTCAATACTTGGTTCACAGTGCAACCCTGTACCTGTTTATTTGGACTTAAATCTCCTTGTTTCCTGGGGTTTACTTCTTAGCAAGTGCGTTTAAGGGCACCATCAACATTAGAGTTAAGATCCTTGATAGCAAAAAGGCTTTATGAGTTACAAACCAATACACTTGTTACAGCAGCCAATTAACATACACTTCCGTTAAAAAAACACAGAGACGGTTTAAGTCAGTGTATTTACCCTTCAGACACACACGCACATGCTGCCTAAAATTAACCTGCCCGGGCTCCAAGTATTATTACAGAGTATGTAGGGCAGACTGCGAATGCTGGATGCCGAGTGTCTATGGCAGGCTTGCAAGTTTGAGGGCCCTCAATTTGGTGGGTGGGGATCCCTTTCCACACAAAGGAAACTGCACGTGCAGGAAGTTTTGGTACATAACAGTTTTCCCCTCTTTTTCAATGGCGCCGCATTTAAAACTGCACCTGCGGCCTGACGCGCGGATGGCGGGGGCGCTTCCCAGCCGCAGGCTCTGCTGCCCGTCTCTGTCTCTGCTTGTAACCCTCCGCCCTTTTCTCCGCAGCGTGCGCCCCCGCGCCTTGGAAGAGGTGCTCCCGGCCGGCGTGCCCCCGGTGCAGGGCTTGCTGCTGCTGCTGCTCTCGCTGCTGGCCGCCTTCCACGCGGCCAGGCTCCTGCTGCAAGAGCGGCGGCGGCGGCGGAGGCTGGAGCCGCCGGGCCCGTTCCCGTGGCCGCTGCTGGGCAACGCGGCTCAGCTGGGCAGCGCGCCTCACCTGGCCTTCGGGCGCCTGGCGGCCACCTACGGCCACGTCTTCCAGCTGCGCCTGGGCGGCTGGCCCGTGGTGGTGCTGAGCGGCGAGCGCGCCATCCGCGAGGCGCTCATCCGCCAGGGGGCCGCCTTCGCGGGCCGCCCGCCTTTCCCCTCCTTCCAGCTGGTGTCGGGCGGGCGCAGCTTGGCCTTCGGCGGCTACTCGGAGCTGTGGAAGCTGCAGCGGCGCCTGGCGCACTCGACGGTGCGCGCTTTCTCGGCGCGCCGCCTGCTGGAGCGGCCCCTGGTGGCCGAGGCGCGCGCCGTGGTGCGGCTGCTGGTGCGCGCGTGCGCCGGAGGCGCCTTCGTCGACCCGTCGAGGAGCCTGGTGGTGGCCGTGGCCAACGTCATGAGCGCGCTCTGCTTCGGGCGCCGCTACAGCCACGCCGACGCCGAGTTCCGGCGCCTGGTGGGCCGCAACGAGCAGTTCGGGCGCACGGTGGGCGCCGGCAGCCTGGTGGACGTGCTGCCCTGGCTGCAGCGCTTCCCCAACCCGGTGCGCTCCGCTTTCCGCGCCTTCCGCTCCCTCAACCACGAGTTCTACAGCTTCGTGCGCCAAAAGTTCGTGCAGCACCAGAGCAGCCTCCGCCCGGGCGCAGCCCTCCGCGACCTCATGGACGCCTTCCTCCGCCTCCAGCAGGCGCAGCCCGCGCTGCCCTTGGAGCACGTGCCCGCCACCGTCACCGACATCTTCGGCGCCAGCCAGGACACGCTCTCCACCGCCCTGCAGTGGCTCTTGATCTTCCTCATCAGGTGAGCTGCTGGGCCGCGGGGTGGAGTCCGAGGCAAAAGCGCCACTTGACCTTCGGAGAAGCTCAGGTAGCGGAACGGGGGAAGGTCCGGACCCGAAGAGGAGCTGATCTCCGCCGAGAGGCGGTGAGAAAGCATTGTTTTCAACCCGAGGGCCACATTCCCCACTGGGCAATCTTCCGAGGGCCGCATGAGGGGGTAGGGAGGGATGAGGCTAAAATGGGAGCAGAGCAAGGAATGGGAATTCTAACTTCGTACATTGTTCGGCCAGTTTCTACATACACTTACACACACACACACCCATCCAGGTGAGCAAAAGGCTTTATGGATTGGAGTGCCAGAACCCATTCCAGGCACGCACAAACTCTCAAGGAGAGTGCAAAGCGACAAACGACAAAGAAGCCTGGAGGTCTATATTTGCCTCTTGAGCTGAGGTTCTCCAACCATGTAGAGAAAGCTGAATGTATTGTCCCATAAAGATGAAGGTGATAGCTGAGGTGCACATGCCATCGACTTTGCCCATTCTTTGAGAAATCCAAGTTCTCATTGAGTTTGGCCTTATGTGGTTATCTGGGTCTTTTGGTTCCCCCATTCGATCCTGAAAAAATGAATGGCCACCAGATCCTGTTAGGCTAACAGAATATGGTACAGAACTCTTATTTTCCAGAGTTGTGCTTGAATTTGAGTTTGGTATCCTCCATTAAGATGCAATTGTGGTCTTTTAGAATGATGAAGCACCACCTTGCTGTATAGAATTTCAGTAAACTGAAAGTTGTTGCAAAATATCTCTCCCTCCCCCCTTTAACTGGATGTTTCCTTTCATAATGTGACATACAAGTACAGGTCATATGGCAAAAAAATAGTGGTTCATCAGTCCCATTTCCAAACCATTGCTCAGCTCTCTTCAACCCAATGCTGTTGTCAAGGGCTCCTGGTTTAACCTAGCTGCCCAAAACAATTTGTTTTGCAGGATAACCAAAAAAACCAAACCAATTTGGATCCTACCCTGAGGCCAAAATGTGTAATGCACTAAATAGATTTCCATGTACAAATTAGCCCAGTATTTTGTATTAGCTATTGATATGAAGCCATTAAAACTGTATTGAGTCAATTACTGTATTATCTCTTCTGGACACTAGTCTATTCATTGGGAGAATGATAGTTGAACGTTTTTAGATAGAATGCAAGTTCTCAAAGTTTCAGAATATATATTATTTTTTGATTCATTGTTTAACAATCCAAGAAGTAAAAGCTGAAATATGAGATTAAACATCTCAAGGCTCTGGTGGGTTAACAGCGAAATTTTGCAAACAGTTTGCAAGCAGATTAACACAAAAACCAGTTCAGTAATTAACACTGACACAATCCTTTCCCCAACCTGGAACGAGGCAAAGATTGTTCTATTAAGAGCAAGTAAAGAAACAACATAGATTTTTACTTCAATTTTGGCAAACAGGCTTTTGTACTATTGTGAGAAGTTAGATAAAAATAGACCAAACAGAAATTTGCAAGGGGAAGAAATTAGTCTCTTCACATTCATAGAGCCGATATGGGTGCTATCCAGTTGCCTGTCCTGCTTGTGTTAATGGAACTTCCCTTCCTCTCCTTGACCTGAAACATGCTTGGGAGGTTGGGGACCCACTGGAGCAGACTGAGGGCATGAGAGGCTGCTGGGGGTACATTGCAGGGGGGACCTGGAGGCACAAGAGGTGGGCACACTTCCATCCCACCTGCAAATTCATCCTCCCCACATTTTACCAGTGGACATACATTGGTTTGGGACATACATTTGCCCAGGTAACCTTTTCTTTCAGAAGAGTTGAGAGAAATTTTCCCAACTGTGTTGTTGTTTTTTTAAACCAGGTACCCAGAGGTACAGGCTAAGCTGCAAGAAGAGATCGATAAAGTTGTCGGCAGGGACCGCTTGCCTTCTGCTGAGGACCAGCCCCACTTGCCTTATGTCATGGCCTTCCTTTACGAATCCATGCGTTTCAGCAGCTTTGTGCCCGTTACCATTCCCCACTCCACTGTGGCTGACACCACCTTAATGGGCTACCGCATCCCCAAAGATACCGTGGTCTTTGTCAACCAATGGTCAGTAAATCACGACCCGGTGAAATGGCCTTCCCCAGAGGAGTTTAACCCATTGAGATTCCTGGATGAGAATGGATTCCTTAACAAAGATCTCACCAGCAGTGTGATGATTTTTTCGTTGGGCAAACGTCGGTGCATTGGGGAAGAGTTATCTAAAGTTCAGCTCTTCCTCTTTATTGCCATATTCGTACACCAGTGCAATTTCAGTGCTAATCCAAAGGAAGACACGAAAATGGATTTCACCTATGGCTTGACTATTAAACCCAAGCCGTTTGAACTCAACGTCACACTTCGAGATAACATGGATTTGCTGGATAGCACCGTACAGAGACTTCAGGCAGAAAAGGATTCTGAAAATTGCCTCCCAGATATGTAAACGTTGAAGTCTGAACACTGTCTGTAGTCCTCTTATAAGGATCATTTGCCTTTGCCTTTTTATTTTTAAATGAAACACATTGAAATATAATGTATTCTGGAGAGGTAGTAGCATGAAAATGAAGTAAAACAATGCATTATTTTTCAAATATGGATTTGGTTTTAACCATTGGTATTTCATTACCTCTGCATTTCTTGCCAGGCAGAAGCAAAAAAGGGCATTCTCCAAAGTTGTTTTAAAAAATCTGAAGTTCTTTTCACAGTAGTGTTTAGTTTGGGATTGCCATGCTTCATTTACTCATTTTTACTGGAGCATCCACATGATGGTGCCATCCAATCATTGTCATCCTATCCTATATTTTCCTGCAGTTCTTCAGTCTTTTCTCAGACTGCAGGAAGTCTGACTTTGCAGAAGAAGACCTCTAGACCAGTGGAGATTGTGCTGTTCTTCCGTCACTTTAGAAAGGGCAGGATTTTGACGTATGATGCAGTTGAATCAACACAGCACAATTCACTACGGTTGCAGGCACCATTTTATCATCCCGGTTACACAGTCTTTTTAATTAGCACATTTAAAATGCTTTACAAGGGTTTATGTCTATTATTGTTACTGTTTTTATTACATTGGTGAAATACCACTTAAGTGAAAGTGTGCAAGCACTATAATGCTAAAGTGTGCAAGCACTATAATGCTAAAATTTAAAATATGATGGGGTGAAGTCCCTTTCTATTCCCAGCTATCTGGGCAACAATTTTTTTTATCTTTTTAAAATAAAAAATAAAAATGGTGCTTTACCATCTGATACAGCTACTCCCTATACTGCCAAAGGTACAAGTTGGGATTGTAGCTGTGAATTACAATTGTATTTCAATGCCTTGGTTATAAAATAGCTCTCCATTGACATTCCAGATGTTTTTGTCTGAAGAGATTTTAAATATAAGCACAATTTCATTTTCAAATATTATTGACATTTTCTAAAGTAAGCAGGCACTCATTGTGCATTGCATCTGTTATAACAAATCTTGATTGAGGCAGTGATGTTAAAAGATGTTGAATAAATTGTCTGCTTACCTCAGACTATCACACATAGGGGTGTAAGGCAGTGTTTTAAAGTAATATTTGGAAAACAATTGCATTTGACAACCTAGGTTTTATTGGTTGAGTGCTCTGTTAGTGTCACTCACTGATATACATTCATAAATAGGGATGTTATTAATTTGGATAAATGCATATATATAAATAATATGGAAAGTGCTAATTAAGGTTGGTTCTGCATTTTAAAACAATTTGAATAAAAAACTGGAAGCACTCATGCATGCTGTTGAAGCCAAAAGGCTTCTTAATTAGTGTGTTTCCTTCCAGGATTGAATAAAAAAATTCCTTCCAGTAGCATCCAGTGCTACTGGAAGGAATTTTTTTTTATTTTGACTATGGCAGACCAACACGGCTACCTATCTACTACTACTTCCAGGATTGGACTCTGTTCAATCAGTTCTGGGCTTTTCACTCTAATTGAATCAAGCTCTGCTATGAGGGGTGGGGAACATGAGGTCCCTCAGTTGCTGTTGGGTTCCCAACTTCCACCATCCATGATGGGCTGGGTCTGATGGGGAGTCCCAAACATCTGGGAGACCACAGGTTCCCCACCCAAGCTCTGCACCGATGAGTGACAAAAGGACTGAGGACCTCATCCATCTTCCATTTAAAATAAATAGAATTGCAGTTGCCTTCAATATAAATAGAGTTAATTCCTAATCTAGGGTTGTAGCAGTTTGCCCCCCACCCCCGCCTCTTTTATCCCCACTTAGGCTTTGAACTTGAATTGCTTTGAATAGGAAAACCTGTTTGGTCATTACCCTTCAAAATTGGGAGTTTAAGGTGTTTTCAAACCAGACCCAAGTGCACTGGTCTCAATTTGTGTAGGCTCCTTTTTGAAATGTGATGCTCAGCGTACCGATGACATTCAAATGAGGGCATGGGCCATCTTGATCCCAATCCCCCACTATTAAAACCATATCTGCATAGGGATGTGATGGCTCATGAAATAATAATATGTTTTCCCCTCCATAGCTAAGGTCCTGTAAGCTTACGTCAATCATGTTAATTACTTGGGTGTCTCACCATCCAGCTGTCAGGAGCTAGACCAGGGACTAAATGGGTGGCTTTAATCTGAAAACAGAAGGAAAATCTGTCTGTAGTTGTGTTGCTTTTCTGGCAGTGCTTCCAAAACTTCTGATCCAAGCCCTGCTGAAATATTCACCTTTACCTCTGAAGCAATAGATTTGCAAGTGAAAATGTGTTTTACTTGATTCGCAACGCGTTACTGAACTCTGTAGCCGAATGATAACAATAGTGCTTACCAATATTTTGTCATTAAACTCAACAAGATCTGTCTACAAGATCTTGTACATTATCTAGTGGTCTTCCATCTCGTCACCGTTTTAGAGAACATAAAGCAGAAATTTAAAAACAGAGTTAAGATCGATAGAAGGGTAGTATGCTTAGATACTTTGTAGATTATAAAAATAAAATTTGGTATTGCAGAACTTAGCCTGCATCTGTGAAAAGCTCTGTACTACATGAAACATTTTCATGCTCAGGTCTACATTAGATCTGTCATTTAGGATAGTACTATTTCCCTCCAATGCTATGTCTGTAAATATGATTCATCTGTATATTATAGGCAGTGTAAATGCTCCTAACATAATAGTTCCCAATAACTCAAGAATCATTGAGTTTATTTTAATACATGCTGATTGTAATTTTGTATTTTATTTTATTTTTCATAAAAGCTTTAAAATATATCAGGCTGGTAGTAATTACATTTTGACTACGTAATGATTTTTAATTCCCGGTTTACCAGATTGACTGTATTTTTACATTCAGTTTGTTTGACAGCAAGTATCAGACTTGGGTTGTTCTTGTTGTTTTAGGATAGATTATTACTTTAATGAAAGAGTAAAGAAAACTTTCTTTTCGCACAACCACACACAACCAATCAAATAAATTAAAATAAAACAACTAGTGTCACATACTGCGAATCAATTTCTGATGTACTATATGAAAGTCTAGTTGCAATTTCTTTCTTAGGATACGTGAATCCAAGCTTAAACCAAAGAGTCTCTCTAAAGAGATCACTGTAAGAGTGGAGGGTTTTAAGTATTCAAATTGATGAAAGGGAAAGAAAAGGCATTAAATTTTCCTTAAACGTGTCTTCCTTTATTTCTCCCCTGGCAAGCCTACACTGCTGCATAAGCTTGCCCAGTTCCAAATTCTATTACACCATCTCTTCAGAGCAAACTCCTGCTCACTGTTGCTATAACATGCAATTTAAACTATGAGGAGATAAGATGATATCCTCATGTTGTACCTCTCTTGTTATTTCAACAGGAACAGTTTGCCACCCCCTCACAGAAATATATTAATCCCAACATCGTCCTCAATGGAGAAGTAGAAAGCTCTTAAAGTAAAGGTAAAGGGACCCCTGACCATTAGGTCCAGTCGTGAACAACTGGGGTTGCGGCGCTCATCTACTGGCCGAGGGAGCCAGCGTAAACTTCCAAATCATGTGGCCAGCATGACTAAGCCGCTTCTGGCAAACCAGAGCAGCGCACAGAAACGCCGTTTACCTTCCCACTGGAGCAGTACCTATTTATCTACTTGCACTTTGATGTGCTTTCGAACTGCTAGGTTGGCAGGAGCTGGGACTGAGCAACAGGAGCTCACCCCGTTGCGGGGTTTCGAACCGCTGACCTTCTGATCGGCAAGTCCTAGGCTCTGGTTTAACCCACAGCGCCAACATGGTAAAGACAAAACACCCAGTTATATACTGCAGGTACTTTGTACTTGCAGAGGTTTACTTCCTTACATGGGTTTGGTGTTTTGCTTGCTATGTTGGCCCAGGCTTTAGGATGGGTAGCCAATGTGTTGTGGACTACAGTTCCCATCTTCCATTATGATTGGTCATGCTGACTGAGGCTGGTGGAACTTGTAGTCCAAACATCCTGGAAATAGCCCCTTTGGCTATCTCTGTTCTATAAGATTTCCTGTACTGAGAATCTACCTTCCAAGGATAGAAAACTAAGCTTGTCTTCTGTGCCCCACTGGAGTCTTCACACCATTTACCTACTTTACTCTGGATTTGTGTAGGGTTTGTCCCTTAGCCTTTTCTTCTCCAGAAGATGTCGCACCAGGCAGTGGAAATATAGGATAAGAGTTTTCCTTCTTCCAAGGTTCACGAGCCCCATCAGCCCCTCACTTCCCACTACAGTATGTGCAGAAACTCTTCTTGGCCGTTGGACCCACTATTGGTCTTGTACACTCAATCCACCAGAGCCTATTTTCACATGCAGGGAAGTCCCTAGCAGGGTTTGAGACCCATCGACTACCCTCACCCAGCCAGCCAGTTGAAGCCTGGGTGTGGCCCCTGTCAACTGCTGACATTTGCCAGGAGCCACAGGGTGAGGACCAAATGTGGACAAACTATCACGAAGGAGCATAACATTCCCCCCCCCCCGGGCTACTATCCCTCCCCTAACGCTCCATACACCCCTTTGCAGATCAAGCTGCTGTTAAAAAGCTAGTTCTAACCTCAAGATGCTTCAAAGATTGTTGGGAGCGTCCATTTTACTTTCCCACAATACCCTGGGCCACCTAATATAGTGTCACTCCAGGGCTTCTGCTTCCTGAACGGAAGGTCCAGAAGTCAATGCTGGTGGGCTTTGCTGGGGCACTGAAGCTCTGGCAGCTGCCTGAGGATGCCAGGGGCCAAAATGGAGCCTGCATCCTGCAAGCATCCATTTAAAATAAAATAAAATCAAACTTGCATGGTTTCTTGCCTCTGGGTTTGTATAAACATAGCTTTAATTTTTAATACAGATTTTCCCCTCAGTTGTGGATTTTGGATTGAATGTCTCTGTTTGGAGATGATTGATCAAGCAAAACAATAGATCTGAAGATTAAAATCTTTTCCTAGAAACCCTCTGGACTGGAAAAGAAGCTTTGTTTGGGGGATTTCTCCTGCGTCTAGCGAGACGGTGCTTCCTTCCTGTTGCTGAGGTTCAGTTCAGTTGAGCAGCTTCAGTCTGAAGCCCTGGCTCATGTTGCAGCTTGCTGCGAGATACAACTGCATTGGCCTCTTGTCTTCTGGCAGAGGTGAGAAGGCAGACCTGTATCTACAGTCCAGAACAATGTGCCTTGTGGGGTAAACGGTGCAAGTGATGCAAGAACAAAAGGGAAGTAGCTTCCCTCCCTGAAGCTGTTTCTGTTTTAAATGCATTCTCTGTCTCTCTTGTGTATCCTACTAACATCCTGCGTGTTGATGCCAAACAGTACCTTCTAAAGTGCGTGACAAGGATGCTGGCAGCACTGAGCCCCTTGCAGAGCAGTTAATCCACTCTGGAGGGGAAAAGGAAACCTACAACAGAAGCTAAGTCTCAGTATTGTTAAACGGGATCAGGTAGAGGGAAAATGGGAAGAGCTAAATGTAAACAAAGTCTCTGTGTCTGAGGATGGAGTGGCACAGGGAGAACAAAATAGATATTAGAAAAACAACTCTTGAAATGCAACCTAGTGCCGTCTTCCACAAGTTGGGGCCCTCCAGATGTATTGGACTACAATTCCCATCAGTCTCAGCTAGCATGGCCATGCTGGCTAGGTCTGATGGGAGTTGTGATTCAAAATATATGAGGCTACCAAATGGTGCAAGGCTGATCTGGCAATGGCAAACACTTCAAAATAGAATTGTTTGGGGATTCACAAATATCTGATGCAAAGCAGCTAGATCTACATTTTCTGGGTTAACTGTTTCCTTTGGCACTTTTTGAATGTCCCAATATGGTTCTGGGCTCAAAAGTACAGTGGTACCTCCGGTTGCAGACGGTATCCGTTCCAGAGCTCTGGTCAGATCCCAAGGTTTTTGCAACCAGAGGTGCCTGTTCTGTAGAGCGCTTCTGCACATTCGCACACAGCAAAACCTGGAAAAATACTTCCGGGTTTGCCATGTGCGTATCCCAAAGGATATGTAACCAGAGGTGCGTGTAAGTAGAGGTACCACTGTATATGCAATTACATTAAATACCAGAAATAGACTGGTTCATCCATCCCTACACTAGAGCTACTATCTTGACCACATTTAATCAGAGGGTGTAGGTCTCAGAAAGAAATAATGGGGAGCCCCTGCCTATCACTGCCCAGTGCCCCCAAGGGAAGGTTTTTCACCCCTGCTATGGAGAAGGACCAAACTGCGGGAGGCAGTGGGAGACAGAAGTGCCTGGCGTGCTCTGGTCCATGGGGTCACGAAGAGTTGGACACGACTAAACAACAACAACAACATGGAGAAGGAACTCAGGCTGAAAAAGCCAACCAAAGGAGGGTGGGGGAACCAGTATGAAAAACAGATGACAGTGCACCCCCCCCCCAAATAGTTACATTTAGGTAAGTTAAGGTAATAAGCTGTTGCTTCTGAAAGCTTTTCCTGATGTTACCCTAGTGGTTAGGAAGTTCCTAGTTCAAATCTCTCCTTCACCATGAATTACTAACTGGCCTTCAGCAAAATACTATTGCCCTATGGGAATCATGTGGGATGTGATACATAAGTAGCAGTCAAGTACAACATTCCTTGTTTTCCTAGAGAAGACATGCGGGGGAATGTTTGGTCCAGCCAGTCGAAAACTTCCTGTTTCCTCCTGGCCTGGAACATCCTTCCTCTTGCATGTGACTAGTGGTGGGTGTGACCTTACCTGTTCAGGTAACAAAAGGGCAAGGCACGCAGCACACTTCCCTTCTTTTCAACTCTTCTCCATCTTCCTTTCTTCGTGTGAGCTGCAGTGACTGCTAGTCTGCAGTCACTGGGATTATCCCCCCCATGGGGTAGATCCAAATGTATATACTTTGTAACTAAGTGTGCCTTCAGGGATCCAAATGTGAACTGATGATGTGAGTAATCTTTTATATACTTTACACAAGATTGTGTCGTGTTTATTCCTTTAAGAGGGATATAAAGGGGACTTATCAGGAACCAAATAGAGGCTTAAACAAGCCTGCAACCAGCTACCTGTTGTGAGGCTGGCACACCTAACAAGATTGTTGAAGGTATTGTTGATATAGCATGTACAAATACCCTGGCAATTGTATGTACCGTAAGTCACAGTATTACCTAAATGATGGTTTAAGGGTGAACATGCCTTTATCTGCTCACACAAACTCTTGCATGGCTTCTCCCTCTCCCCCCACCTTCCTGTCCAGCTCAGTACTATAGCTTGTGGTGCATTCCAAACCTGAGCTGTGGTTTATTTCCAAATCAAACTATTCAATCAAACTATGAGTGGTAAGCTAGAAATAAGCCAAAAACCTTTGTACAACACCATAAGCTATAGGCTGCATGGAGATCCATAAGGCAAGAATGGGGCACATTTACTCCTAAACACGCAACCCAGGCCATTGTCTATTAGGAACTCTGATCCTCTGAAATGTGCATTATTATTATTAATGATGCAATAACAGGCAGTGTAACTCTCCAACAGTTTGACTTCTCCCCAAAAGGCACACTCCTCTGTTGTCTCCCAAGACAGATGACAATAACAGATGCAACAGGCAGAATAGAGAGCAATGTGACCTCCCCCTTTTGTATCTTCTGTTATTTTAGAGCAACTTTCAGGCTATTTCATGCATATTTGCCCCCTTCTGCTGTGCGTAATGAAGGGGACTGGCTAGCCTCAAGTGATCAATCAGGCACCCCTGAGGCTGAAATGAGCCAGCAAGTTGTTCATGACATTCCCACATGTTTCTGCTTTCGGCAATAATGGGAACCTTCTGTACTGCTGGCCCAGCGCTCCCTTCAACAGCAATTGCCAGTGCAATCAGGACGAAAAATGCACAGCTACGCACAGGATCCCCAAAGCAGGCTTGACCCCTGGGACAGTCTCGGCCTGTGTTGACCAGAGTCGGTATGACTGAAGGTTTTTCAGCGTGAATATGTTTCTACAAGTCTCTCTTCGTATAGCACTCCTAGAGTATGTGCACACAGCAGCTGGCAGTGCTCCTCATGTAGCGCTGTGCTCTAGTATAAAAATGGAAATACTGGGAGCAGTATCATAGTGGACAAGGTGTTCAGTGTCCTTTCCATACTGGGGCTGCCTTACCATATTGGTGCTAGTGTTCAAAATGCAAACAAACCTGCAAAGTTTAAGTTACTAATCCGAAGTAGGAATCCCTTCAAAAAAGTATCCAACTTCTCCTCTTTCAAATTTCTTCAAATTTGGCATTTAGTCCCTTGCAATAGTCACTACAAAAAACCTGAAAGCAACAGCCCTCTTATTTCCCCAGTCTCAATAAGTATTATCTTGCAGCAAAGAGGGAGAATATCCCTCCCTCTGGATTTTCTTGGATTCCAACTCCCATCAACATCCAGAGGGCCACAGGTTCCCTGCCCCTTTCTTACAGAGTGACTCTTAAAGGTAAAGGTAAAGGTAAAGGGACCCCTGACCATTAGGTCCAGTAGTGACGGACTCTGGGGTTGCGGCACTCATCTCACTTTATTGACCGAGGGAGCTGGCGTACAGCTTCCAGGTTATGTGGCCAGCATGACTAAGCCGCTTCTGGCGAACCAGAGCAGCACACAGAAACGCCGTTTACCTTCCCGCCGGAGTGGTACCTATTTATCTACTTGTACTTTGACGTGCTTTTGAAGTGCTACGTTGGCAGGAGCAGGGACCGAGCAACTGGAGCTCACCCCGTCACGGGGATTCGAACCTCCGACCTTCTGATCAGCAAGTCCTAGGCTCTGTGGTTTAACCCACAGCGCCACCCGCGTCCCTCCAGACGTGATTCTTACCCTTTCAATTTAGTCTAATCATCACAAACAAGCAACAATAAAACTTAAAAGCCTCATTATTACCCACCAGAACAAGAAGGGCTGGTCCACCAGTGTTCCCCTGGCAATTGGATTTGTTGGCACCTGGGAATGTGTACTTTTATCTGCATTATGGCCATACATTTAAAGCATGTTGCTTCCCCATTGAGAAGCCGGGAAGCTGCAGTTTGTTTAGAGAGTGTGAGGAATAAACTACAAATTCCAGGAATTTTCAGGGGGAGGAACGCATTTTAAATGTGTGGAGAGTATGCAGCTTCAGTATATGCACTTATCAAGATCAGTAGGGACTATGGGAACATTGCAATGTGTAATAATATCAATAGTACCCACAGATCTCCCCTTGCTGGACCCTGCAGTATGAGTTACTTTGAGTGGTGATTTGGACAAAGCAATAATCTTTAGCCATAAAATAAAAAGATGGCTAAATATCCCTAAGCTATATTTATTTCCATTAATAGAACACTGGCAAATGACACGTGTAAGAAATGCATTTTGCCAAACCCATAAACGCTGTGTGAGAGCAGTTAACACATGCCTTTGTATGACTGACATGGTAGATTGCTTCCATCATATGGTAGGAACTTTTTCTGCCAGGGGAGTATTAAAAAGCACAAAATGGGTTTTCTTCTGCAATTTATTGCAGTCTGCTTTCCATCATCGAGTGTAAATATTTCAAACGACAAGACCAGTTTCCTTAGAGAGTGATACTGTATTATGTTTCTCCTCTTCCTGATAATGGGAGTTTTAAACAGAGCCATTTATAGCCATTGTTTTACTATCTTTTAGCCTATGCAAGTTCCTAACTCAACTTCAGAATATGTCACAAGAGGAGCTGTGCTAAAACAGCCTATGCAAATACCATGCAGCAAGAACTATGCATTTATCCTACGATCAATATAGTATAGTAAGCATTGTTAACACTACAAAATCCCCACTGTAGGGATGATCGGGGAGTGGGGAGTGGGGTCCGGAGAGAGCACACTCCCCACCAGCAGGCAGCCACAGTCTGCCTGCACGTGTGACCTTGGGGTGTGGGGCACACACACACCCCCAGACAAGCCACAGCTGTCTGAACATCGTTCCCTCTGTCTAACCTTTTGCAGTCTCAGTAGTCTGCGGTGCCCTGTCTGTAACCTTTGTCTCTGAGACCTTTTGTCTCCTTCGTCATACACTGTGCAAGGGGAAAATGACGCGGTGGAAACAGGTACCAAAATAACTTTGTGCCACCCCACTATCTCAGGACCGGAAGATGTGTAAAGGTCACAGCCCAAAATGTATCTGCCTGGTTTGCATATGTGTCTCAATAAAAGGAGGCTCCACAGGGCTGGCCGGCAGCTCGCTTTCAGCTCACCTGTGCGCAGCTCACCTGCATTATCAACTCCTGCCTCATGTCCATCACTTCACCCCACATGTATAACATCTGCTCCCTCGCATGGCCCACATGGTATAGGGAAATAAACTGACCATATAAAGTAAACATGAAAGGAAAAAAGTAATGCAGACCCTTTACTTTTTAATATCTTCTATCTACCTATATCTATATATACACACACGTGCACAAATACATATAAACGTGTGTAATCAGAGCACATAAGGATGTGGAAGTCAAGCAACCTTTCACTGCAAGATACTCGTGCAATGTGATATTTGAGCACTTTTACACTATTGGAGTTTGGGAATTATGGCTCTTCTTCCTGCCCTTGGGACTCTTCTGTGTCAGGTATAGCTTACTGACAAGCTTGTGGTCACTGCTGAGTGGTTTGCCTGTCTGCTTGGCATAAAAACCACGTACTAAGTCGCTCAAAACTTGGCTGGGTAGCTCACAAGTTTAAGATTACATTAGGTTTGGCAAGAAAGATGGCAGGGAGGCAGCACAACTGTGTTTTCTGGGTGGCTCAGCAAATAAGTGGTTCAGATTATTTTGCTCCTAAGGGAAGGAGAGCGGTACAGCCTGCATATTAAACGTGCCTAAGTGAAATGGTGCTGATTCGTTCCTCCCCTCCCCCTTTTTAGATGTGTTTTGTGGCTAAGCCATCATTCCCAGGAAGCAAAACCACGCAGAAAGACGACACAAAATGGATGCCAGAAGCTTCTGGAATGTATGGAAAGTAATGCTTGCTAGCTTATTGTAGCAAGTCTCAATTAGCTGTGAAAACACTAGCATTATTGTGTTAAGCATAGAATATAATAGGGAACTATTTTCAGCGTTATGTAAATAGGAAACCTATCAGTGCCTGAATTGTTTGTGGCTTTGAGCAGTATTTGTAAAAGCTATCTTTAGCAAGCTACATATGCAAATCAGCCCCAGCTATGACAGGGCAAGTCAGCACTGGGAAAGGTGGACTTTCCCTACATAGCGTTGTAATTTTATGTTGTGAACTGCCCTGAGATCTATGGATAAAAGGCGGTTTACAGGAGACAGCTGTCTATGCACCACGTTGAAAAGCATGTTTTCCAGCTGCCATAAAGAATCATCACAGCTATCATTCACAACACCCTTAAACCATAGTTCCCAGGATTGTGGGTTTTTTGGAGGGAGTAGGGATGTGCGCACACAGATTACGGTATTCAGCTAGAGAAAGAGATGAGACAGGAAATGTGCATATTCAAGAAAATATTCCATATTCTCCCTTTCTAAGCAGTCATCCCTCCAGAAGGTGACTGGGAGGAAGCAGAAACAGTAGGCATGATGACACAAGCTTGGATGATAAACCAAAGCTGAAGCAATCAGTAGCAATGTGGATAAGAAGCAGAGTGCTGAAGGGGAAAATGGGTCTTTAAAGCTATATTTAAAAGGTTTGGACGTTCTGGAGTATGCATAATTTTGTTGTAATACCATCTCCACTATAGGAACACCACCACAGACGGGATAGTAAAGATTTACAAGGGCTGCCATCAGGACCATCTATTTCTCTTGAAAGATATCAAATACACAAATGCATTCATTTAGTAAGATAGTTGTTGCCTATGGAAGACAAAGTTTGATGCTGTGAAGTCTGAAGGGATTATCTAATCATAGATCCCAACAAGAATTGGTCAGGTGCCCAGATTGCAACAAATTGCCTGTATTAAACTGTTTATATAAGTGGATTTGGGCAGGTGGAAACTGGGAAGGGGTGAGGACAACTGAGGCTTCACTGCTATGACTTGAAACTCTCCAGACTCTTTATGCTGCCCATGTTCAGTTCAGGTTCCTTCTCCAATACGCATAGACTTTACATTCTATCAGTCGTTCACCAGAAGCAGTGCCTTGAAGCAACTCACTTTGCCACTATGCATATAGAAATATACTACCACAGCAGGCAATTCCATCAAATCTCATTTAATATTTCAATTTCAGATGTTTCAAGAACAGCATAATATGTAAATACATGATTTATAAAATATTATATTTCTATTTAAAATCCAGAGATTAAAATAACAGCCTTAAAGAGCAATTCTCCCACAACTTACATACTTTCCAATAGAAAAAGGAAAAGAACAAGTGCACATAAATTTAACCTTTCATGCCTGTGTAGGCAACGAAGACTAGCTTCCTAGTCACTCTCAAGACGATTAATGACCATCAAGACATCCATTGCCAGCAGTGGATTTTATGTTTGGAGATTCCCAGCAAAGTCTTACAAATTAATACTAGTAGAAATGTGTTTAAAGAGACAAATGCATGATTTCCATGTTCCAATTTCCTTGGCAACATTCACCTAAGGGCCCCGATGCACAACTTATTCCTTGCAGATTAAGTCTGTACAGTGGTACCTCGGGTTACATACGCTTCAGGTTACTGACTCCGCTAACCCAGAAATAGTACCCCGGGTTAAGAACTTTGCTTCAGGATGAGAACAGAAATTGCACGGTGGTGGCGCGGCAGCAGTGGGAGGCCCCATTAGCTAAAGTGGTACCCTCAGGTTAAGAACAGTTTCAGGTTAAGAGCTGACCTGCAGAACAAATTAAGTTCTTAACCCGAGGTACCACTGTAAAAGGAATAAGGCGATCATGGATGTGTTCTGCTACAGAGAGCCCATGAGTATATGTTGCCAAGGAGAAAAAGCAGCATTTAAAACTAAAACCAATTCCAGAGTTAGCTGCACTTTTTTCAGCCCAGTCAAAACAGGGCAATGCCTGAGACATATGGCGATGCGTTAAGCTGGTGTTGTGCAGTCACAAATAAGGCTTCATGTGAACCAGCCACCATATGGAGAATTGGGAGTGTTGGCATGCCTCAATAAACCCATTTGAACAGGAGTCTGGGGTGGCATTCAAGACAATCCTACTTAGCATAAGAAGAGCCTGCTGGGTCATACTTCTCAGTAAACAGTCACAAGATTGGACTCCACTGGTGGATTCTTTTACAGCATAACCAACAATATGTGGCTGAATGGGTGTCTAGTGTAAAGAATTGTGTTAATGCTGGCATATGATACCTGCTGCACATGAGTAACTGCTACATTCTTAATGGGCTTGAAGTAATCCAGTCCAATGACTTTTTCCCCTGGGGTTTTAGACTTCATTAGGGTTGGGGAAGAAATTAGATTCAGTTCACATTTAAAGGGGAACATACCAAAATTGCACATTCTGGAACAATAGGAGAATTGAAACACAGCCATCCTTCAAAATGAGCAATTCTATGAATTTTGCAGTGCAGTTTTCCAACTGCACAATATTTACAAAAATGCATATGTTAGGAGAAAGGGTGCATAGAAATGAGTATTGGTTAACAATAACATACATAAATGTATTGGAGGAAATTGCTTCCAAGGAATGGATGTTAGTCAAAATTATGCATACAAAACTGTGTTTATGAGGAGAAATTCACACTAAAATGCTGGCACTCTCCTTCCCTTAGTATTTAAGGTACTGCTCTCCTTCCCTTAGTATTTAAAAGTGGAGGGGGATCCTGCAGGGTGCTGCCACAATGTGGAGAACTGAATTTAAGAGTGGAAAAATGAGAAACTTAGAAAACTGAAATTGACAGATCCATCCGTCCCTTGACTTTATTATTGGGATTGTATTGGGATTATCATTGGGATTGTACCCAGCAGTGGCTTTGTAGTAATAATGGAAAACGCTTCCGCTTGTACACGAGAGGCCCCTGGTTTTTGCCTATCCCACCCCCATCCACTGCAGTGTTCCATACCCACTCCCCCACCTGCCTCCTCAAAAGCTGCTCCCGTGGGTTGGGAAACCCTCTGAAATGTTATGGGATAGGCAGAGGACACAACAGTAGGTAACTGGTGAATCTGGGTGCATCATCTTGTGCAAGTGGAAGTGCTAGATCAAAGCCAGCCTTAGATACAACCCTTTGGTATTATCTCAGCCCTGTTTCCCCAAATTCTAAGCCTTCCATGGCTATAAACCCCACAAAACCCACATATAGGTGCTTTCAGAACTCGGATCTGGGTTCCCAGATGCCTTTCACAGTATCATTCAAAAACATAACGAAATGTGCTTGTTGTTGTTTGGTTCACAGTTTCAGTGACGGAAGCAATGTTTCTAAATCTTCATCAGCCTCTTTATCCTAAAAGGAAAAAAAGGACATTGCATATGAGGAACCACCCAGAGCTTCTATACCCACTGCCAATTTCTGCATCAAAACAAGGGATTATTTTCAGTGTTCATGGACTAGGAAAACATAACTAGTTCATTCTTCCTTTTAATCATTATGCAATAGCTCAGTAGAAAGCTGAACAAAGGGTGGGGGGCTAACCTGATACAATGATTTTCCTTTCCAACTTCCTCCTGCACTGAAGTATTCATTACATTACATTCTAACGGATACTAATAAAGGTTTTCATCCTCCAGTCATCACCTTTTGGAAGACTTTAAGTGAACCCAGGCATTCCTGTGGCTTGACGTTTGTGGCTTACATTATCATCATTTCTAGACCCTTCAAACACATATATTTAGAAGTCAAATATAGTCTATTACAATAGTTATGGTTGTTTTGGATCACATTGCATTTTGATTTATTTGGTGTCTCCCACAAAGTCACTGCTCTACAGTTGCAAAGTTCAATTTGTCTGCATATGACATTTCAAATGGAACCCTGTGGGCACTACATCTCCAAGCAGCAAGTTGTCTGTGTGATGTGGCTCCATAGCAGCATGAGGCACTTCTGACTCTTGCAAATTTAGTGATGCTGTGGCTGAGGACACCAGTACTGCACAGACACTTGCATGGAGCAGTTGCCTTGGTCTTTTGGAGCTGCAATAAACTAGTTTTATTTTAAGCAGTATCCTACACAGCCAGGTATATTAGTCTTCAGTTTTATGCAAGGTGTATTGGGCTTGATTCCCAGTCACTGTACTCTGGGAATCACCAGTCCCAACCACCGGACTGATGGGACAAGGCACACATAAAGATAATTGGAAAAGGGTTTAGCTCTGCAATGTTGTTAACACTCAGCGGGCACTGATATTTCGGGATTCCATTGACGAAAGCTTCCTGGCCAACAGCAGATAAGATGATAGGAACTGAACTCCCACAGTGAGTTCATTTCTAGCTAACAGCAAAAAAGATGCACAGAAGAGGCAACATGCTATTTGATGCAAATCTCCAGCAACTTGGTAGTTTCGTCATAAGAAGAAGAAACAATGGAAAGAGATATTGACTACACTGGGCAACAATTTTTTACTTTTTGAATGTTGTCTAGATTTCTACAACTGATTTAGGGTATTTTTGCACTGCTGAATCAGGAAATGGCATCTGTTTCTCTCCATCAGGTCAGGTTTTCTGTAAACTGAATGGTGGGCATTGATAAAGGTAAGTACACGTAAATTGCATGTTGCTTTACCATTTTTCAAACTTCAGGGCTTGAACTTCCGTTTCTTGGAACTCCTGGAATGCTCAGCGGCAGGGAGGTCTCTCTTCAGAGTCCAACAGTAGTCAGCCATCATGACTGCGTCCCAGCGACCCCGATACCTGGTCTCCATCTCTTTCATGTCCTGATGGAATCTCTCCCCCTGCTCGTCACTCATTAAACCCAGGTTCTCAGGAAACCGGTCCATATGTGAAAATAGGTAGTGCATCTTGATGCTCATGTTGCAGCCCAGGTTTCTGAAAGCAGTCAGCATGTTGTTGACAAGTTCTGCATAGTTTCTGGCCTTATTGTTGCCAAGAAAGTTCTTCACTACCAGAACAAATGCCTTCCACGCTTCCAGTTCCACTTCGTTCATTGAGTTTCCGAACTCTGGATCTCTGATGAGCTGACGGATCTGAGGACCGTCAAAGATGCCAGCTTTCAACTTCTCCATGGTCAATCCTGGAAAAGCCTGGCACAAGTAAGTGAAGCAGTCACCATCCTTGTCCAGAGCCTTGGTGAACTGCTTGATTAAGCCGAGCTTGATGTGCAGCGGTGGGAAGAGTATTCTGTCTCTGTCCACCAGAGGGTCGTTGATGACGTTCCTTTTTTTGCAAGGCACCAGTTCCTCCCGCACAGGCCAGTCCTTCTTCGTGTAATGCTGAGCCCGGTCCCTACTATCCCACATGCACAGAAAACATTGGTACTTGGTGAAGCCAGACTCTTGTCCCAACAAAAAGTTCACCATCTTCAGGTCAACACAAATAAACCACTTATGCTGATCATAACCAATTTTCTCCAGCACATACTTCACCGCTTCATAGTTCTCCTTCAGTGTAGTTGAGTGAGCCAGGGGTATAGAGGCAAACTGGTTGCCGTTGTGTAGCAGAACACATTTCAGTGATCGCTTGCTGCTGTCAATGAACAGTCTCCAATTTTTGGGTTTGTACTGTGGCACTCCAAGCCCCATTAACTTAGTTTTGATCCCCCAACTTTATGCTTTGCCGCACCAATTTATGGAAGATTTCGAGGTTTTGTGACTTCAAACTGATCCCTTTTCGACATAATCACCCAGAACTATCGGACCTGAATACTTCTTGTCATTAAAATAATTATTTCCAATCAAAACAATTATTCGACATGGCATTTTACCCCCACCAACTTCTTCTAAAATGCTCCACACAAGCGTACATGTGAACAAAAACGTAAAAAAATGACATGTGGCCATAGCTCAAAAACCTGACCTGATTGAGCAAAACCAATGTGATTTTTGGATTCAGCGCATCAGATTCATCCTAAATCAGCTGAAAAAATGCAGACAACAAATTTGTTGTTGACCAGTGCTACTTTTAACTTAATGTAAAACAAGAAGGGGAACAGAAGAAATAGGCCTGGTTCAGACGTCAACAGGATGTTCAAAACAACTGGATCAGATGTCATTGAACACTGAGGTATAAGAAACAAATAAATCTCCTCTGCAGCTGAGCAGAGAAGAAGAGGGAGTGTTCAAGCTCATTGCTTATGTTCACACAAGTCACGGTTTGTTAGAGTAATCTCATTACATTTGAGAGCCAGTGACCCATAATGGCTAATAATGTCAACTATTAGCCAGGAAACTGCTATCTGAAGCCTCACCTCCACTATGATATCATGAGATGGCCTTAGGTAAGCTACTTTCACTCATCCTTGGTCCTCCCATCCCCACTGCAATATGGGGAGAATAATACTGGCCTGCCTTACAAGAAGAACATTCTGCAACTGGAGGGTCACCACTGAGAAGACCATATTACAAGCCCTGGTAAGCTGGAGAGATAAAATGCAGAGCACCCTGCAATACACAGGAAAACCAGGCAACCCCTAGGAATTAACAACTCTGTGGACACATTAAAGTCTTTGAGACTTTTGGAATGTTCCCTGTAGGATTAAAGTGCAGTATAACAGATTTAGGGTAAGTGTTAGGAAACCTCATAGGAATTCTATAGCAGAATGAGCCACTTGGGAAGGATATGAAATTTCAAGCTAGGCAGACAGAGCTGTGAAGGACCTCTTAGTTTATCTTGGAGCATGAACTGGACTGGAGATCCGAGAATTCAGAAATCTATCCAACTCCATAATTAATGTGTCCACAGCAAGCTTTTGCTTGATAGTTCTTTCAACAACATTAAGGCAACATAACCAAACCAAGAAATTATGTATCAGTGCCTTGAAAGATATTTATTGTAGTCATTGCAAATCTTTGCCAAAATACTGTCAAGTAACAGGAAGAGATGCCAGACAATTCCCCCCCCCCCCCGAACCTGCTTGCAGCACTGGTCCCAAAGCTTGCACTACAGAATTCCACATTTCAAACTTCTTGCGTAAGTAAATGAGATATAATTTATCTGAATCAAGTCTTCCTCCTCCCTGCAAAAACATACCACCCATCTTATATTTAAGTGCATTTGTAGCACGTTTTGCATGGTGGGCCTCCAATGTTGGGCTTCGTAGCCTTAAGGAACGCTCCAGACTGCTTACTGAATTGCCTATGACAATGCTAATGCAGAACTTCAAAATCAGACAGTCACAGCTCATCTGATCAGTGTGACTAACTACACGGCATGCCACCCGGTTCCTCATTAAAATAAGCATCACTATTATGATAGTCCTCTGTTTAAACATAATTTCATCATATTAGTATTTACGCAGTTTCCATGTGTTACTGCAATCAGTCACACTGGGGATGTCACAAGCCACCTTCTACTTTGCATGCAACTGCCATATTTCATAATGATTTGGGCCCAGGACTTCTCTCTTTTTTGTTGTTTCTAACTGTTCCTCTAGAGCACTAGAGGAAGAGGAGGTTGGGAACTTGTGGCCCTCCAGATATAGTGGCCCTCCAGATATAGTGGAGCTACAACTGTAGCAGAACTTGACCACTGGCTGGGGCTGACAGGGTTTGGGAGTTAAATATTTAGATGGCCACAATCTTTCCCATTCCTGCTCTACAGAAATAAAAGTACAACGTACCAGGAAGCTCTCCTCTGCAGGCACTCTTTAAAGTACATGAAAGCTGCAGAAGACAAGTACCACCATACAGACCCTGTACTTCATCATCACGACTAACAATAGCATGGAAAAGGCCTTAATGATTCAGGCTATGATACATGACTGTATCATAACATCCCTAGGTGACTGATGAGGCAGCAGAAACTGCTTCCAAAGAAGGCATCCCCCTTTTGTGGAATGCTCTCCCCAGGGAAGTTCATCTGGCGCCTTCATTATATATCTTTAGGTGCCAGGCGAAACGTTGCTCTTCAACAAGGCCTTTGGCTGAATAATATTCTACAGTCTTTTAAATGTGTCTGTGGGAAGAGGGAGGTTGTTGCTTTGTTGTTTTTTCTTTTAGCTATTTTTTTTTGTATCTTGCATTTTTATCTTGTGAACTGCTCTGAGATCTTACGATGAAGGGTGATATACAAGTCCAATAAATAAATAAATAACATTTAAATGGGGCTTCAGACTCACATCTTTGGTGACTGACAGGATTGATGATGCAGTGTCACAGAACTTCAGCGCATTAGTCCTCTGGCCAAGATCTTTGTAGCACTGGACAGGAGAGAGGAGGGAAAACATCACACCAAGTACCTAAGTTAATAGAAATCGCTAAATTATATTAGAGGAAGAGAGCAGACTAGTTTCACTTACCTTTGCCAAATAGACATAATTGTGTTTCGAATATCCAGGTTGTAGTTCTTCAGCCTGACCAAGAAGAGAAAAAGATGAAGAACAGGACAGCAAGAACACCAAAGTCAACGGAATATTTATAATAAAGAACAAAGAAGAGTTTAGATTTGATATCCTGCCTTTCACTCCCTTTAAGGAGTCTCAAAGTGGCTAACATTCTCCTTGCCCTTCCTCCCCCACAACAAACACTCTGTGAGGTGAGTGGGGCTGAGAGACTTCAAAGAAGTGTGACTGGCCCAAGGTCACCCAGCAGCTGTATGTGGAGGAGCAGAGACACGAACCCGGTTTCCCAGATTACGAGTCTACCACTCTTAACCACTACACCACACTGACATAGAAACAGTGGCACTGTTAGCCCTGGACGTAGGCCTAGGGGCTACACCACTTGGTGGTGGTAGTGGAATATCTGCCAGGCATGCAGCAAGAGCAGGCCGGGGAAAGAAAGATGCAGCACAGTAGGAAATGGTGAACCCAGCAGCTGAGGCTGCAACTGCTTGCCACCACTAACCCAAAGTGTGTGGAACAAAGAATGGCAGGGAACTCCGCCACTGAGGTACCACATTTGGCATTGTGGGACCCATGGGGACACAGATCCAGTGAGGGGGCACTTGAGGAGGCGAATATGTTGAATTAAAATGGTCCCAGTTTCAATGAGGTGGAGGGTCACAAGGCAGTTTGCAGCTCAAAAAGCAGGACCAGCGTGGCACTGGGTGGATGATCCTGCCCATCTATTCTGGGCAGAACCTGCAAATTACAGCTTGCAACTTGCACAATACATCATGCCAGGTTTCTTTCAAACAGGATCCTATTCACAAGCCAAAAGCTCTAACAGGTGCAGCTTTCACATAAACAGCTCTCCATATGAACCTTAAGGTGTTTTACACTTTAAGCAGCCCAAATCCCAACAAACGCTGACACAGCAGATGAATTAAATTTAGTTTAGGCAGATGTGTGCAGTTACTCCTCTACAGATATCATTTCAGAAATCTTTGGCCTTTAGAAGAGCTTTGAATTTATAGCTGCCGAGAACAACTTGTTGAGCAAATTTCTTGAACACCAGCCACTTGGTAGGTGGGCTTTTGCAGAGAAATGAGGGAGTGGGAAACAGTATCTACCTTAAGAAAATTCTGCAGAGCTTCATGAATTGTTGAAGTTGGCGGAGTCCCAAAAAGAGCAGCAGCTACTTTTTTCTCAATCCAAGACAACTGAGCCACCTTTGGAAACAGCAGGAAGAAGGGGTGGAGAGAGTGTTGTTTCAGAGATGCTTTTAGGAAATGAAACAAAGTGTTGTTTTGCAAGCCAATTACCATAATAAGTTATCTTCAAGAAAAACAAATTAACCAACCCTGGAAAAAAAGCTCCATACTGGATCTACTCAGTTGTACAACTGGTTTTTATGGGTGATATCCAACTAAACAGCATTGCTAGCACAAGGACCTTTAGTTGTGCAATGAAACATCTGCATCTTCTCCTCTCTCCAAACACCCACTGAATCTGTTCCAGGGGTTCCCTCAACAGCCCCTGGTGCATATTTATAAGCAGACATATGGGAAGGGAAAAGGGTGGTTAAAAGTTCTTGCACTAGCAGACCTGTTCAGATGGATAGTGTTTACATTTTGCAAACCAATGAGAAGCTATCTTGGCATTCAGTGGCATATAAATAAAGTATTTTCACAAATAAGCAAGATGGCCACCACTGTATCTCAGGATACACTCCTAAAAAAAAACGCTTTTATTTTTGGTCTAAAGGGGGAGGGGAGGCAGGAATTTAAAACAACACCATGGCACACCAAGAATCCACATTTAAGGAGAAGTCCCAGTGAAGACATTAGAATTCCCTTCACATTGGTCAACATGATATATTGGGTGTATACAAATACACATATTCAAACTTCACCGTAGATGTGTCATTCAAATTCTTCATGTGTCAGTGGTTTCCTCCCGCCCCCAAAGAATACAGTTCCCTACAACTATAGACAGGTTATGTAAACATATTTTGTTAGTTAGTGGAATGACTTGCAAATATACTTCTAGGATTAAAACTGTCATCACATAGGAAGTAGCAGGCACATAGACCTCCCCGCCTCACTCTCAAAGCCTCTTCCTACTTTCTTTCTTAAGGGAAATGTTACTGTCATTTTTATTAAAAAACACACCAAATAAATGGACACTTCAAACTTTAAAATAAACTTCCCAGCAGTTTGGGGTTGTTTTGTTTGGTAAGGCCAGTTGTGGACAAGCATTTGTTCTCTTGGAAGTGGAGGAACATTTGTGCATTAGCATCAGTTTCAGCTAATCCAGACGAAGCATATATGGCTTGACAGAAGAATAAAATGAGGGGAAATACTGCTTATATAATATTCATGTGGACCACCCAAATTCCAATATACATACACTCATAATACTGTACACTGATGGATCCCACACAAGGTTCAGCTGTGATGTCATAGGACTTCTAATTTTTCCATTGTGGAATTTATAATTAGCTTCTTAAAACCTGTGGCTTGAGCTTAGAAGAATGAGATGTGTCTGGCACTATACAGGTTTCCTTACAAAATTTAATAAGAACTGACGTTGAGGGTTTCAGTTTCATTTCTGGCTGGCTTAGGGTTTGGTTTTCACTGCTCAACAAGCCTTCGTACCCAAAAAAGGAACTGCTTGGCTTGCCTCTAGTACCTTTCTATATATAATCTCCAACAAAATTAAAGGAACACCAAAAATGTATGATGTCAATTGCATACAGGGCTTTGACTTTCTGTTCTAGCCCCTGTTAAAGGGAAATATGTCCAGAAGAATTTCTAACACCTTTATAAATGAGATTTCTCAAAACAGGCCTTTTGGGGTTTTCATTATTAATACAATATTGCCAGATAGAGAAAGTCTAGGAATATCCTTTCTTGCTCTTTAGAACAAAAGCCATTGTAAAAAAAAAAAAAAATGCTTCTTTTTATATCAGAGCTGTACATGTTACAGTGGTACCTCAGGTTAAGTACTTAATTCGTTCCGGAGATCCGTACTTAACCTGAAATTGTTCTTAACCTGAAGCACCACTTTAGCTAATGGGGCCTCCTGCTGTTGCCGCGCTGCCAGAACACGATTTCTGTTCTCATCCTGAAGCAAAGTTCTTAACCAGAAGCATTATTTCTGGGTTAGTGGAGTCTGTAACCTGAAGCGTATGTAACCTAAAGCGTATGTAACCTGAGGTACCACTGTATTTCTTTGTCACATTTGTATCCTGCAGTTCCTCCAAGGAGCTCAGGGCAGGATTATCCCATTTTATCCTCACAAGACTTCTGTGGAGGAAGCTTGGCTAAGAAAGAATGTGACTGACCCAAGGTTATCCAGGGAGCTTTGAGGGGAGGCCAGTGAAAACTGTGATGGAACAAGTGCAAGTACACATTAAATTATTCCACTACTACAAAGAGGTGGATGTGGCAGTGGGGTTTACAGAAACCCAAAAAACCCCATGCAAATTCCCAAGTAGTGCAATTTTGTACTTGGCCTCAAAGTAGCCAAGACAATTTTCAAACTTGGGTCCTTTCTGGAAAATGCCTTATTATTACATTATTTCCCCCACTATTAGGCTCAGTGCAACCTAACCATACTTCTGAGAGGTAGGTTAAGCTAAGGGACAATTTGCCCAATGCCATCCCATAAACTCTATATATGTAAAGCGGTTATTTGCCCCCATCCAAACCAAACACCGTGATCATGGTGTCCTAATGAAAGCAAATGTACTGCAGCCCACACTAGTGTCTCTGAATCAGTTTTTTCCATAGCTGCACTGAATCAATTGTCTGCCTATGCAATTAACATAGTGTATGGAATTCTGCTTCCCTGAGTTTTAATTGATCCCAGATTTCATCTAATTCCTTGCTTCACGTATAATTTTCTCTCTTGAGATATTCTGTCTAGATTACTTGATAAGAGTAAGATTATTATCTTCAGTGTTTTGGCTCCTTTCCAACTTGGATATGAAGTTCTCTTATCTTGGATACCATTTCAGTCTCAAAGTAGGGTGATGTCCAAGGTAAAGTTAAATAACATGAAACAGAGATGCTACTCATAAATTGCATGTTCTCTTTTGTGAAAAGAACAGGAAAGTCTGGCATATATATGTCTTTAATACTAATGGCTTTCAGGTCCAAGCAGAAGTAGATTTAAAGCTTACATCCTTTTTTGAAAAGATATGCAAACACTAAATATGGGTTTGAAGAAGAGAATACTACTGCTACTTTTTTTTGTTTTGTTCTGCTACTTTTTAGAAGTCTAAACCTCAGCCCTGCAGTCTAGTTTGGAGCTGGGGAAGGTGCAACGATCTTCCCAGTAGCTGCTCTGGGCTTTGAAGGCACTCAAAGCAGCTTAGAAACACAGTACTCTGAAACTTCCAGGTGGAGAGGTGAGCTAGGGCTCATCTACGTTCGTCAGAGGGAGACAGACATCTTCCCAGGGCAAGGAGGACGGTGGGGTCTTGGTCCCATATTTGTCAGCCTCATCATGCATCCTGCCCTTAAGCTTTGGAACCCCAGCTTCTTCTTCCAGATCCAAGTTATTGCCTATTGAGAGCCAGTGTGGTGTAGTGGTTAAGAGCGGTAGTCTCGTAATCTGGTGAACCGGGTTCGCGTCTCCGCTCCTCCACATGCAGCTGCTGGGTGACCTTGGGCTAGTCACACTTCTCTGAAGTCTCTCAGCCCCACTCACCTCACAGAGTGTTTGTGGGGAGGAAGGGAAAGGAGAATGTTAGCCCCTTTGAGACTCCTTCGGGTAGTGATAAAGCGGGATATCAAATCCAAACTCTTCTTCCTCTTCTTCTTCTTCAAGTGCATGTTTAGCACCTACTGCTTTGTGTTTTGTTCTGTTCTAGCAGTTGCAATTTGCCCCCTTTTCTTGGTTGCTTGGATTCTGCTGTTTTTATATTGCATTCAATTTTGTCCCTTTGAGAATTTTGAATTGAAAAGCAAATGATCAATCCTCTAAATAAAATACAACAGATCACCTGCCACAGGCACACTTTACAAACTTCATTAGGATAGACTCAGAGCTGAGTGGCAGAACTTTGCATGCAGAAGAGTCTGGATTCTGCTGCCACTCAGCGGAGAGCATACTAGGCTAGGTGGCATGGCTCTCTAACAGAAAGCTTCACACACTCAACTCCTCTTGGAAAACAGAAGTGAAATTGCTCAATGCTACAATTTTAAGTAAGCTTCACAGGGCTTCTGCTGAGTAAAAGGACATGAGGATCACTTACTTCATAGCACCATCTTCCAGCTAGATAATATAAAAAAGGGTTTTGTGGCTTAAGCTCAATAGCTTTGTCTAGATGCTCCTGTAAGAAAGAAGACCAAAATGAACTTTCCTTTGCCTGGCTATAGGCTCAAGTTCACAAAGTGGACCATTTCCCTTTTGTCCTGGCACCCTGTAAATATAGTTGTCCAAAGTCATCTTTGTATCAAAAAGAAGCCTCAGACAAGAATTATCCAACACACCTGGCCTATTAACTCTAAAGTTTAGAATACAACAAGTAATGTCTTATCAATAACCAAGTAAGGGTGAAATACTGCTTTAATTAAAATCAGTAGCAGCCCTGCATTTAAACTCCATCAGCAGTGAATCAACAGACACAAGCAGACCTCAGAGTGTTAATGTAAACCAAGAGTAAATGAGGGGTTTTTTTTTTATACAAACACATAATTATGCACTTCTTTCCCCGTCTCATGCTGTTCTTTGGAAATTCAGACTTGGGAGCAGTACAAAAATTGAATGGCTGGTTCACAAAGTCATACTTAAATCTTCTTCAGTTTGAAAGCTACTTCATTATGTCTGGTAGGAGCATACAAAAATAATCTCATCTCCTCAGCATAATCCTGGCACTGAAGCATGTCCCCCAGGCAGTTACTTTTACTCTAAACACTGTCTTCAAAGCTGTCAGGAGGAAGTAATTTAATAATAGCAGCAGCTTAACAAAGCTACCAAAAACATACCTTAAAGAGATAGCCATTCCTGATTTTGTTCTGCACACTTTCAAACTGAGACATGTAGCCACACATCATTGCAAACCTGAACAGGAAGCAGCAAGGAAAGAGAGAGAAATATCAAAACATTGATGATCATTTTAATCACAACAATGCCAGCCTGGCTAAGATCCTCATGCGAGGAAAAGCACGGAGGCAAAACCAGCTTGTAGTCAAAACTGACTAAAGCCCATCCAAATCTTTTAAGCAAAGCTGTAATGTTTAGTCTATTATTTCATTTAAGCGTTTTGATGGGCCAAAAGTACTAAAGAATTTTAAAGCAATTGTTCAATAATTTTCAGTACAGAAAATACAGGAGTGGTGTTTCATTTTAGAAGAGGCGTTCTTTCTCCTCTCTCTCACAGTGACTGCCGCGACTTGTAAGGGCATAATCTAAAAACAAAGAAGGGTTTCTTTCTTGTTCAAAACAATAGCTTTGTTCGTGTGTACTGCAATCTGAAGGATGTGGACTAGTCAGAAGTCAGTCCCATTAAGTTCAATAGGACTTACTGCTTGAGTGTCCTTTGGACCATAGCCTTAATCGATTAATCAATAACTTGTGAGTAAATGTGTAGATTCCATATGCCAATACAAAATAACTAGAAGTGTGGGGCTTAAATTGTTCATCCTTATATTGTCTGTCATGACCCTGATGGCTTTGAATCCAGCTGCTTTTATACACTATTCAAGGTTCATACCACAAGTGGCTTATGACAGCTGCAACAAGAGGGAGGAGAACATCTTTCTCATCAGTATGGATAGAGCAGAGCATGGACAGAGCAACACAGATTTCAACTACTCTGTATTTTCCTTATAGAACAAATCCAGGGTATCCCAAAAGAGATGATTTATGATGCTATGAAAGATCTTTCAAAACTGGCCTTTCAAATAATAATAATAATCAAGAGTGTTGGCAGCCCTAAGCAGGAAAGATAAAGGAATTTCAACTATTTGGATGAGAAAAGGGTACTACAAACTTAAATTCCCATAATTTGCAGAAATGCAGGCAACATTTTCTCTCCAAAACCCTTTGGCTCATTAGGTGCTAATCAGATAAACTCAGCATACCATAGCTAAACGGATTGCAGCTAGAAAAGAAAACAATGAAATGCAAACAAGCTAATCCCAGGTTTTCACAGTATCTCCAAGTCTGTGCGTGACAAGGGAAGAAAGGTGCTGGGTTAAACTAGTTAAGGGTGATACTTTTACATGTAAAGGCCTTTCTAGACAAATAACAAGCTGCTTATTTTTCTTAGTGCAAAAGTCACGCTAGTTGCAATCGTATCTGCCTCGAATAAGAAAGGGGGGAGGAAGCCTTTGTTTTTTTTAAAAAAAATGATATTTATTAGAAGTTTAAGAATTACAAAAAAAGAAGAAAAGAAAACAACAAAAAATTGACAAGACATACATTACAATACATAAAAGGAAAAGCATAAAAAACAATACAATACAGCAAAAAAATCAATAACATTAAAACACACATCCAATGTTCCATATCTTTATCTTTCATTTACTTGTTTCATCGACCTCCTCACACCTCCCTTTTTGTATTCTAATTAATTGTTTCAGCAAATACTTTCCATCTTTCTCAATTTTTGTTATATAATTTATCTTAACGATCTAACCTATTAATTAACTCAGCAAATCCTTTCCATCTTTCACTATATTCTGTCATTCAATTTACCTTAATTTATTTAACCTTATCTTACCATAAAAAACCCTTAAAACTTAAAACTTATTTGTACATGACTCCTTATATCATTTCTACTAAAGCCAAATAGTTTCATTCCAACATTTTTCCTAATACTCGTTAATTTCACACTAATTCTCAAAATAAAATTTTAAAAACTTTCTTCCAATCTTCATCCAACGTCTCTTCTTCCTGGTCTCGGGTTTTGTCAGTCCTTCTTGTCCATTCCATCTAGTCCATCAACCTGGTGATCTTATTCTAAAACTTATTCTAAACACATTTTTATTCAAGGTCAGAGTCTGGTCTCACGATCCTAATCTTCACAGCTGTGAAATCCCCAGATCGACTCCAGCAACAATTTAACAAGCTCCCTCTAGAGGAGACAATTTCTATTTGTATCCATCTTTTGAAAACAGGACCAACAAAAGAAAATTACTTTCATTTTTCAAATATTTTGTTTCTTTTGAATGCAAAAGGCAACATTGGAATCAATTTGTTTCTCTTTTTTAACTATCTGTCAAAAGACGTTCTGTTCACAGTCAATGAACTTCCCCATAAATTTCTGTCTCTGACACCCCGTTCCCAGGTTTGAGACGGTGGAAATTTATCTTTCTTTACTCTCTCACCTGCAGGCTTGAACAGTCAAAAAATCCCCCCCCCTTTTCTCCTGCTTCCAAGAGGGGTTTTGGTGGTAATAACTGAAGGAAATTTAGACCTTTATATACGACTTTCCAGACTTTAGCTTGCAAAATTTTTGCTTCAATCTATTTACAAAAACAGGAGGCGGACTTCCTGTTTAGAACCTTCCCGCTTCAGTGCCAAATTAAAATGTTTCTTAATCCAATTTTCCGTTCTACTCACGGGTATTTGTTTAGAGTCCAATTGTCCACAGGAAAAAGTCAGCGCTCTCCGGCAACAACTGTGCGGCCTCACTCCGTAAAAGTAGCGGTTGATTCAAAACACCGCGCCACTCACCCCACTTCACTTCGGGACCCCGAAAAGGGTTTCCCTACGAGTAGGGGAGGCGCTCCTGGTGTCAGCCGAATCCCACGTTCCCAGGCTTCCTCCGCCTGGGATTTTTAAAGGGTCTCCGCCTTTGCCGCGGCGGCAAGACCCGATTTTCACGGAGCGGGTTCCTCTCGGTCAGAGGAACTCCGCCATTGCCGATGGCGCTAACCCGGAAGTCTGGGGGGGGGGAGGAAGCCTTTGAAGGGGAGGTATACATTTGCTGCACATTCACATAACCCTTTGTAAATAAAAAGCAAGTACAAAGACACAGTGGTACCTCAGGTTAAGAACTTAATTCGTTCTGGAGGTCCGTTCTTAACCTGAAACTGTTCTTAACCTGAAGCACCACTTTAGCTAATGGGGCCTCCTGCTGCTGCCGCGCCGCGGGAGCACGATTTCTGTTCTCATCCTGAAGCAAAGTTCTTAACCCGAGGTACTATTTCTGGGTTAGCGGAGTCTGTAACCTGAAGTGTCTGTAACCCGAGGTACCACTATATATGTGGCAGCATGGAATAAGGTAAGTACAGAAACAAACTACATTTCCATTTCGAGGAAAGTAATTAGCCAGGGGAGCAGGTAGGAGAGGTGGAGGCTCAGGAGCCAAGAGAGTTTGGGAACAGAAGAGCAAAGAAACAGAAGAAAAGAACTGTGTTTAAAAATGGCACATTGCTGGAAGAGAAGATGGTAGCATTACTGGCATTTTTCACTTAATTTTTCATTTAAAGAGATACATGAGTTTTGCTGTTCTTCAGGGGCACAAACTTTAATTACTTAAAAATGAAATTTTACCCTAAAAACACACACAGAGAGAGAGAGAAAATGACATGGCTGTAGCAAAGGGCCCTTCTGAGCAATAATGCTAGAAGTAATGTCACATAAGTGTCTTTAGATGAGACCTAATTTTTATTTGTTTATTAAAATTTTAAACTGCCCTTCTTTCTAAAGGAACCTAGGGCTGCAAAAGAGTAAGTGACAAAACATGTTAAAAACCTCTTTTAAAAAATTGCAACACAGTTGCAGAGCGAAAAAGATCTCAGCTCAGGCAACTTGCTGGAAGAGGCACTGAAAGAAACAATAGAGACAGGGCCTTTCTATTTTGCAAGGGAATGAAATTCCGAAGGGTAGGTGCTACAACACTAAAGGCCTGACTATTACATTGTGCAGAAATTATCTCCTGATAACAGGATACTAAAGATAACAGGATACTACAGAATACTAAAGGGCTTTGGCCCAGTATACCTGAAGGAGCGTCTCCACACCCATCGTTCAGCCCGGACACTGAGGTCCAGCACTGAGGACCTTCTGGTGGTTCCCTCACGGTGAGATTACAGGGAACCAGGCAGAGGGCCTTCTCCGTAGTGGTGCCTGCCCTGTGGAACGCCATCCCATCAGATGTCAAGGAAATAAACAGCTATCTGACTTTTAGAAGACACCTGAAGGCAGCCCTGTTTAGAGAAGTTTTTAATGTTTGATGTTTTATTGTGTTTTTAATATTCTGCAGGAAGTAGCCCAGAGTGGCTGGGGAAACCCAGTCAGATGGGTAGGGTATAAATAAATTATTATTATTATTATTATTAATTATTATTATTATTATTATTACTACTACTACTATTACTACTACTATTAGTATAGGAAAATCTCACCTGCAGAGCATAGTGATCAATTCATGTATGCCAGGGGCGAGATTATCTAACCTCAGGTATCTTGGTCCCAAGCTGCATAGGATTTTAAACACTAAAACCAGCGCCTGTGTTGGTTTAGCCTGTGACTGAGAACGCTATAATTCTTTCAATATTGACCCCCCTCACCTTCCACCCACTATTTCACAATACTTCACAACAATTTGATGTGGTCAAATAGAGGGCAAAAGCTCTGCACTATCAAGTTATGACCCCTGATCTACTGGTTCATAGCCTTAATGAATTGCTTCAGTTAGTAATTAGATTCATAGATTACATTAAGAAGAGCATGACTTACTTCCAAGCACAGGATGCGTAGTTTCTGACTGTAACCCTCTAACCTTGCTGCAAGCAATAATTAATTAATTTTTAAGAATGCAATTGAGCTATGGTAGAATGGCGCAACTAACAAGCATGGAGAAATCAAGCTGGCAAGTTTTCTAACCAGGTTGTGAAACCTGATTAGGTACAGTGAAACTGGCTACAGCATAGATCGAGCCTTTTAAGGTGAAATCCAAGGGACCTTCAGACTGATCTGTAATCATGTTTACTCAAACAAAAGCTCAGCTGCAATCTGGTGCTGTGCGGAAAACATTTGAAAGCAAATTATTTTTATTTTGCAATTGCGCTACTTCAAAAACTGTAAGAACCACACACAGGCACACACACAACACAGGGTGCTAAAATGGCATTGAGGAGCACAAACTATGCAGCATCGTAGTGTACATACAAGGGTGTATGTGTCGCTACTAATAAAGTGCAGAAAGGGGAACACTGCCCACATGGCTATGCCACACCCACAATGTGGACATAACATAGTGAACTGAGCATACCAAAAAGCATTGCACATCCCTGAAATGTAGGTAAATGTAAAGGGACCCCTGACCATTAGGTCCAGTCGTGACCGACTCTGGGGTTGCAGCGCTCATCTCACTTTATTGGCCGAGGGAGCCGGCGTACAGCTTCCGGGTCATGTGACCAGCATGACTAAGCCGCTTCTGGCAAACCAGAGCAGCGCACGGAAACGCCGTTTACCTTCCCGCTGGAGCGGTACCTATTTATCTACTTGCACTTTGACGTTCTTTCGAACTGCTAGGTTGGCAGGAACTGGGAGCAAACAACAGGAGCTCACCCCGTCACGGGGATTCAAACCGCCAACCTTCTGATCGGCAAGTCCTAGGCTCTGTGGTTTAACCCACAGCGCCACCCACATCCCAAAATGTAGGTAGTCAATTGCAGTTAGCTTACAGCTGAGGAGCAATGATTAGCAGCACTAGGGTGCTTCCAGACTAGAGGGCTTTCATGACTCACAAGCTAGTCCCATCCTTGCAGGGAAGAAATCTAAGTGCTGGCACAGCGTGGTTTTCCAGCAGTTGAGGTCTTCAATAGAGGAAAGTCATTTAGATCAGGTGCAATAGATTAGTAACTTCTGCACTATCTCCATGCAAAAAAACCAAACAAATTTGTTTGCAAAACTCTAAATCAACTTCTGGTAAGCAAAACATGTTCGTAAAATGAAGATTTAACACGATCAATTACAGCTACATTCTCTGAAATAAACTCTAGGACTGCAATCCTATAAATACTGGCCAGGATGTAAGCTCTATTGCACACAGTGGGACTGTGTAAACATGCATAGGATTGTGCTGCAAAGTGCATTAGCCCAGTCTACTTAAGTAATACTGGATAGAGAGTACTCATCTGTGTACTTTTCCAACCAAAGCTATGAAAAAAATGATGCAAAAGCACAGAACTTGCAGGGAGAACATCTCATGAGGATCAGAAATATATCACTGTGAAGGTTGCTAGTGGTTTTTAAAAACCGATCTTAGGTCCATGATACACAGCACGGTTCAAAAATAAAGTTTGAAAAAGCATGCGTAAATAGAGGAAGTTAACTGGAGTTTAAAGAAGGCTATCCAATAAAGCTACAAAGGAGGGAGGCTAGTTGAATGTAATAATTCAGAGCACTTAGAAAATAAACTGGCTGTAATTCTACACACACACTTGTGGGGAGTAAATCCCACTGAACTCAATAGGACTTACTTCTGAATAGACATGCCTAGAATTACGCTGGTGGAGGATAATAATACAGTTAGGGGAAAGTGAATGGGAAAATGTCAAACATGACAATAATTCTGAAGGAAACGGAGTTGTGCATGTAAGTTGTATGTCTCAAGTATATTCCTAGACTTCTACAAGCATAGGAAGAGACAAAAGATAGCAGCGCCAGACACAAAATTAAAGGGAAGGGTAGAGATGTATGGATGTCATCAAGAGGCATTTGGGCTGCAACCTCATGAACCTCTTGCCCACTTAAGTCACGTAGCTGTCAGCAGCACGGGCAACCTTGGTGGACTGTGAAATCACAATAAAAACAACTTGGCTCTGAAACAGGAGGAAGCCAGGGAGAAAGAAGGGCCATGAGCGCCACCTAATGGTCCAGCTAGGGATCTGTGAGTAACTCAAAAGCCACTGCTCAGAGTTCCGTTACTTTGAAACAGGGCTGACTCTAGCAGGAGGCAAAGTGAAGCATTAGATTTGGGGTACCATTGATTTGGGGCTGTGTTTTAACTACAAGATGTCATTTAGATTTCCCTTCTTGGGTGCCAAAACATTGTGGGCTGACCCTGATCTTACAGAGGTTCGAAACATTGTTTGTCCTTCCTCCTCCTTTTCTCTGCGTTTAGATGAAAACACAAGGAGTTCACTATACAGGCTGTATAACACAGGCAGCATTTCAGTTCCATGTAGGTAAGAACATTCACAACACATGTGGATCCCACGTGTTATAACTGCACATATTTTCCTGTATATATTGGGAAGATGTGAGTGGCTGAGACCTCCTACCACACACGTGTGTGTATACACATTCTCTGCATGTACAAAATGCAGTGAGATGGAATATAGGAAACTGCCTCATAGAGAGTCAGAGCACTGGTCCATCCAGCTTAGCAATGACTGGCAGTGGGCCTCCATCATTTCAGACAGGAATCTTCTCCAATCTTACCTGGAGAGGCCACAGATCGAACCTGGGACCTTCTGTTATGTCCCACATGTATTCTCCATGGGACTAAGGTCCTTCCCCACACTTTCGCTTTAGGATAGAGTGAAATTTGTTCCAATCAATATGAATTCAAGTCTCTTGGTCCAAACGTATTGCCGAGCCTTCACACTCTCATGCCTAAATGTGCTTCCCTCAGCAATTTGGGGGGTTGTTGCTGTTTAGTCATTTAGTCGTGTCCGACTCTTCATGACCCCATGGACCAGAGCACGCCAGGCACTCCTGTCTTCCACTGCCTCCCGCAGTTTGGTCAAACTCATGCTAGTAGCTTCGACAACACTGTCCAACCATCTCGTCCTCTGTCGTCCCCTTCTCCTTGTGCCCTCCATCTTTCCTAACATCAGGGTCTTTTCCAGGGAGTCTTCTCTTCTCATGAGGTGGCTAAAGTATTGGAGCCTCAGCTTCACGATCTGTCCTTCCAGTGAGCACTCAGGGCTGATTTCCTTAAGAATTGAGAGGTTTGATCTTCTTGCAGTCCATGGGACTCTCAAGAGTCTCCTCCAGCACCATAATTCTAAAGCATCAGTTCTTCGGCAATCAGCCTTCTTTATGGTCCAGCTCTCATTTCCATACATCACTACTGGGAAAATCATAGCTTTAACTATACGGACCTTTGTTGGCAAGGTGATGTCTCTGCTTTTTAGGATGCTGTCTTTGGGGGGAGATATGCTTAAATGGGAAGAGAGTCTGAATGCAAGTGCCCCTATAACTCTGGAAAGATCAAATCTATTGAACCCCTTTTTATTAATTCCCAGAATGATCAGATGCATTTTATGTCCTTTTAACTCCTTTCAGATCAAAATGCATCTAACAGTGGAACCTCAACTTACATCCGCCTCTTCTCACAGACATTCCAAGTTGCAACCACGGCAAACCCGGAAGTAAACACTGGGTTTGCCACAATTTGCACATGCGCAGAAGTGGCTTCTGCCATCTGCATGAGCGCACAAGTGGCTGCCATGATCTACGCATGCGCAGAAACATGCTGCTGCCAAATGCGCACAACGGCGCCTCTATTAGCATCTGGTTTTGCCCAGCGGACGGGCCTCCGGAATGGATTATGATAATAAGTAGAGGTTCCACTGTATTGCTTTAGGTGTGGCCTATTTTAGTTTATTTTATGTTACTTTTACTGATTTTATTTTACCCTATTATACACATTTGGATAATGTGTTCTACGTGGTTCGTGTTTATTTATTTCTTTCTTTCTTCATACTGGTCATTGGCTGTAACAACAAAGATTTGATTTGATGGATCCAAGTCCTTCAGACTTACCACTGGTGACTCTCAGCACTTGATGGATCCAGGTTTACAGCATTTTCACTCACAAGCTTTCCTGCAAAAGATGCATCACAGAACATAAAAGTACTATTCGTGATATAACAATAAACCTGACCATATTAGCTGAAGAACATGCTATGCAATATAAAGATAACAATACAGATGTACCTTCAAAGTCGAACGGAATCCGTTCTGGAAGTCCGTTCGACTTCCGAAACATTTGACTTCCAAGGTGCGGCTTCCGATTGGCTGCAGAATTGGAAGCTGCGGAAGCCGTGCCAGACATTCGGCTTCTGAAAATCATTTGAAAACCGGAACAATCACTTCCGGTTTTCAATCGTTCGGGAGTCGAAACGTTCGAGTTTACAGGCGTTCGGCTTCCATGGTTCCACCGTAGTTAGTTATAGTTTGTGAGCCACCCTGTGACCTTTAGATGATGGGTGGTATATAAATTTAATAAAATAATAATTAATGGACAATGTTGAACTTTATAAAGCCAGTTCAAAGGTTAAAACGATTATCACTAATCTTAACCATGTTTGCCCTGAAACAAGTCTCAGTTATTTTAGTGGGACATGGGTAACCATGCCTAGAACTTTGTCTAGTAACTGAAAAACAACCCAGGTATGAAGAGAAAACTCCTATCATGATAGTTTTTTAAAAGGATTGGTGCTCTGCCCTTCTGCTGGCTCCAGTATCCCCCAAGTGAAACACAGGGCTGGAGCAGGGGAACCTAATCCTCTTGGTATTATAAACTCAGTACATAACTCAGCTGACCTTTGGTAGCATAGTCCTTTTTTTCTTCAGCCTCTGTGGTTATTGCAAACATGTCTCCATAAGCTCGGGCAAGCCTCCAAAGAAAGCCAGTATGATTTCTATACTGCAGGTAAACAGAATTTGATACATTAGATTGCCTTCACCACATATTTCTTTTGCCATAATTAAAATGCCTATTATGCTAGTCCTCACTTTTTATTCTGCACATATTAAAGCTTATTGTATTCTAATTCATTCTATTCAGCCACTGATTTCTTTTGTTGGTCTTTCCAGATACTTCTGAGGAACAACAAATAGGACTTTGAAATAAACAGCCACTGCAAATCAATAATTTTTTTCCAGTTACCCTCCAACAAAATGGAGAGTTGTTGCTAGTCTGTTGTGCAGAATCCAAGCACCTTCTGCTGAAGTAGAGATTATGTTGCAGGAATGTCACATTTGTTCAGTGTTCCAGCCACAACATTTTGTGGCTGAGAAAATCTAATTCTTCTATCAGAGCAAGGACTGAGTTGTAATAATTTCCTCTGGCACCTTCTGTGGTACCTCCTTTAATTTTAACATTACATAAACATTTAAGAGAATGACATATAGCGCACTGAATTATAGCTTTTAGTATGAAATGTTTGCATGGCATGGACCCTTTATACCTTTTCCTCATTTTCAAGCAGCAGTTTGAAGCTCTCCCTTTTCTCATTGTCTGAACCATAATGAAACCTGTCCGCATTCTGTAGAAGATTAAATAATTCTATCTTCTCTTCAGGTGCCAGAGGGGATGTGGAAGAACTGATCCATCCTTTTTCTTCCTCAGACTCTCCTTCAGTGTCAGTATGAGCTGTAATGTAGCTAAAACATAAAGGATTTTGTGGGTGGGAATAGTTTAACTTCTCCTAAAGGCGACAAAAGCCAGCACTCTTAGCAACTTTCACAATTTTACCAGTTATGCCATCTTAAGAAAGTTGCTCAGTTAATGGAAATTAGAGAAAGAGAGAGAGAGAGAAGAACCCATACTTTGTAATATCAATTGTGCTTTTGCAGAATACAGGCAACTCCCCATTTACACAGGGGTTGGGTTCTGAGGCACTGCATGTTTAAGTGAAATCTGCTAAAATGTATTCTTCTAACTGCTAAAGTGTCCACTTCTACTGTATACCACTATTAAAAACCCATTTTTGATTGTTACCTTCTATGCACCCACTGGGTTTTTAAAGCAGCATTTTCCCGATGCCAAAACAGCATACTACTTCGGACACTGACCAAATTCAGTGAAACTTAAGTCTGAATGCAGTGAAATGTTAACGATAAGCATTTTTCAAAGCATACTACCCACTCCTTTTGTTTCTGGTGCAATGTTTATGCTTTAAATTAGAGAGCAAAAGAGATTTCACTTGTTGAACCAACTGAAAGTGCTTTAAGACCCTGAACAATAGTAAAGATAAAAATTTACTATGTGGGGTTACAAGTTCCTTCATGATACCATCTACTTTGCTGCTAGCAGCCTTTCGGCACCACATCAAATACCCTTCCAGGGTTATAGGCATAGCGATCAATGTTGCTCACCAAGACCTTGAGATGAGGAAAGTTGTCTCTTTCCTGCCAACGAAAACAGTTCCAGGCTTAAAAAACAAAAACACTCTGTCAAGGCCTTGTTCTCACAAGGTTGAAAAGTTTGTAATGGATATTACAAGATTTGCTGTACAAATAAAAATTAACGCATCAAGAAGTTTTCATATGATGCATTGAGTACTTATTCTTGGAGTTCTTATTAGAAGTTTGCAAGAATTTTGAGTGGGGTCCCACCCCACCCCCCTGCATGCCATAAGTACCACTTTTTAGCTTCTGCAAATGCTAGACAAATTCAAGTCTAGACAGGGAGTGGGTAAGTGAGGAGACAGTGTAATTCATAGTTTATCTTCCCAGCTTAGATTACAAACAAAGGGATGTCATATATGTCAAGAGAACACTTCTGGGCAAACCAAAACCTCTGCACCTTTGGCCTGGTTTTCATCTATGCAGGTATGGCAGGGTCTCAATGCTCGCCACACTTCTGGGAATCCCAAGAGAGCCACGAGGAAGGGAAAGGGTTTTGGGGGTGGGGGGGCGGTAGGGGAATGTAGCCACTGAATGAAGTTAGCTGGGAGTTCTCCATTTCCTTCTCCCTCTGCCTGTGAATTCTAGTCAGTGCTCTGAAGAATTAGGGCATGGAACACCAACAGACTGAACTATATATTTAAAAACTAACCAAGCAACTTGAGCAAGGAAAACATTTTACAATCAGCATTTCAGTTGCCTGCTTTTCTTTTCTGTAATTTATACATAAATCATTAAAGGTTGTCACTTGTATGGATCATCAATATTTGCTTGGTGTAATGCAAGTTAAAAACTGACACCACCAGTCACTCATCCATGTATTGTGTACTGTACAAAAAAATGTTCCCACAAAGATAAAAGCAGTGACCTTCATATGATTGCCCTCTAGTGGCCAATTCTCAGACCGGTCCTATTGAAACATGATGCATTGGAGGAGAACGTCAAGACTGCAAGAAGTTTTGTAAGGAGGACTATTAGAAATATTGCAAGAAAGACTACAAGGAGAATTATTCGTTAATGACAATTAAGAGTAATAGAGAAATTAAGAAATGCAGAATAAGTGATAAAGAATGAAAAATCATCAGAGATGTTGACAAAAGTCTAGAACATTGCATAAGATAAGAAGCTATGTTATATGATTTTTGGAAATGCTATATTACAAAACTAATTAAAATGTGTGTGTGTGTGTGTGTGTGTGTGTGTATTATCTGAGGCCCCTCAAAAAAGGTCCAGAGGGCAGCAATACTAGGATGGGCCTTTTCTGCAGTGGCTCCCTATTTCTGGAATGCTCTCCCCAGGGAGGTTCACCTGCCACCTTCATTACATATCTTTAGGTGCCAAACAAAAACTTTTCTCTATAATCAGGCCTTTGGCTGATTAAATTGTGATTTAATTTAATCTATTTTCTGATTTAATTAAAATTGCCTTTTAAATTGTGTGTGAGGGATATTGTTTGGTTTGTTATGTATTTTTATACTGAAAACCACCCTGTGACCCTCAGGTGAATGAATGAACAAACAAATGAACAAGCAAGCAAGTTAGCAAGCAAGGAAGGAAGGAAGCAAACAAACAGTAAATTGAATCCACTTACTCTGAAGTAAATCCAGCAAAGAGAGGGCAGAATAAGGAGTCTTGGCAAATGTGTTTCTAGAGCTGTCACAAGCTCAGTGATCCACTCTCGGTACTCAATTAAATATTAGCACTTATTTGATAAATAATTGCACAGAAACATCAATATAACGTATCTACGCAAATACTACATTATTAGCTTGGTTATGATACAATTATAAGCATGCACAGAAACTTTGTTATCTAAGTTGAGGCTGTCTTTTTTGTCTTCCGTTGAAATTAAGAGCTACTTCAGAATCTCTTCTCCCTGAGATTATTATTAAGTGGGTCTGCTTTGTTATGATTTTTTGGGGTTTGTTTTGCTATTTTTCATTACCTTTTCCCTTCTTACTAAAGTTGTACTGATCAATGGAAACTGCCTTGGTTTTACAAGGTGGGAAGGCACAGCTTATGCCTTCTATTAAATACATAATACATAGTACATCAACATGCACCTACAACACCAGATATGACAGTCTGGTGGATATTTTTCTGAGTGGAATTTCTAGCACAAGCACACTGTTGTAGATTTAAATTTTATAGTGAATTGGAATTAACTAAACCATTTCCAGGCAACGTCAGCACTGGAAAGTGATACAGGAGCGATCCAGTATTAGATATTATCGGCAGAAGTGCCGACACAAAAGCAGAAGGGATAATGTTTCACCAAAGGAATTGTATTTTCCATTGTTAACAGCTCTTAAGATGGGAGGAGACCAAGAAGTACAAGTTCTACTCAGCTGCAATGCTAAAGGTTTCTGGAGTTTCTGAAGCAAACCAAGGAGCACAACTAGTGCGTAATATTTGAAAACAACCACATAAAAGCCAAACTGAGGGTGAGTTTGCAAGAGCGAAGGCAATACATCCCTTTGCCATAGGCTTTCCTAAAATAGACTGATATTTGAAAGATTTGGGGCTACTTCATGCAATGCATGAATTTGCTGGATTTTTGGGTTGCTCTGAGTTGCCTTGGGCAAGATAAAGCAACTAACAAATGTAATAAATAATAATAGTACTAATAAAATTTTGAGAATGCAGGTTAGCTGCTACTGATTTCCAATATTGCTCCCCCCCCCCCCCCCGCTGCCTTGGGGTGGGCAGCTAGCTCTGGTTTAAAACTAAACACTTCCCACCACAGCTTCACCTGAAGCGACTGAGCCTCAGACTTGTACCCCACTCCTATTTTCCTTTAGCAATGCCACAGAGATCAGAAACATTTGCTTCTGTTTCCAATGGCAAATTGCCATTATAACCAAACCAGGAACTGCTGTTTGGATAACTACAGGTAAAGATAACAAGCCATGATCTAGAGAGTGGATTTGCAAATTACTTACACTCAAAATAGTGATATATATATATATATATATATATATATGCAGGTTTTGGTGTCTTCGGGTGTCTTCCCGTGTAAGAGTTGGGGTGTCTAGGCGACGTTTCGACGAGGTCTCACTCGTCATCTTCAGGCTGGTGCTTTCGGCTTCTTGTTACTGGAACAGGCTCTGTTCCAGTAACAAGAAGCCGAAAGCACCAGCCTGAAGATGACGAGTGAGACCTCGTCGAAACGTCGCCTAGACACCCCAACTCTTACACGGGAAGACACCCGAAGACACCAAAACCTGCATTCCTGTACCCGTGAAAATCTACGAAAGCAAATATATATATATATATATATATATATATGTTTTGGTGTCTTCGGGTGTCTTCCCGTGTAAGAGTTGGGGTGTCTAGGCGACGTTTCGACGAGGTCTCACTCGTCATCTTCAGGCTGGTGCTTTCGGCTTCTTGTTACTGGAACAGAGCAGGATCTCAGTGTTTGAGTTCCTATAAATACTGTTGAGGGGGTGTGGTGCAGAGAAGAAGTTCCCAGGTTATTGTGCCTTTTCTTCTTTTGTTCCTTAATTACTTGGGGGATATCTTGAGTGATATCTTGAGTGATATTCTGAGTACCACTTAGGTGGGTCATTAAGTGTGGATTAGTTGCTATAGCTTTCGTGTCTTGACCTTTTGAGCTTGTGAAGAGATTTTTCTGAGAAGATGGCTGTACTGCACTGAGTTGTGCTCTGGCTTGGCTTCGTGTATAGGGGCGAGCTGTGGTTTTGTGCCCTGTGCCAGCCAGATCTGTGTAGGGATTGCAGGGGGGTGCAGCATCCGGAGGTGCCACTATGGTTTGGCTACCGGATGGAGTCTGTAATTTATCTGTGGAGAGGGTCTGGGTTTGGGTCTGGTGTGGTTGATAGGTGATGGCGTTCTGTGTGCCTCTGGTCCTGGTGTCGGTTTTTGTGGGGAGGGCTAATTTCCAGATGTCTGGCAGGCGGGACGTGTCGTCACGCTTGTTCATGTTGTGAGGGTGTTTCTCTATCTCGATGGCTTCCATGATTATTCTCTTGTGGTGATGTTCCATGTTAAAGAGCAATTTGGAATCTGCAAAATTAATTTCGTGTCCTGTTTCTTTCATGTGTTGGAAAAGAGAGGAGGTTTTTTCTTCTTTTTTGACGGCATTCTTGTGTTCTGCGATACGTGCATTTATTCGTCTGTTTGTTTGTCCAATGTACGTGGCTGGGCAGACTTTGCAGGGTATTTCATAGACCCCTTGGTTTTCCAACTGGATTTTATCTTTGGGGTTTCTGAGGATATTGGCTATTTTTTGGTTGGTGCAAAAGGCTGTTTTGATATTGTGTTTATGGAGGATTTTGCTGATTTTGTCTGTAGTGCCCTTGATATAAGGAAGGAGGGCCATGCCATTGTTTTCTTCTGTGTCTTGGTTTTTGGGGGGTGTTTCTTTTTGGATTAGCTTCGTAACCCTGTTTTGCTGGTATCCATTGGCGATTAACACATTTGAGAGAAAGCACCAGCCTGAAGATGACGAGTGAGACCTCGTCGAAACGTCGCCTAGACACCCCAACTCTTACACGGGAAGACACCCGAAGACACCAAAACCTACATTCCTGTACCCGTGAAAATCTACGAAAGCATATATATATATATATATATATATATGAGTGGATTTGCAAATTACTTACACTCAAAATAGTGAGATTATATATATATATATATATATATATATATATATATATATATATAAAATTAGAGGTTGGGATAGACTTGAAATAATTTGTAAATACTTACCCGCCTTCACTTTCTGCTTCTTCAGAACTGTTGGTATCTGACACACCTTTGCCAATCTCAGTCTTCCTCTTCTTTGTTCCTCTGTGCAAAGGGCTGCTCCTGCGAGAATCTGTTCTCCCCTTGAGTTCATCCCGGACAAGTTCTTCCAACTTTGGAATTGCTTCTTTCAGAAATGCTACTTCTCTCTTAAGTTCTTCCACAGTTGCTATTAAACCATTCATTTTTTCCAGTACCTGAAGCTGCCTTCCTTGCAATAGCATCACAGTTCCTTGTTCGTTATGAGTTTCATGTGGAAAATTTACCAAGTCAAAACTGCCCTCTGAATTCAAAAAGGTAGGCAAGTACATGGCTTTACTGCATTTCTGTGTCTTTCGATACCAAATGAGGCCCAAGGTTATTCCAGCAGCCCCGGCCATTAGGCCAAATAATATTTTTTTGCTTTCGGGATAAGGCATGACTTTTCTCTTCTGAAATGATATAAAAGCCATAAGAAAACTGGGTTTACAACGTTGCATGCGAAACTCCTGGCTACTGCAGTATAGGCTATAGAGATATGACAGCTTCATTTACAAACCAGTTATACAGGGATTCTTGGTTAAGTGGCATTTAGGTCACAACCCCGAAGATGCTTGCATAGAAATAAATGTGGGACAGCTTCATATGACAATTGCATAATGGGGCTGTTTTGCATTCTAAGCAATGTTTGTATTGTTCGAAACCAATCCGGGTTTTGAAGAACAATCCATTTGAACTTTGCCCTTATTGTTGCATGGTACTACCAAGCAAAATCTCAGCATATCTTTAGTATTTGTTTTGCATCATCCTCATCAGTTTCATCATCACTCCTGATCCACTCCCAAGCTAGCAATTATTTTAGTTTCATATTAAAGACATGTGCCATTCCGGTTGGCTTTCAGAGTTCAGCTAGCAAATAGACAAGAAAATCAATAGTATAACTGGTGAGCACCAGGCAACATGATTAAGTGCACTTAATTTTGCTCAGAAGTGTGGCTCGCGTTTCTATTGTCTTTTAATACCTGCATTCTCTGCCTAGAGCCTTTGGGGTGCAGTCTGCTACAAAACTAATATATAATTGAAAAGTCAGAGGGAACCCAAGGCTCAGCACGATTGAGAAAAACACGACAACTGAACGGTCCCGTCTTCTACGTACCAATTTTGTTGGAAACCAATGAGATCTACTTCCAATAAACTCTGGTTTTTATTTGGGAGAGTCACAGAGGCAGCTGGCATTGGAGAAACTGGGCAACTGTGAAGACTGACCTCTGTAACTAGATAGCAGTTGCGCAGTTTCAGCAAACTCTGGAAGTAAATGATTGTCGATGAGGAGTGAAATGATAACAGCTAATAGGGATACTTGCACGCACAGCACCCATTTAAACCACACACAAATCCTGAGAACTGTAGTTTCTAAAGGGTGCTGGGGACTGTAGCTCTGGGCTAGGAAAACTAAAGTTCCCCCAAAACAGTTTTGGGGTGGGGAGGGTGCGGTGTCAGGGCTGGATTTAGGTTTGATGAGATCCTAAGCTACTTAAGGTAATGGGGCCCTTTATATGTCCCGCTGTCCTTTGTCAACAACAAATTGTCCCTGTTTTTTGTGTTGAATATATGCTATATGGCAATTTATGGACCTAATAGGTATCTAAAGCCATTTGCACATAACAAAATATGCATTTTATCAAAGTAATTGTTGAACTGAAATACAATTAAGAAGAAGTATATTAATAGTAGGAAGGAAAATAATAGGAATATTTTAGGAAAATTTAGGAAAATAAATAGGAATAATAGGAAAAATTTTAGTGGGGCCCCAAGAGAGTGAGGCCCTAAGCTATAGCTTGTTTAGCTTATATCTGGCACTGGGGGGGGGGGGCGTGCGGGAGGGAGATGTGCTTCAAACCCGGGGGGTGCATGCAGCCTTCTTGTAATACAAACAGCCCTCGCTAGGAAGTAGGAACTGACCTGGGCAGTCGCTTCGCCTCCCTTGAGCAAGCAGCCGGCAAACAGGCAGGACCTGAACCGAACCCCAGAGGAAGCTGGGGAGAATGACCCTCAAGTGCCCCACACACCCAGTTCCTCCTTGGAGCGCCGCGGGCACCTGCGGAGGGTTTGCAGCGTCAGCTCTTCTTCCGCGCCAAGGCAGCCCCCCTGCGAGTCTGCTTCAGCTGATTCCAAGTTGCTGCCTCAACCTCCTTCGCTCCGCCGGCTGCCCGAGCCGTCACAGAAAAGAGGCGGCGCCCGCAGCTCAATGGGCGGCCCCAGATGCCGAGACCCGGATATTGGTGGGCGGGCGCCCTACCTGCTTGCCTGCTTCCCCGCGTCGGGGGCGGCGCGCTGTGCGCAAGCTTTTCTCTGCCGCCCAGCTGGAGGGCGGGAGAAACGGCGGGCATGGTGGTCACAAGCAGCCTATCTTTCCGGTTCTTGAAGGTTTCCCCTCAGGGTTAGTCCCAGGAAAGCAGCGGCCCGCCAGATGTTCGCTAGACTACAACTCCCATCATCCATGACCATTGGCCGTGCTGGCTGCGGCTGATGGGAGTTGGAGTCCAAATATTGGAGAAACTTGTCCGCACCAGACAATGTATTGGATCCAGTCCCCTCAGATGCAGCCGATGTCTTGTGTTGTTGTTTTTGTCAGTGTCCTGGGTTAAGCATTTCCCCTATTTTTGCTGCCGGGAGTTGCCTTGAGAAAACTGTGTTCAGGGTGAGTTGCCAGCGAGATCATTCTTTTGCGCTCTTCTGCGTCTTGTTCAGGAGGTCTGATCCTGTGCAGGTCTATTCCGAGCAATTTCCCCCATGTTCAGTGAGACGAACTCCCAGGTAACCTGTGCCCACTTACCTGAGAGTAAGCCCCGTTGAACTTCGAGGGACTTCCTTTCGAGTAGACCTACACGGGATCGTGTGGTTTAACTTGTAATTGTTATTTCGACCACCTTGGTCATATCAACCAAAGAAAAGGAAAATAATATAAACTGATAAAATCTTGAAGAACAGTGTGCACCAAAGTATGCCTTTATATTAAAATATGTCAAAATACCAATAACATAATATGTATGCAAAGGTTAAAAAAGAAAAAAAGAAAATCTATATCAAAATACAAGTGGTTAAAGCAAACTTTACATTTTAAAGCATCCAGGTAACTTTCTAAATTAAATCATCCAATTAAATAATTGCATTTACCGTATTAGCCTTGATAAAAATTCTCCTCAGCTTTTGAGCTGCCACTGCAAATCTTGTAGCTCTGTCACAAATTTGTCACACTTGGACAACAAATATGTAATTTTTGCTGCATCATCAGGTATCTTACTTAACAATTTCACGATAAACTTTGCCCTTAGTTCAGAATACAATGAGCAGTCTAGTAAATAATGATAAAGATCTACTTTATGTACTTGGGCACCACATTCTGAAATCCATGTGATAAGTTAAGAAAATGCAACTGAGGAGGATTGTGCAGTATGTCTCTGAGGCACTGACTGCATTTTATTTCTAATCATTTCTGAAGCAACTCAGTTTATAGTTATCATGCACTCACTCCTTAGAAAATGACCTTTTGTCTCATCCTTGAAGATATCCCAAAGTTATTCTCAAGAGAACTAGAACATTTCTTACAGTGCCGTACCATCCTTCAGCCAGGCAAGAAAGAGGCATTATTACTGTTGAAGGACACATTCCAGCCAGGCAAAAGCCCTAAAAGAGAGTGGAGAGCAGGACTGGTGGGGGAGTTTAGCCTTGGAGAGACCTAGGAGATCAGGGTTCAAGTTCAGGCATAGGCAAACTCCGGCCCTCCAGATGTTCGGGACTACAATTCCCATCATCCCTGACCACTGGTCCTGTTTGCTAGGGTATAATGGGAATTGTAGTCCCAAACATCTGAAGGGCCGGAGTTTGCCTATGCCTGGTTCAAACCTTTACTCAGCCATGAAACTCACTGGGTGGACTTAGGCCCATCAAGCTCATTCAGTCTAACACACCTCACAGGGTTGTTGCGATGATGAAATGGGGACAGGGAGAAGCATGTAGTCCACATTCAGTGACCTCATTCCAAAGGAGACTGAACTCAGGTAAACACTGCAATGCACTCTTGAAACATCTCACCAGTGGCTATCTTCTGCAGCCTACTGTTCCTCTCTTGTATTGCAAAGAGAGCTACTTCTGGCACTGGATTTAAGAGAGCACAATGACAATACCAGCACCAATCCTGAAGGTTCATTGGATATGTAATTTCAGCATGTGGAAAAGTCCCCAAAATGTGGTGACTTTTTTTCTGCAAAAATGGACGGAACTTGGAGCACACTTGCCTTTTTCACTCCCACTCTTATAGGGCATTTGATTTTCCTGCTATTCCTCAACAAAGTTTTTAATTTATCAGTCCCAGAATGCTATCTCCTGAATGGCTGCTTCACTCCCATGCCAAATAGAAGCTATGGGTGTGTGGTTTCATCAGGACTATGGGATGGGAAGAAGAGTTAGCCCCCACTTTGTGCGATGGAGTCTGACTCCTGAGGCCCCTTATAGCTGTTCTGAATTTTTTTAGAAAGAATTCTACAATAGCTAACTATGTCTAATGTAAGGTGTAGTTTGGTCAAACTAGGAGCTGCTAGTAATTTGCAGTTTGGAATTGTTATGCTTTTGTTACATCCTAAATAGCAATAGATGCTCTAAGGCTATTAGGATATTTTTGATGCAAATATAGTGGGTGTTGTTGTCACAATAATAGTACTATTCTCTCTGATATCTTTCTATCTGTCTGTCTGTCTGTCTGTCTGTCTGTCTGTCTGTCTATACACACACATTCAGATCTTGCTGAATTAATTACGGTATGCTATTCACAATATACACACTTAGAAAAACTTGTAGGATGTGTTAGTGTGATTTATTACCAGACAGGTATCAGTTACAAAATGTTTTGGGAAGAAGTGTAATAAACCATGAAGTGGGTTTCTTTCTTGAAATATATCATGGTTGCTTTTACTTATTTGTACTCTGTTAACTAGGGCAGAAAGTTTTCTTTAAAGACGTTTTGAGTAGACCTTCACTAAAGATCCCATTTGTACAGCTCAGAGTATTTTGTTGTGTCCACACAGGGGCACCCTTGCTGCAGCTTTTAATAGTGTTATGTTTTCATTCCGAATATAGTGTGTTTCATGGTGTCCTCTTTTACTCCACTCTTCATTTAGATATTCCTAATGGATAGTACTGAGAACACTCTTTTCAAATATGCCCATTACTCTCAGATAGGACTTGTGCCTTTGCACAAATCACTGTTGGCAATATACACATTTAAATTGCTTTATGTAGCTAATGTTTAGATTCCAGACCAGCCAATGGCACTTAGAGGGGTTTCAAATTGACACTTGCTTTACCAGGGTTTTAATTGTTCTGCTATAGTTTAATGTTCATTTCTTATTTCTTGTGTACTTAAGTGGAATTGGAGAGAACTTTGGGGGAGGAGATGGGGGGGGACCCCAAGGGAGTCATAAAAAGATTTGGAGTAGTTGTCATATGGAATTTCAAAACCATGTGAGGCTAGATCTTTTGCTGTTTGCATACCATGTGCCTATATTGTTTTTTGTTTTGTTCTACAATTTGGGTTTTAAAAAAAATCTGCCCACACATGACAGCATTAGGAGTAAAAGTTACAGTGGTGCCAATTTCTAATGACTTCCCGAAGGAATCCTGGGAACTCACAGAACTATAATCCCCAGTACCCTTAACAAACTACAGTTCCCAGGATTCTCTGGGGGAAGCCATGTGCTTGAAATGCGCAGTGTGTCTTTTACCTCTGTGTGACCATCAGGAGATGGCCTGATTTCCCTGCCTTTTGTTTCCTGCTCAAATACTTTTAGCTTTCCGTTCAGAAGAGCTGCACCTCTTTCCAACAAAAACCATCATGGCGGCACCCTTTGTGTGTACCTTATGGTAGAGGACCATTGCCAAGGAAATGTCACCACTTGGCTTTAGAATAATTAAGTCACACTATATCCTACTGGCAATAGTTTGCTAATGCCAATATTCAGAGCTGTCTAATTAAGGAAAGATGCTGTCTAATTAAGGAAAGACGAGGAAAGGGAAGGAATGAGCAATAAACTAAAATTACAAAGCACAGACATCCTGTGGCATTTGGCTAGGGAGAATGAAATAAAACTTTGCCTTTGTCCTATTGGCTGTCAGGAGGAGAACTTTTATGCTTATTTACGTAATATGAAACATAATTTGTAGTTACCATATATGTGGTGGTTTGGTTCAGATTGTAGCATCTTGCGGTATGACTGTGTCCCACTTGCCTCTTTTAAAAAACAACATTCAACCCGCCAAACTACTGTAACTTTTTGACACATCAGTAGAGACAGAGAAGCACTAACAACATATTTACACCGCTTGCTTAAATGGCTTTTAGAGTAATTTGTGAAACATAAGAAGTTGCCTTATAATGATAGCTATTGGTCCATCAGGCTCAGTACTGTCTAAACTGACTGGCAGTGTTTATTACAGGTATTTCTACCCCAGGCTTAAAATATTTCAGGTTGCCTTAAGGCACAAATATTTTTTGTAAAGCAACAAAATTCTTAAGAGAGCAAGGTAAGGCTCATCAGCAAGAATGAATAGTAAATTTCCGGGAAAGACCTGAGATTTTTTTGTTTTGTTTTAGCATTCTTTGCCCATTCCTGACATGACAAAGTAGGCACTAGGCAGGCCTCTCTGGCAAGAGGGTTCCACAGTCAGGGTGCCGCCATCCCAAAAGCAGTTTGTTTGCTAGCCACCCATTACACCTCAGGCAGTGGGGATAAGCATCTGGTTTTGATTCCATGTAATGCTGGTGGTAGCCATCTAGAGACCTTGAGAAGCACTTCCCTATTGAGATCTTGGTGTCATTTGGAAGTGGAACCCAAGATTCACTGAAATGGCTGCTCAGTCTAATGTGACTTGCCATCCTCTGGCTGAGGAAGTCCTCATAAGTAAGTTACGGGGGAATGAGGGGTTCAAACACACCATCTGTCGTGGAGCACATCTCATGTGTATCAACCTCTGAGAAAGAGATACTGGGTTGTAGCCAACTCTGATTTTCCATTTGAGCGTGTGCAACTGAGCTTTCCTTTCCTCTCATCTACTCTGCAGTAGCACCCCCTCACACACAATTTTCATCTTGAGGAAGCCAAGATTTTGTACCGCCAAATAGAACAAGTTAAAAAGTTAGACTCTTAACTACCACTTTTATCAGCCAAAGAGACTGGCACCTCTAGAGAGCATTACTGGCACAGGTAGAACGAGAAAACAGACTTATAAATGATGATTTTAAGCTGGTTTCACAGCCATCTTTGGCATGAGTGCCAAATCCATCTCTGCAGTTTCACTGGGTGGAGCTGGTTTCTTGACCAGCAACTTCATATCCCATGAAAACATGGTGTGTAGGCAGTCAGAAGGAGACTCCTTGCCTTCCTAACCATAAAGACTTATACACCCAGAAAATGCCACTTTACGTCTCCTAGAATCATCTATGTGGGATAATTAGTACTATATGAGAGTGGCACTTATATTAGAGTGGCATTTATATTGACCGGAATGTAAACCAGCCAGAACTTAAACTAAACTTACTGTTGTAGATTAATTGAGTTTAAAATGTTAAATACATTCTTACATGAACCTTGATAATTCAAACCCTTGATTATCATAGGGTGCTTCCAGATTTATTTATTTATTTAAAAAAAACTTCGCAGATCTTTGCTGGAAAGGTTAAATCTGGATTAAATGGAGGCAAAAATATGGGCTTGCATCATTTCGACACTGCAAATGCAATTGTGCTCCAGTGGCTCAATAAATAGCTGCCTGAAATCCCCCTGAATTCAATGCATTTTAAGGCAAAAGTTGGATATCTGACAGATCATTCATACCCATTTAAACATTTATTTATGTATGTGGATTTCTCTTTTGCCTGCAACATTCTTAAAGGTCTCAGGTTTGATAATAAATCATCTCTAAAAATATAGCATGCATCAAGAGATAATAAATCCACAAAAATGTCAATACAGTTATAAATCAATAGCCCAAACTGGTATATGTACCTTTTGCCTGCTCTAGATGCTACTGAACGCTATACAATCTGCCCTTGTTTCACATGCCTTGCAACATGTTTCTTTCAAGTAAGTACTTGCTTTCCTTACTCTCTCACTTGTTTTTGCAGTGTGCAGCCAGCATGTTATTCCTTCCCTGCCAAATATGGACTCAAATCTGGAACTCTAGATACAAATCTTGGTTTTCTTAGAGCCCTGCAGGAAGCTTGGATTCTGAGCTCTGAGACGGTTGCAGATGAGTCTTCTGGGAATCCCTCAACTCCTGCTTTTATTTTGTTTAAAAATCAGTGAAAAGGAAATGTGTGTTGGACTCACTGCTTTCCGTATGAAATGTTTTGTGCACATCTTTAAGCTTTCTTTCTTTCTTTCTTTTTTAAAATGGAGACCAGGATATACTTGATCTGACAGTGTCCCCTCAAGAAGCTTTCCTTTCACTGACATTTGACCAAGTCCTTCCTGCTTTCCAGATGCTGAGAGATAAAGAAGACTAGAAGGTAGGCCTGCTGTAGTATTCCCCCCGCCTTGCCCACATATAAACATGGAAAGCAGAAAATCTGGTCCACAGATTTTCAGGCTGAATAAAAGGGAAAATCCAAAATATACACATCGGACAATAACAAAATAAGCAGGAACCAAATGGAATTTTGCAAAGACCAAGGTGTTGAAGTATATGCAAGGCTACTTTTCTTAAACCTTTCGGATTCTGACTCCCGTCTAAATTTTCTCTACATTCTGAGAGTCCCAACTCTTTGCCAAGCTTCTCTTTTGCAAAGAACCCTGTCATTCTTTAACTAAAGGAGGGAACGCTGTTGGGGAGAGGGGTAATTTAAATCAAGGAAATGGTATGGCGGGAAGGATTCCATTCCTCTTCCCCCAGAACTCCTGTTCTACCCATTATCTGCTTATTTGTTTGCCACTCTTCTACAAAATTGGGCCCAAAGTGCCTGACAACTTATGACATGAGCTGTTAGAAACAACTTGGAAAAAAACCACAATATTGTTAGTCCCTACCCCAGTCTCTGAGCAGTGAGAGACTCCAGGATTTCCAAATGTTTATCCAAGATTCAGTTCCTGGGAATGAAGTTCAGCGGAGGCTGTGGTGCCTTTAGGATATATGGGTTTGTTTAAACATATATGCAACCTGAGCATAAGATGGAGGTGCTCACAGCATTTACACCCCAACAGATCTCGCTTCTCCATTAGTCACAGCTTTAGATCCAGTGCAGAGCAAGACATGTCTCTCTGTCTTCAACTTCTAGCTTGCTTCCAGCTCACACATAGGCCAGCCCAGCTATTGCTCTCCTACATTGCAGCTGGGGAGGGGAAGCATGGGGTAATTTTGTGGGGTATGCTAATCATGGTGCTTAACTAGCCAATGTCAGTACCTTAATAAAGGAACTGGGTTAGCAAGCTTGCTCGTATAGAGAGTTTGGATTTGATATCCCGCTTTATCACTGCCCTAGGGAGTCTCAAAGCGGCTAACAATCTCCTTTCCCTTCCTCCCCCATAACAAACACTCTGTGAAGAGAGTGAGGCTGAGAGACTTCAGAGAAGTATGACTAGCCCAAGGTCACCCAGCAGCTGCATGTGGAGGAGCGGGGATGCGAACCCGGTTCACCAGATTACGAGACTACTGCTCTTAACCACTGCACCACACTGGCTCTTCTACCTCCATTCTACCTCCACAGTTACAGGATCCCAAGAATCGGAAAGGACTCAGAGCATCATTCAGACTGACTCCCCCCCAAACTCAACAATATCAGTAAGTACCCCACAAAAATCAGTTCATGTAACCTGCAATTCATATAACATGTAGAACAATGAAAATGAGAGCTTCCTCTCGCACATGGATACTTTACTGTGTGCCACATATGTTGGTATACTGGGGGGGGGGGTCAGGTGATCCAATTATCTTCCAAATTATATCTGGTCTCCCTGCAAAAAGCAGAGATGAAGGAAGTGTTAATTATTTAATTGACACCAAAATGGAAAATGGCTATGTGTATTGCTGAAAGGGTTTAACATTGGAAGATTCCATTCTTCAAGCTAAAGAACAGCATGTAGTGGTCTCTGAGCTCCTTAATGGGTTGATAATAAACTATTGTTGTTCTGTAGTAGCTAATATGTGAATGATTAACCTTAGATCACATGGGAGGCTATTTGGTTGCAAATCTCCATTTTGAAAGGTAATTGCCTTAGGTTCCCAGGTTCTGTAAAAGTAAGGATGTGAATGAAGCTCTCCAGGAAAACAGCTCCAGGAGGATGTAAGGAGAGAGCTTCGCTTTTATGTCTGTTTGGAATTATATTTTATTTATAAGATGCTGATCCTGTGCTGGACAACACAAGATATTGTATGGAATTATTTGGGTGTATCTTTGAAGTTTTTTGTTTGGTTTTGAAGAAAATTCTGCAAGTAAAGCTTTAATTAAACTTTTAGGCCTTTTCAATGCTTTATTTCCAAAAGGAGTCAGTTTGTATGCATCTAGTCACTTTATGCTGTGCAATATTCATATTTGCAATAGGGAGATGTTCACCTCACAGCTGTGTATCAACCTGACACATCTGCAGGATTTTGAAAAGTATATGGGAAGTCTCCCTGCTACTCTGCTGTTTCCTCCCAGGCTTTTTCCAATTTGCACCTTCTTACTTTAATACTCCTCCCCTGCACTTAGTTTCCTGAGTCTCTCTCCCTCTCTCCTATGTCGTCTCTGAAACCAGCTTCCATCCTGTTGGAAAACAGAAGCCATGGTTAAGCTGAGGTATACACATTAAAGACAGCCATTGAGCATGTGCAGATGGCAGCCTCAGTGAATTGTTGTTTGAGGAGCAAATCAGGTGAAGACATACCCACCCTCCTTCTGGTGTGTATAGGGATGTCAGAAAAAGACTTGAAGCAGCGGGAAACAACCTCTTTGCATTCAAACCACTAAAATGGTATTGTGACAGCATCTCTGGTTCTGCATGTTAGCAGGAATTTCTCACTTCCTGCAATTCTGTAGCCTCCTCCAGGTGTAAGGAGAAACCCTTGTTTGTGCTCTCAATTCCTTCCTTTGAAGTTGAATCATCTGAGGTCATACAACTCAGGTGATCAACAGGTGGGCAACCCTGTCCACCTGTCAGAAGTGTTCCACAAAGGTGGAGAAGTTCTGGATCCAACCCACCATCCAAATCCAGTTCTCCACCCTAGCCCTAAAGGAGCAAGAATGCAGCTGGGAAGAATTACTGGACTCTGTGCTCCCTGTGGAGTCATAGGTGTTCAGTGGCCAGGAGTGCAGTTTACCAACTATGGCAGCTTCACAACTGCAGCCTTGATTAGATAAGTCAGATCTTAGCTGCCCAACGTCTGCTAAATACTCTTCCCAAGGCTCCCTCTTTTTTGGCCTTCAGGAGGTTCTAGAGACCTTTTTATTGCCGCTGACATGTGGATGATTTAGGGTGCTGTGTTTTCATTTCCCTCCCTCTGCTGCTGCTATTTTAATCTAGCTATTTTACCTGTTGCTGATAGTTTTATTTGCTGCTATTATCTTAATATCTTAATATCTTGTTTTTATTTTACTATGTTAAAAATCTTACTACTTTATTGCGATTTTTTTGCCTACTTTATTTATTTTCGTAAACCACCTTGGAAGGTTAATTTTTCTGAAAGGTGTTTTGAAAATCTGTTAAATAAGAAAATGCATGAAATTTAAATCCTATAAATGTCTGCTCAGAATCTCAATGGGACTTGCTCCAAGATACAGGATTGCAGTGTTCTTCATCACATTTCCATACTGTGCTTAAGGCAACACACAACAGTATGAAAAATAAATAAAACTACATTCTTCTACCCACACACATTAAACAAGTCCCTGACCTTGTTTACATACGAGGTGTGATTTGTATCTGTAGTGCATTATGCCAACCACATTTTAATTTTGCTATAATGCTTCAGATAATAGTTCTGTGTACATGTTTGCAATCTGATCCTAGAGTTTTTGAAATGTTCATACCAATTTGCTAACAAGTATTACATTCAATATGTGTGGGTGCGTTGAGATCACAACTATTTTCATTATATGCTACATCTAGATTTACATCACAGCTATGCATTAAACACAGAATTCCTGGTCACTGAGTTTTGATGAAGTGTTCATGCAACAGTGCAGTGGGTCACCCCCACATCATATTAGAAGTAGGGGGGGGGGACCTCCTGCAATTTCTTTTATATTGACAGATGAACCCATCTGCATTTTGTTAACATTTTGTTTTCATTTCTAATTTTGCCAAAACTAACTTTTCTGCAGACTTTGACTCCCTTTACTTCTGTCTAGAACTTCAGTGCATGAGTTTTAAGATGAATGTCTCAAATGTTCAAAACATTGGATATGTGCCTGAAATGACACCTGTGTTGTGGATTTCTTTCTTTTCTTAATGTCTCTTCAATGCAGAATGAGTGGTGTGTAGATCCCTTACCTCTGGGTAAGTGGGGGAAAGCAGAGAATAACTTACCGGAAACAATAAGATTTTCTGCAGGGAAAGACATGGGTATTGCTCCAGTATGCTATGTAGAATAGTTGTTTATGAATGGCAGGGGGAATAGATGTAATCTGAATTTTATGAGTTGAAGGATGGGGGCTTCCCTCCACTTTTGGCAATGTTGGGCTTGCATTAATGTTTCACTGGCAAGCAAAACATTATCTAAAATTCAGTAATCACAGCCTTACCTAACCGAATACCCTCTATATGTTGTAGGACTACAACCTCCATCATCCCTGCCCATTGGCTGGGAGGAAATTGGATGGAAGGAGTTTGAGTAATCATTTGTTAACCATATCTACAAAGAACCAAGCAGAAAGTCAATGTGTTGCCCTCCAGGTGTGGCTAGACTGTATGGGGTGTTAGGGGAGGAGTGGGGGACATGTCATGCTCCTTCTGGGGTAGTATGTCCACCTTTGGTCCACACTCAGCTCTCATCTGTGGCTCCTAGAAGCTGTCAACATGAGACAGTGGCCACACCCCAGGAATGGCTTTGACTGGCCAGCTAAACCAGGTGAGGCTAGCCAATGGTAGTTCAATCAGCAGTCAGATTTTCCATGAATTGCCGTTTGCTCCTATTCAAAGGTAAAACGTGTTCCCTGGGGAAAGTGTTGCGGGGAGACCATGGCTCTGTCACGTGCCTGGAAAGCTTGGACCTGTACCTAGAAAGCACAGAGCAAAGGTTAGTGTGGTGGACCCTCAGTGAATGCTGGCACCCAAGCCCAAATGAGGAGCTACTGTCCCTCCTTCAACTCCTCACTCACCATCACATGATTCATTATCTGTTTCTTCCCATTGGGATGCACTGCTTCTTTGTTTCTTCTAATGTCAGGCCTCGGGGCAGCTCCTACTATTAAGCAGACTGAGGTTCCCACCTTAGGTGGCAGATCTCAGGCTACCATCAAAGGCCAGCAAATTATCAATTATTGAGTTTATTATATGTTTTACCACCACTGAGAAAGCTCCCTTGAACCTTCTGCCTGAGGCACTAAAATGTGTAGGGTCATCTCTGTCCAGCCCTCCATTTTTTTTGACCTCTGCCATTCCTGAGTAGTAGAAAAAATGTGCACAAAGGATAATTTTTGGAGGAGATACAATTAAATAAATCTGTAATGTTGTGTTGAAAGCTGTAAATCAGCCAAAGCACGAGGTTTAAAAGTACAGCTTTATAGGCAACCACAGTCCAGTCAGCCTAAACTTGTTTGGGCAATTTAATTACAAGCGAGGTATTTTTAAGAGAGTAGGTAATTTTAAAGTCAGTTTAGATAATTCTTCATTACGAGCCACTTGCCTCATAAATGAAATCTATGTAAACTAAATTGTTAAAAGGGTCTTCAACTTCATAAACTTTACGACTAAGATTTTCCAGGAAAATAGATCTTGTGTCTATAATAGACCTTATGGAGACAATCTTCCAGGACGATTCCAAGGATTTAAAAGCAACAGCTTTTTAGTTTGGAATAAATTCTGTCCCCCTCAAGAGAGGCTTGTGGCTGAAATGTGCAGTGTGTTTCCCATCAGTGGAGCAAACAAGATGAGAAACGATCTTCCTTTGCTCATGTAGAAATATTGAGAATAGATGCTCCTGTGTAAAGATATTATATGTGATATTTCGTTTGGGTCCTCCGTGCCCCCAAATGTTATTTATTTATTCATTCTGTAATGGAATGGGCCTTCCTCTGGATTGTCACAAGCCAGATTGAAGCAGACTGAGGCACAAGCAGGAGGGTCGCATCAAAGGATCTTTGCATACAGACTGGCTTATATGTAAGACGGCATTCCTTCGAGTATCCAGTCCTAGGTTGTTTAGGATTCTGTACTTCTAGAAAAGAATCTTAAATTTGGCTCAGTAGCAAATTGGTAACTGGTGCAGTTTTACTATTTTTATTGTTTATTTCATAAGATATACACCCCGCATGATTGTAAAAAAAGCCTCAAAGCGGTTCCCCAAAAGATAAGACAATAAAACCCAGAAAAATTCACAACCATCGTCCCTGGCCACTGGCCACACTGCCTGGGGCTGATGGGAACTGGAGTTCAGGAACATCTGGAGAGCCCCAGGTTTCTTATCCCCAGTTGCTGTTAAGCAAGCTTGAAGAACATGCTCTAAACATGAAGAATTTGTCACCATTTAAACATGATCTCATTTTATGAGAATGATGAGTGGAATAGTAAATCCATCAGCTTCAGTTTAATTTTTTTTTCTTTTTGTATGTTTGCTGGGGTTCATTTTCTCATATATATTTTTTTGCACTGAAACTTAATTTTCTGACTTTCCAAACAATTGATAAACCTGTCAAGGGTATATATATATATAGAGAGAGATAATAGTTTCATTATTGCATCCCTTTATTTGCACATGTGTTGAGTTTGCTCTGCTGTTATGACTTGCACAGGCAGTAGATAATCACAGGGTTAGCTTTTCAGAAACTAAAATAGTTCTGGGTGGTGCTTGTAAATGTTCAGAGTGCACACATATCAAAACCCAAGAAGCCACACTTCATCACAGATTTTGTATGTGGATATATAGTGATACTTAGAATTCTTCAGAGAAGAAGAAAAATATCCTGAACTACCCTGGGTTTTTGTGTTTGTTTGTTCAATTTGAAAGTGTGTAATTATTCCCTGTTTAGACATCATGAAACAAAGGATGCCATGAAATGTCCTTGAGGATTTGTTTCTGAATTCTGCTTGTAATATTCTTGATAATTATGGTGCTAGATAAGGAATGGGGAACCGGTGGCCCTTCAGATGTTGTTGAACCACAATTCCCAGCCACCCCAACCAGCATAGCCAATGCATAGGGATGATGGCAGCTGCAGTTCAACATCTGGAGGGCCATAGCTGCCTCATCCCTCTACTAGCTGGTAACAAAACAACAAGTTGCAATGAGACTTTTGCAGGGTGAGTTTTATGGTAGATGTAGAACAGTCTTGCTCACATTTCAGTATGGTGACATTTTGGGTTGTTTTCTTGTATTTAAAGCTGTCCATTTTATATATGTATGCTGGTGTTTCTGTGCAATTTGTTGTCATTGAGGAACCCAATTTGTCTTTGTCTAATAATTTAAAAATGCAAATTGGGTCATTAGTGTCAGACTTCAAAACCACACCTAGAGTAAGGAACTCACAGCTGCCCTACATAGCCAATGAAGACTCTACCCAGGTACTAGGGTAAACATGCCCACCTTGGCTAGCTATTGGTTCATGTGAAAGGTCTATCTTATCCCACTCAGCTTTCTGGTGTTACTTTGCGATTGTTTTGACTTCTTTCCCTTTCCTCCTCCCCATTAATTTTAATTAAAAATAAAGCAATTGGGTCTCTCACTGTCTATACTCAAACAGCTGCAAGGAGGCTGTTTTGAACCTGAAATGCATTTGCCTGTGATGTCCTTAGTGCAAGACAGAAATCAGAACGACATGTTTTTAAAATATATATTTCAGGCAATGTAGTTTTTACATTTGAGTTATGGACACCAGGCGTGCACACACAAAACCCACCACCCACAACCCTGGTTTAAGTGTCGCTAGTGAAAATGGCTTAAAGCCTCTATTTGCTTTTAACTCTAAAGAAGCAGCGCGGCAGTATGGCTGTCACACTGTCCAGTGCATGGTTTTCTTTTCTTTGACCAGCAGGTAAGTCTTGGCACTATGTATGCTTAATATGTCCAAACAACCAGCAGGACTTTTGGCTAGTTGCCCAAGACACTGGAATATTTGTCTTCCTGTTTCTAGTCTAATCTTCAGCACCCCTGGTCTTATCTATTCCATTTTTTCTGGAACATGCACTTAATTTGTCTGCCTTTGGCATAATCCACTGAGGCCTGGTGTGGTGTCCTGGCTTTTTGCCCAATGTGAATTTTATCTGATTTAGTTTTATCTTTCAACCTTGGAATGGGTCCTGATCTAGGCAGACATGGTCCCTGACTGTACGATTGTAGTCTTGCTCCACTTTTAATTTTGTTCTTGCAAGCAGCAAATGAAGTGATAAGCCTATGTTGGGACGGTACCACATCATAGTTCAGTTGCAGTTCAAATGATGGAATGCTCTTCTGAAAAAATAATAATAAATCCCTGCACACAGAAAGATAGAAGAATTATTCTAGGCTGGCCTTTCCCCTGTCATGCCAATTTTCTATTAATTGAAATATTAATTGGGGTATTGGGGTGTGAGGTGTGAGGTGTAAACCTCAATTGTAGTCAGAAGTGGTATAGCTCAGCCACAGAGTAACCATCATATGCTGCCCACTAAACCTAGGACTCTGTCAAATGGATGTTGACAGTATGCTTGGTTCTCTCACTATAGCAAGTTGATCATGAGAGAGGTCCTTCCACCTTTAGCCCTTTCTGCCTCAGATGCACTGAAAAGACAACAGAAGCACATATTCTGGAAATGGTCTGCACATCATAGATATGTTACCATTGGCAGACACCATGCTGGGTGTTGAATTAAATCTCTAAGAAGCAAGAGATCAGAATGCAGTCATATAAGAGAAGACTATCAGTGGCTACTAGCCATGATAGCTATGTTCTGCCTCCATTGTTGGAAGCATTATGCTGGGCACCACAGGTGGGGAGTTCACTGTTTCATTTAGGTCCTGCTTGCGCGCCTCCCATAAGCAGCTGGTTGGCCATTGTAAGAACAGGATGCTGAACTACGTGGGCCGTCGCCTGATCCATCAAGGCTCTTCTTTGGCTCTAGGAAGCCCTTTTAGTCCTCAGACTTCATGTAAACATCTTTAAAATGGAAAGGATAATTAGGGTGTTGGAATTGGTGATGCAAGAGGATTGTAAAGCACATCGCACAAACAAGCTAGTTTGGATGCAGAGAGACCGTAGCTCAAGCTGGAGTGTCTTATACTTTCACAAGGAGGGTGTCTGTGATTTCCCCTTCCAAATGCAGCTTGAGCTGTCTGCACTGCTTAGCACGCAGTTCTAGATGGTCTTCCATCTTCAGAACAACTTTGCAGTAGGCATGAGACAAGGGCCTGTCATGGGAAGGGGCAGCCATATTGTGGCTAACCCAAGGAATTCTGGGAACTGTAATCTGATTAGGATGTCAAGGATTCCCTTGAGACCCTCATTAAATGACAATTTCTTGGGGAGAGGGAACATTTGTTAAACCCGTTTAAATACCTGTGGTGTAGACATGTACTCAGTCTCAAATGTTTTTATACTAACAGAGCTCCAGCAAGACCATCGTCTAACAACAGTGTAGAACTGCTATTGCAAATACTGAACATGACAGCTCTATGTCTTAGCTTGATTTTTGCCTACTCTTTGTGAGAGTTCAAAAATAAAAAGTACAGAGTGACATGCAGAAGGAATGTGAGTGGGTGGGGGTAAGAAAGAGAGAGATGGCAGGCTAAGGAATGGAACATATACCAGACTTCATTTGAAAGCATGTTCAGTTGAAGAGAGATTGCCTTAAGGTTCCAGTTGTTACCCACCATGAAACCAGTGAGTCACCCCAGCTAAATTATAGGATTATTCACCTATTGAACAGACTAGATGCATGTTTGCTTATCTTACTGGATCAAGATATAAAGCAGTGCTTTAAAAAATCATTCTCACCGAAGAATCTTCGGTGACCTGGAGGACTGACGTCTTGCTAAAACCATCACCCTTTTCAGAAGGACAGAATATTTATCAGCGTATTTTCTGTAAACGGTTTCAACACTAGCAAGTTATTTGACAATGGCAGACCAGGACTTGAAAATGGAGATAACGAGTAACCTGGTTCTTCATAGAGGCTGTAAAGTAATTGTAGGCTGCAGAGGTCTGTGGTTTTTAAATATGTATTTTTCCAGATACTGTACACACTGTCTTGATCCTTATCACAATAGCGAGACAGCCACTTTATGACCAACTGCAAACACATCTTTTGAATAATAATAAAGAAGCAGGCCTTTTGCATATGCGCACATACTTGGGAGTGAGCGCCACTAAATATCTGCGTGACTGACTTTTGAGAAGGGTTGCATGGTATTGGGCTACGCCTTCTGCAATTCTGCTTCCTTCCTCTCATACATTCTCCACTCTGCCATAAATATTTCTGTAGGCAGTTGAAGCTGTTCCACTGCTGGATAAAGTTTTGGAAAGTGTCGATGTTAAAGTAAGCAACATTGCTTGCCCAGATTGCTTAAATATCCCATTCAGAATACAGTGTTTCAGCCTGGCTTATTTTGGATCAGATTGTATATAGCAATTTAACAGGTGTGTGTATAATTGAAATTCATGACTGTTCGGCTACAAAAGAACCTTTACCATCAAATTATGACTGTGTAGGGTTAGGCATGCATGGCCTTAGCTGTTACACCCAAATGACTGCAAATATGATTCTACCCTAGAATTTTAAAGCCACAACCAATCCAAACTGAAGAGGTCAAAGTGTTCAGGTTTAGATCAGATGTATATTTTGGGTTGAGGCGCTCATGAGTTCAATGAACTGCTAGCATTGCCACCTGCTGCCTAATGTTCTCATCCCTTGCCAAGTAGCAGCAGCATTTATTTCACTTATTTATTACATTTATAACTATGTGAAAGAGCGGTGTACAAATAAACTCTAAGGAGCTCAAAGCAGCATATATAGTTTTCATCCCATGTATTTTGTCCTCAGAACAACCAGGTGAGGTAGGTAAGTCTGAGAGCTAGCAACTGGTCCAGGGTCACATGAACTTCATGTCTGGGCAGGTACCATTCTGAAACTATAGGCTGATGTTGTGGAACTGACACTATTACTGGCACCACTTAATACTCGTTCCACACTATTATGGAAATTGATCTTTTAGTGTGGCAGCACCTAGACTTTGGAACTCCCTGCCTGTTGGCACCAGACAGGCACCTTCACTGTACTCTTTTTGGTGCCTGCTTGAAACAGACACAGAGGAAGGTTGGGGTTCAAGTAACCACTTACCAAGTAGTAGTGGATGACGTAATCATGCAGATACCTGTCTTCTTAATTCCACGAATGACACCTGCAGTAATATCATTTACTTGGTGGTTCTTACGTTTATAAATTTCCCATTAGTTGGGAAGAAGAAGAGTTTGGATTTGATATCCCGCTTTATCACTACCCGAAGGAGTCTCAAAGCAGCTAACATTCTCCTTTCCCTTCCTCCCCCACAACAAACACTCTGTGAGGTGAGTGGGGCTGAGAGACTTCAAAGAAGTGTGACTAGCCCAAGGTCACCCAGCAGCTGCATGTGGAGGAGCAGAGACGTGAACCCGGTTCCCCAGATTACGAATCTACTGCTCTTAACCACTACACCACACTGGAAGCTTCTGGTTCAAGAAGGGTTTAGTCATGGGGCTCCTCCGTTCTTCTTGCCCCATGCCTAGAAAGCACGGATCTGAGGCATGGGTCCAAATGGTTTTGTCTTGCCACTTTCCCCCAGAAAACTCGCTTTTTAGTGCTAAATCTGAGCAAATGTCGGTCTGGAGAAAGCCACTTTTGAGGTTTGCTCTGATTCAGCAGTAACAAGGCAGGTTTTCCTGGTGGAAAAGTGGTGGGGCAAGCAAAGTGTAGATGAGGCCTCATGCTGCATAGTGGCAAGCTTAGAAGGAACACTGTATTCTTGTTGCCTAAATGGTTTTCCAAGGGTACAGAGAGTTGTTAAACCAGAAACCAGTGTGACGCGGTGGTTAGAGTGCTGGAACAGGGCCTGGAAGACTAGGGTTCAGCTTGGGCTAATCACTGTCTCTTAGCTTAGCCTACCTCGCAGGGTGGTTAAAATGGAGAGAAAGGGTGCATGCCACCTCGAGCCCCCTGGAGGAAAGCTGTGATATAAATCTAATTTAAAAAAACCATCCTCATCCTTAATTTTGTACTGAAACTCTGCTGTATAGTAGTGGTTCCCAAAGCTCCCCCGCCAGACCACTTGAAAATTGCTGAGGGGCATGATGGACAACTTAATAATTCCTTTGCCTGTTGTAGCAATTGCAATGTGCTGTGATAGATGATTCATGATTTTCAGTTGTATTTTTACAGACACACTACGGACCACCTGAACAAATTGTCCCATGGACCACAATTTGGGAAGCCCTTCTCTTATAGGTTATTTGACAGTAGTAGTTCCCCCCCCCCCAGCTGAGGGAAAGTGAATTTTACATCTTCATATTTACTTTGCATTGATTTTGCTATTGGATATAGCAGTGTTGGGCTCAAACCTTTCCTTCCGTTTTAGTCTGCTGGCCTGCAATAACCACTGTGTTGGTATAAGCAACGCAGTTGGTATAAAGATGCTTCCCAAGACATTTGACAGATCACTTGGTTCTGCAGTGTGGACAGAAGTGAGGCGTGTTGAACTGGTTCAAAACCAGCATTTCTGCCTCCATTAACTTGAAGAAGCTTGTCAGTGACTTCAATGGAACAGAAGGCTGCTTTGAACTTAAATTTCTTTTGAACGTTTCTTCCAATAGGGTTAGTAAGCAAAGTGGCTTAATGGCCATTTATTATGTGGGTGGCTGAGTGGGCACAGTCGCCAAAAGATGTCTGGCAGCTGACCCTGTGAGTTAATAACCATTTCTGCAAAGATCAAAGGAGCCTCATCTGTAACCAGCTGTCATTCCTGGTAATTTGCTTTTTCCTGTCTAATGTCCTAACATGTATTAATGATTTATCACTCTTTGAGAGCGGTTACCTCTATTGCTCTCTCTTTAAATGCATGTGCATTTGTATATGTATATATCAGCACAGCTATTGGCTTGTGACTTTAGATTCGTAGGTGAGCACCACACAGTCCTCCTGTCATGCCAGCATGTGACAAAGAGTCAGAAGAACCTAGTATTGGCTATTATAGATGTGTGATGGTGATAGAGCTATGATGCTTGGCAAGAGTGCAGACCAGTCTTGAATGGTCAATACTTCCCTGCCTGTGAGGTCCAAGAGAGCATCTGGCTCCCATTGCTATTCATATGAAATTTTGGGAGAACTTGATTTGAAGTGAGGCAGCATCTGTACATTCAGAGTGTCCAACTTTAGCTGGGTTGGTTACTAGCAAAATGTAATCCATAATAAATCGGGTACAAAATACAGTGGTGCCCCGCAAGACGAAATTAATTCGTTCCACAAGTTTTGTCGTCTAGCGAATTTTTCGTCTTGCGAATCACGAAATCCCATAGGAATGCATTGAAAATCAATTAATGCGTTCCTATGGTCAAAAAAAGTCCAAACAAAGCCAAATTTGGTACAACAACAGTTTATTAACTGCTCTTTAAAGTCACACATATTGTAAAGAGCAGTTCAAAAATTGAAGGGAAAATAAATTAACTTTATAAACATGACAGAAAAACATTTAAAAATCAACAAAGTGTACAGTACATTTTCTAAGACTCTGGGGGACCACTCGAAGAAGGCTCCTCTTCCACTCTTTGCTTCTTGCTCAAGAACCTGTCCATAGTCTGCTGCTTCATCCGCCTTTTCAGCACCTCCCTGAAAGGCGACATGACCCTCGTATCAAAAGTGTTCGCAAGGTCACGTGCCACGTGCTTGTCAGGGTGGTGCCGCTGTGCAAAAGCCTGCACATCCTTCCACTTCAGGCAAATGTTCCTCACTTCTTTGGAGGACAGCCGTTCCTCAGTTGCTTCCTCCTGGAACTCCGCTGCAAAGTCTTCAGCCGCAGGAACATCAGAACTGGCAGCCTCTCCATGCCTGACCACGCTGTGGATGCCAGATCTTGTCTTGAACCGTTCAAACCAACCTCTGCTTGCCTTGAAGACTTCTGGCTCACCTGAGGTTCCTGGCTGTTCCCGGATGAGGTCAGCGTGCAAGGCCTTGGCCTTCTCACAAATGACAGCCTCAGACACTGTGTCCCCTGCACGCTGCTTCTCTTCTATCCAGATGAGCAGCAACTTCTCGACCTCCTCCAGAACAGCTGAGCGGTTCTTCACGATCCTGGTGACTCCCTTGGCTGCATCAGTCGCCAGGATCTTCTCCCTCATCTTCAGGATGGTCCCGATGGTTGATGGATTCCTCCCGTACTCCCTGGCGATGTCCGTCACACGCATTCCGCCGTCGTGCTTCCGAATGATCTCCTTCTTCATTTCCAGCGTCACCTTCTCCTTATTCCTCTCGCCGGCCACCGCAGCAGCAGTCTTCTTGGGTCCCATGGCAGCACAGCTCTTACCTTCGTAAACTCAGAAAAAGAAAAAAAAATCAGTGATGTGCTTCAAATCCAAAAAATTCAAAATCACCCAGCCACCCACCACACAGAAATTAAAACCCAGAACCAAGTCCTTGAATCCCAAAAACCCCAACCCAAAATCCAAAATCCAAACCCCCCCCCAAAAAATTTTAAAAGTTTAACTTACCAAATGGATGCAAGAGAAGTTCTGGAAAAGCTTCAACAATCAATCACCGAAGTCTTCAGAAACCTCAAATGGCTGCAAAATAAGTTTTGGAAAAGCTTCAAAAATCACCAATGCCTTCAAAAACCTCAACTGTTCCCACAGACAACCACCCACCCACCACACAGAAATTGCAAACCCCTCCCCAACTGCTCCCCCAGCCCCTCCCCAACTGCTGCAAACCCCTCCCCAACTGTTCCCCCACCCAGACAAAAAAAAATTTCAAAAAATAACAACATGGCTCAATGGTCCCAGATTCCTGCAGAAACCTCTCCAACTGTTCCCCCAGCCAGCCAGCACTCAGAAATTCAAACTCAGGAAAAAAAATTTGAAAAAAAACAAACTGGCCCAGTGGTCACAGAAAATCATAAAAATTCCCAAAAAAGCCCCACAAGCTCCCAGATTCCTGCAGAAACCTCTCCAACTGTTCCCCCAGCCAGCCAGCACTCAGAAATTCAAACTCAGGAAATTTTTTTTGAAAAAAAACAAACTGGCCCAGTGGTCACAGAAAATCATAAAAATTCCCAAAAAAGCCCCACAAGCTCCCAGATTATCGCAACCCCCCCCCACAACACCAAGTCCTTGAATCCCAAACACCCCAACCCAAAATCCAAAACCCCCCAAAAAAGTTTTAAAAGTTTAACTTACCAAATGGATGCAAGAGAAGTTCTGGAAAAGTTTTGGAAAAGCTTCAAAAGTGAGCAAAGTCTGAGAAAAGGCTACAAAACCACGTGCTAACAGTTGCTCCTCGAAGTCAAGTCACAACTGCAGCTGTTCAAGCTAAGCACCCTTTGTTTTAACGGTTTTAAGAAAAAGGAAACAAAGTCGCGAGACGTTTTCGTCTTGCGAAGCAAGCCCATAGGGAAATTCGTCTTGCGAGGCAACTCGAAAACGGAAAAACCTTTCGTCTAGCGAGTTTTTTGTCTTGCGAGGCATTCGTCTTGCGAGGTACCACTGTATATTGCTGTTTTATTCAGTTTTTAAAAACAGTTCATTTCAGGATCTATGCATACAACTGCACATGTTTTGACTGAATTTCACCTGGAATGAAAGCTAGTCATTTTTGAAACATCTGGAGATCATGAGGACACACACAGCTTTCTCTGCTATCTGAGACTGTGTATTCAACAAACATCTGTTATTTCAACTTCCTTGCCTTCCATTGTTTGATCCAGTCTTGCCAATGTGCACTTACCCAAAGTGTTCACCACATTCTAAACCAATCTCATTCTATTTCTTGTGGCTGTTTACAGTGTGATCAGATGGACTGTGCTCAACAGCACTTTTAAAATATCTGTGGCATGTGCTCTATCCTAACCACTCATTCCCTTTTCCTTGACCTGCCCTTTGTGGAGAGTCTGGAATGTTAAACATTTCTTGTGGGTCTGCCCAACCTTGTACTTTATTTAAACTTACTCTCCCATTCCCGTTTTCTGAAGCACCTTTCAAGATTGTCTCTTTTCTAAGTCAGAGAGCTGTGATCATTGATTCATGCAATCTTTGATTTTGCATGTCTCTTCCTTAACAGGAAGCTGTTGAGTGAACTCATTATTGTTGGATGTTTTGGGAATCAATGTGGCATTTTGAAAGTGGCAGGAATTTTATTTCTTGGAAGCAGATGTATTTTGATGGCAGACATGAATGGCTTGTTTATTACAGGAGTAGGAAAATGATGGAATGTACAGAGCTTTCATGTTAAATGTCATTTATTTTTGATTGCATTTATATCCCATCTTTCTTCCAAGGAGCTCAATGTGCTGTACATAGTTCTCCTCCTCCAAATTTAATTATCACAACAACCTTGTGAGGTAGAATAAGCTAAGTGTGAGTGACTGGCCCAAGGCCATCCAGTGAGCTTCATGGCTGAGTGTAGATTTGAACCCTGGTCTCCCAGGTCCTAGTCTTGCACTCTAACCATTACAGTGGTACCTCGGGTTACAGACGCTTCAGCTTACAGACGCTTCCGCTTACAGACTCCACTAACTCAGAAATAGTACCTCGGGTTAAGAACTTTGCTTCAGGATGAGAACAGAAATTGCGTAGCGGTGGCAGTGGGAGGCTCCATTAGCTAAATTGGTACCTCAGGTTAAGAACAGTTTCAGGTTAAGAACAGACCTCCGGAATGAATTAAGTTCTTAACCCGAGGTACCACTGTAAACTACACTGGCTGGTTGTGTGTATGGAGGAGTGTATTGCACCTCATCACCACCACAATGCAGACAGCCTTATTATTTAGTTAAGTGGTCCTATACCTCTTTGTTTAGAAATTCCTAGCAATCATTACAGTCTGGTGACGTGTGTGTGCAAGCTTCAGGCTTTGCATTTTTCTTATGGCTGCATTCATTGCAAATTTATTTTAGGAAAACATCTTACTTGTATTAATAAAGTTGGGAAAATATCCGTGTGGCCAACAACATGTGCCAAGAAAAATGGTTTGGCTACTCCTTTCCGCTGCATGCATGCATGTGTGGTACTGGCAAAAAAATGACCTCTCTGAGCAGCAGGTGTAAAAAGACTGCTTGAGTATCGGATGAATTCCTTTTGTATATTTTAAAGCAAAGCAGCAAGAAACTTTTGTCATACTTCTGAAACATATTAGGGATGAGCTCCCCTGATCTCTGTGATAGGTTGGATTCTGTAGCAGTTCTTAGAATGTATATGAGGCTTTAGAGCAGCAGTGGGAAACCTGTGACCCTCTGGATGTTACTGAGCTACATCATATTGACCATTGGGCAGGCTGGCAGGCTGGCTGGTGGAGTCCATCAACATCTGGAAGCCCACAGGTTCCCCAGCTGGGCGTTAGAACAGGGGACTCCAACTCCCATCAGCCCCAGCGAGCAAGGCCAATGGTCAGGGATTATGGGAGTTCAAGTTCAAAATATTTGGAGGGCACTACGTTGGCGACCCCTGCTCTAAAATCTTCAGAGGTTCACATACCTCATCTCAGTAACTAGCAGTGAGTCACCATCCCTTTCTATTTTCAAAGTCAGAAAAAAACAGCCTCCCAATTGTTTCCTAATCCATGTACCCACAACTGGAAACACTCCTATTCAAATGCTACAAAATACATAGCATTTAATATACAGCATGCCTCAAAATTCTGACTTTTTATCTCTTTGTGAGAAAAAGTACATGGCTTAGAAAGCTCACTCCTTGCTTTAAGCACCCTTTATAAGAGCTGAGGAGAGGAACTCTATTGGCACACTTTGTGGGAACAGATGGCAGTAAAGCATGTTAAAGACTAACTAATCTGTGATAAGTCCTTTTGAGAATACTCTCTGAGTTTTTTAAAAATCCTGTTCTCACTGACAAGACATTTGTTAAAAAATAAACAGTGGGGAGATATAAACAAAACCTGTGCACACATGCTTTTATATTCAGTTGCCTCCTTGAACATACATTTTAAAAACAATGTCTTGAAAGTGATCTTAAAACTTGGAGTGGTTGCTTTAATCTACATTAATTATTATAGAAACAAAAATGGAAAGTGATTCATTCCTGGTTCATTCACCCAGAGTGAAAATAAAAAACATAACAACTCAGCTTGGTGCTTTTCCTTGGCCAGCGTCACGCAGTCGCTAGAGTTAGGTTTGGAAAACCAGATGGAAATCTCTGCTTATGCAAACCACGGTTGCTTGCGTAGCCTGGCTGACATCACAGGGTTATAGGCAGGATGAGATAAGGATATTTTGGAACATTCCTTAATAGTAAAAAGAGCAAGTTGCCTCCTGAAGGCAGAGTGATTCATATGGCCCCTTTGAACCTGATGTGGTCTTGTTGACTGGAGCCCTTTTCAATGATGAATGTAGGTTTAAGTTTAATTTCTTCTGCAGGGAGGCGATAGTGGTGTCAGACAGTAGCCCTTACCTAAAGGCATTTCATAGACTGGGTCCAAACCTGTGGAACTCCCTCATGACTGAGATTAGGCAGGCACCCTCCTTGTTGAACATCAGGTGCACAACAAAGACTTTATTATTCCATCAGGTATTTTAAGGTAGTGTTTGGTTTTATGGTGAGTTTTTACTGTTTAATCCTTGGTGTGGTTTATTTTTATGCACATCACTTAGAAATCCTAATGATTAAATGGTATATAAACACCTTCAATGAATAATAAATCTATCTGGGCGCTTCTTGCGTTCTTCTTACTACATCTGGCTGGGTCTGATGGAAGTTGACATTCAACAACATCTGGAAGGCCATGGGTTTGCTTTCTCCAGGAAAGGCAACTCTGAGGCAGCTGCTTCAGCTTCTACCTCAGATTCTCCCGGTGGCTGTGTGTACTACAGGACACAGCCATAAAACAGGCCTGCATGACTTAATACTCACCAAGCAATGAATTGTAGCCCGCAAAGTGCTTGATGCTTCTGTTTTTTCCTCAGAAAAGAAGAGGTTTGCTGAGATGCTGGTGGGTCATCAGCACCATCCACGATTGGCAGGTTGCGTTTGGGTTGTCTGCGCGCCTGACCTACATCAGTAATGCATTAATGAGGAAATGGAGGAGTATTGCACCACAAATGAAATGCAATGGGGGGGGGAGGTGGACATAGATTGTTCATCTGGGGAAACCCTGAGGACATTTGTATACAAGTAGTACAGCTGGGCCCCCTCCCTGCTGACAAACATCGCTTGCACATGATGAAAAGGTTGCATTGAGGGGAATAGGACAAATATAAGCTAGGCAAGGGGACTAGTGGGAGCAGCTGGCTAGACAGCTGCATTTCAGAGAGAGGTTTGTGGAGGGAGTGGGGGAGGGGGTTGAGTGGATAAGATTTAGATATGGACACAAGCTGAGCCAAACCTCTAAACCGACGTTTCTTTTGAGTAGTATCTAAATGAAAGCCCCTAAACATAGACTCATCTGCTCGTGCCAAGGAAGCACAGGCCACTAAAGAACTAAAACACAGCCTGCATTTCTCAGTGGTGGCTGTGAGCTTTGTAACCAGATGCTGACGGTCTCTTTCTTGTGCTCCAGTGCGAGGCTCAGTATGACACAGAAAGCGCTGGAAACACAGCTGAGTTTTCATATGGCCCTCAGGTGATAAAAAGGACCATTGCCTGTAATGAAGAAGACACACCAGATCTCCTGATTTCCAGCCCTTTAAATCAACAAAGGAGAAATAGGGAAGATACTGGCAGAGGAGAAAGCCAACACAGTAGACCCATTCAAAGGCTGTTCTGCCCTGTGTGGGTAGGTAAGAAAACACTTCCCTGAAGATAAAGTGCCAGAAATGTTTGAGTCCAACATGGTGGCCATATGGTGTTCTCCCCCTCCTCTTGTCTACCAGAGCATGCAACCGGCAACAGAAATTCTTTAAATTCATCTTTTTATACATAAAATACATTCAGATGGAAAGATTATTTGGACACTTTGGAAACTGTTCTTGTTTTTATAAAGATTATTTACAAGGGAGTAGAGGCTTGCTGACACTGGATAAATTTCTTGGCTTCAATGTTCACATTGTACACCGGCCAGTTTTCTCTCGATGACTCCCCCAGGGGAATTTACTTTTGTGTAAGTATTCTTAGGATCAGGTGTTTTGTTCAAGTTTGCTTGTTTGTTTTACCTGTAGGAAAAGAACTTAATTCTGTGCAATACAGTTTCAAGTATCAATTGTTTCCTGAACATGTAATGGTTTATGGTAAAATGGAAAAGTATTTCCTAAGCAGGAATGGAACAGCATTTTAAGTGTAAAAACCAGTCTGGTTCAAACATTCCAATTGAAGTCTAAATCTGGAAACAAACATATTTGTTGAAGAGAGTTCAGATCTCTCAGGGTTTTAATGTGGCAGGATTTGTCCCCTCAACTGGTAATCAAATAGTGTAATTGACTTCCATTGGTCAGTCAAATGCTTGCTTCAGAGAAAAACTCATTTTTGAAATGGCTTCTTCAACATCTGCAGGCCTCTACCCACCACAGAGTAAAAAGGCTGATAATCCAAATATAGATTTAGTGACGATCCAAAGAGCTGAAACAAAATCAAACTCAACAGTCTAAACAAACTCAGCTTTATATTTTGGCAATGTATGCTCAATGATAATGTTTGACTTTTTCCTTTTTAACTGCCGCCTCTTAGAAGATAGTTTAGCACTTATCTCCCTCAGTTCAAAGGTGGTTTTAGAGGGTTTGCTGTGGAATTCAAGATACACAGATTTGTTTACAGGTTGAACATATTGCCCTTTCATCTTTTGTGGAATCTACTCTCCTGATGTTTTCTTTACAGTATTATATCCGGGACTTTTAATTGTACCTTTTCTTCTCATTTTTTGCATGGATAATAATAATAATAATAATAATAATAATAATAATAATAATAATAATAATTTATTTATTTATTTATTTATTTATTTATTTATTTATATCCCGCCCATTTGGCTGGGTTTCTCCAGCCACTCTGGGTGGCTCCCAACAGAATATTAATAATAAAAAAATGTGATAAAACATCAAACATTAGAAACTTCCCTAAACGGGGCTGCCTTCAGATGTATTCTAAAAGTCAGGTAGTTTATTTCCTTGACATCTGATGGGAGGGCATTCCACAGGACAGGCACCACTACCGAGAAGGCCCTCTGCCGGATTCCCTGTAGCTTCACTTCTCACAGGGAGGGAACCGCCAGAAGGCCCTCAGTGGATGTAAAGGCATATGTAATAAGAAATGGATACTTCTGAGTATTTTAATATATTTACATACCTTTAGCATAATGCTTCTTTGAGTGTTTGCCTTGCTTCACCTCAGTACTTTTTAGTGGGATCTATTCATACATTCAGCTGCAAGTCATTGAATGGTAGTGTGTGTACATGCATGAACTGCCCCAGCATTTCCCTCAGTCCAAACCTGTGTACACCATAGTGCGCCTACTACAGCAGTTGTGTGTCTGAAGTGGGCAGAAACCAGGGAGGGTTGAGCAGGAGAATCATTGGTGCTGTGTGTCTCATTCTGATCAGCATTTTAAAGTGGGGATGGGGAACCTCGGATCCAGGAATGAGTCCAGGTTCTCCATCCCTGTTTTAACTCTATAACCTCAGTCTCCTGGTTGCAAATATGGCAGCCCTGCATAGGAAGGAATCCACCAAAACATACAGTAGTTGATATACACCATGCATTCTTTGTCAAGTTCTGCATAACTTGAAAAGAAAGGAGGTTGTACAGTAGCAGTGTGTGGTGGTGAGTGTCACTGTTAACTTGATTGCAGGGAGAGAGAAAAATATAATTTATTGTTCCTGGCCTCCTTCCACTTTACTGTTCTTACCTATAAAACATCTATTGTGGCATTTCCTACTTCCTATGGGTCTAGATCATTATTTGATACACAGGAGAATTTCATCTAATAAAATATGAAATAGGAGCTGCCTCAAGGAAGAGAAGAAAGTAATGCCTACAGTCAATCTCAGGTCATTCCTGGCCTTTGACAGCTGTTTCCCTCATGTGAGAAAAGTCAAAAGCAAGTCAAAAAAAGATGTTGAAGTTTATACTTTTGGTCTCCCCTGACACTGAAAGATTGCTCTTAAAGAGATACAGGTAGCAAAATATCAACAAAACAGCTCTCCACATGCAAGACGAAAAGGCATGGCATCCATTGACAAATAAGTTTCAGCTCCAAATGTAGTAAAAAGAGTTCCCTACCCTGTGATCAGTCAGCTAGTGACTGGTGCCCACTCGGACTGTTGGGAGCCAACAGTACATGCAATCATAGCCAATGGCAGGCAGAGCTAACCATTTCCAGCTCCACCCCATCCTCCTGACAACAACTGCCAGTCAGAGGCAACAATCCTTCACAACATGGACCAGTGGTTTGACAAGACAGGTGTTCTTGGTCAGTTAGAAGGCAGAACAGGGAACACAGATTCAGCCTGTGGTGGGTGGTGTAATTCCAGTGGTGTGTGGTGAAATTTTTTGTAGGGGAACAGTTAGGGCCAGAGGCATCAGCTTGTGAGGGCGATTGGTGGGGGGCTAATACCGCGAGTGTGAGCATTGTGTCTCCCTCTCTTAGCCAGACAGAAACTTCATGGGCTTTGGGAAGGAGACGCCAGGCTTTTGGCAGAATCCTGGAGTCCCCTTGGCTCTTTCCCCAAGCTGGGCATGCTTTTGGAAGAAGGTGGAAGGACTCTTGGACCTGTCGGATCATCGTGCTTCCCTCCCTACGCCAAGCAAAAGCTTCCCAGGCTTTGGGAAACAGGCACCAGGGGAACATTTAGATTTTATGTATGCAAATAGTTTTAATTTCACCGATGTTTACCGTAATTGTATTTTAATGATTAATTTTTCTGTGTTTTTAGTGGTTCTTGGTTTTGTCTGTAAACTACCTTGCATCAGGGAAAAGGGCGGGGGTATAAATTAACAACAACAACAGTAACAACAGTGCTATTTTTCTGGAAAAGGAGGTGTCAGAATAATGGCAATGGCAACCACCTGAGAGGTGCCAGAACTGAGTTCCAGTGAGTTCCAGCTGAAAAAAGCCCTGAATAATAATAATAATAATAATAATAATAATAATAATAATAATAATAATAATTAATAATAATAATATGACATGACTAAGGATACAGCAGTTTCATCTATCTCTTCATAAATATTGAGCAAGCAAGGTTGTACAATTGATGGCACAAACCCTGTGTGCAGGTTTGCGGGTTACACAGAACTCTTCATCAGTCAGAACAGAAATAATCTTAGCAATAATCAGATTGCCAAAACCAATTCTAGATTTGTTTTGTCTCTTGTCCATTTCATAGCACAAACATTCTGCTAAAAGCACTCATTTGTCAGAAAGCATTTTCTAATCCAGAAGCTCAACACATTAACACCACACAAAGATACACTATATTCAGTCTGGCAAACTTTACCAGACAAGTTGGAATGCAATCTGGAAACATTTACTGGATTTTCAAATGCAAGTGCCAACCACTGTATTTCATTCAGTAGGGGAAGACTTTAAACCTACTATGTTTGTAAAATGTGAATGTCATAATGTACACGGAAACAAATTAAGATCCTTGCAATAAAATAAGCTGCAGTTAGTATTGGGCTCCTTTGGGAGGGAGGGTGGGATATAAATTTAACAAATAATATTTGTGAGGGGAAAGAGCAGTTATTAAAGCGATTTGGGATTTGAGTCATTGTCTTTTTTAAAAAAAAAAATCAAAGAAAAGTAAAGATGATGGCGCTTTTGCTGCTTAATTTATATTAAAATTTTCTATCCAAGCTGATGTTGGCATCAGTCCCAATGCTCATGGACCTTCAAGTTATGCAGGTCCAGTGAACCACGGTGCAAGCCGTGTCAGGTTTGTTTCTTGTGAATGAAGTCTCGTCCATTAGCACAAGTGGGGCACTTCCCTACCAAGCTGCCCTCAGCCAGCCCCCACCTGCCTGCTTCCTTACTTACACCCAGTCCAGGGCATGGAACTAGCTGTCAGCTTCTTTACTCTTTAGTCTCAGTGTTGCCTTTGTAGAACTCAGCAGGGAGAAAGAAGTGGACAAAGTCAGAATTAGTTGGCTCCATTTTTCATTGGCTATCTCCACCTACTGTTGAGCTTCCTGCCATTTGTTCTACCAGTCTGAATGGGCACCAGCCTGCACCATCTGAGTGAATCTTGAATGGATCGCCAGAGTGAGCCCATAGCGGTGTAGCCAGAAAACTAGTTTACCATTAGAGAACCAGATTCCAGTGTGACAACAGCAATAGTCTCCAAAATAAGTGGCTGGCCTTGAATGAACTGGCCCTCACTTTATTCATTGGCTTTGGTACAACACTTGGAGGCTAATAATAATAATAATAATAATAATAATAATAATAATAATAATAATAATAATGCTCCTATTTAGAATTTATAGAACACACTGGAATGCTCAAAGTGTTTTGTATACATTCTTATTGCAACTTTGTAAGGTAGGTCAGGATTCTTATCCCTGTATTGCAGATGGCAACTTCAAGAGAGGTAGCTGTGTTAGTCTGCAGCAGCATGAGTGACAGGCCTGACGCACTGTAAAGACTCACACATTTATTATTGTGGCCTAAGTGGACTGGAATACCCTTTATCATCAGCTGTACCCTCATCCTGCTCCGCTCCAGTCAATATGAAAAATGGTGCCAGGGGTAAGTCTTCATAACTCATTATCAATTGCTTGCTTTTATTGTAGCCGTAAAGAGTTACAGGGGCCCTCTGTCTAGGGTGACACCCATGAATTACAGTGTTCTAAACCAAGCTGTGCAGTAACTTATTTGAATAATAATGGTAGTCTCCTTTATACAACAGATATGTAGAGATTTTTGGTCCTGTGTTGACAAACAGATGTGGGTTGAGTCCTAGTGCATTTTACTCAGATTAAAACCATTGTAATTATGGGCCTAATTTAGTCATGGCCGTGAATTTCAGTGTGTCTTCTTTGAGTTTGACTAACATTGGGTACAATCCTATGTTGTTTATCTCCCTTCCCTACATTGCCCCATTATGTGACTTGCTGCCACTTTTATAGTGCATCTTTTCTTGCTCATATAGCTGCAGACCTTGAGCCCCAGTCAGCAACTAGCTCTATGGGAGGCCCATTTTGAAGAAGAGCTAGCAGGTGGTCTGTCATCTCCCAAAGTGGGCTTCCATTCCCACTATAGTTTCTTGTCTCTGGTTTATCAACTGGGGGACCAGCTGACACAATTCGGGGGGGGGTCAATGTAGCCCTACACCCTCTAATTGTTTGCTTGTTTATTAAATTTATACACCACTCTTCATTCAAAGATCACAGGGTGGTGTACAGTATAAAAGCACAAAATACATGGTATAACAGCAACAGTACTAACCCTGCCTCCTTTGCCTATAGTGTTTTTTTATTAACAGTCCTGAACAGCTCAGAATCTTACCTTTTAGAGCAGGGCCAACTTCAGCTCTGTAGGACCTACTGCTGTATGTAATAATAATAATAATAATAATAATAATAATAATAATAATAATAAATAATTTATTATTTATACCCCGCCCATCTGGCTGGGCCTCCCCAGCCACTCTGGGCGGCTTCCATAAAAACCAAAAATACAATAAAATCACACGTTAAAAACTTCCCTGAACAGGGCTGCCTTAAGATGTCTCCTGAATGTCAGGTAGTTGTTTATCGCTTTGACATCTGCTGGAAGGGCGTTCCACAGGGCGGGCACCACTACCGAGAAGGCCCTCTGCCTGGTTCCCTGTAGCTTTGCTTCTCGCAATGAGGGAACCGCCAGAAGGCCCTCGGTGCTGGACCTCAGCGTCTGGGCAGACTGATGGGGGTGGAGACGCTCCTTCAGGTATACTGGACCGAGGCCGTTTAGGGCTTTAAAGGTCAGCACCAACACTTTGAATTGTGCTCGGAAACGTACTGGGAGCCAATGCAGGTCTTTGTATGTGGTTTACTATAACCTTGAGGCATGCCGATTGGAGCATGGTGTAAAAGACTTGTTTAAGAATTCTGAGCCCGCTTTAAATGCCTGGCAGAATAGGTCTTCGCCAAAAGATACTTAGCATTGGCCAAACTTTGGGCAGAGGAGGGAGAAAGGTATTCTACAACCAAGTACCATTGCCATGAAAGCGCTCTGGCAGGTTGTAGATCCTCTGAACTCATTAAGGGGTGGCATTACCAAGAAGGCCAAGACTAGACTGAAATTCATTTTTTCATAGACAATGTGGTTGGAACAGTACAAAATATACAAAAGGAGCATGCTCCCTGCTCAGTCTAAATAAGAGAGCAGCCCAGAACGGCATACTCACAGGGTATGTCTATGCCCAAGGTAAATAATTGTAGAACAGTTCAGTCTGATGAATTGTCCTGGTGCTTACAGAAGCCCAAGCCATGACAAATCTGTTAGAACATAGTCCATTGACTTACTTAAGTTCTATTGATGTCAAGGGTAGAAAACAGTTCTGTTCATTGGTTTCAATTGTATATTTATCCATGTGATTAAAGCTATAATCCTATGCACACTTACTTAGGAGCAAGTCCCGATGAATTTAATATGATTTATTTCAGAGTAAACATTCCTACACTGGTGTTGCATACTGCTTTCAAGGAAATCAGTGGGATGAGAGGTGCTTAACTTCAGAGAGGTGCTTAACCTCATCACACATTAAGGTGCCATTTTTGAGGTAAATGAGCACCTTATATTTTCTGTGTTATCTTAATCTGGGAGACTATGGAGCACATGTAATGCTGGGGAGGGGGGAATCAGGAAGCTGATGGAGGAAAAAGCATTGAAAATAAAACATTCCTTCTCTACATGTCTTTCCCTAGGCAAAGATGTGTCACATGTTTTGAATGTACTTGTGAATTCTGTCTTGCCTGCTAAGCGACAAAAGCAGAAATCTGTACTCAGCATGCTAGCATCCTCTTGTTATTGGATATGGGGTTAGATATTATTTCTCGGTTTCTAGTCTTTCATTATAATCTACATTCTCATCATGGAAAGAGGTCTGAGAACTTGTGGGTGAGAAAATGGAGTCAGTAAACCCTTGTTTCAAGGCTTTTGAAGTCTGCAGGATTATATGACTATCTCCATTCATTTCAGTGGTTGGTGAAACAGATTTTTCAGAGGCTGAAAAAATCTTCCTGCTTTTCTGATGTCTGATTAGAATGGATTGTGCAGATATTTATTTACTTCATGTTTCCATTCCCAGTTCACCATCAGACCCCAAAATATGTCTGAAATGTGAGGTCTCTGATAGCAGACTAGGCTCTACTTATTCGACACTGAATTTGCTCTTGGAAACAGCAGTTTGAAGGATACTGAGTGATCATAAAGAACGCCACCATGCTGCACATTCCATGCCTACGCAGGAACTGCAGAATTACATTCTCTTAAGTATTGTCCAGACGTTGGAATCTGTTAATGTCTGCAGATTGCACTATTTGCTTCCAACCTTTAACAAGTTTTGTTACAATGTAGGCATTGCTTGTTATTATAATTGATCTAGCCCTTAATAGGTTGTTTACAGTATCTCTAATGCATCTTCATAACAATCCTTTAAAGTACCAGCAGGTGGATGGTGTAATGGCTTAGGTAGCCACTGCCTGCTGAAGCTAAGTAGGGTCGAGCCTGGTTAAACAATCCTTTAAAGCGGCTTATTAATATTCTCTCGTAACAGAAAGAGAACCCATGCACTGAGAGTACCATTTGCCCTGCTATGGCTGCTATAGCACTTCATCCGTAATCATTGTATGACTAAGCTGTTCATATTTTAGTTCATAGCTATTAAAAACTTCTGCTAGGATGCTTCCATATTTAGAATCTTCGACACTGCTGAAACATTGCTTTTCCGGACTTAACTGGAAGCAGAATCAACACAGCAGTTAATATAGTGTCCTGTTATCCAGCAATGTTCATCCCCATGGCTGAGATTATTTTTACAATGTTTACACGTTATAATGGTTACGCAGTCCGCAAAGCCCTCTCTAACTTTAAATAGAGCTGATGTCCATGCCATTTTACCTCTAATTGCTTCCTGTTTGGTGTGGTCACAGTGTTACTGATGTATTGCCCTTTGAATAGTTAGTTCCTGTTCCCTTCAAGCTCCCATATACAGATCACCCTTCTGTAGAAAGTGAAGAAATTCTACACCCAGAACCCATATGTGTGCATACAGTGCTCCAGCACCATGCCACTGACACAGTCAGCTTTGAACTTACGTGCATACTGTAGAATGTATTCTCCCTTTCATATTCTGGTTGAGGATGAATGCTAGTACAGAATTTAGAAGTCTACCTCAATTGAGTTTTTTGTTTGTTTTAAAGGAAAAGCAAATTCCCTGTCTCCATGAGAAAATAATAGAGTCACACATAGTCTGAAGTTCTGGTTTTAAATGTAGAACTCAGACATGATTTTCTAGGGATGCAGAGTAGTGTCGCTTTGACATCTGGCCCAATGGTTGGGAGCCCTCTATACCTAGCACTGGATATAAGAGTGGCAAGCAGTTCAATTTACTACCAGAAATGTCAGGAAGGGCTGCTTGGGGACTGATGCCCCTTGCTTAATGCTGCTACCAATTTGTCTGCAGTCCTCTGCCCATACCTCCCTCCTTCTTCAAGTGCCTTATTCTACTCCCCCATGGCAAAAAGTTCCACATTCTTTAAAAACCAGAGCAGAATAAATTATGTAAAATATGATAAGCTTGGAAGCAGCCTGTTTCATTCCTTCAAGAGTTTGGGTTTTTTTGGGGTTGGTTTTTTGTTTTTAATTAAAGAGCACTGAATACCAGACAGACATCTTGAGCTATGAGAAAAGCACACGTCTGGTTATAAAAGTTGGACAGAGAGAGCTACCTCCCACTTCTACATGGGGACAGAAATCTGATATTCATACTATGTTGGGATCAGAAATATGCCACTGCTACGCCGACTGGCAAAATAGCCACCATATTCAATACATACTCAGCCCAGGAGAGAAGGAGAAAAATACACAAGTGGAGAAAAAAAACAGCATCCCTGGAAAGAGGGCCAGCCCTACCATTTGGTAGGTGGCTGCCTCAGGCGGCAAGTGATGAAGTGGTGAGAGGACAGTGGTGACAGCCTCACCATCTGCTCCTTCTGAGTTCTCCTTGCTGTTTCCATGTATTGCTGGACAGAGCTGTGTGTGCTACAGCTACTGCATCACCAAAGCTAACTGACTGCCCTCGGGGGTGGTGGAAGATACAAGACCAGTTGACTTCTGTATGTAAAAAGGGGGTTGGTACCATGTTGTCCTTTGCTTCACGCAGCAAAATATCTAGGGCCAACCATGCCCTGGAAACTGCCAGTGCCCACCAAGCAGGGACATGTCCCCCACAAATGAGGGAGCCAATGAACTCAAGATGACAGGGACATACACACCCAGCACATATCCCTACACACATCCACAGAAGCAACACATGCAGAAATGCTGCCCTGGCTCCATCGATCCCAGTAGCACAACCAGCAATGACCCTGCTATGGCTAGTCCTTACATATGCCTTATAGGTAGGAGTTAGAATTCCTATTTTTCAAGAACTTTTTCAGAGCTCAAGGCACAAAGAGGAGGAGAGAGAGCTCATACAATGCTGCACCTGAGCAGGGGACCAGCAGGAAGCACACACAGCTCTCCTGGGAGAAGGGTTCAAGATCTACCCAGGGAGGAAACAGTTTTGCCTAGCAGCCCAGGGCAAGGACAGACCCAAACTGGAAATGTCTCACTGAATAAGCCGTGGGGCTAGGAAGCAGGAGGGTGTGTTTTGCCTCAAGTGGCTAACGGGATGCATAGGCCCTGAATAAGAGTGAAACACCAATGCTAGCTTGGAATTACTGTGGCCTATTCAGATGGAGTGGAGGGGAAATGAAGAATGAAAAGTTGAAAGATGAATACACTATAGAAACCATAATCTCAGGGTTCCTCCCTTCCGTTTTATTGGCAAACTGTGGAACAGTCTGGACTTGGCTGAAGAGTTGTTGCTGCAGAGAGAATTCATTATGAGTTTAATAAGAATTCTTCAAATGTTTCAAACCCCAGTGTTAATCTAGCACATCAAGGCTGAGAACTGCATAGCTCGAAGCTGAACATGGAATCCCAGTAAGCAATTCCAGTCCTCTGAGAGCAGCTGGATCAACACATTAGCAATGAATCATCAATTCTGCCTCTGATTTTCTCCCTTATTAATGAAAACATCCATGTCTTTCCAAGTTTACATAATCTGGGGTCACGTGGTTACTGCTGTGAAACAAAAAAAACTCTTCTAAGACCTCATTAGAGGAAGACAAATGTATGAATAGACTATTTTTGTCCATTTCATTCCCTGGTCAGCAGCTGCTTTTGCTGGAAGGCCACTTTGGCTGGGGTAGTGGCAGGCTAGGTCTCCAACTCCCTTTCTCCCATAGATCCTCCTGCCAAGTTCTAGCACTCCAATGTTTACCTCTCCACCCAATTTTTCATCTCTTGGTTGGCAGCAGGGGGTGGGGACTGCATTTTGCCCACGGGCCTCCAGCTGCTAACCACTATACAGCAATGCTTGTTCATGCTGATCACACTCCAGAGTACAGTAGTTGGAGTCATCATTATGAGTTAGAAACACAGTATGAAATCTGTGTTTCTTTCAGTATTCATCTGAAAATTCATAAGCACTTAATGTTGGGTTTATGCCCATTTAGTACCTCCAGCACACAGAATAAGGAGATGCTAAAGCACAGCTGTTATGCAGAGTTGGGCTGTGAATGCTCCTGTGGAACAGTGGGAGTTCCTTCTCCCTTGGTACTATGTAGACACCAGACTTGGTAGCTGGTAATAGATGAGGAAGGACTATTGGTGAGAGTCATATACCTCAGCGGTAGAGCATCTGCTTTGGATGCAGAAAATCCCAGGTTTAATTTCCTCATCTCTAGGTAGGGCTGGGTATGTCTTCAGTTTGGAGCTGTTGTCCAGTAGATGATGCTGGATAGATGGACCAATGGTCTGAGGAAACTTCCAATATTCCTAAGCTTGGCTGAAGCAGTTGCATGAGAAGCCTTTTAATGGTATTTTCCTAAATATAGCTGCTTCTCAAAGGTTGACTGAATCATGACATTTACTAGAATGAATAATAAACAGCTTTATGGTCTTCCCAATCTCATATCTAAGGGATAACTGCTGGGGGAAATACGTTGGCCTAAACACACACACACACACACACACACACACACACACACACACACACACCAACAACAACCGGGGCTCTTAACTGTTAGAGAAGCAACGTGCATAGTGTCCAAATAAAATGTAATTTTTAAACAGTTATAAAATAATTTTACAATTATATGATGGGGTGGGGGGAAACAGCCCTATGTTTCAATGACTAAAATGAATATGATGACACACATGACATACATATACAATACACAGCTCTGCAAGAGAACTTTTAGGACTCTGAAAAGCTATTGGTAGATGACAATGGAATGAGCTCTCAAACCTGCTACCTTGAAATTATGGTCTCTTGGTGACCTGGTAGTAAGCATGTGCCATTAGGAAAGTACTGCATTGTTCATGTAAGACATAACCTGCCCAGGTAATACAATGTAGGAAGCTAAGGCCCTACTATTGTGTATGTGTCATTCCTTCTCCTGGCACTGATAATAGCATCATAAGGCATTTCAGATTGTCTGTTCTACTGGAGTCTGGAGCACGAACCTGTCAGCAAAATTTATTGGAAACTCCACCACATGGAACTCATGGAATTTCCTGTTCCTCTTATGAGTTTTGCTCTCCCGGATTTAAAAACATTGTACTTAAGGTAAAATGGCTTTAGTCAACATAAGTGCTACAGGTAAATTCTACTTCCACACACTCTGGAAAAAATATAGCCTCTTTCAAATATGTAACAGATATAAAAATAAAAAGGCCAAGCAGTGTACTTTTAGATGCTGACTCAGTAATTTACTAGCCATTATAGAACATGAAAGAAAAGTTAAATCATAACTGTTGGTGGCAACAGATAAAGGAGCCCCAGTCTGATTGAGAAGGAGAAACCGGACTGGGGAGATGCAGAAAGGTCTACCTTGGCATTCCTCAGAAGCTAATCAACAATGGTGGAGAAGTTGCCCTGAAAGACAACTTGCCCACCATCCTATCCACAGCTGCAGGGAAGTCTGAATGTGTTCAAGAGTACACATGCTCATTTTACTATAGCTAGAGGCCACAGAACAGACTGGTGTCCTTTATAAACAGAACGTACAACTGAGAACACACAACCCCCCACAAAAAAACCCAGACATGTAGGGATTCTCAGTAGACAATTTAGTGTGGAAAGTTTGCACTCAAAGCAAAGCTCTTGAAAAGCACTTCTCTGTGCACATGACCTATTTCCAACTTTAAATGTGTGGTATGACTTAGGCTGCATCAACAAAAGCATAGTGTTCAGATCACAAGAAGTCATAGTTCCACTGTATTCTGAGCTGGTCAGGCTGCATTTGGAGCAATGTGTCCAGTACTAGGTGCTCCGTTTTAAGGAGGACATTGGCATACTGGAGAATGTCCAGAGGACGGTAACCAGGATTGTGAAGGGCATGGAAACCAGATCATATGAAGAGTGGCTGAAAGATATGTTTAGCCTAGGGAGAACAGAAGATTAAGCAGAGACATGATAGTTGGCTTGAAATATCTAAGTGGCTGTCACACAGAAGATGGAGCAGACTTGTTCTCTGTTCCTTCAGAGAACAGGCTATATCCACTGTGAGTCCTACTCAAAGCTGACCCACTGAAAATAATGGACATAGCTAATTTAGAGTCTACTTGGAGTTGAACTTGGATAAAACCTTATGAGTGAAAGTTGCAGGGAAGCATACTTTGGCTAAACATAGGAGAAACTTCCTAGTGGCATGAGTTCTTCAATAGTTGTTCAATAGTAGAGCAAGCTGCTTCAGGAAGTGTTAGTCCCTCCTTTGCTGGAGGTATTTAAAAAGAATTGGGACAACCATTTATCAGGGATCCTGCACTGACCTCCAAGATCTCTTTCAGCTCTACAATTTGATGAACCCAGTCAATTTGAAACTAAAAGGACGCATTCTGTCGCCATTCCTACAAGTATGTCTCTGCAAATGGAATTGCAAGTGTATTAAAGGTTTGTTCCTTTATCCAAAACAATTCAGAAACAGAAAGGTAGCTCTGCAAAGCACAGTGGTTCCAGAGCGTGGCCTGAAGGCCTGAAGGATTCAGCAGCCTTGCTCTATCTGGTTAGTGTTTGAACAGAGGCCATGTGGGAACCTTATGTAGGCAACTTTCCATTCTCTCATGAAGACACAGATACAAATGAAATGAATAAATAAATAATGGATGTCCTAGATTTCAGAACACCTCTGCTTTGTTACCCTTTTCTGAACACACACCACATTTCTGGAGTGTTCCTTTGGCAATGTGAACATACAACCATTATGACCAATAGCAACACTGTCTTACCTATTAAATTTCCAATTACACTTGTCTGACCTACTGTATTAGGAACGTGTGAATGACTATGTGACTTGTAAGCATGAAAATTGTCTAACCTTCACCTCACTCTTTAGATTATGCACAGAGAAGAATAAAAGTTCCAATGCTTTCTGAAATACAAGGTACAAGAGGTGCTAGATAAGAAAAAAACAATGTTAAAAAAACCCAGAATCCCAATATCAGGGGATAGTATTCTTTAACCATGTATTTGGTGGTATTTTACAGCTCAGCGGTCCAAATTCACATAAAGTGACCAATGTAGATATATTACTGGATGCCATGAATCACTGTTTACTGGACATTCTCATGAAATATGATACATTTCTGACTCATTTTTAATTCCCTCGCCAGTATAAGTCATAAAGTAATATGAAACTATAGGCTACAGGTACCCCAAATTGAGTTCAGGGAGGACTATTTTCTGTTTTTAGGGACAATAATGAATTCTTTATTTCACCTCCCTCCCTCATGCACAGGCTCCTGTGAGAATGCTATTTAGTTCTCTTCAGAAATTACCCTTCAAGTATTCAACTGAGTTTGGTGAAGGTGCAGAGGGGAAATCAAGTGGCTCTGTCCTACCTGACTTCTGCACATCAAGTGAAGGTTTGAAGGGGATCCTAAACACATTGAATCCTTCCTTTCAACCTTTGCTGAAGGCCAAGGGAAACAGCCAGTGGGCATCAACATGTTTGGGGAAGGGGTGGGGCCAATGGACACACTTCCCTTCTATGCAGTCACTGAACATGTGGAGGCTAATTTCTGAAAAGTCTTTTCTGTTGTCTTGCAGTATCATGGCACAATAATGTTATGGGTTTGTGGGGGGCCGTGTTTCCCTAAATTTCTGGGTGCCAGATCCTCCCCATAATTCCTGGATTTAGTAAAAGTTAGAATTAATCTAGGTTTGATTAAACACAGAAACTCTCTGGATTTAATTATGCTAACAAGCTAAGCCAGCTTGGCAGAGCTAGCTGGATAATTGTAGAGTTGGAAGGGGACCCTGAGGATCTTCTGGTCCAGCCCCCTGCAATGCAGAAATATGCAGCTGTCCCATAGGGGATCAAATGGCTGGCCTGTTACGTATTCAGTGGTCTGTGTTTGCCTGAGCTTGAGTCTGGACTAAGGATTCTGAGCTCCTGTGTTCTGATTTGATACATGATGTCCAATCACAGAACATTTCCAGATTTGGGCCTCTGCCATTGGCCCTCGAACTTTGAGTCGTGATTTGCAAGTTTGGAAGTTTAGACAGCCAATCACGTTGGGAGTGGGAGTGGCCCAGGCTTTCAGAAATGTATCTAAGCAGTTGCTTTGCCTCGGTTTCCCAGTTATGTAGTTCAATAAAGGTTCTTGCTGTTATCACTGTGTCTTGCCTCTTGGGAACCCACCTACACTTCATGGCCCACCAAAGAAACCATCAGAGGGCAAGACTGCCAGGCAAAGGGGAGTGGAGTGGGACCCCTTCTTTGCTGGGTGCTAGTGGGCAGAGGCAAAGGCTAAGATTAGGGTTCCAACTCTGAATGCCATAGGCAGGGAGGAAGTCCTTGGAGTTGGTTAGCACCAAGAAGGAGGAGAGGCAGAACTTCACGAGAGCTGGGGATGACAGGCTGGAACAAAGAGACACACAGGGTGACTGTCTTTTGAGTCCAATGTTGTCCTTAAGGGGGAAGCCAGATCTCATGGAATCTGATTGCTCTGCAATCCCTCCAGCTAGGTGCAGGTTGTGTGTATATATATGTGTGTGTAAATAAAACCATATATCGTAATGACACCACAGTTTCTGCTGTGCCCAATTTTTGAAGGAAACCCGAACCCTCAGTAAGCACTTGGAACGCCTAGAATCTCACATCACTCAGAGGTGGGTGGCATGTAACAATATTGTTGTGCTCTTCGAGCAGTGAGTACTTCTCTTGGAATAGTGCAAGGTTACAAGGGTGCAGGTCCTTTCCTTGTGGAAGAAGGTGGCAGGAGGCTTATAGGTGTTTTGTAAGGTTTGCATGTATTTACTGATATACAGGTTGAGCATAGGTGGAGACAAAAGTAGTTTTGTTTTGTTTAATTCCAGTTTAGGATTATTGGATTAAATATTCTTAGCAACCATTTTTAATAAGTGAGAGGAAGTGTGGGATCATGGCTAAGTGTGTACACAGTGAGATGGGAAGCACCTCCTCTTAGCCATGAACTTGTTAGGTGGCTTTAGGCAAATCCAGTAGGATTCTCCCTTTCTCTGCTGTCACCAACATCCATTCCACCCATCTGAAAGCAGGGACTGTCTTGTTTTTATTGTGCTTATGTAAGTCACCCTGAAAGCCTTTTCACCTAGGATAAAAATTCCTTAAATAAATGAATATATTACTGCCTCCACTCCTGCCAGACCAGCAGTCTGGCAATCAGTTATTATTGTGTTTGTTTATTTATTACATTTGCATCTCATGTTTCTTCAGTCAAACTTAAGGTAGTATGCATGGGGTTACCAGACCATCCTCTATCCTGTCACTGACCAAGTTTTGTTCATCTTTACCTTCAGACCAGAGTCTTACCTGGCTTCCCTTATGAGGATGTTGCAAGAATTACCAAGGCAATGCATATAAAGAGCTTTGGACATTTGAATTCTGCTGTATTTATTATCAGCATCACAGAACTCTTTCAACAGATGAGATTAATCATATGCAGAAAGCCGTATAATTTGGTTGTGATGAGTACCTATCATGCTTTGTACATTTGCTGGTGAATTGTGTAGTTGTGCTCTTATCTTAGATGCATGAACATAGCCAGAGAGCACTAGAATCCATCAGTAGGAGTCAACATGGATGGAGGAGGGAATTTTACCAGCTCCACTCAGCAGATTAGCAGTTTGTAGGTGATGAAAGCCAATTATCACATAGCAACTGATGCAAGAACTTTCACACGTTCACATTATAAAGAAATAGCCATTATCATATAGATATTATAATGTGTGTAACTACTCTTAAGGGTTCATCTTCTTAAAAAGCTGATGCAAGAGCAGGTGGATTAAATTAAATAAACTAAATGCAATCTAATTAGCCACCAGATTCACAAAACACCACAAAAATTAGGATGCCCTCATTGGACATGAGATATTATGTGAACCCAAGCAGTTTTGTTTACCCAGTCTAGACAGGACCACAAAGAAGTACTTCATTGACATAATACAATGGTAAGAAGTTTGGGTAGAATCACTGATGCCAAAAAGAAGAGGCATTAACAAAAAATGAACAAAGAGAAATGGCACTAAGTGCTGCTGAACATCAAATGGACTGGGGCAGGGAAATAATGAATGAAGATTACAGAAAGGAACAGACAGCTGTACTGGGTGTGATAGTCTCAGCCCTTCAAAATGCAGCCAGCCCACTTTTTATATATGAGAAGCAAAGCTTTCTTGAATCCTTAAGGTTGCCTGTCTTAGAATTAAGTATTAGAATTTCTGGTCCAGCAGATTAACATACCGACTGCAGCAAGATGGAAGTGAGTCAGTCTTCAAGTATTTCTGCACCTAAACAAACAGATTTTACTCAAGAAAGAAAAATATTTTTCACTTCCATTATAAATGGCAGGGATGTGGTGGCTGAGCTCTACCTACATCATAAGCCAGGGATCTGTCATTGGAATGGGACTAGGGTTACTATGCACACTTTTATCTTGGAGCTAGTCCCAGTGAGCTCAGTAGGACTCACTTCCTAAACATGCATAGGATCGCTCTACATGAAGTGCAAACAGGGCATCCTTCACCAGCCTGGTGCTCGCCAGATGTTTTGGACTACAACTCCCACCAGGCCTGAGCAGCACATGCTGACTGGGGCTGATGGGAGTTGTAGTCCAAAATATATGAACAGCACCAGGTTGGTGATGGCTGAAATAGTGTGGAAAACATGGGACCAGATCCAAGTGGCATTTGAGGTCACACATATCAGGCAGCTGTCCATCACTTTTGTACAAACATAAGGTGCATCACATGCAGTCTGGAAAAAACAATGAGTAAGGCTCATTGTACCCACATATATTTAAAAGAAACACAAATCCTGAAATATTCCAGGGACATCATCAACCCAAGAGTTCCATTGAACTCACCAATAATCCTTGGCTGTTACATTTATCCCGATGCAGTTACAGCAAACAACATTTTCAAGAACTTCAGAACTCGAGATGCTCAGCATTGCTGAGTCTAAACAAACAGCATTGATTAACATTCTCTTTCTCTCGTCTGAGCTATTTTGCTTCAGAGACGTCACTGTTAAAGTTAATAGCTTAACAGCAAACCACATTTAAGGGAATGCCTGGCATTAACAGTTCCAGGCCCCAAACGAGATGCTTTGTGGTCAATTAAGCAATGCATATTATATCATATAGAGGCATGACTAATACTTGAGGATTAGTGCAAATCCCTTTCACTCATGCGCTTCCTGCTAAAATATGTATTCCTGCCCTACCATACCACTAAGATGGGCATCAGCAAAGATAGGCAGTGTAGGCTGCAAACAACCCTCTGCATACTTACTGAGGAGCAAGTCCAATAGAACTCAGTGTGAGTTACTTCCAGGTAAGGTTTGGCCTTTTAGAGACATCAGATGGTTACAACGGAGATAAGCCTCTTAAGAACACTAGAGAAAAACCCTTTCCAGGCAATCAGCTTAGAGTACAATAAATGCACAGACACTACTCATTTATTGCATGGGATTAAGACATAATGATACTGAGCATTAGTATAGTACTGTTGAGTATTGAAAAAGTTTCATATCCTACCTTAACAATCTTTTCAACGGGCAGGTAAGGTAAGTCCATATTTTTATCTTCATATTGCATCTGGTCCAAATGCAGCATCCAGAATGGCTTTTAGTGTTTGCTTCTCAGAACATATCACACTGACTTGGTTTGTATTGGCTTCTGATTCATATAAGGGCAAAATCCCAAGAGCTGCTGGCTATTATTGCTAAACCCCTAAATGGCTTGAGACCAGGTTATCTGAAGGGCCCCCTACTCCCACAGGAACCTGACTGTGCATTTCATTCAACACCTGTGGCTCCATCTTTGAAGGTGCATTTGGTGAGGACACCAAAGGGAACCTTCTTGGTAATGCAAGAGATTCTGGAACTTCTTCCTGATAGATATTTGGTTGGCCCCCTCCCTCTTGAGTTTGAAACCAGTTGTTGGGAATCACAGCTGGGGAGAGCCCTGTTGTGCTCAGGGTCTGCTTGAAGGTTTTCGACAGGCATCTGGTTGGCCACTGTGAGAACAGACTGCTGGAGAGCATGGATGTGGAGCCTGATGCAGCAGACTTTTCTGATGTTCTTAGCAGGGTTGCAAAGGCTTAAAAAAAAAAAAGAAATCTGCACCTTTAGTATGTTTTAATCTCTTGTTGTGACAAAGTATCTTTAAACTGACCCAGCTTTATGCCTCATTCTAGCTGCTGTTTTAATTATTTAATTATTCCAGTTTTTATCTCATTGTTTTTATCGTATGTTTGTGTTGGGAGCTTTTTTTGAGAATCAAAATGCAAGGTAGGCATTTTCTAAAATAATTATTTTTTCCTCCCAGGAGCACTGTGGTCACATGCACAGCATTCTTCAAAGCCAGAACTGGATTTGGTGTTTAGAAGGGCTCATTTTTGAGCCTCTAGTTTTAACATTGGTAAAGAGCCTTTCTTAACCTGACATCACTATTTAGGCTCTCAGTGCATCTGCACCTGGGGTTCTGCTTTAGGATAGACAGAGAATGGTTCCTCTGCTTGAGGAAGCCTGAAAGTCTTATCCAGGAAATCAGCACAGTCTCAGCATTACCTCAGAGTACAGGATTAATCTATGACAGAGAAGGTACCTGGCTAAGAAGTAGCTGAGATGTCCCAGAACCTGACACACCTCTCACACTCCACCTTTAAAGAACAGGGTGTGGCCATTCACCTATATGGTTCTTATCCCCATTGAGAACACTGTGCTCCCAAGTGTGTACTCCTGTGGGAATATGCATGGCTGAGTCTGTCTGCATTGGTGCAGACAGTGGCACCTCCTTGGCAAGAGGACCTGAGTCCAACCCTTGGCCTCTCCTTCTGTCTCTAATTCAGCCGGCCCTGCCAGCTCACCAGCTTCCTTTCCTGGCTACCGTGGAAACTTTGCTCTCAGAGGTTTGAGTGGAGACTGACTCAGGTGGCTCCTCCTCCCTCTTCTGTGCTGTCCAGCAACAGTGAGGTGGAACCCTCTCCCAAGTCACCACTTGAACTTTCCCGCTTCCAGCCTCTGCCTTCTCCTCCTCCTCTTCCTCCTCTGACAGATCCAACTACCCCCCCCTCTGTCCCAGTTGATGCCACAGGAACTAAGACCATAGATGTGGGGGTTAATTTGTGTTTTTATATTGTATTTTTATGTTGTGAACCACCCTGAGATATATGGATGAAGGGCAGTATACAAATTTAATATAAACAAACAAACAAAAATGTGCAAATGGGTAACTGAGATATTGTAAATGGGTCATTGGCAACAGGTTTCTTGTGGGATTTTCACTGGAAAGGGTAAAGCAGGATTAAATCAGGGAAATAATGCCGGCTGGCATTTTCATGCTGACAACGCCATGCAGATGGTGCAAAAAAATTGCATGCATGAGGAACACTGACCTCACCAGAACACCTATCTAGACAAACTGTACTTTCTGTGTATAAGACTATGTTTTTTTACTCTAAAATAATGTTTAAAATATGGGCTCATCTTATACACAGATAGTATCTCCCCCCATTTTCTTAAATCGGAGTCCCCCAAAATAGGGGACGTCTTATACATGGGGGCGTCTTATAGACGGAAAAATACGGTACTCAGAAACTGAGTGTTCATGTTAGGGTACCAATTGGACAGTGCCTGTATGAACTCACAAATGATGTCTCCCCATCCACTATATGGCTATGTAATACTGCACTAGTACAGTGGTTAAGTACTTAATTTGTTCTGGAGGTCCATTCTTAACCTGAAACTGTTCTTAACCTGAAGCACCACTTTAGCTAATGGGGCCTCCCGCTGCTGCCACGCCGCCGGAGCACGATTTCTGTTCTCATCCTGAAGCAAAGTTCTTAACCTGAAGCACTATTTCTGGGTTAGCGGAGTCTGTAACCTGAAGCGTATGTAACCGGAAGCATATGTAACCCGAGGTACCACTGTACCTCTGACTGGGAACTGCAGTGTGTGTTGTTTCAAAAATATCCATGCTGAGGTTGGTGTTTTTTTTAATAGCACACAAAACTACTCAAGTTCAGCTGAGCTTTGGAGCTGCCTTTCCAGAACCAGATTTGTTGTTGGTGATACGAAGTGACTGAAATGACCTGCTTGCACTCCATCCATCAAACACCTGGACAGGGAGCTTTCCACACAGTGATCAAAGCATGGCTTGCTGTGTTGATATATTGGCGAACCTATATGGGGCTGAGCACTGGAGAGTGATAGACAAAGAGGGTTTGCTGACTACAGACAGGCACATCTGTTTCAGGCTGACTTTCCAGATGAAGGCCGTCAATAATCAGAGCATACACGATCAGAACTGAAAAGGTTCAGATGATTTGTGCTCTCTGCTCAGTGTCTCTGCCACATGCAGTACTACCTAGTTTGGCAGGAGCCTCCTGTATAAATAAACATGCACACACCTTTCTGTAAATGGCACACCCTTCTAATTTGCAAATCACCTGAAGGCTTCCTGCCAGCCCAGTCTCTTAAACAAAGCACAGGCACCTTTATAGTGCCATATGTCATGGCTTGTGACACTGTCAGAAATCAGAGCACTGTATCCTAGGCAAAGATAACAAAGACCAAGTTGGCGGGGGGGACAGAGATGTGCAAGCAAAAAGACATGTGTGATGAGGAAAACAACAGAGCTGCCAACTTTTTAACTAGCCATGGTATCATCTAGATTTGCATATATCTTGGTATTTTCTTGCATTCTGAGTTGCCCTTAACAGTAGCAGCCAACTGGTTAAAAAGTTCACTGCATTTTCTGCCCCCCCCCCACTGCAAAAGAGTTTGCAGAACTTCAAAGCACCAAATGCCCCGATACCATTTGTAATGTCAGGTGACTGACCACTGGGCAGCCCTGCCCACCCATCAAATTTGGGCTGTGAGGCAGATCCTGATAAGGTAAATTGAGGGAAAATGTAGACCCAGAGCTCCATTCAGTGCCCCTGCTGGGCTGCTTTCCAGTAGAGTGGGCCCACAGTTCCAGTGGACTGCTTTACCAAGGCCTCCAAAACTTATCCCTGGGCTTGATATAAAGGAGTATTTGCAGGCCGAAAAAATGAGGGAGCAGCAAGGAAGATGAATCCCCTTCATGAGTTATTTTCCTATTTCCAGTTGCCTCCAAGCTACTTTCTTCTCCATAGGTTTCCAGATATTTATTTATAAGGGTACATTCACAGATTTAATCCAGTCAAGGTGATGCAGGGGGAGAAATTGAGAACAAATTGGGATGGAAAATCAGCCAGTGGGACACCAACATACCCTCCAACATGCTGAGTCCCAAAACTGGGATGTGTGTCTTCCCATCCATGTTCCTGAATAAATCATGTGTTCATGGAGTCCTACAAACAAGCTATTTTCAGGGCTGTGCTCTCACAGCACCCCAAGATGTGTGTTTTGGGGCATTGCATGAGATCGTCGCCCTCCAAAAAGAGCTTTCTTCAAGGCAATATCTCAGTGTGAAATCACAGCATCCCAAATGGCTGCCATGCTCTTGCAGGAAAAAGCAGGATGTCCTGGTTTTTCCGGGACACTTTTGGGATATGCACCAATGTCATTCCTCCACTCAAAGAAACACACAGAAACACCTGTTGGGACTTTGTTGCACTGATTTGCATGTAATGTGTAGTTTGTCCTTGATCCTCATACAACAGGCTGCTACTACATTTTTATGCTGTTAACTGCCCTATGATCTTTGAACTAAGGGTGGTATAGAAATTTAATATGTAAATTAAATTAATAAATACCACTGACAAAGTTCCAGCACTTAAGGCCCATCCATAGGGGCCTTCCATTGGGGATTATTCAGTTATTTTATAAAGGCTATTAATGCTGCGGTTACATGTTTATGAAGGCCATGAAATGATTTGCCAGTTGGAATTAGGCAGCAATTTGTATGAGAAACTGGCAGTGGTGTGAAAGGCAGCCATGGTTGATGGTTCCCTATGGGTACCAACAAGCTAGGGAAATTCAAGCATCTTTCAAGGCCATCTCTCAGTCAACCCTTGAGTGTGAGGTAAGTTTCATGTTCTTATTAATTTCATTAGAATATGATTGGTACTGGCTATCAGAGTGTTAGGCAACCAATCACGGGCCTTACCTCCTAGCAGAAATGGTGGGAAAATTGACAACTTTTCACCTTCTGTAAGGATAACAAACATTTGCTCTCGCCTGGATTCCCTGAGACAGTCCAGATGGAATTGTAGATGATGGAGGTCGTGTCCCTATGGAGGGTACCTCCTGCTTCATACAGTAAACTTTGGAATCTACCCATTAATATGCCTTAATTTAAAACAAATAAGCAGATAGCCAAATTTGGTTCACACAGGCTCTGTGTTTGTGCAGCGTTTACAGCGTCAGGCTTCAGACAGCAGAAACTTCAGCCCTGGCCTTGGCTCAGCCTCCGCTCATATGAGGAATGTGAGACCTGATTGTGAAATCTGAGCTCAGCACTGAGAACCGCATTAGGTACCTTTCCTGTATCCTCTGTGAACACCCTTTTATATATATAACAAACAAAGCACATGTAAAACGATTCTTCACCGGCCCACATCCACACCCAGCTGACTACAGCATTTCCTAATTAGGTTATACTCAATCTTTATAATGGCCTGTTAGTAATAGATGTGGTACTAGAGGGTAATGATAATCTCCGTTGATATTATTCACTTCCCAGGAATGTAGGGCAGAAGCTGCTCTGCTGGCTTCAGCGGAGAACAATGGGAGAGAAGCGAACCAATAAAGCAGCTATGTCATCTTCTCTGGGCTGTGCAAATCCATGTTTGCTCTGTGATGTCTGACAAGCAGGAGGAGGCGGATAAAAATAATAACAATAATAGTTTGTAAAACCACCCTTCGCTGTGATGCCGCAAGAATTTGGGAAGCTCTTTAAAAAGTTCACCGACTCAGGCAATGAAGATCTGGAATTGCCTGCTGTATTAAGAGAGTTGGAAGTCATGAATGGCTTCCTCTTACGTTTTTACAATGAAAGCAAAAATGAGCTAATATAAATAATTGTGGGCTAAACCCCAAGAATATTTTTATTCCAAATTAAAGACAGCAAAGAGCCCCATTATTCATTCCAGATACCAAGTGCTTTCAATTTACCCATGAAATCAGTTGATACTGATAGTTCCTCTCAACACCTTGTAGAACTGGGCCCCCAGCATATTAAAGATGAGTGCATTTTTAAAAATTGTGCTTTCAAAACGTAACCAAAGGAAAATAGTCTGTTTACTGTTAATAAAGTTCTCCTGTGAGCCATCCAATATAAGAGGGACTTGTAATGGCGTTCCTAGCTTGTGTCTCAGTAAAAGGATCTGTTCCTTTATGCAGAGTTGGGGAAGTAATCAACAACCTTGCATCAAACATTCCTTGAAGATGTACAAAAATAGTACATCTTATGCAGGGCCGGATTAAGACTTAAGAGGCCCTAAGCACTTAAAAGGTTTTGTTGCCTCCATATATCACATCTAATTCAAAATTTAAACACTAATAAAACATTAACATTATTAATAAAACATTAATAAAATTCTATTTTTTGAAATGAAATGAAACCTTGGCACAGTAAAATGGAAAATGATGTTTGTTTTTGCATACTTCCACTATATTAATATCTGAAACATTTCCTCCTACTTTTTCTAATTGCAAAGTACTTGATCAGATCCTCAAAACTAACCTTCTGTAGTTTCTGTGGTGCCCCACTTCCCTTGAAGCCCAAAGCACGTACTTGTTTTGCTTAGCGGTTAATCTAGCCCTGGTCTTATGACTTATGCGGTCAGTCATTTTTGTGGAAGTGAGTATCAACTTGGAATGCTAGTTATAGGCAGAATCAAGCTGGGAATGTAGCATGATAGGCAAAGCACACCAAGGCTCCAATGAATAGTAATCAGATGCAGCGCATAGCTAAACAATGGAGCTTGCTCTCCCAGGAGACAGTAATAGCACTAAGTTGGTTGACTTTAAAAGATCAGACAAATTCATGGAGGACAGGTCTACCAGTGCCTACTAGCCTGATGGCTATGCTCTGTCTCCCTGGTTGGAGGCAGTAGATGTCTGAATACCAGTTGCTAGAAACTGCAGGGATGGGGACTGCTCATGTCCTTGCGTCCTGCTTGCAGGCTTCCCACAGGCATCTCGCTGGCTACTATGAGACCATGATGCTGGACTAGATGGGTCATGGACCTGATCCAGCAGGCTCTTCTTATGTTCTTAATACTGCTGGCAAGAAGGGCAAGGAGAGACTATCTACTCCACAACACTGCTGATTAATCCACACCATTCAGAATCTACACTGTGCCATAAGTGCAGGAACCAAGATGTTAAAGGTGCCTCTAGGACAAAAATGTAGCAATATACATGCAGATACTATAGGTTACAGAGAAAGCAGAGGTAAACCACACCCTAAAATGAGGACCGCCCAATCTACCCTGGCAAAACAGTATTCCCATTTCCAAATACGATAATTGGATCTGCATGTAAAAGTAAAACAAATCTATTCAATTTCCCAAGAAAACTACTATTTGAGTTTGACCCACATCCTAGGGCTCATCCCCCACTTTTGTTCCACATTTTCTAGGCACAGGTCCACACTTTCCCAGTCGGTGTCCAAGTGCTTTTTTATTTTTTGGGTCCCATCGCTTTCCCCAGGAAAACCCACTCTCTACTGCTGAATCAAAACAAATGGCAATTCAGGTTTTCCATGGATTGCCATTTGCTCCGATTCAACAGTAGAGAGTGGGTTTTCACCAGAAAAGTGCCAGGGCAAAGACAAAAGCTGTTGGAAATGGCCTGCAAAGCCCAGACCTGTGCCTAGAAATGTGGAGCAAGATAAGCGTGGATGAGCCCCCATAAACAGCCCAGTGTGCTTTGGCTTCCCCAGTATATGTATTTGCAGGAAAACACAACTGGCCGTTGCTTTTACAGGAAGACAGTGTCCACATTTTTCTTTCATTGACATAGTCGCCAAGCAGAAAAATAAATAAATCTTGAGCTGGAATTGCTTAGTGATAAATGTCACTACAAGTTAATTCCTCATTTTGGACCAAAACAATTTGGAGTTTGGTAGTTGTTATGCATACAAGAGATTCTGGAAGCAGAGTGATTGTAAAAGCAGCGAGAGAAACAGCCTAGGTCTCTGAATGCAGTTGATTCTTAGGGCATTCACATTCTCTGGAAATCGTGATTACATTCCAGAAGGGAACTGCACGTATAAAGCCAAGGATCACTTCTGCAACAGAACCATTTACTTTGAACAACATTTACTTGAAGCTACTCCTCCAAACCATCCCACACCTATTTGCCCTGCAATGGAAAGCTGTTCAGGAAGCAGCATGTCAACTTGCACTATTACTTGCAAAGGGGCAATATAACACCGCAGCTGGGTAAAGTCCAAGAATTTAATGTGCCAGAATGTTTGTACAGTAACATATTTTTCATTTAAGTTGCTCTGAATGTGAAAAGAAAAGCCAGTTTCCTTTTGGGCAAGCTACAAATTTCCTCCTTCTTCCATCTCTGTGGAAACAAAAAGGAAGATAATATCACTGAAAACTAAAGTCTCAGGAGATCAATGGCAATATAATGAGATTCTAAAACTGGGTTTATAGTCTGCCAAGAAAATTTTCAAGCTGTGCTCTAGGTATTCAGTTTAATATCCCTCTGTGAGAGTTCCCCACTACCATAATCAGAACTAACCACATTTATTTGGACTCACATTTAATAATTTCAAAAATTAAAAGAATGTAGATGAAATCCAGATTAGAATTTTCTCATTTTGAAAAGCAGTGGAACATACTTCCCACTCAGATAAATGATAACAACTTTTACGTACAATCTACGTATGCCAGTGTTCAACACTGCTTGGTCAACAATTAATAACATTTCCCCCCCAGTTAGCTTCTAAGCCATATCCCAATGCAATTTCCTCTAGGAAACTCAAGTGTTCTCATGCTCAGGGTTGCTATAACTGAGGATGATAAAGAATTTTTCACCAGGTCAAATCTGGATGGAACCCTGGTGAATTTTCGTCTTCCCCCTACAGTGCCCAGTTTGATTTGTTTCACAAGCAGAGCTTAGATTTCCAGGTGCCAGATAAAAAAATTATGAGTCAATGTCACTCTTGGTCTTGAGTCATCTGCAAGTTATCTGATCACTAAACTGCTTTCCTCTTGCTCTTTGCTTGCTTGGTTGGTCTGGGCTGTGTAGAGTAGACTGAATGATGGGCAGATGACCCAAAGAAGGTAGAAACAGATACCAAAAGAGAGGTGAGCCTCAAATGTGCTATGAAACCTTTTACTAGAGAAGAACTTTGCTAGGCCTGATGACAAATTATGACCACAATGTGTAACTCTTTATTAGAGGCAGTAGTCATTTCCTATCTCCTGCATGGGCTGTTTCACAGCATGTTTTCAGATTCATCTCTCCTTTTGTGGGATCTGGCTAGATCGGCCAACCTTTTGGCAGAAATTTAGAGCAGAGAGCTTTTGAGGATCTGCCAAGACCAAACAATCAACTCCATCTTATGAGAATGATGCCTACAACCCCTTTTATCAGATGTGGCCCCAGTAATCACTGCTTTGTTACCTTATAAGGCTGGGCAACTGCAATATGCTTTACAGGGCATGCCCTCTACAATGCAAATTTAAACTGGCTACAAAACCTATTTAATTTTCACGGAACTTTAAGAACGCCAATTCTCTTATGGTGCTGCAAGAGTGGTAATTAGAAGCACTGATGAGCTGAAGACCACCATTGTTCTTAATGTAATGAGCATTTTTCAAGTACTATAATATGCAGAAATGGCTTTTTAAAATAAATGGTAGTAGGTTTTATTGGAACCACAAACATTTCAAAGTGTGTGTCTCAAGTTTCCATGTATTATATCTCCACAGTAATGTCTGCTCTGGAAGTTGCACAGCAAAGTTGGCAAGCGTATAGTCTGAAGCTTGCATATTTCCCCTGTTAAAGTACATAAACTGGAAGTGTGAGGCACTCATGCATCTGCTTGCTGGTATTTCTGGTAAAGCACAGTGTGTCAATAAAATTATTTGCATACAACTTAAGTTCTCTGATTTCCCTAGCTGGAAACGAAGGAATTTGTATTATAGAGATGAATTGTTCTTTGATTATTTGCAAGCTCAAGGTGGCACCAAGTACCGCATACTGTCTTTAGACAAGGGAAAGTACCTGAAAAAAGATAACATTCATGCCTCTTTATCTGCAATTCCATACTTTTACCCTCCGGGCACAATTTAAGGTTCTTTTCCTTTAACCTCTAACATCATTACTGACTGAAACTCAACATTCACTAACTGACTCCTCCCTTGCATCATATCAATATGAATTCAGGAACCTATTTCCTTAAAGTTTTATCAGCTGTGCAGCAGCTGAAAACAACTAGATTATGTAGAGAGGAATTCTTGGTGGCTGCTCCAGGAAGATCAAAGCCCAATATGTCTTTTGGGGGCGTTGTTAATCTTTCCCTTTTAGAAAGAAAGATTTTTACAGGCTGTGGTTAAACTGTTAGATGGCTGGGCATTTTGGCACCTAATATGTATTACATGTTTGAACTGATTTTAGAAGACCCTAATTTATTTTCCAGTGTATTTTATATTAACGGGACATTTTACACTGTTGTTTTTTATAATCTGTATTTTTTTGGGTTGGATATATATCAATACACACACACACACACACACACACACACACACACACACACACACACACACATATATATATATATATATATATATATATATATATATATATATGCAGGCCTTGGTGTTTTCGGGTATCTTCCCGTGTAAGAGTTGGGGTGTCTAGGCGACGTTTCGACGAGGTCTCACTCGTCATCTTCAGGCTGGTGCTTTCGGCTTCTTGTTACTAGAACAGAGCAGGATCTCAGTGTTTGAGTTCCTATAAATACTGTTGAGGGGGTGTGGTGTATAGCCTCCAACGTTCTGGGCAGAGAGGAAGTTCCCAGGTTATTGTGCCTTTTCTTCTTTTGTTCATTAATTACTTGAGGGATATCTTGAGTGATTTCTTGAGTGATATTCTGAGTACCACTTAGGAGGGTCATTAGGTGTGGATTAGTTGCTAAAGCTTTCGTGTCTTGACCTCTTGAGCTTGTGAAGAGTTTTTCTGAGTTTTTCTGAGAAGAGTTTTTCTGAGAAGATGGCTGTACTGCACTTAGTTGTGCTCTGGCTTGGCTTCGTGTATAGGGGCGAGCTGTGGTTTTGTGCCCTGTGCCAGCCAGATCTGTGTAGGGATTGCAGGGGGGTGCAGCATCCGGAGGTGCCACTATGGTTTGGCTACTGGATGGTATCTGTAATTTATCTGTGGAGAGGGTCTGGGTTTGGGTCTGGTGTGGTTGATTGGAGATGGCGTTCTGTGTGCCTCTGGTTCTGGTGTCGGTTTTTGTGGGGAGGGCTAATTTCCAGATGTCTGGCAGGCGGGACGTGTCGTCACGCTTGTTCATGTTGTGAGGGTGTTTCTCTATCTCGATGGCTTCCATGATTATTCTCTTGTGGTGATGTTCCATGTTAAAGAGCAATTTGGAATCTGCAAAATTAATTTCGTGTCCTGTTTCTTTCATGTGTTGGTAAAGAGAGGAAGTTTTTTCTTCTTTTTTGACGGCATTCTTGTGTTCTGCGATACGTGCATTTATTCGTCTGTTTGTTTGTCCAATGTACGTGGCTGGGCAGACTTTGCAGGGTATTTCATAGACCCCTTGGTTTTCTAACTGGATTTTATCTTTTGGGTTTCTGAGGATATTGGCTATTTTTTGGTTGGTGCAAAAGGCTGTTTTGATATTGTGTTTATGGAGGATTTTGCTAATTTTATCTGTGGTGCCCTTGATATAAGGAAGGAGGGCCATGCCATTGTTTTCTTCTGTGTCTTGGTTTTTGGGGGGTGTTTCTTTTTGGATTAGCTTCGTAACCCTGTTTTGCTGGTATCCGTTGGCGATTAACACATTTGAGAGATTCTGTAACTCAGTTGTCAAGTGGTCTTCGTCAGCCAGGCGTTTGGTTCTGGAGATGAGAGTCTTGGCTACGGAGTTTATTTGTGCAGGGTGGTGGTGTGATTGTGCATGTAAGTAGCGGTTGGTGTGTGTTTTTTTCCGGTAGATAGTGTGTCCTAGGGAGCCATCAGGTTTTTTGTAGATTAGGACGTCAAGGAAGGGAAGTTGGTTGTTGGCTTCTATTTCCATAGTGAATTGTATTTTGGGGTGTAGGCTGTTGAGATGTGTGAGGAAGCTATCTAGTTTTTCCTTCCCGTGTGGCCAAATTACAAAGGTGTCGTAATTTGGCCACACGGGAAGGAAAAACTAGATAGCTTCCTCACACATCTCAACAGCCTACACCCCAAAATACAACTCACTATGGAAATAGAAGCCAACAACCAACTTCCCTTCCTTGACGTCCTAATCTACAAACCTGATGTCCTAGGGAGCCATCAGGTTTTTTGTAGATTAGGACGTCAAGGAAGGGAAGTTGGTTGTTGGCTTCTATTTCCATAGTGAATTGTATTTTGGGGTGTAGGCTGTTGAGATGTGTGAGGAAGCTATCTAGTTTTTCCTTCCCGTGTGGCCAAATTACAAAGGTGTCGTAATTTGGCCACACGGGAAGGAAAAACTAGATAGCTTCCTCACACATCTCAACAGCCTACACCCCAAAATACAACTCACTATGGAAATAGAAGCCAACAACCAACTTCCCTTCCTTGACGTCCTAATCTACAAAAAACCTGATGGCTCCCTAGGACACACTATCTACCGGAAAAAAAACACACACCAACCGCTACTTACATGCACAATCACACCACCACCCTGCACAAATAAACTCCGTAGCCAAGACTCTCATCTCCAGAACCAAACGCCTGGCTGACGAAGACCACTTGACAACTGAGTTACAGAATCTCTCAAATGTGTTAATCGCCAACGGATACCAGCAAAACAGGGTTACGAAGCTAATCCAAAAAGAAACACCCCCCAAAAACCAAGACACAGAAGAAAACAATGGCATGGCCCTCCTTCCTTATATCAAGGGCACCACAGATAAAATTAGCAAAATCCTCCATAAACACAATATCAAAACAGCCTTTTGCACCAACCAAAAAATAGCCAATATCCTCAGAAACCCAAAAGATAAAATCCAGTTAGAAAACCAAGGGGTCTATGAAATACCCTGCAAAGTCTGCCCAGCCACGTACATTGGACAAACAAACAGACGAATAAATGCACGTATCGCAGAACACAAGAATGCCGTCAAAAAAGAAGAAAAAACTTCCTCTCTTTACCAACACATGAAAGAAACAGGACACGAAATTAATTTTGCAGATTCCAAATTGCTCTTTAACATGGAACATCACCACAAGAGAATAATCATGGAAGCCATCGAGATAGAGAAACACCCTCACAACATGAACAAGCGTGACGACACGTCCCGCCTGCCAGACATCTGGAAATTAGCCCTCCCCACAAAAACCGACACCAGAACCAGAGGCACACAGAACGCCATCTCCAATCAACCACACCAGACCCAAACCCAGACCCTCTCCACAGATAAATTACAGATACCATCCAGTAGCCAAACCATAGTGGCACCTCCGGATGCTGCACCCCCCTGCAATCCCTACACAGATCTGGCTGGCACAGGGCACAAAACCACAGCTCGCCCCTATACACGAAGCCAAGCCAGAGCACAACTAAGTGCAGTACAGCCATCTTCTCAGAAAAACTCTTCTCAGAAAAACTCAGAAAAAAACTCTTCACAAGCTCAAGAGGTCAAGACACGAAAGCTTTAGCAACTAATCCACACCTAATGACCCTCCTAAGTGGTACTCAGAATATCACTCAAGAAATCACTCAAGATATCCCTCAAGTAATTAATGAACAAAAGAAGAAAAGGCACAATAACCTGGGAACTTCCTCTCTGCCCAGAACGTTGGAGGCTATACACCACACCCCCTCAACAGTATTTATAGGAACTCAAACACTGAGATCCTGCTCTGTTCTAGTAACAAGAAGCCGAAAGCACCAGCCTGAAGATGACGAGTGAGACCTCGTCGAAACGTCGCCTAGACACCCCAACTCTTACACGGGAAGATACCCGAAAACACCAAGGCCTGCATTCCTGTACCCGTGAAAATCTACGAAAGCATATATATATATATATATATATATATATATATATATATATATATATATATATAAAGGGGATGTAAAGTTTTATGTACATGTGTATGTTTAGGGAAGGGTCATAGCTCTGTGATATAACATCTGCTTTGAATGCAGAAGGTCCCAGGTTCAATACCCAACATCTCCAAGTAGTGCTGAGAAAGAGTCTTTCATAGAATTGTAGAGTTGGAAGGGACCCCAAGGGTCATCTAGTCCAACCCCCTGCAATGCAGGAATCTCAGCTAAAGCATCCATGACAGATGGCCATCCAACCTCTGCTTAAAAACCTCCAAGGAAGGAGAGTCCACAACTTCCCAAGGGAGACCATTCCACTGACAAACAGCTCTTACTGTCAGAACGTTTTTCCATATGTTTAGCTGGAATCTCTTTATTGTAACTTGTGGCCATTGGTTCGAGTCTACCCTCCAGAGCAAGAGAAAACAAGCTTGCTCTGTCTTCAATGTGACAGCCCTTGAGATATTTGAAGATGGCTATCATATCTCCCCAGAAGCCCTGGAGAGCCACTGCCAGCCAGTGTAGACAATGTTAAGCTAGATTTGGAATAAGGCATCTTCCTATTTAAAATCTGTTTTTATGTCTGTAAGGTGTATATGTGCATGTGTGCTTGTGCTTAAGGTTTGCACTTGGCATACATACATTATGTGAAAATATTTATCAAAAATGCGTTGGTCTAAGTAAGGTCTGTAACATATTTCATATTTGCAATCCATTTACATTTGATACTAGGCTATCATCAGTGCCAAATGTAACATATTTTGAAAAGCGAGCCTTTAATAAAACTGTCAAAAGTGTACTGTTAAGTCCAAGTGACTGCCAACAGAAACTTCTGAAAGGATGTCATTGGAAGGAAAGAAACAATGCTGGGTTTAGAAGTATCCATGGTACTTGTAAAAGTTTCTAACATTATTTATGGATTTCCTATCCACTGACCAGCTAGATTGCCAACAACTGTTCTTGTTGTTCTTTAACGTTCAGTTAAAACCATTGTTACTCCTCTTAAATTGACAGGACATTTCCTTTGTTTGGCATTTGAAGGGGGCGGGAGGGGGAAGGCTTGGACATATATCTGAAATATATCCATAGAGACAAGAATGTTTATAGAATCGCATGTGTCAAAACCTTGATTCAGCATTAACTACATTACTCTTGTGAATGCCTTTTCATAAAGCGTGCCTCCAATAAACACAGAGAATGTGTTTTAAAATTCCCCATCAGCACTGTTTCCCTGCCATATCTTTTGTTGAGCTACATTTGCCCACAATACAAGCCAAAAAACATACTAGAAAGCAGCAGTTAGACCAGGGCTAGGCAACCTAAGGCCCGTGGGCCGGATGCGGCCCAACTGCCTTCTCAAACCCGCCCACAGACGGTCTGGGAATCAGCATGGTTTTTACATGAGTAGAATGTGTCATTTTATTTAAAATGCATCTCTGGGTTATTTGTGGGGCCTGCCTGGTGTTTTTAAATGAGTAGAATGTGTGCTTTTATTTAGAATGTATCTCTGGGTAATTTGTGGGGTATAGGAATTCGTTCATTCCCCCCCCCCCATATAGCCTGGCCCACCACATGGTCTGAGGGACGGTGGACTGGCCCACGGCTGAAAAAGGTTGCTGACCCCTGAGTTAGACCTTTGTTAAAGAGACCTACTTGAGAGAACCATTGTCATTTCTAAACTGCTGTTCCTGAGCAAGATTCCTGAGCCCATTGTATGAAAATTGTGTAAGGGCACAATCAGGGCCAGCTGCAGGTTTGAGAAGTTGGTGGGCCCTGGAAGTCTTACCTGGTGATAGCAGGTGGGCAGCACGGCAAAACAATACCAGGTTCATGGGTCTAAACACCATTTTGATTTCCTATAATGCCCCCCCCCCAGTAGCGTCCTTCTGGGGCACTGTGGGAAATTAAAATAGTAGTTTGACTCAACTGCCCAGTTCCACTGAGAGTTCCAGGCACAGAATACATTAAGAGGACTCAGGGCAATAAGGCTGGATGCTGACCTCAGCTCTGGGCAGTAGCATTGCGTGGGTGGCCAGCGCCCAAGACAAAGGAAGTATCCTAGGCACTGCCCACCAATAGTTGGAACGAAGGGGCAGCCCCCTACTCATGTGGCAGCCCCCGTGAGTGGACAGCCCGGCAGAGAGCGGGACAGAGAATTGGTCGGGAACAGGTATCTTTCTAAAGCCCTACAGAGGGTGTCCTAGCAACTGGCCATCAAATCCGCTCCTCAGTCCACCCACATAAACATTGGGAGATTTTCTCTGCGAGGAGGAGGGAACACTATTTTTATTTATTATTACTTCTTTCTTTCTTTCTTTCTTTCTTTCTTTGAAAATATGCTCCCCTAAGAATTTTGTGCACAGGGCAACCACCCCGTGGCCCTGCCCATGCTACGCCACTGGCTCTGGGTATGAAACCTGAAGAACGAAGGAAGGAAGGAAGGAAGGAAGGAAGGAAGGAAGGAAGGAAGGAAGGAAGGTAAAAGGTAAAGGGACCCCTGACCGTTAGGTCTAGTCGTGGACGAATCCTGGGTCGCGGCGCTCATCTCGCTTTACTGGCCGAGGGAGCCAGCGTACAGCTTCCGGGTCATGTGGCCAGCATGACTAAGCCACTTCTGGTGAACCAGAGCAGCACACGGAAATGCCATTTACCTTCCCGCTGGAGCGGTACCTATTTATCTACTTGCACTTTGACGTGCTTTCGAACTGCTAGGTTGGCAAGAGCTGGGACCGAACAACGGGAGCTCACCGCGTCAGGGGGATTCGAACCACCACCCTTCTGATCGCCAAGCCCTAGGCTCTGTGGGTTTAACAGAGCAAATAACACTGAAGGTCTTTTCGAGGATTTGCCATGAGTTCACTGAGTGGACAGCCAGAGCTTTCTCAAGTGCCTGATCTGTATATAGAGGCAGCAAAGAGACAAAAAACAAAACCCCATTCGCACTTAAAATATCACAGTGTATAAGCATTTCTCGCCGCCCCCTTATATTGGAGATTGTGTGGGTGGAAATTGTAATTCATGAAGTAGTCTTTTCCTTTCTTTTTTTGCAACATCTGGTAATAGCACCCAGTAAAAGCAAAGTTGATAAATAAATAATGATGGCTGGGGTCATGCCATTATTTATTTATTCATTTTTGGTTATTTTTATACTGTCGGTGCAAAGGCTCAAGGTGCTTCACACACACAAATACAAATGGAGAAACAGGGCGGTAGCAAGATGCTTAAAGCTAAGTCTCCAGTATGACTGTGATTCCTGTTTGATTGTCAGGAGTCAGCTAGAAGGAATCCTTAAATTGTCATGGGATAATGTGTCAGGACAAGCAGGTTTACTAAACTTTCCCTCCCTCTAATCCATTTTAATTTGCAATTTGCATCACTGCAGAAGAAGAGACTTCTGCAGAACAGGAAGCGGTATGTCCGTTTCCCCAGCCACTCTGGGCGGCTTACAGCACATGAAAAATGTAAAACATCAGACATTAACCTCACATCTCTTGGTCATTTTAAGAGGGCACCAATAAAAAAATCTCATGCTTCTTGTGTGAAGCAGTAAGCACAGTTACATGTCACCCATCAAGCAATTTCAAATACTATACTTCATTACATATCACCTGTTGGTATATAGACCCCTCAACAGCTTAAGGGATTGCCTTGCCCCATTTATATTTGCCCTTTTTATCGTATGACTGGATAAGCACTTTATAGGAATGTTGTCCATTGTACTTTGTTCTCATTGTTACCTGATTTTTAACTGATTTTAGATGTATTTTGTGGTACTGCAAGACACTTCAAAACATTTTGGTAAAAAGTGGTTAATAAATGCAATAAATAATAGCAATAATATCTGCTTGATGTTTACGTTCAGGTCAGAGTAGCACTATTAAAAGGGTGTCACATATGTTCACCTTGAGAACAAGACAGAGGGCATTTATTGTGTCTATGTCTAAGTTTTGGCCAAAGACTGTTAAGCAAGTACAACTAGAACGTTGTTCAGATGCCTCAGTTTGTACAGAGCTTTTCTGTGCTATAGCACAACTATTGTTTATTGTGTATTATTGTCAAGATGCTAAATATTTTTTGCTGTTTTATGAGTGTACTGTATTGTTCTAGACACTTTGCTTATTGTGTGGCATATAAGCCTAGGAGCAAGGTGTGAGGAACCTTTGCCCCCCACATGTTGCTGAACTCTATCATTCCTGGTCATGGGCCATGCTTGCTGGGGCTGATGGGAATTGTAGTTCGTCAACATCTGGTTATAGTTGTTCAATGCTATCAAATAGCAAATGGCAGAATGGATGGCCTTATGAAACCTAAGAAATCCACTGATTCAGATCTTATCAGATGTGCAGAAAATCCAGAAGACAGATTTCACCTAACCTGCGCAACATGCAGTGGCGTAGCGTGGGGGGTGCAGGGGGGGCCGGCCGCACTGGGCGCAACATCTGGGGGTTAGGGTTAGGGGGCGCAAATCCACGGGTTAGGGGGCGCAAATTACTTGCCTTGCCCCGGGTGCTGACATCCCACGCTACGCCACTGGCAACATGTAGGCCCTACAAGATGGGTGGCCAACTGTCATGGAAGCTTTAGTTGAGGTTCCAGCATTGCAAGGGATTTTACTAGATGACCCTCAGGGGTCTCCTTCCAACTCTACAATTCTATGCTTCTGATACCCTTCTTAGCAAGGCCACAACTGCTCACTCCTAGAGGTAGGTGGCAGGTTTTGCCCTCACTGTCGCATTGCCCACAAGTGCATGGATTTACCATTCGCCAGGAACGAATGACGTCGCTAGCCCACAGCTGCGTGGCCAATGACACCATCCTATTTTCCCACGGACGCATTGCCGCGCTGCGCCCCTTGCCCGCTGCCCAGGTAGCCCCTGACACACACGCAGGACCTCGCGTCGCCCCTCAGAGGCGGCAGCTGCTTTGTGGGTGGGGGGGGGAGCCCTGAAAAGAGGCTCAACCTGCTCAGGCGAGCCTCTGAGCGGGAAGTCTTCCGGGTCTCTTCGGGCTGGCGGTGCCAAAGCTGCTGCTGACGGGGCTGGAAGAGCCACTCACCGTCGCCCGCTTGCTGCTGCGGGCTGCCTCCCTTTCGTCCTCGCTTGGCTGGCGTCGTGCTGGAAGAGGCAGCATTTTCCCGTCAGGGGGCGACGTGAGGAGGAGGAGGAGGCGGCGGCAGCACGGAGGGGCGGGTGCTATGGGTGACAGGCGGTCACAGGTGCCGCGGCCGCCTCTTGAGTCGGATGAGAGGCGCCTCCGCGCCCCAACCAGCTGCCGCCGCTGCTCCCCTCCCTCCACCCTGCGCGCTGCTGCTGCTTCAGCCGTCAGCCAAGGGCAGCTCTTCCGAGGCGGCGCGTGCAGGGACGGCAGCACGAGCCGAGCAGCTGCGCGCGAGGGAGCCGGGGAGAGAGACTCGCGCCTGGCAGAAACCAGTAAGTTGCTGCTCCTGCGAGCCGCTGTTTGCAACACGAGCAAGGGAACGGCTGGCGCTGCAGCCGCGGCGATCTGCTTACTTATTGTTTTATTTTGCATCTCCTCGCCCCGTGAAATCGTGGGGAGGGCAGGAGCGGCGCGTTGCATGCGGGCTTGGATCGGCCCGGGCTGGAGTCGCGGAAGGGGTTGTCGCGAGGCCACGGCGACGACGACCGGCTGCTCTCGGCTTCGACACACGCGCAGCCCCCCCCCCCCCCTGCGTTTGGTCTTTTCTTTTTGGCTCAGGCAGCGGGGAGTGAGGATTGCGCGGGGAGCCGCCCAGCGCTGTAGGATGGCTCCTGCTTTGTGTGTGATGTCAGTGAACAGCGGAGTCGGAGATATAACGGGAGGGTTTTGCGAATGGTGGGGAGAGGTAAATGGGGGGAGGAGGGGTGTTAAGGTGACACAGGAGCCACTGGCAGGGCAGGCTCTGAAGCGCGTATAGCGGCTGCAACGTAGAGAACAGGCGCAGTCCAGCCTGGATAGCCTCGCAGAATGGACACCCCCGTATCGCAATGCAAATAGGGGGCCCTCTAGGGAGAGATTGCGCGCGATCTGCACATAATTTTAATGCGGCGTCTTTGAGAATGAGGGGAAGAGATCTGTGTCTCTTGTGTGTTAACGGGCAGAAAATCTCCCAAGCCGCCTTCTTACAAATTCTCTCCTGTGTAGAAATGGTCTGTAATTTCCAGGCGGAGCTTTACAGTGAATTGTGCCTGCTGTCCGTGAGCAGAATCGGTGCATAACCAGATATGAAATTCTAAAGCTGATCTACTGATAGCCACACACTGCATGATTATTTATTACACTTCTCATATCACTCTTCCTCTAAAGAGCTCAGGAAGATGTACATGGTTCTCTTGTCCCTCTCCTTTTATCCTCACAACAATCCTGCAAGGTAGTTTAGGCTGAAGGATGGTGGTGCACTGTCAAGGGGTGCTTATGTATTACAGTATTTCAGGACTTAGTATGGATTTGAACCTAGTTCTTGCTAGTCCTCAGCTGACATTCTAACCACCACTATGCCAGTTTTGCTTTTCTGATTTATTTATTTTTAATGTTGTGACAGTTCACATCATCAAGCTTGATACCAGGTACATTGACCAGTAGCTGCCCTGTTTTGTAAGCTTTTACATTCATCGAATGAATAAAAATCAATGTGCAGATCGCTCTTTAGCAAAAGCCAGGCGGGCAGGCATGCAACCCATTTTCATGTACCAATGTTGTCATTCATTAGCGCACACGTTAAAGGCAGAGCTCAAATAGGGACCTGGCTTCTTTCACAGTAGTAGCGTAGCTGCAAAACTAATGTTGCATGCTGGTTGTTTCTTTTTTAATTATTTTAAAACCCTGCAGATTTCGTTTTCTCTGAACCGTATCCAAATGTAAATTGCAAGTCTTTGCTTCAGGAGTCCATTGTATTTTCTTTTCTCTTTTTTTAATAAAAAAATCAATATTTTCAATTGTGCACTTTTGGATGAACCAATTTAAAAATAAAAGGTTGCTCTCTTGCTGAATTACTGCATCGTCAAGCAGCTGTGACCTTAATTGCCTTAAAGGAGATACAGAACAGAAAACCTGGAGTGAGTGCACAAATCCTGGAAGATAGGCTAGAAGTAGCCCTCACATGTGCACAACTACCATATTTCTCTTAAATCAGCTGACATTTATTTTTCCAGCCATGCTGTGGAGGTGGACATTAATTTGAGAGGACATGTTAAATGGAAAGGGGTGTTACCTTAACTCTGCTGTGCTTGCTCTGCCCTTTTCATAGAATCCTTAATTAGGTCTTTGCTTCCCTGTTTGCTGTTCTGTCAGCTGTAGCTTATGGACGTTTTTTGCATCTGAAGCTTAAATCAGGTGGTGCTTAAATTGGCCTCTAATATTAATGTAAAACATTAGCTATAATGTACACTTGATTTACCTTCCTTATTGTAGGATGGAATAACAGCATTTGTATGTGGTATACAAATAGTACTGAAGGGACTCATAAAACTTAAGTAGTGCCTTTCTGGATCAGAGCAGAAGCCCTGTGTTCAGTCTTCAACAGCAGCCAGCCAGATGTTCCTGGGAATCGAGAATCTCACCAAGAGGGCAAGATGGTCTCTACTGTTTGATCCCAGTTTCTGTTTTGCTGTTGGGTGTAATAGCCATTGATAGACCCATGGATTTGTGGGCTCCTTTAGAAATATTAGCATGCTAAATTGGGGTGTGGGTGGCGCTGTGGTCTAAACCACAGAGCCTAGGACTTGCCGATCAGAAGGTCGGCGGTTCGAATCCCCGCAATGGGGTGAGCTCCCGTTGCTCGGTCCCAGCTCCTGTCAGCCTAGCAGTTTAAAAGCACATCAAAATGCAAGTAGATAAATAGGTACCACTCTGGTGGGAAGGTAAACAGATTTCCATTCACTGCTCCGGTTCGCCAGAAGCAGCTTAGTCATGCTGGCCACATGACCCAGAAGCTGTACGCCGGCTCCCTTGGCCAGTAAAGCGAGATGAGCACCGCAACCCCAGAGTCATCCGCAACTGGACCTAACGGTCAGGGGTCCCTTTACCTTTAGAAATATTAAGCTGGTGGCCACCATAGCATCACTCTAGCTTGTTTGTTTGCTGGATTTAGAGCCCAGCCAATCCCAAGGACTCAGCGTCAATAATTATATTAATGTAATTTATCCATCCATATCCCTGTCCACCCAAACCCAATGTGAATAAAGCTTTCAATCTTACAACACTTCAGCTCAGAGTTTGGTGAGCTTCTTTGGAGGATGATCTCAAAGCTGTGTGGCCTGCCTTAGTATGACTCTTGTAGGCCCAGTTTGGCACTTGGCGTATTTTAGAGAGAGTTCCTGATTGGTCTTCGAGGACAGGGTAGGACCTAAGACTGCAGATAGTTTCCTAGGTTTGTGGGGCCCTGACCACTTAGTGAATCCTGTAAGTTAACTATGGGTTGCGGTGGAGTACTTATTTCCCTTTAATAGTCCTTTTTAGTGTCACATGTGAAAATTGTGATTTCCCTTAAAACTAGGTTTAGCCTCATTCTCTCCACAAATATATAGCTCCTTTTAGATGCTGTGTGCTTTACTATGTTAATTACAGTTGGGATACAGCTATTAAGTTGTTAGGGTGTCATCTTGTCAGAGTGTGTGTTAATTTCATTCATTCCATTCCCTTTGGCAGTTTTCCTACATTCACTCTCTATTCTTCACACTCTACTAGTAGGGCTTCCATTTATAGAGAGATGGCAAATACCGTATTTTTTGCTCTATAAGACTCACTTTTTCCCTCCTAAAAAGTAAGGGGAAATGTGCGTGCGTCTTATGGAGTGAATGCAGGCTGTGCAGCTATCCCAGAAGCCAGAACAGCAAGAGGGATTGCTGCTTTCACTGCACAACGATCCCTCTTGCTGTTCTGGCTTCTGAGATTCAGAGTATTTTTCTTCTTGTTTTCCTCCTCCAAAAACTAGGTGCGTCTTGTGGTCTGGTGCGTCTTATAGAGCGAAAAATACGGTATATCTGGTGCAATCAGGGAGTGGCATTTAGTTAGACACAGCTAGAAATGGGCTTTTAATGGAGTACTTGGGCAGGGAGTGTGTAAAAACTGGAGTCATTTGTTGTACCCATTTGTCCAAAATTCATCATTGTCCACTGTACAAGGAAACAGGATATTGTTCACAGAGAACAATAAGAAGCTTTAAGAAGTCTCTTAGTTTCTTGCTGCTTCACTGATTGTCTAGTAGTCTAAATTGATGCCATTTGGATTACTTGTTCTCACCAACTCCCAGTCTTTTTTACGCTTTGATCCTAAACACATTTGCTTGGAATAGAGGTCATCAGCCCCTCACAAGATGCTGTGTGTAGTATTCTCATGTTGCAATTTTGAATACAGCACACCGCTGCTAGAAAACCAGGAGGTTCATACAATTTGCAGTTATTGAGACATGTTGCAATAATAACCACAAGCTGCCTTCCTGCATACCTTTCTGCAAGTGTAACATATAAAAAGCAGGAGAGGAGTAGCAGTTGTAAAGCTAGGAATGTATGGTGAATGCTCTGTGTGAAGCCAGAAGAACTGGAGCATATCTCTACACTACAAGCTTATAGATGTCTTAAGTATCATTATTTTCCCCAAAGAATCTTGGCAACTGTAGCTCAGTGTGTGTGCCGGGAAGTACAGGAAGGAGGTTCCCACACAGTACTACAATTCCCAGAGCTTTCTTGAGACTGTAGTTCACATATGGCCAGCATTATTAATATAACAACCTCTTCGATCAGCAAACTTCATCATATTTCTGCTCCCTCCAGAAAGCTGGATTCTTTGAAATACATCAAGGTGGTCCAAAACCCACACACTACAGCAACCTTCACCATCCTGTGCCCTCCTGATGTTTTGGACTTTAGCTAGGGCTGGTGGGAGTTGTAGGCCAGAACATCTGGAAAGCACCCGGTTGGTGAAGGCGGCACTACACAAATCATCTTATGCTATGCAAAAGTGGAGATAGCATCACCCTGCTCTGCCCTACTTTCATAGTAATCCCCTTCCTATTAGGAATCTTGAGATGATCCCAGAACCTCCATAAAGGAAGGTCAAGGTCATAAAGCTGAGGTCAAGTGGGGCACGGATTGAATTTTATGCGCTTGTTGGAACAAGGAGGAAAGTTTGCACTCAGCCTGGGAGACAACCTTTTTATTTAACAACTCATCTGCTAGCCAGAGGCCACCAGGAATTCTGCACAAGCACTGAATGAGCTGGCAAGACATGGGACTCCATTTTCCTCCTCCAGGTTGCTTGGTTGAGAAAGGAAGGAAAGTGAATCCCTCAGTGCAGTCCCTTCTCTGCCAGCTCACTTGGGAGAATACACCTTTTGCTTTCTTTCTGTTTTACTAGCCTGTTAAGAGGCCAGTGACCTGGATTTTCATGCTGGATGTGGAGGAAAGGGATCCATGAAAATCCAGGATGCTAGCAGGCTCTTAGCAGGCAGGCTAGTAAAATATATTGCAGGCAAATAACTTTTGTGGACTCTTACACCAGATCCTGCATGCTAGTAGATCACAAGATCATGTCTGCAACACTCGTGATGAGAAGGCCAGACAACTGGGTCAAAAATGCCCTTCCTTGCCACTGGGTAAAGTGGATTAGTTTCAGGGATGAAAATGTTTTCTTCATTCTAGTTAGGCTGTTTATTCAGTGCTAGGGGAAGGTGACTCCTTCCATGACTCTTCATCATTTTAATATGACAGGGTCTATTACAACAGGAGATGAAAGGCAAAGGAGTTTACAGTCATTTTAAAGCTTGGGAGGTACTATCAATTATAGCAGTAGGCAAAGCAATTAACATGAATTTAAAAACATTAACTTGTAGGTAAGCCCTGCTCATCTAAATGGAACATCCTTTTAAAATAAGTATATTTGGGATGGCAGCCTTAGATGATTTTACGGTCAATTTCTTTTCTTGTTCCAAGTGTATCTACTTGAGTTTTGTTTAACAATCCTTGTCCTAAATTAGGATAGCACATTCTTGAAGTATATGGGGATAACTATTGGGTTGTGCATTTAAAACCTCTTGCTCAGGGCTGGTGCAGATGCAATACTGGCTCTCTCTCAACCAGCCAACTGGAAAATTAGGATTTCATTGCCCTTTCCCCCTTTAGCTTCTTCCTCATATGGACCAAATCCTTCATCCCACCTAAATCACAGCTAAAGGGCACAGCAAGAGTGCCCCTGTTAACCATGGTTGAAGCTAACCAGGTTCCCTCTTGAGCAGGGTTTGTTAACCAGCTACAAAGCCAGATTTTAAATCCTGGTGAAGCAGGATGCCTAACTTGCATTAAATGTGTTTCATGTCAGTGCTCTTATAGCCATTTATTGTAGTTATGGCAGGGGAGAGGAATTTTCCCAGTGAGGGAATGCCACTCGTCCGTCTGTCCTCTAAAGTGGTCTAGGTGGGAGCACATTTGTGATGGAGCCAGGGCAAAAAGGCCTCTTATTGCGCACCAGCAGACACATTCAATTGCCTCCTCCTGGTCTTAGAACTAGTGCCCAAACTTCTTTTCCCATTTACAGATTGGGATTAGCTGATTGTTGTGATGGGGGTGAGTAGGGATTTTTTGATCAGCTGCGATTGATTGGCAGTCCCCCCCCTTTTTTTTTTGCCTACTCCATACTGTAGAAGAACATGGTTGGAGCACTTAGAGGTGGGAGCTGAATAAATAGCTTCATTGGTTTGGTCACTTGTCAAGCGCGTGTGAGAAAGGGAAGAGGCTGGCACAAAGAGCACCCTGAGGCGCTTTTCGGGTGTATGGTTATTCCAAAGACTATCACTTTTCAGGTTGTGTGATTCATAGGGCAGGTTATAGATCAGTTTTGAGGCTAACCTATTTGGAGTTGTGGGGTCTAAGGGGTGTGAGTCAGGAAACCCTCCTTCTTCAGCTGAAGGAGTCGAGTGCAGTGAAGACGCAGTATTAAGGCCAACTTTTTCCCCTGCAGCACAGGCTCACCCAATCGTAATATGCCTAGCAGACTGATAAATAATATGGAATATTTCCCACGCATTGACTTCCTTCCCCTCTGAGTATCATAAGTTTACAACTTGTCATTAATAAAGTGGTATGTGTTTGAACTCACACCTTGTGTCTTGCCTGTTTATTTCTGGTATCCTCACAGAATGTACAATTTACTGGCCCTGTTTAATCATGTTTAAGAGACAGGCAGCATTTCACCTGCTCTGGTAACAACAAACAAACAAACAAACAAACAAGTTATTCAAAAAGAACAGTACAGAAGAGGAAGTGATGATCTACCCCAGCTAAACAACGGAAATGGAGTGGATATAATAAGTTTTAATCTGATGCCTCCATCATGGCCTACTGTAGGTAGATAATTATTGTTTCCCTAATATTATTTTCATCTTGATTCTAAGCATGTTTCCGTGAAATGAGTAAGTCCATTGATTTCAGAGGTTTTGCTTCCAAGAAAGTGTGCCTGGGATTGTGGTGTTGTCTTCCTTTCTTCAGTGATTTGATGCGAGTCTCACTAATTTCAGTAGAAATTGCTTCCAGATTGTCACACATCTGCACTTGAGGGATAGTAAAATTCTTCATGCCTCTCAGCAGGATGATATAGATGACAAAGCTACCCTGTGGTGAGAAATTTCACCTCAGAGTAGTTTATCTTTGTGGGAAGAGACTGAGAGACATCAACCACAAAAAGTAAAAATGGGGTATCAGAAAGTACCATTGGTGCTAAGATACCTTTCTCTTCAGAGGATTTCTTGGATACAATTTATATTCATGCTAAGGATGATTTCACATATGCTATAATATAAATTGATAACCAGAAAAGTATGAAACTGCTACCATCCCCTTGTTCATTCAAGCTGTTACCTCAAAATGGAAACTAATTGAATATTCGTATTACATATTAGCTATCACTTTTGATGGGTTTACTGTATATCTTTTCTGATAAGTTAGAACCTATTTAATTGTCTTAGTTTCCTCTGCTCAAGGAATTGTCAGGTTTCTTTGGGGATCCCTTGCAAAGACTTACAAGCAGTCTCAAATAACTTCATTTCCCAGGATTCCCTGAGGCAAGGTGTGACAATTAAACTGGTATAAATACTGTTGATGTGTATGGCGTAAAGTTGCATTTCAGATTATGGCTACCAGCCACCCAATCTGGAAATGGGGAGGAACCAAATCTGCATTGGCTTGTAGGCATAAGGTGCCCTATAAAATCTTAATAGGTTTCAATGCTCACCACACCATCTGTTTGTTCCTTGCTTCTATCCTAACTTTTCAGATCAACCTCCTGCACCTTCTTGACGGTACCATTCATGTCCCAGCCTTCAGTCAGCAAGGGCACATAGAGAGGCATTGCACGTGGCTGCTCTGTAATTGTAAAAATCTGTTCCCTTTAAAGCCCATCAAAATCCAAGTCCGGGTGCCATGTTGAATCGCTGGAAGGTTGATTTGTTTGGGCTGATACTGTCCTAGAAAGAAGAAGATTGATTTGTTTGGGCTGATGCTCTGCTAGAGAGGAGAAATGTGGCTAGATAACCGAACAAATAAACTGCTTCCAGGGCTCCCCCCTCCCTGCCTTTGGCATGTGGCTAGTGCTTATTATCTTAAGTCAGTGATGGCCAAACTTGGCCCTCCAGCTGTTTTTGGACTACAACTCCCATCATCCCTAGCTAACTGGACCAGTAGTCAGGGATGATGGGGATTGTAGTCCCAAAGCAGCCGGAGGGCCGAGTTTGGCCATCACTGTCTTAAGTGAAAGAACTCGATTTAGGCTTTTATGCCCACCTGTCATGGAAGTCCTTATTCTCAATCCTACGGATGTGCAGACAGGCTTGGTGGTAAGGGAAAGAATTCTCTACATACTCAGAGGCTTGGCGTTTATACTTAGCATATTCCCTGCCTCGTATTGCAAATATATTCTTTCATTGAACCCTGGCGATCCCTGCATGTGGCAAATTGCTTGAAAGGGTTTATTTTCCTAAACCTATTCTTTATCCTACAGGCAGCAGCTGTGGCACAATGTGTCTCCCCCACCCTCTTGCTGGTAGGCATGGAAGAATGCACCTCTCCATTCAGGGAGTTATGCTGTCTGAACTTCAGATACAAACCAACGCTAGAATTCTGATTTTGGAACAGAGTCTGACATATATCTGATACACATATCCAGACACATCTGGATATTTGGCTCTTAAAAGGAATTCTCAAATGTCACTCTCTATTACCAAGCTGGCATTTTACATGCGCTTTGTAAACTATATTATGTTTTACAGAAGAGGCAAATTTTTCTCTCTCTTCATGCATGTTTCACATATTGTTTGTATGGGAGTAACTGGATCTTCTCATCTAGGCCAGAGTTAATTTAGACTAAAATCGCTTTAAATTGCCTACCACAATTAGTCATTGACTATCATTTTGCATTTGATATAACCCCCTCTAGCTTTGCTATAAAATCAAATTAACTGTTGAGGGTAATATGGTTTAACTTAGATTCCTAAACTCCCTTTAATTCAATTTATTCTCTGAGGTGAACAAGCTAGAGCTGAGATGTTGTGGAAGACAAGAGACATATACTATTATTTTGTCTATGTTTTTCAGGATGCACATTCCATATACACAGTGAAGGGTCTGTTTTCAGTTAGAGATACCAAGAGCTGAGTAATCTTAGGATGTCTAGAATGCCTGCTGCCAGTGTTACTAATGATAAATTCCCAGTAGGGAGTTGTCTTTGCTGTCGGATTACCATTTACGTTTTCAAATTCTGATAATGAACTCTACTTTGGGCAAACAATCCATTGTGGGGCTTTGGTTACTATATTCTCAGCCCCACCCCCCAATAAAATTCTATTCAATTCTGCTAATAACTTTGTAGGTAGTGGTGATCAGTTCCCATTCCGGCCCATTCTCAAAGCCATATCGACTATGGCAGCTGCTGCATGAACTGACTTCCACATGCAGTCATGACCACATGAAGGCCAATGGCATGGCTTCATTTTCATTGACGTTGAGTTTGCATTGACAGGCTGCTAGTGTGGCTTATTAAGTGCTCAAGAGTAGTGTGCAAAAACCATAAGATGTTGTTGTTTTTTGCATAGCATTGGCCTTCAGTGACCCTCACTGAGCATGCGGCCAGCAGGAGAAAGTTAGTATGCCTTGTGGCCACTGTAATGGAGGTGGTTGTGACACTATGCTTCCACAGATGATGGCTAGAGGGACACAGGTGGCACTGTGGTCTAAACCACTGAGCCTCTTGGGCTTGCCAGTCAGAAGGTTGGCAGTTCGAATCCCCGCAACCCCATTGCTCTGTCCCAGCACCTGCCAACCTAGCAGTTCGAAAGCATTCCCTTGCAAGTAGATAAATAGGTACCACTGCAGCAGGAAGGTAAACGGGGATTCCGTGCATTCTGGTTTCCATCACAGTGTTCCGTTGCACCAGAAGCAGTTTAGTCATGCTGGCCACATGAACCGGAAAGCTGTCTGTGGACAAACGCTGATCCCTTGGCCTGAAAGTGAGATGAGCGCCACAACCCCATAGTCGCCTTTGACTGGACTTAACCGTCCAGGGGTCCTTTACCTTTTACAGATGATGGCTGTGGTCTCGAGTTTCATAGAGGTTTCACTGAGCACGTAGAGCTCTGTGGGGGCAGAGACTGATGATTAACCATGTAAGTGCTAGAAAAAATGTGCCTTGTGCACAATGATCCTAATTCTGAGGAGGCAATGATGATAAGAACGATGATAAGAATAATATAACAATGTGACATGTCAATTATGCAAACATCTGACTATAGTTATATCCAATCCCATTGCATGGTGGTAGAAAATTTTGTATATTTAAAAAGGAGTTGCTCTAAAATGTGACAGAATAGTAAGGATGTAGGAGAATCGTATCCCATAAAGATATGCAATACATGATAGACGCATTTCACCATTTGCTTTGATAATGTTTTCACAGTAAGAATGGACAGTAATAATAATTCCTGCATTGTAGGGGGTTGAACTAGATGACCCTTGGTTCTCTTCCAACTCTAAGATTCTATGATAATTCCATACTTCAAGTGGCATTCAAAAATACTTGCCTCAGTGTTAAGGATGCTAAGGACAGGAGTAGGGTAGCAGCAGCTGTGGGAGGCGGCATCACCTTGCCTGACTATGCTGAGGGGTTCCTACAGTATGACACTGCCTTAGAGTGATGTTTACCTAGAAAAAGAATTTTCTTAATCGTGACATTCACTCTGTGGAATGTTAGAATCATAGAATCATAGAGTTGGAAGAGACCACAAGGGCCATCGAGTCCAACCCCCTGCCAAGCAGGAAACACCATCAGAGCACTCCTGACATATGGTTGTCAAGCCTCTGCTTAAAGACCTCCAAAGCAGGAGACTCTACCACACTCCTTGGCAGCAAATTCCACTGTCAAACAGCTCTTACTGTCAGGAAGTTCTTCCTAATGTTTAGGTGGAATCTTCTTTCTTGTAGTTTGGATCCATTGCTCCGTGTCCGCTTCTCTGGAGCAGCAGAAAACAACCATTCTCCCTCCTCTATGTGACATCCTTTTATATATTTGAACATGGCTATCATATCACCCCATAACCTCCTCTTCTCCAGGCTAAACATGCCCAGCTCCCTTAGCCGTTCCTCATAAGGCATCGTTTCCAGGCCTTTGACCATTTTGGTTGCCCTCCTCTGGACACATTCCAGTTTGTCAGTGTCCTTCTTGAACTGTGGTGCCCAGAACTGGACACACTACTCCAGGTGAGGTCTGACCAGAGCAGAATACAGTGGCACTATTACTTCCCTTGATCTAGATGCTATACTCCTATTGATGCAGCCCAGAATTGCATTGGCTTTTTTAGCTGCCGTGTCACACTGTTGGCTCATGTCAAGTTTGTGGTCAACCAAGACTCCTAGATCCTTTTCACATGTACTGCTCTCAAGCCTGGTGTCACCCATCTTGTATTTGTGCCTCTCATTTTTTTGCCCAAGTGCAATACTTTACATTTCTCCCTGTTAAAATTCATCTTGTTTGTTTTGGCCCAGTTCTCTAATCTGTCAAGGTCGTTTTGAAGTGTGATCCTGTCCTCTGGGGTGTTAGCCACCCCTCCCAGTTTGGTGTCATCTGCAGATTTGATCAGGATGCCCTTGAGTCCATCATCCAAGTCGTTGTTCTCTTCAGGAAGGCTTTCCTGGTTCTAAAACTGCAATGGGGACTTTTAGATATATGGATTTCATAGCTTGCAAAAGAGGTAAAGCTATGTATTTCCACACAACCTACTCCTAAAAGCCTACTCCATGGGATGGTCTCAGACCTAACACTGAGCAGAGAAAAGTTGGATATAATCCACGAAGAAGCAAAAGTGTTCTTGAACTACTCTGATTCTTCTCCACGGTGCATGTTCAGAAGAATTTGTCCATGGATCATATCCCTTACTAGTTTATCAATTTTATACTTTCTCAGGGACTAATTCTTTGGGTAATATCTGATGAAAATAATGAGTCTCGAATACTTTGAGAAGTATGGAGTTTCTTTAAGCTAAATATATGGGATTGTTGGCATCGAGATAAATTGCAGTTCCACAGGGGTCACTGGAAGAGCTTTAATTTCAACTCAGTTAACCTCAGCTAATTTAAAATGCATTAAAATGTTTAAATCATATGCTTTCACTCAGGCTTTTTACATCAGCCCTTGCATGTAGCTAGTGGTCAAAAAATATATATAGGGGAGGAACCTTTTCTTAATTTACCATGGAAAATCAACTCAATTAACCAGCATAAATCCAGTCCTGAGACATTAGCTATGGGAATTAAATGCCAAATCAATTTGGTGTTTTGTCAGTTGATAGTGTCTGAGCCTAAAATCCTGCAGCGTCATTTGCTCTCTTGTTTAGTTTGGCTTAAGACTAAAGCAAAGTCTTTTGCATTTGGGAGTCTACCAAAACTTGGCAGTTATATCTATTTGCCATGGAATCCCTGGCCTGACACACCCAAGATCAAATATTTGATTGGATATACCTTGTTGCTTGTGAATGTTTCCAGTATTAGAAATTTAATGTTCTTTTGATCATATTGTGCAGGTTTGGATATAATGCTAAATCTTGGTTTAGTGATAGGAGAACAGGCCTAGGCAAACTCCTTTCTCCTACAGTAGGCCACAAATAAGAGTTCAGAAGCTTTGGTTTCTGTTATAGATTAGTTAGAGCTTGCCATGTTGACCAAATCCAACACAGTTTACACTCCATGTATGTATGAAGTGTATGAAGATGCCTTATTTCAACAAAGCGTAGTTATGATTAACTACAGTTTAGGATTTGGATGTGTGGATAATCTGAAGCAAAGCTTCCAGTGCCATTGCAGAAGTGCTGGAGGACAGAGAGAGGCATGTGGAACCAGGCTCACTGTTGCTCACCCTTGTAATGTTGAGCCATGGTTTAGTGTTGCATGCCAGCTAGATCATTGTTGGGAAAGTCCGTAGATAAGATCAAATCCGTGAAAAGGAAAATGTTATTCAGATGAGATCAGACAAAAACTGAAATAATTTCCCTCAGAAAACCCTGCTTCTATGCATAGAAATATCCATACTTTTGTGTAGTCAGCTATAGACTTACATTGGCATGAAGTGCAATCATATGCATATTTATTTGGAACTTAGTCCCATTGAATTCATGGGGGCTATTCACAAGTAAGTATGTTCAGGACTACATCTATGATGAACCATTTCAGCTAGTAGATTAAAACTTAATTACTAATTCTGTGGTGTTTGCTCTGTCCATTCTGTACCCTCAATATCTGCCTTCAAGCACTCCACATGATCAGGGTTTGGGCTGTGCTTCTAGACATCCAACAGAACATGCAGATATTGACACAAGGTATGCAGTATTGGTGCTGAAGACTGGAAGCCCTCCATGTGTTTGGGGAATGGGTGGACACCCCTTGTCTTGGACTGTGACTGCTGCTTTAGAGTTGTCAAACAAACTATCTCCTGAAAATCAGCTTCTGAAAGGGTAATAGGATGAAGAACACTGTTCAGTCAATAACTTAATGCCTTTTCTCTGTATTGTGCCCCACACTGTATAAAATGGAGGTCTAGCATACAATTTTAGATGTTGTGACTGAAACATGGTCTAATTACTGTTTATTTTAGTCTGCTGAATGGAGTAAGGCAGTTGTAGTTAGGCAGAGCCCACACCTACAGTAGGCAGAGAGAACCATCTGCATAGCTTGAAAGATAGTATTAAGTTACACATCAAAGAGAACAATATCCCAGCTTGTCTCATTTTCCTAAAATAGGGGGTGTTTGTGATATGTAAATATGTATCTACTGCAGGGGTAGGCAGCCTAGTTTCCTGTGGGTGGAAGGAACAGAAAAAACAATGGAAAGGGTTTGGTAGACAGAAAAAACAATATGGCAGAAAGAAAGAAAGAAAGAAAGAAAGAAAGAAAGAAAGAAAGAAAGAAAGAAAGAAAGAAAGAAAAAGAAAGAAAGAACTGGCCTACAACCCCAGCAGAACCCTTGAAGTAATCCCTTGACAGGAAAGAGGTTCCCACTCCTTATCTGCTGGATGAAGGTGCAACATGACATGTGTGATCATCTTAAGCAAATGCCTGCTAGAAAGTGGGAGACATGACTCTTCTTATGCTTCAAAAAGAGTCTAAAACTTCAGATCTCAACCCAAATCTTTGGAGTTGGTGCAGTATTACCTAGAGCAGGAGTGAGGAAGCTCTTGCCTAGGTTCCCAGTGTTGCCTTCCAGGGTTCTCTATCCAGTCATAAGCACTGTGACTAGGTCCCTCCAAAGCAAATGCAGACATGGCTATGCAAGGACTTAAAGGCCCTGGGACACAGGCCCAGACACAAATTTCCATAAATTTTTCATAGATATCTGGGAAGTTAAGGCTAGGCCATATTTCAAAAAGTAAAATTCCTTAAGCTTTCTGAGCCGTTTCCCCTGCTTTTCCCATTGTGTTGCCATACATCCGGGTTTTCCCTGACATTTTGCTGTTTCGGCAAAATTCCCCCCGACGCCATTTTTACACTGGAAAACTAGGACATGTCAGGAATTTTCCTGACAGATGGCAAGCCTAAGTTAAGACAGTGGTGGCTGGGTTTCTTACCAGCAATGTGGTTCACAGTGCGCCCAGCTGCCTTTTTAAGCAAAGTAAAAAAAATGTAAGTTTTAGAGAAGGGACAGGAGGAAGGAGATCTGTTGTGTAAGACCTCCCAATCAGCCATAATTTTATACATGTATAAGGAAGCACTGCACTAAGATTTTTCACTTTCTACAACCCACTGCATTGTTGGCTTGCTTTTGTATTTATTTGTATTTAAAATATTTCTATGTGGCCCTTCAATGAAACTTTCAGGTTGAGTTACCAGGGAATAATCTGTTGTCTCTTGAGATAGAGGGATGCCAGCAGCAACAACACAGAGGTAACAACAACAAATAAACACCAGCAGCAATAATCATACTGCACAATCAACAAACAGCAGAAAACAGAAATCGTCGAACAGTTAAAAACCAACCATAAAATACAACGGAATGCATGAAACCACAGTTAGGCTTTCAGTTCAAAAACCCAGGCAAATAAATAGGTCTTTGCCTTGCCCTAAAATGACATCAGAGCCCTTAGATCAGATGACACTCTGCAAAACATCTATTTTAATACACAACTCTTTTTCAACAGACCATTTCTCCTAATTATACCACCATCTGAAAACTAGGAGAGATTGTGTGTGAAATATTTAAAGGTTAATGAATTTATCACACCAACACTTTTTCTTATTTTGGAAAATGTCCTTTTCAGTTGAAGGAGGATATGTAAATCCCAAAACCCATTTTATAAATAGCAACTCATCTGATTACCTGTGGTAAGTAAAAACTACCCCACCCTCTGGCTATGAACTGGAGAAGGAAGCCTTCCTAAACTAGAACAGCTGATTTATTCCCCTCCCCCCCCCTTTTAGCTAGTCAGTGTGCAGACTTTGGGAGCGGGGAAGAAGGGAGCCTATTTTCTTCTGGATGTTCATTTGCAAGGACTTCTAAATATACTTATTTAAAAGTACTTTAGTTAAAATCAATGGGACTTGCTTTCAAGTAAAGCCTTAAATTACATCACTGCTGAAATATATGTGCTCGTTCTTACTTTGCTTTTGATATAAATGATACCAGGCCAAAACTTGTAGAACAGGCAAACTGTGTGGTTGTTTCTACCCTGCTTATGGGTATAATGAGTGGCTATTACTGCCTAATGTTGACTTTAACATAAGTCACAATACAACTCCACCTGTTTCAGTTGACTTAGTGGGGCTGCACCGATGCACATGACTTGAGAATAGTAGTCAGCGATTCCCATGTAGACCCAGAGAGAGCAATGTAACAAATATTGTTGCTGTCCAGCAAATTTCACAAACCACATCCAGCATTTCCTAGGATTCCCTTTTAACTAAAGCCATGCACAGTTCTACATTACACACAGTCATTTGTTTTCCTGTTACACTAGACAAGAGCCAAGGCAATAAGGTAAAAAAAAATATGACCCTTGTTGCACAGATGGCCTCAAGGAGGGTTAAATGTGCAGGAGGATTCTAGAAGGGAGGTTGAAGCAAGTCTTGGCATGTCTCTCCTCCTAGTCAGAGGCGAAAGCTATGTGTAAGACTGCAGAATGTCATTGCCACCTAGGATTTCCCTTCAGCTTACTGATAGGAAAATGCCACAGTAGAAAGTAAAGCTGCTCTTACTACATAATTGTTAAGATTGTTTGAGTAACATTAACATGACAGTAGGAAGAGGTTGGCCATAAATATCATGCCTATTTGTATCATTAGGGGTTAGCGCACTTAAATGGAGTTTTAGTATTTTTGTGCAAAGCTTTGCTTTGGGGTGGGCTTCTCAAAACCAGGAAGATCGCTCCAGTAGCACATGGGGGGAATCATTCAAAGGCCACTGGGAGGTATATTGTGTAAGCTATCACAGCAATGGGTTTAGGACATCCTTAATTCATGGGTCATGTAATGATGCTTTCAGGGACGATTCCCAACATTCATGTCCAGAAATCTGTGCTCCCACAGAACATCCCCAAAGTTACCAAGAGCCTATTCAAACATTCAAGAGGGCATATGGTGGAGTCCTCATACCACCTTACGATTCATTTATGGAATCACTTGTTGGAAAATGTTGCCACATATCTTTTCACAAAATTCTTACCTCTCCTGAAGATAAAGCTAGATGGCTTATCCCCATTCCATTAAACTCCCTACATTTAAGGGATTCAAATGTTTAAACACTTTCTTCATAGTTGAACAAGAAAAGCCCATGTGGGAATGTCAAGGACAAAGCTTGCATGTGTATCTTCTCCTGACTTTAAGCCCCCACAAGTTCTTTGAACCCTTGAAGAGAACTAAAGACCAGTATGCTAGATTTGGTTAAGGTACTATCAGAAATTTGAGAATAACTATTGGGGACGGGCCAACAAAGGTCCGTATAGTGAAAACTATGGTTTTCTCACTAGTGATGTATGGAAGTGAGAGCTGGACCATAAAGAAGGCTGAAGAATTGATGCTTTTGAATTATGGTGCTGGAGGAGACTCTTGAGAGTCCCATGGACTGCAAGAAGATCAAACGTATCCATTCTTAAGGAAATCAGCCCTGAGTGCTCACTGGAAGGACAGAATGTGAAACTGAGGCTCCAGTACTTTAGCCACCTCATGAGAAGAGAAGACTCCCTGGAAAAGACCCTGATGTGTGGAAAGATGGAGGGCACAAGGAGAAGGGGACGACAGAGGACGAGATGGTTGGACAGTGTTCTTGAAGCTACCGGCATGAGTTTGACCAAACTAGACAAACTAGGCAGTGGAAGACAGGAATGCCTGGCGTGCTCTGGTCCATGGGGTCACGAAGAGTCGGACATGACTAAACGACTAAACAACAACAATTGCGGACAGATGCCATTTTTATCTATACACACAACATTTTACTTCACTGTGTGATCCATCCACACTGATTTCCCGTATCTACTGTATAGACCAGCACCTGTGCAGTTGCAAAGATGGACTATGCTGCATCACTACATCCAAAACCTGTGTGGAAACATCTTAGTTGGCAGGTTTGGCACTATGCAATGTTAAAGAGAGAACAATTCCTATGTTCCTTGCCGCTTCAGACAAGCCATGCACCAGCAGTGCCCCATGTGTGTGCAGTTTTCCACACTGTCTCATATTAACATTGTTATTGTTGATTCCCAGTACCTAAGATCACCCATGACCATCACATATCAAACCCCAGTGATATAAATTTTACACTGCCTTATCTAAAAGGCCACACTATTCTGTTGCCATTCATCATGTATAGAGAAATCAAGTAAGCTGCATGCATGTGTGAATAGTCATTAGCCTTCAACAGTGTTATGGATCTGGTGTGTTTTAATTTCTTCTGTTTGCAGTTTTAGTATGGTACAAAGACTGCTTTCATGCTCCATTCATGCATCACACTGAGCATTTATGCAAAAGCTTCTGGGAAATTACATCCAAACAGATTTACACAACACTCCCAGAGTATTAGTCTCCTGTCCATCTTTACTAATGGGTTGTTAGTAACCATTATATAACCATTTATAGTGATTTTAGTGGAGGAACAAATATTACTGTTGGATCAGTAGGCATCACAAATCCATATTTTCCAGGTTTAACCCAAGACTGAATTTGAACTTGGATGTATGAAAACACACATGCCCACTGAAAAAAATCACCTCCCATCCAAAAAAGCATTTATAAGACATTTTGCTCCTGATTGTTTTTCATATCCATAACCCACATTTTAAAAAACATTCTACCAATGTATGTATTAATTGCACACAAATCTTTCAGTGAGATATATGCAAGAGAACAGTTCATACATCCTATTTGATACATCCTATTTCATGCCATTCATCTTTGCTTATAGAAAATTCCATGGTATGTGTGTGTGGGGGGGTGTTGTAAAAAGCTTAAGGACGATAGCATGGATAACTGACACTTTTAAATACATTAGAAGGAAAGTATATGATATATCTGCCATATAATATTGTTCTGTTTCACTTGGGACACAACATGTGGAGCAAGAAGGCATACAATTGGCCTTCTGGTTCAGTCACTTGCTTCAGTGTTCATAGACATTTTGCCTAAATTTTATTGTAACTCAACCTCCTTGTTTCTTAGCTTATTCTTGTTGGATCAATTGAACAATCATTCACTCTCTTCCTTCTAACAGCATTAAGGGTATGATCCAGGCAAAGTTAATGATTTTTCAGTTCCATTGGTTGCAGTGGGAGATATGTTGAAAGCTATTCTCACCATAGCTACCTTGAAGGAGGATAAGGTTATCAATAGCAACTAGTAATAATGTTTACATATTACCTCCAGTGTCAGAGGTTTTATGTCTCTGAATACCTAATGGGCCACCGTGAGAAGAGAATCCAAATGTTCTCAAGTACTGAAATTAATGGAATTTTAAATGCTTAGCTTTGCTCAAAGCGTGCAATAAAAGTCCACTATGACCACTATGATCTCCTCCTTTTTAGACTTATATTTCTAGATTTAACATACCAAGTTCTTAGTCAAATTTATTTTCTAAAAACCACTGGTAATCACAGAAATACAAGCTGGTTGAGGAACATGATAGAAGAAGTGGTCCCCAGCCCATTGGACCTTGTGATGTAAAATTAGATTTTGTCTGATCCTAGTTCTTAGATTCTTCCTTACACAACCACTCTAGGAAAAGTTTGGCAGGGTGGGATTTAAGTCTCATAAATAAATACATAGGACAGTATTCAGCAAAATAGTTGTGCTCATACATGCAAGGATCACCACTAGTACAGTGGTACCTCAGGTTACAGACGCTTCAGGTTCCAGACTCTGCTAACCCAGAAATAGTACCTCGGGTTAAGAACTTTGCTTCAGGATGAGAACAGAAATCGTGTTTCGCCGGTGCAGCGATAGCAGGAGGCCCCATTAGCTAAAGTGGTACCTCAAGTTAAGAACAGACCTCCAGAATGAATTAAGTTCTTAAACCAAGGTACCACTATACAGTGGTAAACTCCACATAGTCCTCAGATCTGCTTCAAAGGGTTAGGGGAAAGTCCAGAAGAGACTTAGGAGTTGTGTAGGGGGAAGAAAGGGGAAGAATGGAAGCATAGCTTAGTGTTACTTTGAATAGAACCTATGGCTTTTGATCCACACATCTTGTGATCCCTATGGTCTTTTTGGAATTCAATATCCTTCCTAAAGTATTTAATCCAAAACAGCTCTGTTTTCTTCTTGAATGCTTATCTTAACACTATCAATGACTCATCTATGACTCAGATCCTTGCATGCTCACACACCCTCTTTTGTTCTGAAAATCTTGAGTGTATCCTATCCAAACAAAATTATCTTAGAACTGATTAAAGCATTTCACACCTTTCATTTTGACCAGTTTGGTATCTGAAAGAAGAATGACATTACATGACTTGACTTGTGAACATTTAAATTTCAAAGTCAGCATAATGCAAAATGCTCAAAAACGTCATTATGACCAATATCCAGAGGTTCCCTTTGAAGCATATTCATTGTCCTATATTTACAGCTTATAAAATAAATAGTATCTATCCTCTCCAGGGCCATAGTGCTTAAAAATTGCTCATTTGAAAGAAGAAAGGGAGACATAAACCTTTGCTTGGAAACACAACTAAAGCTCTGCTGCTCCTTTTTTCAGCATCAAAAACGCATTTCTTGCATTTCTCCTGTTTCCAACAAAAATAGCAAATACAGCAGAAAAGAATAATTCTAGTAGTATCTGTGAACTGCAGTAACTATTTAAATAGTAGGAATTTCAGTATCTGGTCCATGACTAAGATGGGGTTCAATTAGCATAGCATTTAAGAGTATGAGCTATGAACAGAAGTCAGAAGTTCAAATCCTGGCTTGGCCACAAACTTGCTGGGAACTAATCATACTGGTCTTACAGGGAGGCTTGTGAAGATTACCGAGATAAGGTATATGAAGCACTTTGAGCAGTTAGGAAAAAGCGCTGTATAAATACTCAGTCATTTAAGAGTCGGTGTGGTAGAATAGTTAGGGCAGGGATAGCCAATGCGGTGCCCTCCAGATGTTGCTGAACTACCATCAGACCCAGGCAACGTGACCAAGAGTCCAAGATGATGGGAACTGTAGTCCAAAAACACCTGAGGGTCATCACATTGGCTTACCCTGGGTTTGAATGTTGGAAATCCAGACTCAAGTGTAATCTCTCTTTCTGTTTGCAGACTTTATTTTCAAAATGGCAGCAGAGTAAAGCAACCCTATAAATCCTAAATACAGAGGTCAAATCTGCTCTATGCTTTCCTTGCCCGGCTTGAGTCAGCAGCCCATTATCCACATTTTTAAAAATAAAGAAAAAAAAGATAGAATAGTGAAGATGGGGAGGTAAGGAAGCCATATGTGATGATAAATCAAGATCAAAGCTCGAGGCTGGAACAATGCGTCAACAGCTTTGGTCTCTTCAAATAACGCCCCAAATTTCTCCCAGGTTTATTCGTGCTTATTCGGGATTTATGATAATTGCATTCACTTTCCCCCCATTTTTTCCTAAATGTAATGTGTCCTTTTGTCTTTATTTTTTAAGAGATATCCAGGATTGTAGAACAATATGTTTTGCCACTAGAGTTGCTCTATTCCAAAAATGAGATGGTTGAAAGCAAAATTTATGCAGGCTGACAGAACCAACTTACCGTAATCCACCATCCTACTTCATACTAGATGCAAAGGCAAAATCAAAACAGATGTAGTAGATTGACTGACTTGTTTTCAGAGAACCCACACTTGAAGAATATGTCTGGGTATAAATGTGATCTAAACATTATTTTTTAAAATATATACCATGGTACTTCTTATGAATCTCACTGCTGAGATGAATAAATCTGCCTATTTTATCATCTCACCCACACTGCGAGACAGACTCTCTCGGCATAGCCTAATTAGTCCACGGCTGCTCAGCGTGCTTTATGGCAGAGTGAAGATTTGAACCCAAATCTCCTCAGTCCTATTTATATACTCTTATTTATTTATTTGTGCATTTTTTTTTACTTATCAGCCACTCACTGCAAAAGAGCCTTTGAGCAATGTAACAGAAAATAAAATTAAGATCCAAATGCATAGCATAAAAACAAAAAAGAATACATTACAATAAAACCATTACCATGATCAATAAACAGACACAATAAAACTTCAGCAGCAGAAAACAGTTATCAATAAACATCAGAACATCCAGCATTGTCTGTCAAATGCCTGGGAGAAGAGAGCAGTTTTTACCTGACGCTGAAAGGATGCAAATGAGGGCATTAAGCGGACCAGAGCTAACAAGGACGTCACACTGGAGCCAAGCCTGATGGAAGTGAGAACATGCTCTCTGTATTACACAGAGGAGGGCGATATTGTAACTTCCTTAAAATGCTTGCTGCAGTAGATGTTTGACAAGTACAGTGGTGCCCCGCAAGACGAATGCCTCGCTAGACGAAAGAGTTTTCCGTTTTGGAGGTGCTTCGCAAAACGAATCTCCTATGGGCTTGCTTCGCAAGACGAAAATGTCTTGCGAGTTCCTGCTGGTTTTTTCCTCCCCCCCCCCTTTTCTAAGCTGCTAAGCCGCTTATCAGCTAATCCAATCAGCAGATAAGCCGCTAAAAGCAGCTAAAAGGCGCTAGTAGCGCTAAGCCGCTTATCTGCTGATCCAATCATCAGATAAGCCACTAAAAGCCGCTAATAGCGCTAATCCGCTAATCCGTCAATGGGCTTGCTTTGCAAGACGAAAAAAACCACTAGACGAAGAGAATCACAGAACGGATTCTTTTCGTCTTGCGAGGCACCACTGTATATGAAGTTCAGTAGGGAGAAGGCCTGCCTAATTTCAGCTGGGAGTTCTACAGACTTGGGGCCACAATACTGAATGCACAGCATCTGAGCCACAAGAGACCTCTAACAGAGACTCCTCCAAACGTTCTATGGTTGGGCAGAGATATAAGAGATCAGACAGCCCTTAAGGTATGCTGGACCCATGTTGTTAAGGGCAGTAGCCTGCTCCCAGCAAATGTCTTGCTGCAGAATTTTGCACCGGTTGCAGCTTCCAAACCAGGCCCAAGGCCCACATAGAATGCATTGCAGTAATCAAGTCTTGAGGTTCCCAATGCATGAATCACTGTGGCCAGGCTATTCCTGTCCAAAAACAGCTGCAGTTGGTGTACCAGCCATAAAAGGTCCTCCTAGCCACTGAGGCTACTTAAGCCTCGAGTGACACAGATGGATCTGGGAGTACTCCTAGAGAATGTATCCGAAGTTCCATATATTCTTAATATACACTTTTTAATTTTAGATTGGATTTTGTCGTGTAATTTTTGTATAATCCTTATAGGTAGTGTTAGAAAAAGAAATGCCAATTTAGGTATTTTTCCTCTCTCTTTAGGACCACCATTCTTCCTAGCCATGATAATGGTAGCTTGGCACTCTTTCTCACACCCTGCTTAAATGTCTCCAAATTATCTTTATTTAAGGGCTCGTTCAGACATCCTTTTGTGCTGCTTTTCTAGGCACAGGCCAGGGCTTTAAAGCTCCATTTCTGATCGGATATTTTTTGTCATGGTGCCTTCCCCAGAGAAAATCCATGTTTTATCACTGAATTGGAGCAAGCAGCAAGCAGCTTTATCATCTGAAAACAGTATTACTATGTACTATGAACGTAGGTTCCCAAACCACAGTCCAAGTGGCTCATTCAGGTCTGCATCATGTCTGGATTTCTGGTTGAAGACAGGAGATGGCACATCCATCACATTAAATATGTATTGATGTTAACTGTATTTTAGTTACTTCTCTTATTTCTTGTATTGTGTTTTATTGTATTACAATATGAATCCCATGGAATACAATAAAATATAATAAGGGAAACAATCAAAATATAATTAAAAATAATAAAGCATCTAGCACACCATATCCACAATTTTCAAGTGGTCCGGAGTGGGGTGGGTAGTTAGGGTATCACTGATCTAGAACTTCTTAACTTGTATCTAGAAACTGTTGAAAATTCATTATCAGCTTTATATTGTTCTTCAGCATTCATAAGTAATTTCTGAATTTTCTGCATTAATTTCATAGCTAGAAGATACTTTATCACATTCCTCCTACTTATTCTTCAGAAATTTAACTGAATCTATACATCCTTGCAATGTAAATACTGTATCATCTGCATAATGCATAATTTTAATTCGGATCATGGTAGGGAAATCTCTTTCATGTTTTTGTTGTCCCTGATTTGTTGTGCTAAAATTTCAAAATGTAAATTAATAATAATGAGAAAGTGCATTCCTGTCTAACACATCTTTTTTTAAAAAAAAATTAATCATTTTTTCAATACAAACAGTGTCTGACACATCTTTGCAATATGTATTATGCATGATTCCATTAATCAAAATTCTATCCACAATTTTGTATATATTGCTTCAGCAAAATTGCAGAAGTCTAAGTCCTGGTTCAAATTTCTTTTAAAGCATAGGCCTCCATTCTATAGAGTCAAATGCTTTTTTTGTACTGTATCTACAAACTAAAAGAATAAAGGTGTGTTTTGCTTCTGTTTCACCTTTATTAAGTTGATCAATTTGCATACAATTTATGACAATTATCCACCTGTCATGAATCTTGTTTGATCCTTTTTTATTTATTCTTCAAGGAATTTATTAACTCTGCTAAAATGGCTGTCATAATTTTATAGTCTGTATTTTAAAGTGATAAACTTGACACTCACCAAGTGCCTACGCTCGAGAACAGCTGGTGCTGGACTTGTTCAGCTTTAATTTGTACCCCAAACAGTGTTTTGCTGGTTGGATGTAATGTAAAATCTTTACTAAAATCAAATTAAAATCTACTGAAATAGCTCATGGTGCCCCTCTCACATAACGGTCAGAAACAGATGACTATGTGAAGTGGCCTGACAGTGCAACATCTGAACTCTCTTAGCAAACATTTTTATTTTGCAACATTTAACTACTCTCAATAGAGAGGTGGATTAAAATGTCTTCTTCTTCCAACATAGGCTGTGGCTAAGACATCAGATTTAATAATAAATCATATGACTGTGGTGCTGAGGGAAGAAGACACTTCAAACAAGGCAGATTACAGAAATACTTTTTTAAAATCAACCAAAAAAATTTACTGTCAGGTTAGACAGTAACTAAGATGTTAGGCGGAAAGCAGAATATTGAAAAATATATGCCCCGAGGAATGTGTACAAAATTCCTTAGGCTTGAAAATTCTGTTTCAGAAACAAAAGTCCACATTGAGTAATTTGTGACATTATAGGATTATTTGAAGTTACTGAACTGAGGTATGAAGTCTCAGTAATTCAGTCTATAGGGTGATTAAGTCAGTGAAAGTGGGGGGTAGTGCTTTAATACAATCAAATGAAGTTACTTTGATGCACATTCTTTCAGGGAGCATTTGAAGAATTCCAGGCAGGATGTTTACAGATAAGCCAACGACAGGAGCCACCCAATCATAACTGACTAGTTGAGGGGCATGATGGGATCTCAGAAGTATAAAAGAGAGTGTTTTCAGGCAACATTCATTCTCCTCCGCTCTTCTTTTCCAGAAACCACGCTCTGCCACAGCTACAGAATTTTCCACAGGATTACATAGATAATTGAAGGTAAGTTTTTTTTAAAAAATCTACATATGTCTTTTCCTCTTATTTGGTAATTTAATTCAAACATTGAATAGTGTCTATAATAACACTAGCAAGTGATATAGCTCTCATCACTTAATGCTTTCACCATCTTAAAATAAAATAAAATAATAATGATAGGAAGCATCTTTTTTTAAAAAAAGAACAGCCCAAATTAGCCAGTGTGGTGTAGTAGTAAGAGTAGTAAGAGTGTTGGACTAGAACTTGGTGAGTTTGGGTCAGTTACAGTTTCAGCCTAACCTACCTCATAGGGTTTGGAAGAGTTTGGATTTGATATCCCGCTTTATCACTACCTGAAGGAGTCTCAAAGCGGCTAACAATCTCCTTTCCCTTCCTCCCCCACAAGAAACACTCTGTGAGGTGAGTGGGGCTGAGAGACTTCAAAGAAGTGTGACTGGCCCAAGGTCACTCAGCAGCTGCATGTGGAAGAGCGGAGACGCGAACCCGGTTCACCAGATTACGAGTCTACCGCTCTTAACCACTACACCACACTGGCTCTCACACTGGGTTGTTGTAAGGATAAAATGGGGAGGAAGAAACCATATATGCCACCTTGAGCTCATCAGAGGAAAGGCGGGATATAAATGTAAGAAAGAAAGAAATAGAAATCTTAATGTGAAATAGCAAATTAAAGGCTACTTTCCTGTGTAAAGTAAAACTACCAGAGAAAATATCTTGCTTCTGAGAAACTGGCACAGCTTTTAAGGTTGACACTGTTATTTCGGGTGGGATCACATACTGGTAAATTCAGGTTGCATGGTGGAAGGTACTGTACTTCCCATTATCTTTTTTCTCCTCCTAACTATGATTATTCATGCAACAAGTGTTTAAATATGATGGCTTTTATATAGTAAATCAGGCTTCCTCAACCTCAGCCCTCCAGATGTTTTGAGACTACAATTCCCATCATCCCTGATCACTGTTCCTGCTAGCTAGGGATCATGGGAGTTGTAGGCCAAAAACATCTGGAGGGCCGAGGTTGAGGAAGCCTGTAGTAAATTGACCTATATATTGAAACAAGAAAGTTTAAAATATATTGCTGTTATGTTATATTTATTCTTTCTGTATATTCATTTGGAACTGTTTATGTGTGAATGTATTTGATAAACGTCTTTTTAAGCTTTGCTATATTCTAAACTTTGTAGTTTATAAATCTTGGTCAGCAAAATTACTGGGAAAATAGTTCCCTAAAAAATCAGACTTCAGCTTTAATGGTCTTGGGAACTACATTGATTTCATTTGTATACTGATTATATTTCTGTGTTCCCGGTTGAACATAGTTTGTAATATAAAATCATTTATAGGGTTGTTGTTCTTTTTACCCTGTCTTTTCTATTTATGTGTTTATTGATTGGTGTTGTTTTTTTTTAAAAAAATCTCTGTATTAATTATTATAGCAACCAGTTAATATGCATACCTGTTAGGAAATAAATTAAATTTCAAAATGGTAAAGCTGATGGAATCCTTAATCAAAATTAGCTTTACCATTTTGAAATCACATGTCATTGCGCTAACAAAGAGAATGCAAATTTAAATGAACCCTTTTTTCCTGATTATTCCATAAATCCAATCCTATTCATGTTTATTTAGGAGTAAGTTCTATTGAGTTCAACAGGCTTTACTTACAGGTATGTGTGTATAGGATTGTACCCTAAACTACAGCATACTTAAATAAATCCACCACAACTCAGCCTGCTAAGAGCAAGTTTGAAACTAGTAAACTTGTTGGTTTTGATGCAGTGAAAACTGAGACTACAATTTGAACACCTGTGCAGGTCCCTGCTTTTCACCTGGGATGCACAAGGGTGTATACAATATAGCCTTTAAAAAAATATTATCATCATCATTTATTTATTAAATTCCAAACTACCCTTCATCCAAGGATCACAGGGCAGTTTACGATATAAAAAACACAAAAATACATACCATAATAACAAACAAAAACAATAAACCCCTACAGTTTAAAAGGCAAATAAATGTGGCAGTAGCCTAGTCATTGCAGCGAGGTCATTCCAACCCCAATCCATTATGAGTAGCCTGGATATCATACTATTTAGCCTGTGAATCAACCCTTGTCAGATTATGCAACTGAAACTGAGGGGCAAGGAAGGGCATTCTTTGAACTGATTGCCCAGATAAACCCTAAAATTTGTAGGCATCTGTTAAAACAATTTCAGCTTTGATCTTCCAAACTACACATACAAAGATATTCCAGCTTCAGTTTCAAAGGCCCACAAAGCTATGTTTATAAACCTCTGTTTTTAATGAGGAAGGAACTTTTTGGTACAGATGTTTAGAAGTGCCTCTGGAATGTCCAAAGGTGTGGGCTTTGCCTGGCACTAAGATGGAAGATGATTGACAAAATAAGAAAACCAAGAGAAACCAATATAGTAAGTTTATTAAGAGGGTTGGATTTGGCAAACACGTCTAAGGAGTTCTGGCTTTCAAAATGTACAAAGTCAGGGAAAAGGTTGGTTAGCCTCTCGTTAGAGGAATCCTTTTATCCTGCTTAATGAAGGGAAGCAACTTCATACAGCTAATCTCCACGCTGGAGCTGTCAAGAGTGCTATTAATTATGTTGCTGCTTTGTTTTTGGTTTTTTTTGTGCAAATATCAGATTGAATGAACCATGAAGAGCAAGTTAATAATAACCTCTTTTATTTCTCATGCAGGTTGCTGAAGTCCTGGAGGAAAGTGAGCATTCTTGCAAGCCTAGCGAAGTGTCACTTTGAGGAGGGAAGCTTACACTGACGTTCTGGGGCACAGAATTTTGGAAGGCGGGGAAGGCAGCAGCGGTGGCGTGTGAATGCCTGTTCATAACCAATGCCAGAGTCAATAATATGGCATAGATAATAAGAAGGATTTGCTGGAGAAGAGCTACTCAGACTTGCTGACTGTTTTTATTCCTTCCTTTGTACCAAAAATCCCCTCTGCCGCCGCTCAAACACTGCGAAAAGATGCCAGCCAAGACACCCATCTACCTGAAAGCCGGCAACAATAAGAAAGGGAAGAAATTCAAGCTGAGGGACATTTTGTCTCCTGATATGATCAGCCCACCTCTTGGTGATTTTCGCCACACAATTCATATCGGGAAAGAAGGACAGCACGATGTTTTTGGAGACATCTCCTTCCTGCAAGGGAATTATGAGCTCTTACCTGGGAACGAGGGAGAGACAGCCAGCCAGTGCGAAGGCCACAATGAGTTCCTCAGGGCAAACAGCACCTCTGACTCTGTGTTTGCCGAAACGCCTTCTCCGGTCCTCAAAAATGCCATATCACTTCCTGCCATTGGTGGTTCTCAAGCCCTCATGCTGCCCTTGTTGTCACCGGTGACGTTTAATTCAAAGCAGGACTCTTTGGGGCCTTTAAGGAATCCCAGGCATAGCTGCGAGCCCGTAATGGAAGAAAAGTTGCAGGGGAAGAGCAAACACTTGGAGAATGGGAAAATATACAAAGATGACATCACATGGGAGCGGAACGTCCCAACATCGCATTATACTAATGGGAGAGACAGTCATTCATCCAGCCTTTCGGAGCAATACGCTGAATGGCAAACAGAGGAGTTATTTGACAATGGCCATCTTTCATGTGATCTAACCAAGACTCAGCCTAAATCAGAAGACTCCCTTTCAGATCTGGCAGAGCCTCTTCTTTCTTTGCAACTTGACCTCGGGCCATCACTTTTGGATGAAGTGCTCAACGTAATGGACAAAAACAAAACATAGAAATTGCTGCTTTTTGGCCTCAGTCATTCATACAAACACAACTGAAATGTACAGGCGCCATCCAGCTAAGGTTAAGCACTTGAGGCTGCAATCCTCTGCACACTTCTTTGGGAATAAGCCTCATTGAACTCAGTGAGCCTTACTTCTCAGTAAAGCATTGGGTGCACCTTTTGAGGATGAATGGGATTTAAGTGTGCTTAACTTTAGATGGATTGTGATTTGCGTGTTTATATACAAAACCAACTCCCTTTGCAGTAGACAATTTTTCTAAAACAAATGACTTTAAACTATTTTTTTACTTAATTTCCATGATTTTTTTAACATGGCAAATGTCAGATAACAAGAGGAGGTATTTTAACAACACAATTTTCAGCCAATGAAACTGTTTTCTAAGAACCAAGAGTTGTCGTCAACATAATATTTGGATTGATTCTGCAAGTTAGGACAATTAATTCATTTTCAGGAACCCTTTGGTTCTCAAGGACCCTGTGTGTGTGCCAGGCAGAAGATTTATGAAGTGAAGGTTAAATGTTAATTAGTTCAGCATTACTTAATATGTAACTCTTTCCCAGGATGATAGTAGGGGGTTTTTTTTATTAGCAATGTTTTTCATTCTGGCTGCACTGTTATTGTTGAGTGTTAATGGATAGCTCTGTGTTCAAATGGGAATGGCTTTCTTCTGTTCAACTGTTATGGGAAATATATGTAGCCAATACAAACTGGTGCCATTGAAGTTACTGGAGCCTCTTATGTGAGCTCTTATGCCAATACGTATTCTATCTTAGACAATCCAATTTTTAAAGAGATGAATTACACTCACTGCATTATTTTATGAGCTGAAATCTGTTTTTATGCACATTCACATCAGATTCTACACACACACACACACACACACACACACACAATTGCACCAGTGAGCTGTTGCTTGGCAAATTTTTTGGAGAGCCATTGTATAAACTGTATATTTGTGTGCATTTATGGAAAATACGTATTTGATCCTTTAGCTTTGTTTCTTTCAGTTACTGACATTGACACACAAATCTTTGAAATTTTGCAATGGGTTATTTTATGATTTTAGAGGGAAGCTCAAAGGAGACTGCGCTGCAGCAGATGGTACGTCAGGGAATATAGTGATGTCCCTGCATTGTTTTAATACTTTGTGCAATACAATAAAGAGTAAAGAATTAATGTGGAAAATCATGTTTCTGTATCTGAATTACACTTTCGCGAAGAAGAGGGTTATTTCAAGATTCAGTTGAAACCCACTTACCGTACATTCCCATTACGTTTTACTAGTTCTGTGCTTCAGTAGTGCCAAGAGGAAAATAACTTTTGTACTTTAATTAAGATTATTGCTCTGTTCCACAACTTGCCCACACAGATTTTGCAAAATTCATTCATCCTAATTTGGAGCCCCATGTGTGTTATAGGGAGCTGATGGAGCTCTTCTGTGAACTTCCTCCCAAGTGGAGTAAGCAAATGTTTGAACTGGGCCATATTTTCTTATATGGAATTAAAGAAGTATACCCAAGGTTAAGGAAAGGTGTTCTCTTGTATCTTTCACTGCTTGGTGCTACTAGCGGTTCTGATTACCAGAGAGCAGAAAGGAAGGACCAAGTATTAGCACAGATGAATTCAATAACCGTGAACTTTCCACCTTCTGTCAAGTCAGCAAATATATGTTTGGAAGGTGTTAGGGGTATGAGAAAATGGTTTCATCTTTGGCAGGACTACTCACTTTCTAGTAAGGGCAACACTTTAGTGGAATCAGAAAGTGCAATTTTCCAGGACCTGTGCTGACCAGAAGTCTGATGTTTTTGGCTGAATTAAGCTTTCTGAGTTAGAGTCAGTCTCTTAAGTTACCTTTAAGAAAACGCTATTCTTTTGAAAGAGATCTCCCACTAGGGAAATATATCAGCTAATCTTACAATTAAGATAATATCCTTCTGTGTTTTGTGTTCTTTGATTATTCCCCTTGCCACTTCACTGGACAGCGAAGATTGTTGTTTAAATAGTAATCTCTCCTGCTTGAGCTCATCAAATCAGAATGCTGACTTTATGAGATCCTGGCCATTTTCACAGCAGTAGACTATTCCAGGGAAAATTCTCAATAGAAAGCAGATAGTGCTGTTTTAAAACCACAAGATAGGGAGAAAGTTTATGATAAAGCTCATTTGCTAATACAAACATCCCTTTCAAGGTTTTCTGGCATAACTTATGGGGCACAATCCAATCGAAATGAAACATGCTTATAACACATTGGTTTCAGTAAGAAAGTGGAACACATGCTTAGACCTCCCCCATTAAAATCAATGGAGTTTTAAAATGCAGAACTTTGACTTTTTAACACCAGACCAGGGAATGTGTCTATTTTAACATTCAGATCTAGAGCAACGTGAGATATGAAAGAACTTGAGACCCTCACTAGGTTTTGTGACTTTTAAACTTGGTTCACATGGAGATTCACTTTTGGTAACCCAGAAATTATCACAGATGATGATTATAAAGAACAGTTTAAAGTATATGTGATAACTTGGGATACCTGGTTCTAGTGGAATATTGAGTCTTTGTCCCAAAGAATAGTGGTAGTACTTTTAAACCTTTTGGGAATTAAAAACTGGAATTAAAGTTACCCTTCTCAGCATTTTGTCAATATCTGCAGTTGTGCTATTGTTTCAGTGCTAACCTTAACTCTGGAACTTTGGCTTTATCTGACGTTCCTAATGTTTCCTCCACAATTTGAAATCCTTAGAAAAACTTATACAGGCACACAGTATCTTATATTTTTCCTTCAGTAGGAATAGGAGTATAGGCACAAATCATCACAGTGGAACTCTATTTTAGTCCATCTTATGTTCCTCCTCAGACTGCAAGAATATTGTCTTGCATGTTTGTTTGGGCCCTGGATAGATTTCATCAATTGTGATTTACAAATCAAAATCCTGCTGGAGAAATATGGCACCTGAAGGAACTTCAGCCCCTATGTTATAGTATTGTCCCATTATTGCCCCATTCCAGCATTCATATCAGAATGTCCTGGTTCAGCCACAATACTCTGATGCCTCAATTTAATGCTCAGCACTTTCCATAAAAATGACATGGTACTTAAATATTACTTGGCACTGGAAAGCATCGACTCAGCCACATCTTGAATCTTGGACTGAGGATCTTCAACAACTGGCAATCACAAGGACAAGGAACATTTAACCAGTGCTGAACAACACTGAACAGGTGTATACAAGCACTACATTTATTTGTATCTGATCTGAATTTTTGGACCTACTGGAATCAGAAATCTCTCCTGTTTTCTGTACTCTTCCTACTTGCCTCACTTAATTTGTATCCTTTTCCTTCCACTCCCTTTTTATATATATATAAAAAGTTGTTTATTTGGTTCTGGGGGTAGATGGATATTTTGAGCAATCAGAACTTAAAATAATTTTTTTATAATGTGCAGATATAACCGCCATGAAGCTAGGGCGGTGGCTGTAAGGCTGTTTGGCTTCATTAAAACTAATTTACAACACCAGCTTCACAATGTTCTGTGATACAAATTCCTTGAGGTTGCTGGAGCACTTAAAACAACCTTGCCTCCGATAAAAGGGGGGGGCAGCAAGCAATCCTCGCCACGTAATTAAAGGATTTAAAAAAGGAATCCATGGAGCTCTGATAAGCACATCTTACATTGGCACCATTTTGGAGGTTTCTACCCAGCACTCAGAACTGTTAAAAGTCTGTTTTGTGTTTTCTTCCAAAAATTAATATGTCTCAATAAAAACTTATTTCTAAACTGTGATGATCAAATCTCCCCCCCCCCCTGAATTTAGAGATATCACAAAAAGAAAAGAGGTTTTCTGCATTTCCACATGGTTAACACTGTGCAGTTAATTTAATCAAGGTCAGGGACACAAGTAAGAGGAGGGGCGGGGACTAGTGCTCCCTGTTACAGATGATCAAGGGAAAGATAACTGTTCTATTGAAGGTTAACTGATGAAAGAGGGAGGTGCAGCCTGTTTTCTAGCATGCAGGAACCACTGCAGGACTTGGTTTGCTGTGCCCTGGGCACTGAGCTTTTGCTGTAGAGGGAGGAGTCCAACAGAGCTGAAGAAGAAGAAGAGAAGAGTTTGGATTTGATATCCTGCTTTATCACTACCCGAAGGAGTCTCAAAGCGGCTAACAATCTCCTTTCCCTTCCTCCCCCACAACAAACACTCTGTGAGGTGAGTGGGGCTGAGAGACTTCAAAGAAGTGTGACTAGCCCAAGGTCACCCAGCAGCTGCATGTGGAGGAGCAGGGAATCGAACCCGGTTCACCAGGTCACGGGTCCACTGCTCTTAACCACTACACCACACTGGCTCTGAGAATTAACGTGTGGGAAGAGAGGGGGAGATGAGGTTGGGGGTGAAGAGGCTGGGCCCTTAACAGTGTGCCGGTACTTCTATCATTCTAAAACAATACTGAACTGTTTGGACCCTATTTTGAATTTTATTTTAAATTTAATATTGGACCTCCTCCAGTCCCTCAAAAGCATTTCTGGAATCCCTGATACGGGGCATATCTAGGACCAAATCTAAATCTAGCTCGTCAAAATGTAAAGTGGACAATCTCGTATTAAGTGGCTCAGTCATTTTTGACGATGAGTTGGCATCAGGGTCCCACTCCTAATGCCTTCTTTTTAAAAAACTAAAAAGGTGATATGGTAGTGAATAGGCAATAATGAATTATAATATTGCTGAATACCAGCATCACAATAGTGATCCTAGTGCTACCCCGCAGCTGGTCCTGGATTAATTTTGGTTGTGTAAAAAGATCCTTTTGCTGATTTCGGAGTACACATCATCTGGTAAATATTTGGTGAAGACTGAGTTTTAATATGCGACTTACTTACTTGTTATTGCTGTAAGTAGAAAATCACCAAGATAGGAAGCAGTCCTCAATGTAATGCATAAACAATTCCACTAGAAGAATAACAGAGAGTCATTCAGTTGTGCTACGTGCAACTTGAACTAAATATAGTTAAACTGAGAGAGTTAGAGAAGGGTGCATGGTTTTCATTAGACAATTAATTGGACAATTTGCATGACACCACTTTCCATCATTCTATTGCCACAGGCTCTATTGAGAATCCCACTGACACTTTATGATGGATGGCAAGCTTGGGTTACTTGCTTCTCTCTTCCATGGGGAAACTCAGAAGGAAGGGACAGAGGAAAGAAAGCAGAGAGGGAAAATATATAAGTTGTAGCAGCTCAGGTTGAATAGTGGCGGCACTCACCATCCCATTAAATTCCAGACTCTGGCCCAGTGTGTCACTGTGATGGCCTGGGATTCAGACTTGGAGGCTGAACCTGAGGAATCCCAGCCTGCAGAGGATTCCCCGCCTCCAGAACCAGCTGAGCCGGGGCTGGGGCCTGAGCCTGAAGGGTCCTCACCTGTGCTGGATCCTCAGGTGCAGGCACCAGCTGAGTCTGCTCTGGCTCCTGAGGGGATGGACGACCCATTGCCTGCAGGTGCTCCACTCTCAGCCCTGTCAGGGGAGGCTGAGGTTGCCTCTGGGTCCGGTAACCCTCCAGCCTCTCCTGAGCTGCAGAGGCTCAGGGCAGAGAGGCGGAGGGAACTAAGTTCCCCCAGGAGGAGTGCTCGCCTCCAGGACAGGAGAGGCGAGTTACCTGTGGACTGTCCTATGCCTCGGGGCAGATAAAAGCCAGCCAGCCCCAGTCCCAAGCTGTGGGAGCAACGTTGTTGGTAGCCAGTTCCTGCCTGCATCCTGTCCTGCTGGATCTCCTGACCTCGCCCGACTCCCTGCCTTGGACCCAGCTTCAGCTTTGACGGATGGCCTCAATATTGCACCCTCGACCTCAGACTGGACTCAGACCATGCCTCATGGAAACCCACGGGACCAGCACAGTCACTAAATTAAACGGGAGGCAAAGCTAAGCAGGGCACATTCTCTGGGATTCACTGTAGGGAACTCTAAAGAGGAAAGATGGGGAAATGTTAGGACGGCAATCCTGTTCACACCTCGCTGAGAGTAAATGCCACTGAGCTTAGCAAGACAACTTCAGGTAACTGGGACCAGGTTGCATAGCACATGAAACCATCAGAAGACCCTGTTGGGTCAGGTCAACAGCCCATCCAGTTCAGCATCGTGTTCTCACAGTGGCCAGCCAGATGCCCGCGGGAAACCTGCAAGCAGAAGTCGGGCACTCTGCCCTCCTGTGGTTTCCAGCAGCTGGTATCCAGAATCATGGCTGCCTCCAACCGTGGAGGCAGAGCATAGCCATCATGGCTGGTAGCATTCAATAGCCATCTTCTCCATGAATTTGTCTACTCCTCTTTTAAAGCCAACCAAATCGGTGGCTACCACTGCCTCCTGTGGCAGAGAGTTCCATAGTTGAACGATGTGCTGCGATACAGAAAGGTTGTAAGTGGTAACAGAATAAGAATACAGAAATGTATCCATGCAATAATATTATCTGGGCAATCAGCTCTATTCCCTCTATTTCAACTCATCCCTGTCATTATATCCCCTTCCCCCCACATGCCCAGTACAGGGACCCTACACCTGTAGCACACACAACCCTATTCACATCTTCCCTCAATACATGGATGGCTGACAGAGGGCATGGGGGGGCATGGCCAGTAGGTGTGGCCCTGATCTTCTTTTTAAAAAATAATGTATATTTTTAAAAATAACATTATTAGGGTTGTTGTTGTTTTCAAAACAAACAAAAAATACTGAAAATAAAGCATTATTATTATTATTATTATTATTATTATTATTATTATTATTATTATTATTAATTTGTATCCTGCCCTCCCCGGCTGAGGCCAGGCTCAGAGCAGCTAACATCATAAAAACAACACAGCAGTCTAAAGCATAGAATATCATTTAACCTAGAGCAAAAGAAAGAAAGCCTAGATGTTAGTGAGAGTTCAGGGTGGTTTTTCTTATTCATGCAATCAGTAAAAACAGTATCAGTCAGTATCTTTTTCCTTTATGGAGTGATATTTTGTTGGTCTATTTCGCTATCAGGGCCAATTGCCAAAGGCTTTTAAGACCATTCGATAAATGTGCCCCTTTCAAGTCTTTCCAAAACTGAGCTATAACAAGTCTAGCTGCTAACCATAGATAACCAGTAAGAGTTTTAAAGGAGATATCTGCATTCTGACCCTGCTCTATGTTTGCTGCATTCTGACCCTGCATTATGTTTGCTGAAGAAAACCTAAATTACTTTGAAATAATTTATTGCCACTCTTGGCAAAAGCATTCATAAGTTCTATGTCCCTGGTTGTTTCACTGACTTTTATTTTCAACCATATCTGAATGTTCACTTTCTGTTAGCACTTTCCTTTAAAAACATTTAACACTTGTAATCCAGTGGTTCTCAAACCGTGCAGCATGCATCTGGGTGGGGTTTGGGAGCACCTGGAAGGCAGTAGGGTCCTAAGGAGGAATAGGATCCTGAAACACGTGGTGCTTTTCTCCTCCTTCGGCTTCAATAGTTGAAGGGCTGAATTTCCCTAGACAGAGGAGTCTCACCTATATGCTGGGATAAACATCATCCCAATGCAATTTGGGGAAAAGGAAGTTCAGGAAAAGTGGCTGCATTGTTCTCATATTTACTTGCGTGCAGGTTTTAAGAGATAGCTAATAACCCTACATTGCCAGCATTACAAACTAATTCCACAAATCCTCACATGCAGCATCAGTTTGTATGCAAGGACTTGTACGTGGCACACTTAACAAAAGAACCAGCATCTTTGTTTAGGTGGTTAGCCTTAAGCTCAGCGGCCAATGAGGCCCCCAGAGCCTCTCTATTTCCATGACAGAGTGTGCCTCTGATCTGTAGCATAGTGGAATGGCCAGGGGGTTCAGGAGGAATAGACAAGGCGGCTTCTGCTGATGCCTCCTCCTATCTACTGCCTTGGGCAATTGCCTCACTCTGCCTAATGGCAGAGCTGGCCCTGGTCAAAAGATGCTCAAGGTGATTTGCAGTAAATTAAGTCCCCAAAATAGGAAAGCAGTATGGAACAAATGTAAAGTTAAGTATCAGTAGCATTTTTTTTAAGTATCCCTATCTCAAGTGGGGGGGAGAGTCTCCCATTTAAGGTACCTGGGGATATCCAAAGGGTTTAATAATATGCCTACCACTAAGGGTTATATCCATTGTTAGTCCTATCTTAGCTATTGTTTTCAATGGGTCTGTCCTGAGTATAATTTAGTTTTCTCCTGCTCTAGAGGGTAGGACTCGAACCAATGGCTTCAAGTTACAAGAAAGGAGATTTCTGAATAAACATGGGAAAACGTTCTGACAGTAAGAGCTGTTCGACAGTGGAACAGTCTCCCTCGGTAGGTTGTGGACTCCCCTTCCTTGGAGGTTTTTAAGCAGAGGTTGGATGGCCATCTATCATGGAAGCTTTAGTTGAGATTCCTGCATTGCAGGGAGTTGGGCTAGATGACCCCTAGGTCCCTTCCTACAATTATATAATTCTATGGCTACAACGCGGGTGGCGCTGTGGGTAAAAGCCTCAGCGCCTAGGGCTTGCCGATCGAAAGGTCGGCGGTTTGAATCCCCGCGGTGGGATGCGCTCCCGCTGCTCGGTCCCAGCGCCTGCCAACCTAGCAGTTCGAAAGCACCCCTGGGTGCAAGTAGATAAATAGGTACCGCTTACCAGCGGGAAGGTAAACGGCGTTCCGTGTGCTGCGCTGGCTCGCCAGATGCAGCTTTGTCACGCTGGCCACGTGACCCGGAAGTGTCTCCGGACAGCGCTGGCCCATGGCCTATAGAGTGAGATGGGCGCACAAACCCCAGAGTCTGTCAAGACTGGCCCGTTCGGGCAGGGGTACCTTTACCTTTACCTTTATGGCTACAACAGTTGAAGTTCTGTTTCAACAGTGGTGCCACTACAAAGAAAACTCTGTCATTTTTCGCACAGCACGCTTCAATGGTAGATATTTCTCAAATAAGTGAATCATAGAATCAGAATCATAGAGATGGAAGAGACCACAAGGGCCATCGAGTCCAACCCCCTGCCAAGCAGGTGGAAGTGTTCCTCTTCCACCAGGTTTGAGAATCTCTCTTTGTTGCAGCAGTTCCACTGGTACTGACAACAGTTAGGAACACTAGTGCTGACCAGACCCAAACATTTATAAAACAGTCAGCAGCTGTGAACACTGGAAGAAACAGCCAGCAAAGGGTTTCAGGGAGACAGTTTCACTAAAACTAGACATAGAGCTCTGCTGAAATGAATAGCGCTATTCCAGCGCATGAATCAAATATGTGTACAGTACATCCCTCACTTATCTAAACAGCCTGGGGCTCATCCAAAGCAACCAGACAGTCCGTAAGCTTGGATACATTTGAGAGCTGTGTACACAGAGGTTGCGCAGCTGAGGCACCTTTGAAATATTGTAAATGCGGAACGAGGGGGGGCACTTTTCCTGGTTTCATCCCAGTTTTTGGCTGGCTGGGGCTGATGAGAGTTGAAGTCCGAAACATCTGGAAGGTACCAGGTTGGGGAAGTCTGCTGTGAGAGCAGAAGTGTGGAAGCTGTCTGGCTCCAGGCGTTGCTGGACTCCAATTCCCTTCACCCCTCACTAAGGATGCAGGAGAATTCTGTCCGAAACAAAAGTGAAAATGGCTTCAATTAGCATATTTGTCCGAGGTCAGGAATGGAAATCATAGAAGTGAATACAAGTGATATTCACTATTGTGAATTTGCCTTTCATTAAAATGCATTGAAGTCGATTGTCAGCCATTGCAGATAGTGAGACTAATAATAATAATAATAATAATAATAATAATAATAATAATAATAAAATTTATACCCTGCCCATCTGGCTGGGTTTCCCCAGCCACTCTGGGCAGCTTCCAACAGAATATTAAAATACAATAACCTATTAAACATTAAAAGTTTCCCTAAACAGGGCTGCCTTCAGATGTCTTCTAAAAGTCTGGTAGTTATTTTTCTCTTTGACATCTGGTGGGAGGGTGTTCCACAGGGCGGGTGCCACTACTGAAATGGCCCTCTGCCTGGTTCCCTGTAACTTGGCTTCTTGCAGTGAGGGAACCGCCAGAAGGCCCTCTGCACTGGACCTCAGTGTCCGGGCAGAATGATGGGGGTGGAGATGCTCCTTCAGGTATACTGGACCAAGGCCATTTAGGGTTTAAAGGTCAGCACCACTACACTACAACAATGTAGATTTTTGCAGAAGTGCTTACTGTGATGAGCACAGGATAGAAATCACTGCCTCCTTACAACCCTTCCCCTCACTACTGGCCAGGCTGTCTGAGGCTGATGGGAGCTGGTCACACTTTCCCCATTTCTCTCATAAAGTTTAAAGATCTGTAATCAGGTGAATCCTTAACAGAAAATCCTCTCTCCCTACCCCAGCTGGAGGCTGATTTCTTGTCAATGACCTATGTGACTGGCCCTGCCACCACCTTGGTTCGAGGACCTTTCAGTCTTACAGGAATGCCATGGGCTGAGTTCACAGAAAAAGCAGCTCTCACAGCAGAGCTTTAATGCTTAAAAAGTAGCTGACTAAGCTGCATGCGAAATGCACAGGCAGCAAGGAGCCCTTGCAGTCCAAATTTACCTCTTGAAGATTCTGTTTTGTTTTCTTTTCTTAATGTGTACTGAAGGACTATTTTAAGCCTGGTGTCATCAAAGCTCAGCCCCAGGGTCTATTTTCAGTGCCCAAGGCACAGCTCTTGAACAGGTGAGCTAATAATAACGGAGGAGGGGGCACCACCACTGAGTGTATATTGAGTGAAGTTTCCTCAGTGTTGAGTAAACATCTGGGATGAAGGAAGGCATGATTTAAATGAGACATTAGCAGGGCAAAAATGTTGATTTGTGTGGGCAGTTATTGCGATTGGCATAACATTTTTAAAAAGTGATTTTCCCGTGTGCAGCTACCCCATAATTTGACTCGAAATGAACTGCAGGCTCAGCAGATGCTGCAGCAGCATGCAGACACTACGCTCACGTTGGTCTGCGCACAGGATCAAATGCCATTAAACATGACCACATCTGCCTACGTGGGCAAGCACTTTGCCAGTGCCTCATTTAAACTGGGCCAAAAAGAGAAGTCAGCAGGCACATTTCAGGCAGGTGTGAGCCCTTAAACCTTTTTTTAAAAAAGTAATTAACTCCTTTGAAAACCTGAGTTTTAACTTAAAAGCTTTGATGATGTCATTCACTTACTTTATTTAATTCACTTTGGCAAGTTGTCCCAGTTTCTGAACAATAGGGGAGAAAGACAGCACAGTGCAAGTTCTTTCAGCTACTGGGGAGGGGGATCACCTTTTAAAATGTGTTTATTACTTACTTTTATTTATTTCACAAGATTTATACACTACTTGTCTGTAATAAAATCTCAAAACAGTTTACAAAAAGAATAAAACCATAACTTTTTTTAAAAAGTAAACTTCTGTAACTGTCATTTAAAGATAATGCAAGCTTACCACAGTAAAACATAAGTCTTAAATAAACAGTAATTGACTAAAGTATAGTATTTACCATATGACATATTTATAATAAATAATAAAAATATATTGCTACTTTTATTTAATTATAAAAGTGTGTCTGGCTGGTTTTGTACCATGTATAAAATACCACAGCTACTGAGTTATAGTTAAAGGTGCTAGTAAACAGTATTGTATAGGTATTTGGTGGCAGCAGAGGGCATCCTTTGTGTGCCTGCACACAGCACCCCTGACCCTATGTGACTCCCGGCAGAGTGCTCCTGGACCACCTCCCCAAGTCGCGAACCTTGAGGTTCCCACCAAACCTCAGTTTAAATAATCAATCATGACAGGGGAGGCGGAGCCAGGGGAGCGGACCAGGTAAGGGTAGGGTCTGCTCTTTAAGCATAAAAGGGGGTGGAGTCTACCTGGGAGCTCTCAGTCGGCTCCAGAGTTGCACCTGCCCTCCCCTCCCTTAGTTTAGGCCTTTTATTGCAGGTTAACTTCTTCTTTACAGGCATGCAGGCGCTGCTACGGTCTTACGATGGTTGCTGTTAAAGGACCGGGAAGAAATTTCCCCTGCATTGGCAGGTTTCGCCTTCCCCGTAGCAAAATGTCACAACTTTGGCGGTTTTAGGCCTTGGGCAGAATCCTTTAGTCTATCTTCCCTAAATGGGTGTGTGTGAAGTGGTGACACAGGTTCCCCGTTAAAGGGGTTGTTTTGAGGGGAGTCATTGGCCATACGCCGATAGGTTGTCAGTGCAGTCTCCTGTGTTTCGGTGAAATGGGGGGTGGGCTCTCTGCTTAAATATACATCTTCCAGAGCCAGCCCAATCCCCAGACAGATTGGTTAACCCTGATGTGCCCCAGATCCCCAGCCAGGGACTGGGAGGGATAAACATCCAATGCCTAAGCCAAGGTCTTCCTTGGTTTAATAAAGTTGTGGCCAATTTTAATCCCATACCATGTCACGATTCATTATTCCACTCGGGTGTTGCCTGGGGTTGAGGGGTCTCTGCCTGGGCACACAAATAAGGGCTGGTTCTCCACGTGTAAAGAAAAAGTTAACTTGCCACAGCTATTTAGAAGGTTTGCAGTTAAAGTCTGACAGCTGAAAGGTCACTATTGCCCCACCTGTAGTTACTACAGCTTAGCTCCTTGTCTTGCCTTCATGTCAGTCTCTTGCTCTGCTTCAGCAGTTATCCTAATAAAGCTTTGGATACTTTATTTGATTCTGCTTTTTCCTATTCCAGCAATATTCCTGAATCTATTTTGCAAGACAAGAAACAGAGAAACTGCTGAAGCTGTGTGTGAGTGTGTGTGCAGGCAGTCCTTTTCCTGTAGGTAAAGATCTTAGCCAGTGATCCTGTTCACGTATATTTTTGGTTTTAAATCCCTTCAGATGGGGTGAATGTGTTGAGCTTGGAGAAAGTGACTATTTTCTTAAACTATTGCTAGGCACTCCAATATATTTATATTTCAGCTTTTTAAAAAGATATTTTGGGGGAAAGAGCAGATTATCTTTCCATGTTTGGACAGCAGTGAGCACATGGAAGTGAACGCTGACACAATCTCAGTGATAAATAATAAAATAACAGGTGCCAGACACTGGTCTATTTGAAACTGTGTCATACTTTACTTGGCTGTTACACAAAAACAGATGTCAGGGGAAGGTCAAATTAAGGGCAATTCAATTAAGTGTGAACAGGTGCCTCAAGACCACCATGAAATTTACTGCCTGGTTAAGCCAAGCTAGCAGTGCTTGCTGTTGGGCGATCTTTCCTTTCTGATCAAGAGACATTAAACTGGCACGTGGAACAGATAAGCTTTAAGGTCTTCACAAACCTCCCTTAACTCCCTGTGTGAGGTTAGTATGTTGCGATGATGCATTGCTTCACAATGCAGATTCTGAAATTAATAGTAAGTTAAACGGCTTGCTAAATTAGGGTTGCCATTTTTCAAACCACGAAAATCCAGACAGGAAAGCTGTTGACCTTTTTTTGGGTGTGGGCATGGAGAAAGTCACATTTTACCAATTTCTGCACAGACACTGCTACCGTGAAATACCAGTTGTATGGGAACCCTAATGTATTCCATAAGGGGAGATTGGTTTGCACAAATGTGTATATTAGGCAGAACTGCATACAGGAAAGGACCAATCAACATGCAACCATGCAGAAGCTAGAAGTTACTTTTGAAACAGCCCTAAAAGAGCCCAGAAAGAGCAAAACCAGCACGAAAACAGCACCTAGCAATCCCAGGAGCCTTTGCAAATGCAATCCCAGGAGCCCTTGCACTGACCATTGAGGCCTGTGGAGAGTTGAATTTGAGCAGGGAGTTTTGGAGGGAGTGGTTATGGCGGAGTTTGGTGATTGGTAAGTGCTGCTGGGCTTTTTAAAAGGGTTTCCAGAGGTTTAAAGATTATTTGCAAGCTTTTTCTAATGGTATTTCAAATGATGCAATTTCGCTGACACCATGCGATGCCTCGGAACGTCAGGCCTGCGTAAATTGGGAGTTGCCTGTATACAAATGTGTTACATTAAGAGAAATCCACAGGGAAATGCAGATGAATTTTCATAAGATTTTTTTTTAATGTGGAAATGTGGATAACTGGTTTTAAGCTTAGAAAAATGAGAAATTAAGAGAAAATAAATTGACAAATTTCTCCCCCTTCTAATGATAATACAGGGTTTCGTTTTTTTCTCTCAGTTGTGAACAACTGAGGGGTTCTCCTAGGCCAGGTTGCTGAATTTGACCCTGTTTGAGCCATTGAGGAAGGACGCCTTTTGCTCATTCTTATGTATCCTTTCGTACCAGGCTGTAGGATTGGGCTGCCTAATATGCCAATAGTACATTGTTTAAAACGGGGCAGAGATTACTGAATAATTAAAAAACACCTTCATTCACTCTAAGTTGAGTAATGAAGTGGGAACGAGCCAGAATTCATTAGTGATAGTGCTGAGTGACAGTATAATAGATTTTCAGCACTTTCCTCCCAGGTTTATGGAATATAGAGTTCCACAAATAGGCCATCTCTTGTAGACCATTATTCATATTAGACAAAGAAATGAGGGAAAGCAAACTTTCATTGTAAGGAACTGCAGAGAAAATGGAGCCGAACCTTTGTCTGTCCCAATTTGAGTTAGAGTGAAATAGGCCATTCTTAACTAGTGAATTAATTATGGAAAGTGCTCCCATTACATTTAACATATGTAACTATTATTGTTTTTCACTGACATGAGTTATTCTGGGTATTTGTTCTGATCAAGATGAAAGATGAGGAAGTTCCCATTCCAGGATGCATTGATTTAAATGTGATCAGTATTCCTAATTAAACTTTGGAAGATCAGGGGGAAAGGGAGAAAATGTTTAAGCAGTGTACTAATTTCAGAGAGTACCTTCAAGCAAAGGGTCTGAGAGTCAAAATAATGAGAGAAATCTAGTTTGGTTTCACTTATTTCCTACCTAGATCTTTATCATGGAATTGTATCTAGCACCAGCTAATTCTGCTCCCACTTTACCTGACATTTTCCATAGTACAATGGTACCTTGGTTTATGAACTTAATCCATTCCGGAAGTCCGTTCTTAAACCAAAACTGTTCTTAAAAAGAGGTGCGCTTTCCCTAATGAGGCCTCCCGTCTCTGGTTCCCTTCTACCATTCAGATTCCATTATTAGACCAAGGTAAAGTTCTCAAACCAAGACACTGTTTCCAGTTTGCAGAGTTTGTAAACCAAATCTTCTTAAACCGGACTGTTCTTAAACCGAGGTACCACTGTATGTAAACAAACAAGGGTGACAGGGAGGCCTAACTCTAAACTTTTGGCAAGGGGCAAGGCAGGAAAGGACACTGGAGAGCCACAACTGGTTGTGATGCACAGCATGCTTGTAATCATATTTAGGGACAAATGTGTTTGGCATGGGAACAGCTGGTGGAACCCAGTTGTCTCATACGGTGTGAAGTATCTCTCTGGTGACCATGCATAGGTTACTGTTGCTCCGCTTAGCATGCCTCACAGGGTTATGAGGATGAATACTGGATTCAGTCTGAATTCCTTCCAAGAAGGGCAGGAAAGGCATGTGTGTGTAACAGCTACAAATAAGCAGTTGGGGGAGGGGGAGAGAGAATCTGCCTTCCCCTACTGCTACTGGCAATTCAGGTGGAACTGGGAAGAGGCCTTGAATATTCATCTGCCAAGAAGCGCTCTCTCTCCAGCTCACAACACTGCTCCCAAACTGAGTGCTAGAATGACTTTGTGAACAAAACAAACTCCATTAGTAATAAAAGTGTTGGGGCGGTGTGGTTTTTCTAAAATATTATTTATGAATGCCAACAGGAATGCTATTGCAACAACTTCAAAGAAAGTTCAGCTGGCACATTATTAAGAAGGGAAAACATGTTGAGGTGGCTGCTTGGTTTCAGAGCTAAGCAATCTGAGCAGAAGGCAGTTATGTAGCAGAGTTCTGGAAGCCTTCCATCCACTGCTGCTGCTCCCAGATATTAACCCAAGATGCAGACTAAACATTTGTACCCTGTTTGCACTGCCAGCTGACAAATGAAGGTAATTAATGAGCAGCTATAAGGTAGAAGAGTCTGGAAAATTGCAAGGCTTGTCAACTAAAATGCCCAGCGCTGACGCCAGAGTATGGATTTGAGTGCCTTAGGCCTGCTAAGTAATCTTGCACAGATGTGCACTTTATATTGACTTTCTGCAAAGTATTCCTTGCGTTGTACTTTTTTGGTTCCTCTGTGTAAGATCATCCCCTTGACCAATTCTTTCTGGCAGGCCATAGGCAGGGAAGAAATATCACCACTGCATATTCCGCTGCCAGTCATAGGAAGCAGCTGGCAATGGGATTAGACACTTGTCAGTGTTACATGCAGGTGTCAGTTCTTTAAAGACTCCTCTGACAATGCATGCTCTCAGAGACAGTAAAATCAGTTGCATCTGCTCTACCGCTTACTAGCAATTTCTACTGGGAACCCAGACCAAGGCTTTCCAAAATACAGTGATAAAGTGGGAGGCCCACAATCCTTCCAGCTCTCAGGTGAAAATTTATTGCCTCTGTTTTTCCCAGCCTAATGTAGGAAGACTCCTGTTGGATGAGATGAGAGGTCTATCTCCTCCAGCATCTTGTTTCATTCAATGGCTCACTGTATGTCATATACTATTTTAGGGCGCTTCCACACTGTTGCTGTTTTGGGGTGGGGTTCAACCATGTACAAGCAAATCCAGGTTGTGCAATTATAGTTGATTGGTGGTCGTCTTGCCTAACAAGCCCACTTCCTGTGGCTGCAAAAAGTTGGACTGGCCATCAATCACTGGCCAGATTTTCACTTCCATAGGAAGTTGCAGCAAGGAAAGTCATGGGGAATTAACTGGAAAGTGAGGGATAACACTTGCAATTTATACAATGTCTTCTAACCTACCTGCAAACAAATCAAAATGAATACTTGTGAAATAGCCAGTGTTGTCCAATTTTCCTGCAAACGAATCAGGATGAATGCGCAATTAAGAAATAAAAATGTGGAAGAGCACTTAAGAGCCAGATATCCATTGACTTAAGTTCTTGTGACTAGCAAAACCTATACTAAAGTAGCATGGATATTTTCTCCCCTCTCCCACCACACACATTACTGTGCTGCTGCCCATCAATCACTGGCCAGATTTTCACTTCCAAAGGATGACATTTTCCTGGATATTTTCAACATAGGATATATTTCTTCTAATTGCATTCTCAACCCAGTGCGGGAGCCAGTGCAACAAGTCCCCCTAGTGTAATGCGACTTGCTCTTTATCCTGCCTACATGCCCCTGTATCTCCCCTCAAATTGGCTGTTGGGGGTTGAGGAGAACCCCCAGAATATGATGCAGGGGACGAGAGGGTAGATTATTCCATCAGGTAAGCTGAAATGCTTGCACTGATGTAACAATTGTAGTAGCGCAGTGTTTAGAATTCCATCTTAAACTTTAAGAGCACCTCCCACATCTAGTTTAAGAGATTAGACCCAAGCAGGAGGCAAGGTTAGAAGCTAGAGAGAGAAAGCAGCTAAAGGAGAGAAGACCTGTTGTACATAGTTCTTTAATAAATCTATTTCTTGTTCAACTTCTCTGGCCTGCTTATTATTAATTAAGGAACACCGCAGTTAAGAGTGTTGGATTTACACCAGTGAGAAATGGATTCAAATCCAGTAAACCAAACATCTTACTGGATTATCAGGGACAGTTGTTATATTTCAGTCTAATTTACCTCACAGTACTGCGAGAATAAAGGATTATATATAAGAGGAAAAAATGTAAATAGTAATACACCAGATTATAAATGCACTGAGAATGCATTTGATTCAGCAAAGGAAACACAGCCCAGAATAACTAAGGAGATAGTACAAGAATACTTGGCTAGTTTAGATGTATTCAAGTCTCCAGGGCCAGATGAACTGCATCCAAGAGTATTAAAAGAACTGGCAGATGTGATCTCAGAACCACTGGCAGTCATCTTTGAGAATTCCTGGAGAACAGGCGAAGTCCCGGCAGACTGGAGGAGGGCAAATGTTGTCCCTATTTTCAAAAAGGGGAAAAGAGAGGACCCAAATAATTATCGCCCAGTCAGTCTGACATCAATACCAGGGAAGATTCTGGAGCAGATCATTAAGCAAACAGTCTGTGAGCACCTAGAAAGGAATGCTGTGATCACCAATAGTCAGCATGGATTTCTGAAAAATAAGTCATGTCAGACTAACCTGATCTCGTTTTTTGACAGAATTACAAGCCTGGTAGATGAAGGGAACGCAGTGGATGTAGCCTACCTTGATTTCAGCAAGGCATTTGACAAGGTGCCCCATGATATTCTTGTAAAGAAGCTGGTAAAATGCGGTCTTGACTATGCTACCACTCAGTGGATTTGTAACTGGCTGACTGACCGAACCCAAAGGGTGCTCATCAATGGTTCCTCTTCATCCTGGAGAAGAGTGACTAGTGGGGTGCCACAGGGTTCTGTCTTGGGCCCGGTCTTATTCAACATCTTTATCAACGACTTGGATGATGGACTCAAGGGCATCCTTATCAAATTTGGAGATGACACCAAACTGGGAGGGGTGGCTAACACCCCAGAGGACAGGATCACACTTCAAAACGACCTTGACAGATTAGAGAACTGGGCAAAAACCAACAAGATGAATTTTAACAGGGAGAAATGTAAAGTATTGCACTTGGGCAAAAAAAATGAGAGGCACAAATACAAGATGGGGGACACCTGGCTTGAGAGCAGTACATGTGAAAAGGATCTAGGAGTCTTGGTTGACCATAAACTTGACATGAGCCAACAGTGTGACGTGGCAGCTAAAAAAGCCAATGCAATTCTGGGCTGCATCAATAGGAGTATAGCATCTAGATCAAGGGAAGTAATAGTGCCACTGTATTCTGCTCTGGTCAGACCTCACCTGGAGTACTGTGTCCAGTTCTGGGCACCACAATTCAAGAAGGACACTGACAAACTGGAACGTGTCCAGAGGAGGGCAACCAAAATGGTCAAAGGCCTGGAAACGATGCCTTATGAGGAACGGCTAAGGGAGCTGGGCATGTTTAGCCTGGAGAAGAGGAGGTTAAGGGGTGATATGATAGCCATGTTCAAATATATAAAAGGATGTCACATAGAGGAGGGAGAAAGGTTGTTTTCTGCTGCTCCAGAGAAGCGGACACGGAGCAATGGATCCAAACTACAAGAAAGAAGATTCCACCTAAACATTAGGAAGAACTTCCTGACAGTAAGAGCTGTTCGACAGTGGAATTTGCTGCCAAGGAGTGTGGTGGAGTCTCCTACTTTGGAGGTCTTTAAGCAGAGGCTTGACAACCATATGTCAGGAGTGCTCTGATGGTGTTTCCTGCTTGGCAGGGGGTTGGACTCAATGGCCCTTGTGGTCTCTTCCAACTCTATGATTCTATTATTCTATACCAAATATAGATCTATTCTCTGCTGTATGCCATTGACTTTCTTTCAACAAGTAATGAACACACAAGATTAAGCTGCAGTTTATTACTTTTTGTAAATACTAAAATGCTCTCCTGTTGAATAGTAATTAGAAATATTGAAGAATAGGCAGTTGGTTGATATTAAAGCTGCAATATTAACATCGTCATTCAGTATTCCTCGCTGGCTATTTTAACAGTTGCAATCAGTGGCAAATTAGCTTTCTTGTGAAAATCATTACATACCAATAATATGGTTTACTCCATCTTTTTGTGAGACGAGCAAATCTTTCACAGAGGCACCGACAGCCACAGGAAGTGAATGGGAAGTTTGACCATAGAAAGGGTAGTTCACACAGCTACTAAAGCACCCAAAAATGCATTCATAAGGATTTTGCCATCATGAGTAAAATCTGACATGCACATTGGCTCTTTTGTATTCTTTATCAAGAGGCCAGGGTACAATCCCAAATCTGGCCACTGCCCAGTAGGGCTTAACAGAACCACAGGGCCACTGCCAAATCTGTCACCTTTTTGTGCATACAAGCCAGGGTGGAAAGTAGAGGGGAGTGACTCAGGAACAACCTGCAGCATGCACAGCAATTGAGCCCAAATCAGGCCTGGTGCTGTCACATGAATGCCCCATTTCAGAATTTTCTGCTAGCTGCTGCCCACAGGAAACACTTCTACTCACCCATTTGGTAGGCAGAACAGAGAGCTCTGCACCAATGGAGCAACATTAGTATCAGTCCACAGGCAGAAGCTGGAGGAGACTATCTGGCATGACTGGGCAGATAGACACCTCCAGCCAGCACCCTATCTAGTTCAGGTGCTCTATAGCTGCTTTTTTAAAAAAAGGGAAAACTGTGGATGATCATCATGTTTCTCCCCACATTACATTTAATTCAGCCCTGGATTTCATCTCATGGAGGAAGGACCATTGTACAGTACAGTGGTACCTTGGGTTAAGTACTTAATTCGTTCTGGAGGTCCGTTCTTAACCTGAAACTGTTCTTAACCTGAAGCACCACTTTAGCTAACGGGGCCTCATGCTGCTGCCATGCCGCCGGAGCACAATTTCTGTTCTCATCCTGAAGCAAAGTTCTTAACCCAAGGTACTATTTCTGGGTTAGCAGAGTCTGTAACCTGAAGTGTATGTAACCTGAAGCATATGTAACCCGAGGTACCACTGTATAGCCATGCAACTGCTCACGTTTGTGGACAGTTCTCACAAACTACTTAATTCATGGCAACTTCGGTTTCTATTCAATGGGTGGTGACTTTCAGCTGCTCTGTAGCCATATCCCAAGCTTGCAATGTGGCCTGTGTACAATGGACTCATGTGGAATGAGCCACTGTTGTTGTTTTAAACAGTTTTCATGAGGCTGGTTTGTGCTGAGTTCTACACATGGCACAATTTTTTGCACAATGGGCTCAGCATCTAGAAGCACAACTAAAAAGCAGCATGAATTGCCTATAAACTACACATCTTGTTTACTGAAAGAATCATAAAGCTTGCCCTATGCAGCCAGTCCTACACATGTTCACACTGAAGTTGAGTCCTCTTACGTTCAATGGAACTTGCTCCCAAGTAAGTTTGCATAGGATAGCATCCTCTATCTGGCTTTAGTCATATAGTGGCTTCCAGACTGCACAAAGCATTTAATCCCAGAGGTGTTTGTTGCTAGTGAGAGCAGCATTTGAGAGCACATGCTTGGTGATTTCAGTTAAATTTAAGCCCCTTCCAGGGATGCTTTGCAGACAAAGCCCAGCAATTTGCTCACCAGTCCATTTTCTTTCATGTAGAAGGGCTGGATTATTCTTCATTATTACAGTATATTAGGCAGAGATGTGCCAAGTGGATGCTGGCTAACATCTCTGAATGCTTAAATGATAGGTTCTCTAGCTATGTAGTAATGTAAGCTTCTGAGCTGAGTACCCTTTCATTATGCGCTATTTGAGGTCAGGCTCCAGGCTGTCAAAGTGACTTGTGACAGTTCCATATCACAGGAAATTAGGCATAGCATGAAGAGCACAAGTTCACATACCTCCACGTTTTGTATACAGAAGTCTGAGGCTTAACAAATGCTAGAAACAGGACTGTACTAGGCTAACACATGGGCTAACACACGAGTTAGAAATATGTATTGTTTTACCTTTAGTAAATGACAAGCCCTATATAATTACATTCTATTCTTACTAGGACATGGTGGTGGTTGTTGTTGTTTAGTCGTTTAGTCGTGTCCGACTCTACGTGACCCCATGGACCAGAGCATGCCAGGTACTTCTGTCTTCCACTGCCTCCCGCAGTTTGATCAAACTCATGCTGGTAGCTTCAAGAACACCATCCAACCATCTCATCCTCTGTCGTCCCCTTCTCCTTGTGCCCTCCTTCTTTCCCAACATCAGGGTCTTTTCCAGGGAGTCTTCTCTTCTCATGAGGTGGCCAAAGTATTGGAGCCTCAGCTTCACGATCTGTCCTTCCAGTGAGCACTCAGGGCTGATTTCCTTAAGAATGGATACGTTTGATCTTCTTGCAGTCCATGGGACTCTCAAGAGTCTCCTCCAGCACCATAATTCAAAAGCATCAATTCTTCAGCGATCAGCCTTCTTTATGGTCCAGCTCTCACTTCCATACATCACTACTGGGAAAACCATAGCTTTTACTATACGGACCTTTGTTGGCAAGGTGATGTCTCTACTTTTTAAGATGCTGTCTAGGTTTGTCATTGCTTTTCTCCCAAGAAGCAGGCCTCTTTTAATTTTGTGACTGCTGTCACCATCTGCAGTGATCATGGAGCCCAAGAAAGTAAAATCTCTTACTGCCTCCATTTCTTCCCCTTCTATTTGCCAGGAGGTGATGGGACCAGTGGCCATGATCTTCGTTTTTTTGATGTTGAGCTTCAGACCATATTTTGCACTCTCCTCTTTCACCCTCAATAAAAGGTTCTTTATTTCCTCCTCACTTTCTGCCCTCAAGGTTGTGTCATCTGCATATCTGAGGTTGTTGATACTTCTTCCGGCAATCTTAATTCCGGTTTGGGATTCATCCAGCCCAGCCTTTCGCATGATGAATTCTGCATATAAGTTAAATAAGCAGGGAGACAATATACAGCCTTGTCATACTCCTTTCCCAATTTTGAACCAATCAGTTGTTCCATATCCAGTTCTAACTGTAGCTTCTTGTCCCACATAGAGATTTCTCAGGAGACAGATGATGTGATCAGGCACTCCCATTTCTTTAAGAACTTGCCATAGTTTGCTGTGGTCGACACAGTCAAAGGCTTTTGCATAGTTAATGAAGCAGAAGTAGATGTCTTTCTGGAACTCTCTAGCTTTCTCCATAATCCAGCGCATGTTTGCAATTTGGTCTCTGGTTCCTCTGCCTCTTCTAAATCCAGCTTGCACTTCTGGGAGTTCTCGATCCACATGGTAAATAGTGGTAAATAATTTTTGCGGTTAATAATCAACATGTATCTGTGGCACGCTATTGTGTGTGTCACATAGACCTGTGTGTTTTTGTTTGGGTGTGGATAAAACCACAGAAGGGTAAAAAACTGGGAAGAAAACCCCCAGCTCTAGCTTCCCCCTGCTCTCATTTTTCCACATTAGATAAGGATGACCTAATGTTCTTTTAGTAGAGTATGGAGGCACTCATATGAACTTTTGCTAGGTCAAGGGCTAATTTGCTAGAAGCTATTTCATTTTTCAAATATACCTATCACTGTTAGGCATCATTCTCTGGTGGGAGACAAGGGAAAGGCATGTCTGGATAGTGTTTCATGAATCCACATTTTATACCAAACTAAAAAGAATGAGGCAATTAATTTTCAATGGTTTTCTTAGAGTTTCAAGGACTTTATTCAGGGGATACTTCTGAGAGTGTTAACACTGCAGATCCAGTTAATCATTTCTTTTTCTCCAGGCCCTTCTGACTTTGGCAGAAATGGCAAAATCTGACATTAACCTTGATCTTTAATTTGACATCCATGACTTTTGGAGAGTTAATTTTTGAAACGCAGTACATACTTCAAGTTGTTTAAAGGATTTAAAATGAACGAAGATTCAGCATTGCCCCCCCCCCACAAATACCCAAATACAACAAGGTTTTGAAATTCCCTACATCTTATGAAAACAGAGAATTGAGAATAATTTTATTCCATTGGACACATGCATTGTTATTTTTTTAGCACAGGAAATGTTTCTATAAAGTTTTAAGATAACAGCATTCCTATATTTATGACCCTTATCAAACAAAACCCTGCTGAGTGTATTTTCATTTGAAAGGGCTTGCCTGCAGAGTGTGGTGCAACATGCTATTACTCTGATTGATGGAACACCCTCGTGTCCCATAAATCCCCATTATTTACATTATTAGCCATAGAACTTTTGTTTAAGCAACTGTGCCCCTTACCCAAATCACTAGTGGTGGTGAATCACATAATCCATTGGACAGGTTGCTGGAGATGGTACGGATGTCTAACTCCCTTTGACAATAGGGCTTTAGCATTTAACAATGTTCTAGATTGCACTTGTTGATGAGTGTTTCATGGACTGTTCCAGGTTTTTACCTTGAACTTTCGGATATCTTTAAGGACATCTCTAGCTCTTTTTTCCGCAGTTAAGGCAAAACAGGCAAGCAATATTCTACACAGGCAAGCAACAGGTCAGGGACACCTTCCAGCCAGTCAAAAGCACTCAGTGAGGGTATAGGGCAGACTGGTGTAGCTTGGTGAGGGATTATGGACCAAAGAGGGGCCTGAGGGTCTCCGCTTCCTAGTACAAAGGATTAACCATAACAGACTTCTTACAGTCGGGCTTTTGCTGTTCCACATAGACGCTGGATAGACCCACAGCTTAGCCTAGGCTCTCTGAACACACCACAACATATCTAGCTTTGGGTTTGTTGTGGGCACTTGCCATATTCCAAGACAGAATTAGATAGACTTTTAACACCTTTGGTTTCAATGGGGTACATAATGCTTAACTCTATGTTGGATTGTTGCCTTGCTGCAAGGCACTTAACCTACTTATTTATAGTTCCCAACTCATTTTTCATAGGCCAGGGTAGTAGCACAAGAGGCCTACCACACACACACACACACACACACACAGAGAGAGAGAGAGAGAGAGAGAGAGAGAGAGAGAGAGAGAGAGAGAGGTAGCAATCCTAGATTTAACCAGTAGGGCAGCCGTGGAGCCACAGCTTAGCTGTGTAACCTTGTGTGTAATGTTATGGGCACATACAAGCAGAAAGGGCTAGGGATCGCTTCACATTGCCACAAAAATGTCCAGTCAGTTTTAAGCTTTAAGTACTGTCATTGGTTTAGAGCAGTAGTTCCCAGTTGGTGTTACGCAGACTACCTGCACCATTTGGATAACAAATACTACCATAGAGCTATAAATATTCTCAAAAGTAGGGGGTCCATGTCTTGGCTTTTGAAAGTACATAGTACTTAGCTAATTGGGAACCAATGCTTTAGAGAATAATGTGAAAGAAACACGTTTGAGGCAGCGGTTACAAGCAATAATTCAATTCCCCCCACACTCTCTCTCTCTCACACACACACATGTTCTTAACATCTATAGATAGAGATAAATAATCTCCCTCCCTTCTTTTCCAGTGAAGTAGGAGTCATTACCCTTTTATTATTATAGATATGTTCTCTAGGAGTTGATTCAATGAAACATATGGCCCGATTAAGGACATATAAATTAAGTGGGAAGGGATTGCGTTTAATAATTACCTGCAGCTGCAGATCTCAGCAGTTGCAAAAAACATACACATTTCTAAAACTCATATTTATAGAAGCACAGGAAAGTACCGATGTTTGTCAAAGGAAGAGAGAATTGTGGGCACAGTAAAGGACGTAATGCAGCTTGAAACCCAGTGTCATTCTTTCTATATGCAGGCCACTGCTCCATTTTTCAGCTTGCCAGATGTGCCAGTTGTCAATGCCCAGTTCATTAGCACTTTTCTGGTTCTACGAAAGGCCAGGCCTAAAGGCCTGAAGTTCAATCTCTGTTTAAAATACAGTGTTTCTTTCCCATATTTCTAATTTTTTTAACAAAGGCAGTTTGCTGGCGTTGCTTTAGTAACTGCATGTGAAATAAATGGAAAGTAACGCTTATTACTTGAAAAACTAGAGAGAGACATGAAATGGAAGCATTAAACATAATAAACCTGACTGTGTCTTAGCAACTGTATGGAGTCTATCTTTCGAGTTTATTATGGTTCGATGGTTATCAGAGACTTAGGCAAACATTCACTCCCATTTAAGAATTGAAAACAATTTCTCAGCTCTTTTACAGGCAATCCCTTTCTTAAACCAGCATTGTCTTTCTCACTAGGAAGTCTCCTCTTTCCACTCATATCACCCCGTTATATTGATTGAACTCCCCTTCTAATGCGCAAAGCTAATGGCTCCATCTTCCTGCATGTCTCATGAAAATAGTAGGGAAATCAATTCCTCAGCTTATGAAGACACCACAGGTCTTTTAAAATCTTAAAAATGGGTGGAAAGATCAATGTCTCCTTAGTTTCATCTTCAATACTAGCTGGTGCCTAAGCAGGCCATGGGCCTTTTGAGAAGGACTGCCATCATAAACCAATATCAATATTTCTGGAATACACTCTTCATGCTGAATTGATGTGTGACCTTGATAAGAGTCCTTAAAGTTTTCTTGACTGCAATGAGATTAGGGCTGCATTCCTTATACAGTAGTACCTCTGGTTAAGAACTTAATTTGTTCCAGAGGTCCGTTCTTAACCTGAAACTGTTCTTAACCTGAGGTACCACTTTAGCTAATGGGGCCTCCTGCTGCTGCCACATGGTTTCTGTTCTCATCCTGAAGAAAAGTTCTTAACCTGAGGTACTATTTCTGGGTTAGTGGAGTCTGTAACCTGAAGCGTCTGTAACCTGAAGCATCTGTAACCCGAGGTGCCACTGTAAACATTTACTGTACCTGAAGTCAGTGGGACTTTCTTCTTAGTAAACAGGCATAGGGTTGCCCTGTAACTATAACTGCTGAGTACTTCTGGTTTATAGATAATGAACATTTTGAATCTTACTGGTTGGGTGGACAAATTACTGCTCTGAAAATGGACTCATTGGGTGGTGTCCAACTAAGTTTTACTCAGAGTATCCCCACTGAAACTAATGAACATAGTTAAGTTAGGTCTATTACTTTCAATAGGTCTAGCTAAATGCCACCTTATGTTGTCAACAATGGTCTTTCATTTTTTAAATTTATTTTTGTAGTCTGCTGCTATGCACGCCAATGAAGGCCATTTTGCCCACTGAGACATACTATACATACAGCTTAAGTCCTACTCAATGCGGTGGACTTGCTTTTGAGCAGACACTTGTATACACACACTTGTACTGCAAGTGTGTACAGGTTTGCCCCTTTCACAGTATTATTGGTTAATCGGTAGAGTGTGGATATATATAGCCGACTTTTGAAAGCCAACTCACAGTTGACATGACAAAATCTGCAATAAACAACAGGAGCAGCTATTTTAAATTAGGTTTACTATATGTGGGGAAAAACAAAATAAAATATTGCAGAGGTAGGAAAATGCTAACTTTATGTGGGCTCATGTGAGAATGAATTCAGTGTCAGGTTAGCAGGGTACATACATACATACATAAAATAAAATAAAATAAAATAAAATAAATTGCTAGAAAAGTGAAAGTTCAAAACTGATGCAACCAAAATATAAATTGAATCAATGAAACAATACAACAGGACTGCCTTTCCATTTGAATTTAAGTGGTCTGGCTGCACCTACCCTCTGAAATTCCCTCCTGTTACTTATCACATAGTGCCTCCCTATTGCCACGGTTCCAACTCAGTTGATTGGCACTCATCCAGTCCATCACTGCATCCACATGATGGTCCAGATCATGCTTAATCATTTGTGATTCAAATGTTATGGAGAAATAGAGCTGCATGTTAATTCACTTTAAGATGCATCACAGGAAGCGATTAATAAATGGGATTAAATAAATAATAATAATATTGGTTACATGAAAATCCCAGCTTTCCAGATCTACATGGTGCTTTCTTTAAGTTCTTTCTATATACCTATATAATCTTTTGCAAATGACACTGTATTTTATAAATTTCTTATTAAAATGTATCTCCCTGGCTTCCCCAATAAATAAGATTGTTATTATATAATGCTGCTCTTCATTAACTGGATAGCTGTCATGAAACTACTTTGAGGTCATTTAGATTAGTTGGTAAAGAAATTTAACACACATTTGGTCAGGGATCTACACCAGTGTTTCCCAAACGTTTTTGGGCAACGGCACACCTGCTTACCGGAAAAAAATCTCGCGGCACACCACCATTAAAGCCCCGCCCCGTGACGTCAGCGCGCAGCGTCACGCCGGGAGGGACGCACAAAAGTGAACGTTTTTTCCCTCCCCCTTGCCGGGGTGGGAGGAGGCAGCAGAGCGAGGGCAGCTGAGGCGGCGGCGGCAGCTGAGGCGGCGGCGGCTGCAATAGCGGGCGGAGGAGGAGCCGTCGCCGGGAGTTGCTGCTGCTGCTGCTGTTGCTGCTGCTGCCCGGACATGCCGGCCTCCTCCTCCTCCGCTGTCTCGCGCTCCTCCCTTTTGCGCGCGCTGCCCCGCCGCTCGGCACCACCACCGCGGAGCCGCCCCCGGCTCGACGCGGATCCTCGCCGCCGCCGCCTCTCGCCGCCGCCTCTCGCCCGCCTCCCTCCCACGGCACACCAGCCGGTGTCTCACGGCACACTAGTGTGCCGCGGAACACCGGTTGGGAAACACTGATCTACACAAATAAAGATGTTAACAAGATAACTTACTTTTGACCTAGGTAAAATTGTAGCCTATTATTATTACATTTAAAAAGTCAGTATGCTTTTATTCTAATTACTCATTAATATTAGACCCAACAAACCACAATGTGGTCCTTCCAATGATCAAAGACTGGCTTTGATTATCTAGGCTATTCTAATAAGCTCCTACAGTACTGACATAAAACATACAAACTTCAAAATAAGTGGGAAGATTCCAGGCAATGAAACAAACTCCCCTGCTCATGTATGGAGAGGTCAGCTGTCATCAAGATCACAGTCAAGCCAAGGATACTTTATGTTCTAAAGAAGACTCCCTTCTTTGGCAGGAATGTGGAAAGGTTTTTATTGAAAGGGTGAAATTATTCAAATTTCAGAGTGTTCCCAAATCTAAAGACTTTTAACGCACGAGCACACTCACTCAGAAACATACTGTATTTTTCGCCCCATAGGACGCACCGGCCCATAGGACGCACCTAGTTTTTTTGGGGGGAAATAAAGGAAAAAAATTGATTCCCCCCCCCCAGGTGCGGGGCTGGGGCAGGGGAAGCCCGAGCTTCCCCTGACCCCAGCCCCCAGAACAGGCTGCTATCCGTTAGCCGTGGGCTAGCGGAGCGCTGCGCGAAGCCCCAAGCTTAGGGTGTGCTGAGCTCAGCACGCCCCAAGCTTCTGGGTGCCGGGCAAGGTCTCCACTAGCCGTGGGAGAGCCGCGCGACTTCACACGGCTCTCCCACGGCTAGCGGAGCCCGAAGCTTGGGGTGTGCTGAGCTCAGCGCGCCCCAAGCTTCTGGGTGCAGGCAAGCTCTCCGCTAGCGTGGGAGAGCTGCGTCTCCCACGGCTAGCGGATAGCTTCCTGAAGCCTGGAGAGCGAGAGGGGTTGGTGCGCACCGACCCCCCTTGCTCTCCAGGCTTCAGCAAAAGCCTGCATTCGCCCCATAGGACGCACACACATTTCCCCTTCATTTTTGGAGGGGGAAAAGTGCATCCTATAGGGCGAAAAATACGGTAAGTGGAACAAAACCTCTGTTTTCTGACATCCCAGTTATTATCTGGAACTCTGTGGATGAGTACAGATGCCATTTACCTGTGTTCGTGTAACCGCCTGATAGATAAGTCAGTCCCTGTGGTCCAAACCTGATAACTGGATAATTAGTCAAATAGTTGTACTGTGGGAAGTACCACTAGACAATTTTGTGAGCACCATTTTTGTTGGAAAAGTGACAAATAAACAGATGACGATGACAGGTGCTTATCGTGTTTTCACCTGATGTTTGTCTTCCAATGTTCATTGTTGTTGGACAGTTTGGATTCTCCTGCGCCTTGGCAGCTCCCCACTCTGCTGTTCCAAGCCTGCTGAGAGAAATGATGCATAACAGCATCATTGTAGAACTCCTTCCTTCCTTCCTTCCTTCCTCCCTTCCTTCCTTCCTTCCTTCCTTCTTCCTTAAAGCCACAATAGCTTGCCTGAAATAGAATATTTGAACCCAACTAGACGCTGGTTGCCTTCTACAGAATGTGTAGATCCAGTGCAAAAGTGCATCTGCTGGCAGGGGCCAGGGAATCACAGCAGACCAAGAGAGGAATTTAACCCTTTCTTTTCCTGCTTCAGTTCTGAGGAAAATCATAGGAACCTAGGAAGCTTCCTTGTACCGAGTCATACCATTTGTGTGGGATGTGATACATAAGTAGCAGTCAAATACAACATTCCTTATTTTCCTAGAGTGGACATGCGAGAGACTGTTTGGTCCAGCCAGTCAAAAACTTCCTGTTTCCTCCTGGCTGGGACATACTTCCTTTGCATGTGACTAGATGTGGGCATGACCTTACCTGTCTAGGTAACACAAAAGGACAGGGCAAGCAGCCATCTCTCTCTTTTTGACTTTTTGACTCTCCGTATGTGTATATACTTTGTAACTAAGTCTGCCTTCAGGGATCCAACTGTGAACTGATGATGTGAGTAAACTTCTTTTATACAGTATACTTTAAACAAGTTTGTGGTGTGTTTATTCTTTTAAGAGGGATATAAGGGAACTCCCAGGGACGCGGGTGGCGCTGTGCGTTAAACCACAGAGCCTAGGACTTGCCGATCAGAAGGTCGGCGATTCGAATCCCCGCGACGGGGTGAGCTCCCGTTGGGCAGTCCCTGCTCCTGCCAACCTAGCAGTTCGAAAGCACATCAGAGTGCAGGTAGATAAATAGGTACTGCTCCGGCGGGAAGGTAAACGGCGTTTCCGTGCGCTGCTCTGGTTCACCAGAAGCGGCTTAGTCCTGCTGGCCACATGTACGCTGTATGCTGTCTCCCTCGGCCAATAAAGCAAGATGAGCGCTGCAACCCCAGAGTTGGTCACGACTGGACCTAATGGTCAGGGGTCCCTTTACCTTTACCTAAGGGAACTCACAGGAATCTAATATTGAGAGGCTTAAACAAGCCTGCAACCAGCTACCTGCTGTGCGTTTAAAAGTGGAATGTAAAACTCTGCTAAGTTATAGAACTTGCTAGTGCAAGTTAGGAAGGATATTAATAAACAATATAGCCTCTCCTGCCTCCATGAACATTCCCACAATTTGTCCCTCTAGTTTAGTACTGTTGACGCTGACAGACAGAGGCTCTTCTTTCAAGGTAATACGTAGGGAGTCTTTCTCAGTTGTACTTGCAGACACCAGAGATGAAACCTAGGATCTTTTTGCATGAAAAGCATGAAAACTGAGCCATGATCCTTCCCATTTCTCAAAATCTGCTATTTATTATTTTATTTATTTTGCAAATTTTATGTACCAGTTGAGTAATAAACAAAGGAAACACACCTCAAAGTGGTTTACAAAAATTATTTGCATTGGAGAAGTACCCTAGTGATGCCTGCTGCTATCCTGATAAGTATTGATACACATAGGGTTCCCATATTTAAAAAAGTGAAAATCCAGACACAAAGGTTGTTGAAATTCCGGACATATGGCAGCCCTAGATACACCCCACCCCCAGCAGATACTATTTGCTTTTAAATTAAAATTTCTAATGCACATTCTGCACAAAGTCGCATTTAACATTGCATCTCGGTCCCTTCTTTCATTCAGACAGGTAACAGAGAAATGCCTATTTCACTAAAATGTCTGGAGAAAAAAATCTTTCAAAAGGTATTATTAACAGATATTATTTTAACTAAATCATTCTCAATTTAATTTTTTTAAAAAACCCTTGCAGCCATAGTGTAGCCATCCTGATCGTATACATTTTCCTAGACAAAACAAGGCACTCTGAGAGACATGGACTTCTACACAAAGTGTGTTGATCATGTTACATTAACAATATGATCAGCAATCACATCATAGGCTTCAAAAAATAAAATGCCAAGTGCATTTACTGGTGATCATTGCCACAGTAGCCACTGGGCCCAAAGTGCCCTGGAAGGGACACTTTACATCTTCTCTTGCCATCTGTGATCATATAGCATGCGGGTGGGGGGGGGGAGAGACTCATGTGTTGCAGTGCCAATAGCTATGCCTTCCCATTTCACTCTGGCCTGGTATTTTATTTTTAAAAACTTTTGATGTGACGGCTAATCACAGCGCTAATGTAATGTTCAGTTAGGTCCTTAATTAGTGTTTATTGTCTATAGCCAAAGGGTTCTGCTTCTCCAAATTGTGTGTAGGATACTCTACCACCTGGAACTAGGTCTGTTGGACCAGCAAGAGACCAGTTAGCTGCTGTATCGTTCCCATATGGTCTGCAGGTACCAGAAGGCCTAAAATAAGTCTTTATGGCCCCATAATTTACCACCATGTGGACATGCTTTTCTTCAACTGGTCATCACAGATTACTTTCTAAAAGATACCAATGGCTAGTGATAAGCACAATAGAAGGCATATTTTCTTGCCGCTTTGCAATAAGCATTTACCATTCTTTTTTGCAGATACAGTTCCAGTTTTTTTTCTGTTTGCTGGGATACAGCCAGGTTGTGGCCTTCAGCACTTTTTCTCAGGTGCCTGCCTATTTCTTTTTAATTGTGCCTCTTGATCCTGCCTGCTGCCTCTTGGATAGCGATTTGCCTGCACAATGCAAGTTCTCAGCAGAGTGCCAAAAACACTCAGCTTGCTATTTGAAATGTATCCCTTAGGTACCGTTGCAGTGTTGTTGAGAAATGTGCAGTTGGCTGGCCAGCAGGTTTCTGAAGCAGCAAAATTGAATTTGGCAAAGGGTGAGGCCGTTCATATTGCTTCCAGGTGAACTTTAGCTTCAGGATCATTTAACCCTGTGGTATTTGATGGTGGTTGTCAAAATTGCATTGCTTTTATTTAAAATATGTTTCTTTTGGACCGAAGGAATATTTTTTCCAATGCTTCATATTTGCTCTGTTGCTAAGAGAAATCCTTTCTCTTTGCCTTGTTCTTAATTTAAATACAAATCTGCTTATCAAGTTTACTTTGTGACATACATGTGGTGGTTAATATTGACCCCCCCAACACACATACACTCCCCATCATTATAATTTCCAAGGCAGGTCTCTCTATTATCTTTTTGGTTAGGCAATAGGTAGAACAATCTCATATGTCAATTACATTGGAGTCGGAGATATGCTACCACTATTCTGGCAGGATGGATATTGCATATGGGATGTGCTCAGCCAAGGATGCACAAAAAGAATCAACAGGAGGGCCTGCTAGTTCTGTGGATGAACATACACTGAGGTGTTCATCAGAAAGACAAAACCAGCTCTGTATTAGGGTTCTCTGCACAATCATATGGATAAGTTTGTGGTCTTTTCCATTACTGTACATAGTCTTCCAGTCTATAAGGTCATTATTTTGTCAGTACAAATCACACTCTATACATTCAGTTTTCAAATTAACTGTTGGTTCCTTTTTATTGTTTAAAATTGCTTGGAAAAATACCAGAGTGCCAACAAAATGCAGCGACGTGTTTTCAATATTGATTTCACCCCCAGCACAAAAAGCTAACAAATCAGAATATAGATTCAAGATTGTATAACTGTTCCAGTTTAGATTTATCGGACATATTAAATAGGACAATCTTGTTCAGTTCTAGCACCAGGGTACAGAGGAGCAAGTGCTAAATGTGATTTATACTCAAAAACCAAGGAACTTTCCTCATATTTCCTATCCCATAAACTTGCTAATCACTTTAGAGATAATATCATTAAAATACACACTTCTTACATCACAGATTTAAAGCTTTCTGTCCTCATTCAGACAAACTGGGAAAACTTTTTGAAAGGTCTTCTAATAAATAATATTGATTTATGCTAGGAATGCACTCCTTATTTAATTTTTCCCATTCTTTTCTTTTCATCAGGGAACAGATAGTTTTATTCAGAATCTATTATTTATAAACAGTCATAAAACTGCTTTCATGAAATAGTTACACAAGAGATATTCCAGAGAGACCCAGCTTTGAGAAAAATGTAAAAAGTTATTTGTTTAAAGCCTGCATGTCCATGTGTTTCCCTCAGTGTAATGCAGCAACAACAAAAAATCTTCCCAGTCTAAAGCAATTGAGTTAGGAGAGAAGGTTATGTGACGTATTCACACTTATTCATAAATCCATAAGTACAGCAATGTTTCATAGATTGTCCTCTGATGACACAATGGGGTGTATCTGCTGCTGTATGGGCTGTGCTCTCACCCCTAATAAGGGGAAAGATGGGTGTTGGGCTCCACAGGAACAAAATACAGTTCAATTATTCCGAAGTACTAACTAGGAAAGAATTATTTGTAATTCACAAGCAGCCATACAAGTTATATGCAAGATAAGGCTACCAATGACTGCTAGCCAATATGCCAGTGATCAGTCTCCACTGTTGGGGACAGTATTTCCCTGAAAACCAGTTGCGGTGACTCTCAGCTGTGGAGAGTGCTTTCTCCCTGATGCCTAGCTTATGGGCTTCCCATGGGTTGGCCGCTGTGAAAACAGATTGCTGGAGAATACCGTATTTTTCGCACCATAGGGCGCACCGGACCATAGGGCGCACCTAGTTTTGGGAGGCAGAAAACAAGAAAAAATTATTCTGAACCCCAGAAGCCAGAACAGCAAGAGGGATCTGGCTTCTGGGATACCGTGTGGCTGTTCTGGCTTCTGGGGTAACCCCGCCAAGCCTCTTCAGGGCAGCGGGATGAAGGCTCCCCCTGCCCAAAGAGGCTGCGCAGGGCTAAAGCAGAAGCCAGGACAGACGCGTCGCTGAAGGGGCACTGTGCCTTCTCTCTCTCTGTGCAGCGCCCCTCCTTCACAGGAGAGGCGCTGTGCAGAGAGGAAGAGGGCGCAGCGCCCCTTCAGCGAAGCTGGAGAAGGAACAGAAGGAGACCCTTCTGTTCCTCCTCGGGCTTCGCTGGACAGGCGCGTCGCTCAAGGGGCGCTGCGCCTTCTCTCTCTCTCTCTCTGCGCAGCGCCTCTCCTTCACAGGAAAGGTGCTGTGCAGAGAGGGAGAGGGCGCAGCGCCCCTTCAGCGATGCGGGAGGAGGAACAGAAGGAGTCCCTTCTGTTCCTCCTCCGGCTTCGCATGACAGGCGCGTCGCTCAAGGGGCGCTGCGCCTTCTCTCTCTCTCTCTCTGCGCAGCGCCTCTCCTTCACAGGAAAGGTGCTGTGCAGAGAGGGAGAGGGCGCAGCGCCCCTTCAGCGATGCGGGAGGAGGAACAGAAGGAGTCCCTTCTGTTCCTCCTCCGGCTTCGCATGACAGGCGCGTCGCTCAAGGGGCGCTGCGCCTTCTCTCTCTCTCTCTCTGCGCAGCGCCTCTCCTTCACAGGAAAGGTGCTGTGCAGAGAGGGAGAGGGCGCAGCGCCCCTTCAGCGATGCGGGAGGAGGAACAGAAGGAGTCCCTTCTGTTCCTCCTCCGGCTTCGCATGACAGGCGCGTCGCTCAAGGGGCGCTGCGCCTTCTCTCTCTCTCTCTCTGCGCAGCGCTTCTGCTTCACAGGAGAGGCGCTGCGCAGAGAGGGAAAAGGCGCAGCGCCCTTCAGCAAAGCTGGAGAAGGAACAGAAGGAGACCCTTCTGTTCCTCCTCGGGCTTCCAGGACAGGCGCGTCGCCGTGAAGCCAAGGAGCCTGCATTCGCTCCATAGGACGCACACACATTTCCCCTTCATTTTTGGAGGGGAAAAAGTGCGTCCTATAGAGCGAAAAATACGGTAGATAGGCCTTGGCCTGATTCAGCAGGTCTTTACTTATGTCAATAAGTGATGCTTGCCCAAACAAGCTGCTTTTGCTGAAGATTCTCTTCCTTTCTTGGCAGCTGTAATCCTCACAATTGGATCCCAGTGCTACAGAGGTGTTTAACTCCCTCCTAGCCTGACTAAACAGTTCACATAAGCGCAGCAGCCAAGATTGGAATTCTTTTCTTGCACAGTACAGCTTCCACAAAAGAATTTCCCTTTTTCATATAGCTTATACTGTATAACACTACCCTCTGACCAACCCCAGAACTGCTGGGAATACAATTTTTCTTCCTGCAGCAACAAAACACAGGCAGAAGGTGGAAGGGAAAGCATGCCTTCGTTGTAGCATAAATTACATGTTCTTTGTTCCTGCCTTTGGCCTTCTCCACTTCTCCAAATGTATCTCCAGAGCAAGAGGTAAGGTGATTATGTAGGGCATGCCCTGGACTAAAGTTCAGATGGGAGTTGTGGCCCCAAATATCTGGACAGCACCGGGATGGAAAAGGTTGATGTAGGGTTTGTCTGGGGTTTTTTTTACTCTAAAAAAGGAAGCTGGACTTTCCCCCTGTTCTCTTTCCTTGGGGATATACATTTGCATAATGTACCTGCCTTTTCCAATAGGTATCCATTTGGCCTGAAACTATGGCTGCCTATGCACCATACATTTCAAGCACATGACTTCCCCCAAATCTGGGGACTGTAATTTGTTAAGGGGTTTAAGGGTTCTGGGAATTGTAACTGTGACGGGTAAACTACAGCTCCCAAAATTATTTGGGGCAAGTTGTATGCTTTAAATATATGATGTGTACATAGCCTTTGTTGTAGTGCATGAGGGTATGGAGAAAGAGAGAGAGAGAATGAGAATATGCCTGGTGTTCTTATTGCAAACACTGGGTAGAAGCTTGTGTTCAATTGTAGTATAACCTCTAATGTTCCCATTGGAACAAGAACAAAGAATAACAGGAGGAGAATTGAGAGAGGGTTGAGTCGTGATCAGGATTACAGTCTAAAATAACCTGCGACTGAATATGTCTGTGCACAGTTCATAAATATTTCCGCAGATCCATTTAAATGTACAGTAATATTTATTTTACTTATTCAAGTATCGTGAAGGGAAATAGTGGTTATGGTTCCATTTTGTTATCAGGCACTACTGGGAGTAATTAGCAGTGAATGAACATATTAAAACCTCCATAATGGGATTTGGGTAGACACCAAAGCAAATAATACATTAACACATTAGAGATTACAGGCATCTTTAAAAAATGTATGGTCTTGCTGGGCAGATGACATTACACAGCCAATATGTCAGAATAATGTTTGCTTGTCCCTTGTTAATATTGGTGGATTTAGGTCCTTATTCAGCACTTACAAATAAATGATGCAAGCAGGGATTTAAAAGTTTGAATGAACCAAACTGTTACTTTTTTCTTTTTGCATCAAGTGATACAAAGGGTGCAGTATTTCTGTGCATTTCTGAGCAGTTAAGTGGAGTGGTCATTAATTAAATTACTTTCCATTATTTTCTTTTTTCCTTCCTCCTTAACATATAAATGTAGTCCAAGTGGGATCAATATGTGATCCAATATCAATTCTCCATGAAACCCATTCGTTTGGTAGTTGTCATTTAGGACTTAGAGCGAATAGTTCTAAATTTGATCCATGGATAACCCTAGGCAATGCACTACCTCTTCATAGACTGCGTATGCACTCCTATTTGCACTGCAACCACTGCCCTCCCACTGCTGGTTTGGGAAGCGATGTACATAAATTAGCCACGATTCATATCCAGCCTGTCCCAGTCTTGTTGTTCTTTGAGAAATATTGCACTTTGATGCTCTTTCTCATAAAACAGCTTCAATCCAAATCGATAAAAATAATGAGCTCACTGTGTATGAGCTCACAGTAATGAGTACACAGTCTTAGCCTCACTTCCTATTCTGCAAAAGCAGGATTGATGATTATTCTGCCCTAGAATTAAAGTTGTGAGTTCTTTAAATTTTTGTGGTTGTGTTCTGCAACATGTCAATGACGCGATATTAGTGCATTTGTGGCAGATATACTGGACCATCCGCACGTCATTCCACTTCCATGCCATTAGTTGTTTCCTGAATGTGATGCTTCCTTAATGTTAATGCATGGTCATAGGCGCCGACTCCATGGGGCCTGAGGGGGCTCGAGCCCCCTCAAAAATTTTTTTTGGGGGGCTCAGCCCCCCCAATAATCTCGGGCGCCCTTCCAGCAGAGCGCCGCCGACGTCCCCCGCCTCCTCCCCACCTGCTCCCTCGCCAGCCAGCCAGCCAGCCAGCCGCGCGCCCTAGTCGGAGAGCCCCGGCCGTCCCCCGCGAGATTAGGGAATCCCCGGGGGCGGGGGCTCCTGCCTCGCTGCTTCGCAGCACCACCGCCACTGCCAAGGCACTGCCGGGGGGGAATTTCCTTCCTCCTGGCGGTTTCAGCCCCCGCGAGAACAGGGGAATCCCGACCGGCCACACCTCCCAGCCAGCCCTCTCTTCTCCGGCTAGCCCCACGTTTCCCGCATATCAGCTGTTCCGGAGCTGATTAATAGGCGCAGCACGCTCTCCCCTATTCGCTCACGAGGAGGCGGCGCCACTTTATTTGCATATTCATGAGCTTATTTATTATTCATGAGCTTTCCCGGGCCCCCCCAATATTTTTTATAAGTCCGCGTCCCTGTGCATGGTTGCCACTGGGAGGGCCATCACAAAAGCAGGACAAAAAGTAATCTGGAACATTAAGATCACAACAAAACTTTCGCAAGCACAAACATTATCAGAAGTGGACTGCGTATAACGACCTGATGACCACAAATTATCATGAATGCACAATAAAAAGGACACCTGGAGGGGCCTTGATTCTCTTGGAAAAGAATTGGGTACACCTAATATCTCACACATCAATAATGTTAGGAAAAGGAAAAGGGGGGAAATAGAAGAAAACCTGACATCTTTCATCATTTGTGCATGTGGACAGCAAGGAAGGACAGAATTTGGGTTCAGCATATGGTATAAAACCCAGAAAAAGATGAAAAAAATAATATATTGTCAGAGCCAAGCAATAGGAAAGGGATGAGAAGGAATTCTCATATAGTGAGGAATTGTGCTTATGGGGCCAGCAAACCTTCATATTGCAAATGCAACTGGAAATGACTCTCTCGGCTTTACAGTACTGCAAAACATTACTGAGGGATTGACTAGGATATAGAGAGAACCTGACCACATTTCCTTGATGGGTGTGCATTGTTACTACATTTGAAACTAGAACTTCATGGAGTTGAAAAATAAACGAAAAGAGAATTAAAATAACCAAAGTGGTGAGGCACTTTCTCTGCAAGCAGCAGCACCACCACCACCACCACCAATTTACTATTTATACCCCGCCCATCTGGCTGGGTTTCCCCAGCCACTCTGGGCAGCTTCCAACAGAATATTAAAATACAATACTCTAATTAAACATTAAACATTAAAAGCTTCCCTAAACAGGGCTGCCTTCAGATGTCTTTCTCTTTGACATCTGGTGGAAGGGCGTTCCACAGGGTGGGTGCCACTACCGAGAAGGTGAAAGATGGTGGGAGAGGGTTGATGTTCTCTCTCTCTCTTTCTCTCTCTCTCTCTCTCTCCCCCCCCCTATTTTAAATGAAGCTTTGGGGAGGTCTATGCATAGTGGAGATACACTTCTCTCTCTTCTGCAACACTAGAACTCTCAGGAGTGGGTAGAGGAATGCAGCCAAAGATCCTATGGGAAGACTGCAGACTGAACAGCCACACACATCGTCTAGGAACAGCCTTCAGTGAGGTGAAGTAATTACAGTAATTAAAGATTTGCATATAGTATATTTATATGTCTCCTCTAATTCTCTTTTTTGTTGATGTGTAAATTCCCATCTTAGCTCCATTCTCCTTCAGACCATCTGGTCAGGAATAAGAAGGTCCTTAGTTGTCTCAGTCCACATAAGCGTTGGGTGGACACAGTATTCTGCACCATGGCAAGCTGTTACATGGAGTATATAGCCTTGCATTTAGGGCCTAAGTTGTTTCCATGGCCTCCTGCTAGAATACCTCACATAAAAATATATTAAATTCCTTTGGAGACACACAGAGCACATTTTTGTCACCAGCCGATATATACAGGGAATTCTCGCCCATCAGGGATTAGAGGAAGGACTTTCAAATTAGAGAGCTGTATTTCCAGAGAAATTTACATTTGTATAGAAATAGAGCACAGCTTGCTTTTATTTAGTAATCTGTTAATATAGGCCGCTTCATGGCAGTCAGCATTCCCTAATAAAGAGTCCCTGCTAATTCTTCAGAAAATTCAGGGCACATCTTTCTTTCCCTGACAGCTTTAGGACACAAATGCTTGTCCTTGGAATCACAGATTTAAAGTTTCCTTTCCATAACATCTCTTTTCATGTCCGTAATTCATTCACCAAGCTCCATGTTTACAGAAATAACAACTTTCATTCTTAGTGTATGAACGTCTTTATCTGTATCACAACTCATCCTCCTCATTTTGGCTAAGCTCTTTTTAATTTGGTTTTTGTTTACATCAGACTTTGTTTATATCAAAGGAAACTCATTATTTGTATACATCACACAAGAAGCTGGCTGATTATGACAATGAAGGAAAAAAGCAAATAGAAGGTCCTTAGAATCTGAAACATTTTCTGGCCTACTTCATTTGTTCACAGTTGCGTTACTCTTGGCTCCTCTGATTACTTTGTTCTTAGCATCATTAATCAGCGATGAGAGATGCCAAGAACCAGCTAACTGAAATCCAACCGGCTATTGAAGTACATTTTTTAACCTTCTATGGATAGCAAACCATCACTCCTAGTTCCTCAGAAAAACTAAACAAAGGCCATTGGAAATGACTCATGACAACTTCAATTATAATAGTACAAAGTAAGCTAGTTGATACAGTGAAGTCTTTTGGAAGAAAGGGGCAGAGAATATTGTTGTTGAACTTCCAAAGGCAAGTTATCCGGTTAGATTGTATCCTTGTAACAATCCAAGAGTGGAGCAGATGCACCAAGCAGCTTCATTTACCAGGACAAGAGCCGGAGTCGGGAGACTTCATCAGAGGCGGAAGACCCCCATTGCTAGTGTTAGTGAGACTGAGGGTCAAGGGGAGTCACTGGAAATGGAGAAACTTCCTGAGATCACCACTCATAGAAGTGCATCACTTGGAAAAGTGAGAGATTCAGGGCTACCAATACATCCTGAATTGTCCCAAGTTCTTCTTCTACAAAATTGTCACCAGAAGCACGGGCAGCAGTGTGTGGGTCTGAACAGAGGTCCACACCTGAAGGCTTTTTGGAATTTCAAGGCCTACTTCCCCTGACCCCTCTTCAACAGCAAGAAACTACAGCCCATACATGCCCTGGATATATGCCCTGCTGATGCCCCATTGTTGATGCAACATCTCAGCACTGCATAATCTGCTTGGACAGCAATCTTGTTATGGAGGAAATCTTGCTCTCTGACCTATACAGCAGTTGATCACCCTCCTGGGTCAGAGAAGAATCTAATCTAAAAGGCAATGGTGGCAGGAACCAAGCCCTTTCCCCTGTCCCCCATTCAGGCCAGCCCATATCACAGATGTGGGTCATCGTGGGACTCGCATTGGCTTTGCAGATTTTGGGGTCCAAAGAGGGAGGCCCACTGAAAGAGACATACCTGCCATTACTGGGATGCTTCCTCCACTTTCAGTGTAGTAGTGCCAAGCATTACAATGACAGCCTACAGTGAGAAACTGCCATTTGAGCATATCCTTATATTCAGCAGGCAGTGTTCATGTTGTTCTTACTTAGACACAATTTTACTATGTGTGTGTGAGATGCTCACATGTTTTTCCACCCATGAAACACATGTGCTGCACACTCTGGGAGTCAAGGTTCATTGGGAAGTAAGTCATGTTGCATGGGAAATACTCCTGGAAATACTCCTGGAAGCTGTGTCTGGGAAATACGATAGGAGAAGAATTAGTATTATTTCAGTGGTTCCTCAGTGTTTTAGACTAAATAGGTTTGCCAACAAATATCCTCCCTTCTTAGAGATACCTGCCAAGTATACGGAAGAGATCAGGAGTTTGGCATGAACGTGACAGAAGCATCCAAGAAGAGAGCTGTAAAGAGAGGCTGGGATCTGGGTTGAGGTTTTTCTGCATGGATTGAAGGCCAGTTAGAAGCAGGATAGATTTGCCTGTCATCAACCCTTGTTTGAAAAAGGAAGCTGTAACCCTCAGTTTAAAAACTTGCTGCAAAGTAACTGGAACCTAACATTTCTCCACTAGGTGGCTGGGCAGTCTGACATTACACTATATGGAAGCGTTGGGAATACAGTTATCTGGGAGCAGATGTACCTCAGAATCCAGCCCAGCAGGGCCTAACTGGAAGTTTATTTTTTGGGATTTTTTAAAAAATAATTTTTATTAACCGACCAATCACATCAAATCAAACCAAATTACATAAATTACAAATTACAAAGCCAAATTTTAAATTTTTGTTGGGGGTACCCATATTCCGAAGGGGATCCAATCATCTTCTTACTACTGCTTTAATGTCCACAAATCTGTCCATATGATGTTCACAATACTGTCCACTCCTTTCTTGTTGTTTTCCACATCTCCTCTTGTTATTCTCATATATTTTTCCTTTCTCTTTGTGACCTCTGATGCTCTCCAAAGCGGGTTAAAACAATTTGTAATCCTGTGTGGATATTTTTATTCATCCAAGAATCATATTCAGATGGTTTCCGTATATCATCACTTCCATAAATAAAAACAGTCTAATTAATCTTTAATCGTTAATCTTTACAAGTCTGTCGCCTTTATCCAACTTCTGAGGAGGTTCACCAGAAATGCAGTCCAAAAACAAATCCATTCCTCCTCCCGGTTGTAAATCCTTTGACAAAGCCTGGCAAGATGGCAACTGTTTTTATTGCTGCGTCACTCCAAAAGCTCTTATTCTTTACTCAATCTCCATAAAACATACTTTTGGTTAAAGTTCATTTCCACACAGTCCTTAAACATCCTGCTTAGGTCAGTTAGCCGACGGATCCAGAGTTGGGAATACAGTTATCTGGGAGCAGATGTACCTCAGAATCCAGCCCAGCAGGGCCTAACTGGAAGTTTATTTTTTGGGATTTGTTAACTGCCTCCCTTTCAGATTTCTCTACAAGAATGGCTGATATCGACAAGATGTTGTTGCATTTATTTGTACTGCTATTTTGATCCAGCCTCTCACCAGGGAAATCAAACTGAACCTGCTTACTCCCTTAGAGTGATATTGGGTGTGAGTCCTTGTGTAACCTCAACTTTCTGGGACAGAGCTTCGCAACACGTTGAGGGTTGTTTTTTTTTTTGCAGATTGGATGCAAAAACAAAACAAAAGAAAGTGGCGGGATTCTTCAAGGGTATATGTACACCACAAATCTGCATCAGTTTTGAGGCAGTTTAACTGTCATGGCATCCATCTGAGGACCAGACATTAAGTACCTGTGCCTTTAAGAGCAGACATTTTCCCTTCTCCACAGACTGACAGTGTGGGGTCTTAGCCTGTATTGGGACCCACTGGTGGTGGTAATAGGAGGCTTTCACACTTTGAACCTCACTGGATCCAGATCAGGCCTCCCACACCTGCAAGTTGAATTGGGAGGAAGGTTGCATTAACTTCAATGGAGGCTTTCCCCCTTAGAATGCAGGTGTATGTGTGTGTGTGTGTGTGCACGCTCATCTGGCAGGTGACCAAGGGTTAAAGTCTCTTGGCAGCCCCCCTTCCCAGCTAGCGTCAGTCTGGATTGGGCCCTCCATGCTGGCAATTAGTGTAAACGGAACCCCTCCTTCTTTTTTCAAAAAAATTTATGCACCGCTTGATTGGGGAGAAAAATCAAAATACCTCAATGTGGTTTACAAACAAGAAAAAAATTAAATCAAGAAAAAAATTACAACCCTACTTTAAAGCATATAAAAGTTAAAATACTAAAACATTTATTTATTTATTTTTACTTAAAAGTGGGTAGCTAATCACTGTTTAGCTTGGCTCTGAATCAGGGTGCTGAAAACTGTTTGTTAGAGATTCCTTTCCTCACAGAACTGCAGGAATTACTTATGTAAAAGAACGACAGTTAGTTTCTGTCTATATTGCAGATAAACCCTTCAGTTTGTTAATAAATCTGGTAAGGACCCCACTGAAAGAGATCTCTTTAAATATTGGAAGAAATAAGAGCCATATGGTAAATACAGCTTGGAATTTCAGCCCTTTACATAATTTACCCAAAGCACCCTTTAACTACAGCATCCAACACTGGCATTTTCAGACTTTGTTGTACAGGGGGCGATCAACAATTAATTTGCTCTGAGAGGTCAACTGTATTATATTTCATTGGCTTATTTGACGGCCAAGCTGGAGAGTTGCCCCATGAAAGAAACAGCTCTTTTTAAAAAATGTGCAAAGCTCTGCAGAAATCCTCTCTTCACCATGCTCTTAGGCCTATACAGCATGCTACATGCTGACTGCATATGTCAACCTCTAGTTCTAAAAGATTAATCTCCCATTAGCCAGTGTGTTGTTAAGCCTTTTGGGGAATTCTTGTGAGTACCTTTGGCTGACAAAGCGCTATTTTCACTCAGGATTCAATATTTAATGCAGCAGCGTGTGAACCACAGGTGTCCAACTGTATATAGCAATTTGGGAGAGAGATTTTAATGGAAGTGGTTTAACACCATGCACTATGGAAGTTTTGCCAGGGTTTAAAATGTCCCATCTGGCTGGATATATTTGTCATTCTACCTGTGTTTTTAATTATCCCAGTTATCTGGGGCCTTATTCTGTTTATATGAAAGATATGATGACAATTTTTTCCACAATAAAGACATTACATACCTGCCCCCCCTTCAGTTTTTGGCTCATGTCATACATTATACTACAGATAGAAAGTATTTAATGTATTTCCACGCATATGAAACTGGTGTTTTATGCATCCAGTGCTGGTATGTTTGTGGCGTATCTTTGGCCGCCACCAAGGCCCAAGTAGGTATAAGTCAGGGAAAGGACTGCTTGCTTTGTCTCATTGTTTCTCTGACTGTCCATTATATACACAGTTTCATGTTTTTCATTCTGGAAGTGGTTAGTGCAAAATGCTGCAGCATGATTGCTAACAGGAGCGACACATTGTCAGCATAGAACAGCTGTGCTCGGAGATCTGCAGTTGTTGCCGATTTGCTACCAGGGCAAGTTCAAGATGTTGCTATTAGTATTATAAAGCTCTTAACAACTTGGGATCAATTTGCATATGACACCACTTTATCCTGTTTGTCCCCACTCGACCATGTCAAGCAGCAGAACTGGCACAATTACAGGTGCCACATAAGACTGGTTCTGCATTTCTAAGAACTTGATCTTTGGTGTGGCAGCACTTATACTTTGGAATACAGTGGTACCTCGGGTTACATACGCTTCAGGTTACATACGCTTCAGGTTACAGACTCTGCTAACCCAGAAATAATACCTTGGGTTAAGAACTTTGCTTCAGGATGAGAACAGAAATTGTGCTCCTGGTGCGTGGCGGCACCAGGAGGCCCCATTAGCTAAAGTGGTGCTTCAGGTTAAGAACGGACCTCTGGAACGAATTAAGTACTTAACCTGAGGTACCACTGTATATCCTGCCAATTGATATCAGACAGGCACATTTACTGTACTCTCTTCAGTGCCTGCTAAAAACATCATTATTTTTTTTAGACAAGCCTACCCAGATGTTTAGAAAGTTGATGTGAGTCTTAATCTGTTTTTCTTCTATTGTTATTTTAACTTTTCAAAGGTATTAAATTATTGTTATTTTTCTTAGTGTTTTTTTTAAGAAAATTGTAAAACACTGAGGTTTTCTATAACAAAGCAATGTATAAATTTGTTTGTGTGTAGTGTGGCAGTGGTTAAATCCTTTGTCTGCTGTGGCTAATGCTTGGAACTACAATTCCCAGTGAGCAGGTGCATATGACCATCAGTTCAAGCTAAGAGAGAACTATGAAAGCAGATGAATTTTCTGAATACAGTGGTACCTCAGGTTAAGTATTTAATTCGTTCCGGAGGTCTGTACTTAACCTGAAACTGTTCTTAACCTGAAGCACCACTTTAGCTAATGGGGCCTCCTGCTGCTGCCATGCCACCAGAGCCCGATTTCTGTTCTCATCCTGAAGCAAAGTTCTTAACCTGAAGCACTATTTCTGGGTTAGCAGAGTCTTTAACCTGAAGCGTATGTAACCTGAAGCGTATGTAACCTGAGGTACCACTGTACTCGCTGAGAAAACTTGCAAATGCTGACCCAGTTTCAAACTGAGCTGGGGGAGTTCTCCCAACCCTTGTAAAAACCTATGCAATAAACTTAATACAAAAGGCATTTCAGGCAGCTGCAACTGCTTTTTAAAATGTAATCTACAAGTAAACATGCAAACCCTGGATGTAGGGACTAACTGCAGGTTGTGATTTTTCTTTTCTTCTTTAAGGTACAAGGGTGATGTTCACTGGAAATGTGTGGAAATGGAAGATTCCCCAAACCCTTGATTACAAAACAAAAAATCCCCTCTTGTACTGCAGCTAGGCATGTTCAGGGAATCCTTCAGAATCTATGAAAGCTGGGACATAAGAATGCATTTATCCGTGACACATTAATTCCCTCAAACTACAGGACTCTTGCTGTTTGTTTGTCTTTAAGAAAAACATGGTGTTGTGGTTAAAACTCATGATAAGGGTTCGGGAGCTCTGTAGCACTATTGCCAAGGCCATAAGCTTCCTGTGCACTTGAGGCATAACAGCAGCAGACTCATTTTTCAGAATGCAGCTCACTTCTGAACAGATACAAAGCACAAGGGGTGTGTGTGTGTGAGGCTTTAATCTCAGAGTCAGAGGACGATGAGCTGGCTTAGTCTGGGGCTGTTATGCCACTGGCTGAGGAACTGGAGAAGTTTCCTGATACTAAGCAGGAAGCTAGTGGTCAGAAGCCTAATGAATCTGAGACAAGAACCCAAATTCTATTTGCCTGAAGAATCATAGGAACATAGGAAGCATCCTTATACTGACTCAGACCAATAGTCCATTTAGCTCCCTGACTGGCAGTGGCTGTCTATGGTTTCAGACAGGGACTCTTTCCCATCTCTGTGTGAAAATGCCAGGGATGTAACCTGGGACTCTCTACAGGCAAAGCAAGTGCTCTACCACTGAGCTACTGCCCTTGCCAAAGTATCTCCACATCACTGCACCTGCTCAACAGCGCTAGAAGGTTTCCAGGTGGGATATCACAGAAAAGAAGTGGAGTGCTTGCCTTCAGGCTGGGGTTGGCCATTTAAGAATTCACACTCTTTGGGCACAAAGGAAGGGAGCAGGTGGAAGGAAGACTGGATGGAGAGACTCAGTTCACTGCCAGCCTTTGTCAGAACAAGTGGCTCACTTGGAGCTTTCCATGGTGCTGCCTTTCCTCATGGGTGTCTGCTATGGATTGATCAGAACAACAGTCGCCAGAACAAGAGTTGCCAGAAAATCTACACTGGGGAAAAGGTAGCTAGAGAGACAGTAGTGCATGGAGTATGAGAAGAAGAAGGCTGGTTCATTAGGACAAAGAGGGCAATGAACCACCAACCTTAGTCTGCCCTCAGCCTACTCTGTCTTCCTACTTAGTGCTACACTTGAAGAACTCAGCAGAGAGAAGGATAGGCTCTGCCTGGGATTGGCTCTGGGTCATCTTAATGTTGGTCTCCCTGCCTTGTGCCCCATTAGTCCCAATAGGCACCAACAACCAGTTATCTGAAGGAGTGTCTCCACCCCCATCGTTCTACCCGGACACTGAGGTCCAGCACCGAGGGCCTTCTGGCGGTTCCCTCATTGCGAGAAGCCAAGATACAGGGAACCAGGCAGAGGGCCTTCTCGGTAGTGGCGCCTTCCCTGTGGAACACCCTCCCACCAGATGTCAAAGACAACAACAACTACCAGGCTTTTCGAAGACATCTGAAGGCAGCCCTGTTTCGGGAAGCTTTTAATGTTTGATGTATTATAGTATTTTAATATTCTTTTGGAAGCCGCCCAGAGTGGCTGGGGAAGCCCAGCCAGATGGGCGGGGTATAAATAATAAATTATTATTATTATTATTATTATTATTATTATTATTATTATTATTATTATTATAGTTCAGGAAGCTTTTCCCTACTCCCTTGCTCCATGAAATTCCTTCCTCCACCCTGACAAACACACTTTATACCTGTTCATTTTAACACAGAGATCATGCCACTATCGCCTCTAATTAGGCGCCAAGTCAAATTAATTTTGGGCCAAATGACTTTCAGAACTCTGTGCTAGGAACTCAAGGTACTACTGAGCAGGTCTTCTACTGAGCATTTATGAGTAGCTTAACACTAAACAAGTTATGGTGTTACATTTTTGCATGCCTGTCTTTTGGAATTCAGCTATATTGCATGTGATCAGTCATCACCTTTTCCAAAGAGATTGTGCCCACCCCAGTCCAAGCTGTAAAGCAGTTGGACTGACTAGGATTAGAATGCCTGAGCAAATGGGCAGAGACCCCAGCCAACATGTTAACATGCAGAAAACTTTTCTTCAGTTAAATACTACAAGGCCTTGCTGAAACATACTTTTTTAAAAACTGTTTTGGTGTTTTACATTTACATTTTGGAACAGGGCTTATTCTATCCAAGATGGCAATTGCAGATAAAGCAATACATCTGTCATACCACTTAAGATGTATCAGGCAACCCTCCCCCGCTTCATGTTTCCCTGCCTCCTCAAAACGTAAGTGTTTGTGGATTCCCCTTGACCCATCAGTGGTTGGAACAACCCAGCCCGCCTCATCCGATCCATTTCTCTGCCAGCAAAAGTCAGTGGTGCTGGACTTGAACTGCTACAGTCAGTAATGCTACCACCTGAAATCTGCAGAGATGTGCATTGTTTCTGCCTTTGCTGTTGTGAGCAAACTAAACAGTTAAAACAAAAACAAAAACCTGCCATGCATTTTGTTCAGGCAGGAGCAGGGAGAACAGAAATGAAAGCTCTGGGTGCACTCATTATTCTTTTCCACATTTGCCTATTCATGTTTTGGATTCTTACTGTAGAATTTTGTTGGAATAGGCTGGAGCAGTATCGAAGATTCTTGCATTCCCCCCACCCCCGTATAGCTTTTCATAAATAATCCCAGTGCAAGTAGGTTGAACGTAAGTAAATATAATTCATCAACAGTGTTTCTAGGGTGAAAGGAAAAAATTCTCAACTTTTCAGCAATTTATTTTACCATTTAAATCAAGCCTTGGAGCTTTCCTTAAACAGCCTTTAAATCTGCCACATTTGAAAAGTTGTTTCAAAGTTTAGAAATCCCTCTCTTGTTATATGTGTACTAAAAATATTGTTCCAGGGTCATATATTATTCCCGAGGTTGTTTCCCCAAGAGGTCTATAATTAAAGGAAGGCTATGTTTGCAGTTATAAGGTTTGCATTTTACACTATGTATGTTAACATTTTTGGTCCCGGTCCTGCAAGCCATCAAACATGCATTACCTGCCCTACAATGTCATTCGTGATATGTGGCACTGGACCCAGGGGGCTATTCACATGAGTCTGCTGGATCAGCTGTTGCTAGGAAACTATAGATACAGATTACAGTAATGGCTTCTACAGAATCTGATCTTGAAGCATTTCCTTCCTCCAGCATTTTATTAGCACTTCAGGGTTTGTCTGGTCAAATAAGTCTATTTCACTACCTGGCACACACAATTCCTATAGTGATAGATGTAGTTTTGTCCTCCTTTCTGATATAAATATCAGCTTTTGAGTCATTTGAGGTTCAGGTGTCTTTCCAGCTCCTGTATCTTGGCTCACTTGCAGTCAAATGCATTTCCCAGAGCAGGGAATAGAAACCAACTCCTCTCTGCTCTATTAATTGGACATTTGTTTGCTGCAGTTGAATGAAAGCAGCAACAGGACTCACAGGCCTCTTGAAAATTACTTCATATGCTTTTCAGGTCAATAATTTAGGGGCTTCTTTCCATCCCCAAACCCACCTAAACAAATAGGACATTTGAATATTTCATTTAAACATGCTAGTGACTGGAATATAGGTTAAGTCAACAGTAAAATTGAGCCTCATCTGGAGACACAGGCTGCTTCTTCAACAGCGCCTTAGAGTGTGTGCAACAACTGCACATTCTGCTTTGTAGACCCACTGCCTATTCTCCTTTCACATTGTGGAACAAAGCTGGATCCTGATAGCTATGTAGGGGGCAGAAAAGGAGGGATGCCCCATAGGGCCAGTGGAGCAGTGAGATAGGAAGAATTGTAGCCACATACCAACTAAGTGCTATGAAACTTTTAGAGAGAGAGGCAAGTCTGGGTGTGGTTCTGGCAATCTTTCAGATGAGCTAAATACACTCTGTGGTATATGTGTGGTTTGGCTCTTTCACAACTAGTTGATTTAGTAACTTTTTGCTTGGCGTTTTTTAATGTCTATGGCATGGGCCAGCTGTAGGATCAGCAACTTTCTTTTGTCTGGCTTCTTGCATCTGCAGGGAAGCAGAAATCAAGGAGATTAAGCTTACAGTGTACAGTTTCTGCTTTCCACCCAACTGCTAATGGACCCCTGCTAGAAAAAGTTGAGAACACTGTCCCTTGACTTGCTGTGTAGTGACTGTAAATGCGCATGCCAAAGTTTAGCAGCATACCCTGGTTGAGCCAGGGTCAGTGCAGGTGTTTAAAGATGCCTCAGTATGTCATCTGCGCAGCTGGAGGAAATGCAATGCAATGCAAAAATAGTGCAGTGACAAATTCAGGTTTGGGAGGGACCTTGGACAAGACATCTTCTATGACCTCCTCATTGGAATTATGAAAAGCTCCTCCTTCTCTTCATCACTGCATCGCTTGCCAGGCAGAGAGCTAATGAGCAAGCAGCCTTGGCATTGCCACTTCTCCTTCTCGTTTCTGCTACTGTCTGGGCCATAGCAAAAGGCAGAGAACAACCAAACAGTTGCAATGATGAAGGTAAGCAGCAGCTTCAAAGAGCTCTTGGCAGTGAAATCCCTTTGGGGTATCAGGCCTTGGTTAATGCCCAATCATAGTCTTGATGCTGGTCCTCACAGCGCATGTTGCACAATGTGTTGCATAATGTGCCACTGACAAGTGCTCCAGTTGTTCAGTATTTAGGGATTTGTCTCTGTTCCCATTCTGTCCCTGTTTCATCTTTTGAGTGAGATGTTAGGGGTTTATTTTATTTATATATTAATGGTGCTTATAATACCAACTCAAAAAAAAAAAGTTATCCAGGCAGCTTACAAAGACAATAAAAAATTAAGATACAACGTTAAACAAAGTACGCACACTCACAAATGCAACATAAAAAACTCCAGCAGCAGACAATAAAATCATTAGCTTTTTTTTTAAAATGTCAGTGCAAACGCATATGCATTAGGATCTGACACTAGCCTCAGGCCCCTAAATGTCTTGGACCAGCAATGCTTCTGGCAGCCTGCTCTCAGGTAAGCATTCTGCACGGGTACACAGCTTTATCAAGAAAGATCCTTTCTGGGAAAACTCCTGTCTGGCAGAGTTTTAACTTTAAAAAGGCCCAATACAAAAAGTTATCTATATTCTGAATTACTTTTTTTGGGAGCAAGCAAATGTATGCATATTTCAAAAGTTTAACAAGACAGCTTTGCTTTACTAGTGACATCAAGATAGTGTCCCTTGGTTTTGTTTTGGAAATACTGTTGCAGAATAAAGATCGGCTGGGTGTAAATCATAAGCTGGGTGTTAAATATAGCCCAAACATGCAAGTAAAAGGTCCTTACCTTAGCTTAATGCCAAGTGCTTAGATGTGTCCAAGAAAATCAATTTATAAGATTTCACAGAGAAGGCCTTTGTCCTTTTGTATTTCAATTAAAGTATCACACTGCTAGCACATATATATATTAAAATAAAATGTCATCCAGAATATAATCAGTAATACAAGCAAATAGAGCATGATGACCTGCTGTGAGAGGGGCTGGCCCAGCCATGATTTTGTCCACATCCCTGTCTGCCTGAGTAATTTTAAAGACAGAAAACACCTTTGGGAATGAAAGGTAATAAGTAGGTTCAACAGTGAGGCATTTATGGCCAAGTGGTTCCTTGTTTCAGATCCAAGTATGAAATTACAGTGGGTGAAATGGAGAAGTTTGCCACGGTGCACCAGAAAGAGCCTTGGGAGCTGAAAGCTTTAAATGGATGTTTTGAATGTTGTGCATATTGTGATGCAGAGTAGTTCTTGGTGTCGTGAGTTCATTGACTTCCTCCGTGTGTGGGCTGTATATGTAGGTGGCAGTGCCAGCACCATCTCTGGCACTTGGGCTAACATTGGAACGCTCTGGGAATGTCTACCTTTATTGTTCTTTTTGTTTGCTTGCTTTTTTAATGGGTTGTGTGCTCTCCGCTCCCCTCCTAGGCTGGGTGGGTGTAGGATAAAGCAGCCGCTCCACTGGTGCAGGGGCAGTATATCCTCCTTATAAACCAATACAGTGGTACCTCGGGTTACATATGCTTCATGTTACAGATGCTTCAGGTTACAGACTCCGCTAACCCAGAAATATTACCTCGGGTTAAGAACTTTGCTTCAGGATGAGAACAGAAATCGTGCTCTGGTGGCGCGGTGGCAGCAGGAGGCCCCATTAGCTAAAGTGGTGCTTCAGGTTAAGAACAGTTTCAGGTTAAGTACGGACCTCTGGAACAAATTAAGTACTTAACCCGAGGTACCACTATACAGTGGTACCCCGCAAGATGAATGCCTCGCAAGACGGAAAACCCGCAAGACGAAAGGGTTTTCTGTTTTGGAGGCGCTTCGCAAGACGAATTTCCCTATGGGCTTGCATCGCAAAACGAAAGCCCATAGGGAAATGCTGGCGGTCGGGAGCAAAGACTTTCGCCCACAGCCGGCCTTCAGAAGAGGACCTCTTCTGAAGGCCGGCGGGGGGCAAAAGTCTTTGCTCCCCCCCCGCCTGCCTTCCCCCCCCCGCCTGCCCCGGGCGATCTTAAAATGCTGGCGGGCGGGAGCGAAGCGCTGCCGACCCCCAGCATTTTAAAATCTCCAAGGGACAGCAGAGAAGTCTCTGTCCCGGGGAGATTTTAAAATGCTGGGGGTCGGGAGCGAAGCGCTGCCGACCCCCAGCATTTTAAAACGCTGTTCCGAAGGGGGGGTGGGGACACCTGCCCCAGCCACCCCACTTCGGAAAGCTGTTCCGAAGTGGGGAGGGGGGGCAGGGACACCTGCCCCCGCCGCCCCACTTCGGAAAGCTGTTCCGAAGTGGGGAGGGGGGGCGGGGACACCTGCCCCCGCCGCCCCACTTCGGAAAGCTGTTCCGAAGTGGGGAGGGGGGCGGGGACACCTGCCCCAGCCGCCCCACTTCGGAAAGCTGTTCCGAAGTGGGGCGGGGGGCGGGAACACCTTCTGAAGGCGGGCAGGGGGCGAAAGTCTTTGTCCCCCCTGCCTGCCTTCCCAGGGGCTTTTAAATCGCCCCGGACAGCGGAGAAGTCCTCCGCTGTCCCAGGGTTTTTTAAAATGCTGGGGGTGGGAAGAAAAGCCCTTGTCCCCCCCCCAGCCTTCAGAAGAGGTCCGGGGGCAGACTGTCCCCGGACCTGGTCCGAAGGCGGTTTCCCTAGGAACGCATTAATTGATTTTCAATGCATTCCTATGGGAAACCGTGCATCGCAAGACGAAAAAACCGCAAGACGAAGAGACTTGCGGAACGAATTAATTTCGTCTTGCGAGGCACCACTGTATATAAATGGTTTATAGGACTGGCTCATAATTTTGTGAAGTTATTCTGAAGGAAATTGAAACAGTGGGATTCCTTCACTTTCTGAAGAAATGAAAAGAAATGTAAGCTTTCCGTATTTTGCTGTGTGAACACTCCCTAGTCCAGTGAAAATGCAAATTATAGAGTTTTCCTTTTATTTATTTTTTAATAAATATTTTATTGAAATTTTTAAGTTGCAATATAGTAACCAAACAAAATTATAACAAAACATAACATACTTTCTTATCTTCTTGTGACCTCCTCACATCTCCCGCCCCTACCTTCCATGTTGAAAAAAATTTAATCCAGCAAATTATCACCTTACTTCCATCCTCACTGTCTAATTATCAATTAAATTTAACCAACTGTTTGTCCAAAATAAAAATTGTTTTTTCTTACATTTTCTTATCTTCCTACTTCTCTTCATCTATTTTGATGGTGCCCAATTGTTTATGATCAAGCATCCTGCTTAGCATTCATACAGTTTACAATGTTTTTGCAAATAAATCTTAAATTTTTCCCAATCTTCTTCTACCGTCTCCTCTCCCAGATCTTGGATTCTGCCGGTCATTTCAGCCAATTGCATATAGTCCATCAGTTGCATCTGCCATTCTTCCAGTGTGGGTAGACACCTTGGCAGGGGAGACACCTTGATCATAGAGTTTTCCTTTTAAACCCTGGGGAAACCCATAATCCTGCTCCGTCTCTCATGACACTGGCCTGCTCTTTTGTGAACTTTCTCTTGATGTTTGAAACCAAACAAACACCCCCCCCCCTTCATTCCCTTCAGCTTTGGAATATCTGCATCTGTATCACAACAACATATCAGGAAAGTGACTTCATCTTCTCCCACCCTTTCGCCTGCAGCAGTCTCCTGTTCCCTCTGCCTACCCTATGAAGATGTTCTTGAAGTATGCTAGGGGCTTGAACTACTGGTTGTGTGGCTCTTTCAAGGTTCATAGTTAACTCCAAATATATATATATTGCTGTTTTTATATAGAAAGGCTATTGGATATCTGGGCTTGGGAGAGTTGAAAATGACAATGTCTCTTTCCACAAAACAGTAAGGGCCAAGATGTAGAGTGCAACCATTCACTGTTCCAACCTATTTCTGAACAGTATGTTGGTGGCATGAAAATAAGGATATTCATTTAACAAGCAGAAGGAACTGTTTCTCAGAAACGAATTAGCTATCCAGACCAGGTAAAATTGATGCCAGATTCCAGTTTGTGATAAAAGGTATTTGAGGCAGGCAGCATTTTACACACTAATAAGTCATTTTTACAATGTGTGGATATATCCTACTAGTATCAGCAAGCATTCACATGGATGTTAAACAGAAGGAAGGTGGCTGCAGATGATGACCCAGTCCTGAAAACTAAGCATACAACCAAGATCTCAGTGTCAGTGAGAGCAGCAAGCCATTCCTTAGCCAAGAACGGGAATATCCTGGCTGTGCTGCTCAGCTGCTGGATAAAAGCCAGCATGTAAGAGAGTGACTTTTGTGAATTCCTGGAGTGGATCCATGTAGTGACAGCATTAATGTTTGCCCATGTGGGAGCTGACCTTAAAGTCCTACAGCCATACAAGCTGCTCATGTTATCTGCTGGCATTCTGCCCTCTCTGCAGCTACGTTTATGACCTTGCTTTATCATTGTGCTCAGCCCACTACTATATTAATAAAATGTTCATGTAAAATGTATACCATTTCTGACATGAGGTATACCATTTCTGGCATGATGAAATGGAGATGAATAATAAATCCAAATTGCAATAATTTTATACTAAAGGAATTCTTTGGTATTTCCTCCTCTAGAAAATTTAGACAAGGACTAAGTAGTCAGGAGAAAAACAGAGGGCCTCCATATGCATCCCATGGCTGAAGATGCTGCTGATTGTGTATTGTTTTTTCAGCTTTCCTCTTGAAGAAAATGTTTGGCCCTCCTGTTTGCTGAAAATATAACGGAAGCACGAGGAAGGCTCAATATCACAAAGCTGAATAATAAGTTCTCCACATGTATTTTTCTTTTCTGAAGTAATGGTTTCTCTAAGCTCATCTTCTGCTTTTTCATTGGTTTTACACATTTAGTTGTCATTCTCCCCCCTCCTTTCCTCCTCCTGAAATTCCCCCCTTCTCCTGAACTCTAAACAACACCCCAAGGGTCCTGCTCCAGGCTGGCTGGAGACCTGAACAAGAGCAGACCTGTTGAGGTCTGAGGAGGGACTGGAACATTTTGTTGCAGGTCTCCACTTGCCTTCCTGCAGCTCCTACTAATCCAGATGACAAGGTGACCTTTTGTATAGCCAGTTACAAACTTAGCTGTTACTCATTAGATTTCCTTTGAAAGATTCTCATCCACATATTGATCTGCTTAGCTTGAGAAAGCTAAAAATACTGCAGCATTGAGTGGCACATGATGCAGAAGTAAGCAGAAACATGAATCATTTATATCAAAAATGGTCAACTGGCAGTCCGCAAGCCACATCCGGCCAGTGGAGCAATTTGATACAAAGTGTGATAAGATCTGTTGGGGCTCTTCTGATGTTCTTACATTTTATCTCTTGTAATTTTGATGTGTGTTCTTGTGGATGTGTTCTTGTGTGCAGCTGTGGATAAACTGCAGTCATTGCTGATGTGAAGCCTCCTTAGCACATTTTTTAGTGTCGGCAATTTGTCACGTGTGGTGATGGGTTAGTGGGTGGTCGCTATCACCATGCCCCTATTTCTCTTTGCTCCTCACCTGCCTACCAAACAAAAGGCACCTACAGTGGTACCTCAGGTTACAGACACTTCAGGTTACAGACTCCACTAACCCAGAAATAGTACCTCGGGTTAAGAACTTTGCTTCAGGATGAGAACAGAAATCATGTGGCGGTGGCGGGAGGCCCCATTAGCTAAAGTGGTAGCTCAAGTTAAGAACGGACCTCCAGAACGAATTAAGTTCTTAACCCAAGGTACCACTGTATTTTCACCAGCTGCCACAGACCAAAGGTGTACCCTGTTCAAAGGAGTTATTCTCTCAAGGTCTTCATAGAGTAAATTATGTGGTTTTACTCTGGATACTATTGTTGCAGTCCTACACTGGAGATAGGTAGGTAGGTAGGTAGATGATAGATAGATAGATAGATAGATAGATAGATAGATGAAAGAAAGAAAGAAAGAAAGAAAGATAGATAGATAGATAGATAGATAGATAGATAGATAGATAGATAGATAGATAGATAGATAGATATGTTGCACAAAACCTCTTTATCATTATTTTGGTATTTCATTATTTCTGAGGGTTTTTTTAGTGTGTGTGGGGGGGGATGCATGGTTATGTGATTAACATTTACTGGGTGTTTGGGGCATTCCTAATATTTTGAGATGCTGATACCCACTCCAGCCATGCCAAATCAAACAGCAGATTGACATACCTAAACATCACTCTTGTGCAAGACCTCAGTATTGCAAATTAAAAACAAACAAACTGGAAATTGATACTGTGTGCACATGCACACACCACCAAGACCACAAGTATCCATGTTGTTCAGTGTGGAACATGATAAATAAAGGCTGGTAACATTTGCAGTTGAACTCCTACATACTTACTGGGATTATATTTGTGTCTATGCATTCAGGTACAAAAATACCCAGGACATAAAAAGGTACGGAACGATGAGAGAAGAGTGGATGAGAAGAAGGACCCATAACTATCCTATATACATTCCATCAATCTCTTCTCACTGACGTGGATACCATGCAGTAGAATAGCGAGGAATATCTAGGCTTGGCTTGGGGTAGAATGCATGGAAGCTAATGTGTCAACCATGCTCAAAGAAATATTGGATCCAAATGACATTTTTGTGATGTAAAGCTCCAGTCTGGAAACTCATGTGATCAAATGGTTATAGTACAATATTTTATATGTTATGCTCCCATCACAGGAGCCAACTTCTAGGGGCCGAAGTACCTTCAGCCCCCCACCCCAATAAAATATTGGTGTGTGGTTTTCCCCCAAAACAAAATGCAATTGTAGCACTGATCTCCCAAGGTTGTACTAACAGTGCACTGTTGAAGACTTTCAGGGCTCCTATGCCTTTAATAAAGCACCTCCTGTTTGCAGGGCCAGCCTGCTTTATTGCTTCCTGCTTATCTAGGCTGGGGATTCATGATGAATAGCCAAATAACGGTACTGTAATAAGCCCAGTTTCTCTCCGTAGGACAGAATTACTGTTTTCCTTATACTGGGCCAGATTCAACTACCCCATCCTGCTAGAGGAAACCAGCCCAAGGACTCTTCACGAATACAACAGGGCTCCCCTGCCATCCTGAAAGGTTGGCAGATCCCCTAGAGTAGCGTGGAGGGGGTGGAGGGGAGATCGTTTCATTGGGCAAGAAGAAATGCTTGCAGTAATGGAACAATCTCATTAGCTCTATGTAGAATTCCACCCATTTTTAAAATAGTGAAATAGCTCAGTTAAAAAATAAAAATAAATAAAAACTAATTTTGAAAGGTAAGGAAACCAGAAATTAAAACCTCCCCCACAAGTTTTTCTCCCAGGCAAGGGTTTTTCCAGATATAATTTCCTCCAGCAACTTTAGTTCAAGACCCAGTAATTAAAAAGGAAGTGACGCTGTGGGTTAAACCACAGGGCCTACGACTTGCCGATCAGAAGGTCAGCGGTTCGAATCCCCGCGACGGGGTGAGCTCCCGTTGTTCGGTCCCTGCTCCTGCCCACCTAGCAGTTCGAAAGCATGTCAAAGTGCAAGTACATAAATAGCTATCGCTCCGGCGGGAAGGTAAACGGCGTTTCCGTGTGCTGCTCTGGTTCGCCAGAAGCGGCTTAGTCATTCTGGCCACATGACTGGAGCTGTACGCCAGCTCCCTCGGCCAATAAAACAAGATGAGCGCCGCAACCCCAGAGTCGGCCACGACTGGACCTAATAGTCAGGGGTCCCTTTACCTTTACCTATATCATATAAAACGTATCTGTATTAGAATGGTTTGGATCTGCCAATGGTGGGCTTGTTCAATGGCTGTTCCCTGTATACATGCATCCATGTTAATTCTGCTAGCAACGGTCAGCATGGGGATTAGCAGGGTTGACGTTTGGATTACAGGTTTAGGAATGCCAACATGCCAATCATCTGAAAGAAACACTATGATCACCACAGAAATGCCCTAACTTCTGTCTCTTGTACTGAGCAGTCCAGTTTTTACTTGCAAAGACACGGAAGCGTCTCATAACAAAAAGTATCTTCCTTGTCTCATGTGGTCTCAGGAAAGAAGAAGAAGAAGAAGAGTTTGGATTTGATATCCCGCCTTTCACTCCCCTTCAGGAGTCTCAAAGCGGCTAACATTCTCCTTTCCCTTCCTCCCCCACAACAAACACTCTGTGAGGTGAGTGGGGCTGAGAGACTTCACAGAAGTGTGACTTGCCCAAGGTCACCCAGCAGCTGCATGTGGAGGAGCGGAGACACGAACCCGGTTTCCCAGATTACGAGACTACCGCTCTTAACCACTACACCACACTGGCTCTGTGTGGTTCTGCATAAATGGCCAACTGCTACTTCAGCTCTACACATATGCTGCACTGCAGCTCATATATTTATCTCTCTCTCTCTGCCTTCATACTTCCTTTGAGAAACAGCTGACCCTTGCTTAATAAATTTCATGCTAGACACAACCCCAAGTAAAAAAAAAAGACTGAATGAATAGACATCCGGATAAAGCCTTTGGTAAAATGAATAAGACATTGTACGGTAATGAATAAGATGTGTAGTCCACAACCCACTTACTCCAGAGCAGTCCAGTGACTTAATGGTAACATTCCAAGGTAAATAGATTATGTTTTTTTTTTTTTATAAAAATTTTTTATTGCGTTTCTTTCCATAGGTAAACAAATTTGTTTGGACAACAATATACAAGAAACATTTTCCATATATATAAAGAAAAGCATAGAAAAAAGAAAGGATCATTATAAAATTTTTTCAACATCTTTTTGGACCTCCTCGCATCCTCTCAGCATTGCGTTCATCATTCTAACCAATTCAGCAATTTGTTATCTTATTTCCCAACTTATTATACCTTTGTATTTATTATGTTACCAATTTCAAAAATTTGTAATTTAATTTTAACACTATTAATAAACATAATATTTTGTTTCTAGTTAGTCTCATTTTTTTCCATCAATACTTACTTTATCATTTACTTAAAATAAATTGCAGAAGCATAATGTTTCTTAATCGTGCACAATCTTAACATTCAAACAACTTATAATGTTTTTGCAAATAGTCCTTAAATTTTTTCCAGTCCTCCTCCATTGTTTCCTCGCTCAGATCTCGAATTCTGCCGGTCATTTCTGCCAACTCCATGTAGTCCATCAGCTGCGTCTGCCAGTCCTCCAGTGTGGGTAAATCTGGTGTCTTCCAGAACTTTGCGATAAGAATCCTAGCTGCTGTGGTTGCATACATAAATAAGGTTCTGTCCTTCTTTGGCACCTTCCGGTCCACCATGCCCAGAAGAAAGGCCTCTGGTTTCTTAGAAAAGGTATATCTGAATACCTTTTTCAACTCATTATGTATCATTTCCCAAAAGGCCTTTACTTTCGGGCAGGTCCACCAGAGGTGAAAGAATGTCCCTTCTGCCTCCTTGCATTTCCAACACTTATTATCAGAAAGATGGTATATTTTAGCCAACTTGACTGGGGTTATGTACCACCGGTATACCATTTTCATAATATTCTCTTTCAAGGCACTACATGCCGTGAATTTCATACCGGTGTTCCATAACCTTTCCCAGTCCTCAGACATAATGTTGTGTCCTACATCCTGTGCCCATTTTATCATAGCAGATTTAACTGTCTCATCCTGTGTGTTCCATTTAAGCAGCAAATCATACATCCTCGAAAGTACCTTAGTCTTTGGTTCTAGTAACTCCGTCTCCAGTTTCGATTTCTCCAACTGGAAACCCACTTTTTTGTCCATTTTGAATACCTCTTGAATTTGAGCATAATGTAACCAATCTCGCACCTTACCTTTTAATTTGTCCTGGCTTTGGAGCTTCCAATTGTCTCCAACTCTTTCAATCAGTTCCCAATATTTTGGCCAATAGGCCTCCATATTGGGCTTTTTTTTAGAAATCTTGGCTTCCACAGGTGATAACCACCTCGGGGTCTTGTTTTCTAATAAATCCTTATACTTCATCCAGACGGCAAAAATTGATTTTCTGACAATATGGTTTTTGAACAATTTATGAACCTTCGCCTTGTCATACCACAAGTATGCATGCCAACCATACACATTATCAAACCCCTCCAGATCTAGGACATCGGTGCTTTCCAACAGGAACCAATCCTTCAACCAGCAGAAGGCTGCAGCTTCATAATACAACCTTAAGTCCGGCAGGGCAAACCCCCCTCTTTCTTTTGAGTCGGTTAGTATTTTAAATTTTATTCGGGGCTTTTTGCCCTGCCAGACAAACTTAGAAATATCCTTCTGCCATTTTCCAAAACATTCCATTCTGTCCACGACCTGAAGGGTTTGAAATAAGAATAGCATTTTTGGCAAAACACACATCTTTATAGCTGCGATTCGGCCTGACAAGGTAAGTTTCAATCTTGACCAGATATCCAGGTCTTTTTTAATTTCCAACCAACATTTTTCATAGTTATCTTTAAAAAGGTTTAAATTTTTGGTGGACAAGTATACCCCCAGGTATTTCACTTTTTTAACCACACTTAGCTCTGTCTCTTTCTGATACCCCTCTATCTCTGTAGGTGTCAAATTTTTGACCAAAACCTTAGTTTTTTGTTTGTTTAACTTGAATCCCGCCACCCGACCAAACTCCAAAATAAGTTCCAAAACTCTTTTTGTGCTAGATACTGGCTCCTGTACTGTCAAGACTAGGTCATCTGCAAAGGCTTTCAGTTTGTATTGTTTCGCTCCAACCTCTATACCTTGCACCAACTGGTCCTCCCTAATCATATTCAGCAATACCTCCAGAACAGAAATAAATAGCAGAGGGGATAAGGGGCACCCCTGTCGTGTCCCTTTTTCAATTAGAAGTTCATCCGACACCACATTGTTCACTATCAACTTGGCTTTTTGCTCTGAATAAATTGCTTCTAGTCCATTTTCAAACCCCCGTCCCACTCCCATCCCCTTCAAGTTTTTCTTCATAAACATCCAAGAAATGTTGTCAAATGCTTTCTCCGCATCAATAAAGATTAAAGCAGCCCTTGTGTTTCTAATTCGCAACAGCTCCAATATATCAATAATGTTCCTGGTGTTATCAGACATGTGTCTACCAGGGAGAAAGCCTGCTTGGTCCTTGTGAATTACTTCGTTTAAAACGTTTTTAAGTCTACTTGCTAAAATGTCTGCAAATATTTTGTAATCCACATTCAGGAGTGAGATGGGACGGTAGTTCTTAAGCTGAGTCTTTTCCTTCTCTGACTTGGGAATCAATGTGATGAATGCTTCTTTCCACGTTTCCGGTGCCCTTCTCCCCTCCATAATCTGGTTGCAAACCTCCAGCAACGGTTGTATCAAACAATCCTTCAGAGTCTTATAATATTTGGAGGTGAGACCATCTGGGCCTGGAGATTTGCCAAGTTGCATATTTTGGATGGCACCTTCAATTTCCTGTTGAGTTATTTTACTGTTGAGAATTGATCTTTTATCTTGACTTATTTTAGATAGTCCATTTGTCCTCAAGAATTGGTCTATTTCCGATTCTTTCTGAGGCCCCTGTGCATAAAGTTCCTTGAAGTATCTGTGGAAGCACTTTCTTATTTCTTCTGGTTTCTGAACTATTTTTCCTTGAATCTCCAGGTTTGTGACTGTGTTTAACTTTTGTCTTTTTTTCAATTGCCAAGCTAACAACTTTCCACATTTATTTGCTGATTCAAACGATCTCTGCTTCATTTGTTTAATTTTCCACTCAATCTCTTGATTAATCAATTTCGAATATTGTGCTTGATGGAATTTAATCTCTCTTAGCACCTCTTTTGACTTCGGATTAGTTCTCAGCTTTTTCTCTCCTTCACTTATTTTCTCTAGAATTTTTTCCTTTTTTCCATTCCAAAATTTTTTCTTTATTGTATTCTGTTGTATCAGAAACCCTCTCATTACAGCTTTGCTTGCGTCCCAGATTATTCTTTTCTCCACCATAGTGTTCAAATTTATTTCAAAGTAGTCCTTTAGCGTTTTTTGGGCCTTCTTAACAATCTCTTGATCTCTTAGCAAGGTGTCATTCATTCTCCATCTGAAGGATCCAGTTGGGAAAAGTCTCAATTCCATTTTTAAGGCATTATGGTCAGAGCAGGTTTTTGGGCAGATTTCCACTTTTCTCGTTTTCGGGGCCAGTCCTCTAGATATCCAAATTTGGTCGATTCGTGTCCATGACAAGTGGGCCTCAGAAAAGAAGGTTCCTTCTTTACCCAAGGGGTTCCTTGTCCTCCAAATGTCAATCAAATCCAAATTGTCTGTCATTTCAAAAAAGGTTTTAGGGAGTCTGCCGTCTGTTGTTAAATTTTGATTTTGGGATTTGTCCATATTTGTAGACACCACCCCATTCATATCTCCCATCACGATAATATTAGAATAGTCCAAATAGTCCATCATTGTCTCATGCAGCTTCTTATAAAATTCTGATTTTCCATCATTTGGCGCATAAACTCCTAATATCAAAATCTTTTCCCCTTGTGTTTGGATTTCAATTGCGAGAATTCTTCCATGATCATCTTTAAATAAGAATTTTGGTGATAGGTTCTCCTTTGCATAAATTACAACACCTCTTTTTTTGACTTTGTCTGATGAGATAAATTCTTGGCCAAGTCTTTTATTAATTAATACTTTCCTGTGGAGCCTAGTCACATGTGTTTCTTGAAGGCATATTACATCCAATTGTTCTTTTTTCAAAATATGGAATATCCTCCTTCTTTTTTCCGGAGAATTCCCGCCATTTATGTTCCAGCTAAGTAGCTGCAGAGACATCCTGTTCTATTTTAAACGTTCTTAAGATGGGGTGCCTTCCTTTTGCTCAGATCCCGAGGGTGCAGGCGTTGGCCCGCTTTCAGGCAATATTGGTGCTGGTACAGCTGGAAGCCAATCCACTCCTTTTTGGAGATCTTCTCCGTGGTCGTGAAGGAACTTTTGGTTATCTTCAGGTGTTCTAATTTTAACCTTCCTTTCTTTGTAGGTGAAGGATAGTCCTTGTGGAAACTCCCACCTATAGGGGATTGCGTTGTATCTCAGCAATTTTGCTAGTTCTGAATAGGTGGCTCTAAGATCCAACAGCTGTCTCGGAATATCTCTATAGATTTCCACCCTTTTGTCTTGTATTTCAATTGCTTTTTTGAAATGAAGACCTAGGATCTTATCCCTCTCTTCCTTTGATCTTAAAATTATCAAACAGTCTCTGGATCTATCTTTCTTTACCACTCTTCCCAGTCTATATGCCGAGACAATCTTAAAATCTGTGTCTTCCTTTAAACCCCAGAACTTCGAAAATTCTTGTGTTAAGTATCCAATCAAATCTCCTTGCTCTAGTTCCGGGATGCCTCTCAATTTGATGTTATTCTCGCGATTTTTCAATTCCACCATTGACAGATAAACTTGTTGTTCACCCACCTGTTTGTGCAGGGGCTTAACTTCTCCTTTTATTTCTTCCACTTCTTTTTGTAGAGCTCCCACTTTCTGGATTGCTTCTCCAGCCAATTCCCGATTTTCCGCTGTTGCTCCTTGCAAATTCTCTATGGCTTGTGTGTGCTGGGAAACTTGATCAGTCAATTTTTGAATCGAGGAAGTTGCTTTATCTATCTTCAAAGACTGGTCGTCCACCTTCTGGTTTAAACTTGATAGTTGCTCCAATATTTGTTTAAGTAGTGTATCTGACCCACCTGCTGCCATATCTTCCTCAGTGGACTTCTCAGTTGTTTCCCCTTGTTCCCTTTGGGTCACCAGTACAGCTGGAACCGACGACCGGCGTCCTTGGGTCAGTGTTGTTTGTACAAATTGTGTTGGTTTTCTTTCCTTTTCTTTCTCCTTGGCCTCTTTAGATTCCTTAGCTTTAGATGCTCTTGTTCTCCCTGCACCACTCATTACACATCTGTCAGTGTTCAAGGTCAAATTGTCTATTGTTCCATGGGAAAGACAAGTTCAATTATAAACAACCGGTAAAGTGGAATTCAAAACAAAAGTCAGTTCCCAGGATTTTATAATCCGAAAGCCCTGTAGGGGGAGTGCCACCAAATTTCAAAGACAAAGAAGGAAGTAGTCCGCCATTAAAGTTCCAAATTTTTTTTTTTTTGACTCAGTAAGTTCAATATCCAACAGTCCCTTCAAAGATTCAAAATTCCCCAGAGCACCTTTTAAAGTTCAACAAAGTTTCACAGGGGGTGCTTGCAACAATATCACATCCAAACTTTCCTGCTCAAATGTATCAATTATACTCCAACAAAGTTTTTACAAAGTTTGCAACTGTTTCCGCAGTTTAGCACAGTCTCTCTCTCCGGCAGCCCGACGATCTGGCTCTTTAAAGATCACCCCAAAGGGAGGGGGAGGTAGGAGGAGACCCCCCGTTACTCGTTCTTATAATCAAAGTCCCTTTCCACCTTCAGTTCAGCAGAAAAAAGAGCAGATTTAATAGCACGAAAAAGTTAGAGCTTCCCAAAGTCCCGTTTCGAACGCTTCCGCTTTTTAAATGCTTTGCTTTGATCTTGTCAGCAATGTCGGAAGACGGACTTCCCTTTTTTCGTCTCCCGCTTTCAGCCAATTTTACGAAATTCTTTGCCAAATTTTAGTCCCCTTTACTCACGGGTATGTTACTTGCAGTTTGGTGTTGATTTTAGGAAGAAGGATCAGCGCTCATCTGTAACAGCCGCGCGGCTTCACTTCCGCGGAAAGAGCGATGAACTCACAGCACCGCTACCCCTCCTTCACTCCGGGTCTCCTTACGGGGTCCCTTCTGTGTTTTCGGAGCAGCTTCTGGTGCCCGCCGAGTCCCACGGCCACGGGCTCACTCTACCCGTGGTTTATCTTGATGGGTCGTCGCTATGCCGCAGCGAACGACCCTTTTCCGCGGAGCCCCTCTTCAGAGCTCGAAGAGGACCGCCATTACAGTTTCGCGCCGCCCCCGGAAGTCTACCCAAGGTAAATAGATTATGGATTGCACTGTGTGTGAGCAGAAATCCTTCAATTAGTTTATTCAAAATTTATATTCTTCCTAAATATAGCCTATACTATACAACTGATGGCAAGCTGAATTATTTATTAGCTCATTTTCCAGTCATCCTGCTGATATGTGCACACTCTGCTTACATATACATTCATGGAGTCAAAAAATGAAATAATGCCCTTATCCTATGAGAGCCTGGACCAGCACAGCAGGCCATGGCGTGCCAATGTTCTCCTGCTTAAAATAGTACCTGTTTGAAGAGGGGTAAATGCTCCACTTTTATTTATTTAACAGGATTTAGATACCACTTAATTACAAAAGCATCTAAGCACTTTACATATATTATTTAAAAATAAATTGAAATTATCAAGAAAACCAGATATTTAAAACAAGTTAGCCTAAAAAATTTCAAAATAAATCAGCAATTTCAAAAATATACACTGTAAAAAGGTAAAGGGACCCCTGACCATTAGGTCCAGTCGTGGCCGACTCTGGGGTTGCAGCGCTCATCTGACTTTATTGGCCGAGGGAGCTGGCGTACAGCTTCCAGGTCATGTGGCCAGCATGACTAAGCCGCTTCTGGCGAACCAGAGCAGCACATGGAAACGCCGTTTACCTTCCCGCTGGAGCGGTACCTATTTATCTACTTGCACTTTGACGTGCTTTCGAACTGCTAAGTTGGCAGGAGCAGGGACCGAGCAATGGGAGCTCACCCCGTTGTGGGGATTCGAACCACCGACTTTCTGATTGGCAAGTCCTAGGCTCTGTGGTTTAACCCACAGCGCCACCCGCGTCCCTATCATACACTGTAAGATGACATATTAAAATGCATGTCTACATGTCTGGGTAGACTAGATTAAACAAAACAAAAACTTTTAGCAGGTGCCAAAAACCATCCAGCAAAGGCGCCTGCCTAATATCAGTGCGCAGGGAATTCCAAAGTTTAGGTGATATCACACTGAAAGATCACTTGCAAGTATGGAATGAATATTATGTGGCACTGTAAAAAGTGCCAGTTCCAAAATATGCATTTATAGCAATGCTTTGGCTAAAGTAGATCATGCCCTTGAGTCCTCCTTTGTCCAGTGGGCTTTTCCTTTATAATGAGCTGTTTGAATGGTTTTGCTATTTTCTGTGTTGTACAACTGCACCCGAGTACTGTGGTCAGGAATATTGTTTTAAACATATATTAATGTGATCTTAAAAGAGTGACTGCATAGGAGACCATCGCAAACCCCAGCCTGTATCCTGTGGAGTCGGTCTGCAGACTCCATGGTGTACTTAGCACAGGGGCAATAAAAGAAAATAAGCATTAGCAGGAGGCCTTAGTTTCCTGTCCAGAGCTCAGCTTAGCTTCCCAGAGGAAGGAACACAAAAGTAGAGTCACTGAACACTGCAGTGGCCTGGCTGGTGAGGCTGATTCTCTGTTACCTCACTGACAATCTCATTAGGGCGCTCTTGATGATGTTTGGCTATGCTTCATAATGTGAAGACCCCAATAAGAAGTTACTTGTTAGCCTCATGAAAAATAGCCGCTGCAGATAAACTTTAACGGCCAGTTGCCTCGCAACCAAAAGTCTGTCTCGTGAGAGAATCCAGTTGCTCTAGCAACAGCCTTTTGACAGGTGCTGAGAGCCACAGACAGCAGAGCTCGTACTGGTGGCTGGGCCAAAGGACACTTGACTGATACACCACACTACCCTAGACAAACAGATTACTTCACCAGCAACACTTTCTACCCTGTGAACTCGTAGTAAATACACATTTCAGAATGTGTTTTCTGTTACGGAAAGAAAGGAGCTTAAGGCATCAAAACACTGGTTATAAAATTAAATACTTATACTCTGAATTCAGTGGAAAGGAGGAAGGGATTTGCAAATCCCTGTCATCTCACTGAAAAAGACAGTGGCAAAGACATGAGTACAATTAAGGGGGGGAGAGAATAATAGGGAAAACAGCTTTGGGTGGGCAGCATTTGCCAGCTCCTGCAGTTTGTTTCGCCATTTGTTTTGTAGCGTCTATACCTTGGCATCAAGTGTCCTTTGTTCTAGCCACCAGTGCAAGCTTAACTGTCTCCGCAGCTCATAGCTCATATAAAATGGACCTTATTATTTTCCTTAGTGTTTGCTTCATTATTTAAAATACTAATGTTTAGAAAGTTGGCGTTATAATCATATATACTAATGTACTGAAATAGACCTGAAGGATCCTCTCAACCCTAACATACCAAATTGAGCCCTTTGGTCTGCAGGTGAGAGCATCCAGCAGGTATCATCTTATCAGGAGGTTTGTTCCACACAATGTAGGAATTTGGCCTTTAGGGTTGTGGTACCTACTCTTTGAAATCCCCTCCCTGTGAATATTAGACGATTTCATGTATGCCTACAGATGAGAAAATTTACGATTTTAATACAGTATCTTTTTCTTTTCGCCATTTTGGACAAAAATTCGGTAAACCAAAATTACTGTAAACGAAAATTTAATGGCAAAGGGTTAGAAAAAGAAGCTTATTGGGATATTTTTCTGCTAGCTCAGACTCAGATGGTAATCAGTTATGTTGGGGAGTCACCTGCAGGGAAGGAGGTACATAGCATTCCCTAAAAACCACTAGCACATCACCTCATTTTAAACGCAGGCCAATCCACAAACCTTTACTTTTAGGCAAATTGATTTCTACTGACTTTAAAGGCAGAACATTGGTTTGACTTACCATAAATGAGTTGTGGCTAGGGCTGACTGACCCACAGATGAATGTGTCCCTATGGTCATGTGACTCAGCTTCCACTGAAGTCAAAGGGACTCTTTCCTTTGACTTCACAGAGAGTTGTATCAAGCGCTGTTTGTCCGAGAAAAAGCTAATATGGAATTTAACTGAATAAACACTTTAGCAGTGAAGATTACAAAGTAACCTTTCACTTGGTCTTTTTCTTAAACAGAAGGGAGATGTTTTGCTGCCAGTTTGGGTGTTTATTTTCCAGTTTCCATAGAAAATAATTGGTCTCGTATTTTCTCTCTGCCTAGGAATAAATACCTTTATTCATGCTCCCTAAACTTAGCAGCACGCACAGCCAGGACTCATGCTGAGACTCGATCCAAGCTGTCTCCTGCCACAATTCACTGTGGACAGATAAGGCTGTACCATTTTTATGTGAGGCTTTGAACCACTGGATGAAAGTATATATTTCTTGCAGCACATTTATCCTGTTGACTTCTGCAGTTCCAGCCCAGAGATAGAATGCTAAAAAGAGAACAGTAGAGGCCATCAGGGCAAGAAACCCATCAAAGACAGCACCCACTGCATATGCTGTTATTTAAAGCATGATTGTTTTCCTTATTACCCTAGAGTCCATCTTTATTATTATTGTTCCTCTTTGGGAATATTTTAGGCTAGGTTAGTTAACATGGAAAATACTAAATATACAGCATCCTAAAATACAGGCATTATATGTAACAACCCAAAACCAGCCTAAGCAAATGAGAAAGAAAAGGTGTGTTGGCCAGGGTTTTCTTGCTGGCATTAAGTTATATGGCATGGTCAACAAGAGCCCTGAGCAATATTAGACTGACCCATTTGCTGTCATTTCATCACACCTCCTGGAGAGCCAATATTTAGGGGTAAGCTCAGCTTTTCTCCTTAACAACCTATATATATTACTGAGGATCTCTGTTTGCTTAGTCCAATATGGAATAACTTGGGCCACTTTAAACAGTATGGCCAAAATTGTGGTGGACCCTGGGGTCTCAAATTTCAACAGCACCCTGTGCAATGGCAAAAATGGATGGTCCTGCCTCTCACCTTCCATTCTACAACATAGTTGCGGTTTCCCTTGTGGTGCCCCCAAGGCTCCACACCCAGGTTGCGATCCCCTAAATCCACCATGTCGGAGCTTCACTTAGTGGGCAGATCATTTATACACTTTTCAGGGCCAACTGGAATCCCAGCTACAACTTTCCTGGCTTGTGTACTCATGCGCCTTTCAGCAAGTCCCAGGAAATTGCAAAGTGGAGGAAGAAGGTTTGTTTTCCTGGGTCCCAATATAACATCACCCCCAACCCCTGGTATGGCCTGGCTATAAATACTTCCAGGTAAGTCTTTTGCTGTTATATATTATCAGAAGTGAGTAGCAGACAGTTCTGGTGGCCTGGAGCTCGAGTCAGGTCCATGCAGGGGTGGGGGCCAGCCGGGTACATTTGCCCTGGGCCTCGAAGGGCTAAGCTGGCCAGGGGCCGCTGCCAAGGACCAGCTGCTTTTTGTTTGAGCTTATAACTTTGTCCTAACAAGGCTACCACCCTGGGCCTCAGAAGAGCTCTGGCCTGGCTCAAGAACTTGTGCTTCTCTGCTCTGCAGTTCCTGTTGTGCTACCTTGGCTCTCCTACAGCCTGGCTAGGGATCTTCCTAGTACTCACTGCTGTGCTTCAAATGTTTTATCTGGCTACACCCTCAGCCAATCCTGACCCCCTGAATGAAGACACCTCAATGAAGCTTGCAGACCGCACTTTGGAAACCCCTGATCTAAAGAACTCCTCCCACCCCTTTAGGCCATTAAGTGCAGAGTCGATGGTTACTTAAAGCTACTACTATGTGATGTGACAGAGTAACCACTCCACAAAGATTAAAACTGTACAAGTGGGATCAGAAAGCAAGTATATGGACCCTTTTGACAATATGGCAGAAGACTGGCCTACATTCACTGCCTTGAGCAAGTACATTGTGCCCTGTGATCCTCCCCAAAAATAAACTTCCAGTATTGTTGAACTAATAAATTTACATAGCGATAGCAGAGGCTCTCTAGAGGTTTATCATGGAACATACACAACAGAAAGTAGGCTGAAAAAAACATGCTCAGGTAGACAACTGGAATGCTGGCCAATAACTAAATGATGGTGGTGGTAACAACATATTCATTTCCAGTTCAGTACATGCACCAACAAGAACCCACATTTTCAATTTCTTTCTGCAAGTGTAACCTGTAAAATACAAAGCCATTTACCTGTACAAAACATATTGAATATTTATTACTGAATGAAGTGTGCCATTTCATAAATGCAAGCTGAATTTCATTATGTTTTCTTACATTTTAGGTGTCATAACAGTAGACATTGACTGAGGTGAAAAGAACAACACTTGCTGCGAGCAGTCCGAAATGGAGAGTATGCCACTCGTGGCCAACAAAGTTTTTCTCTCAAGTTCCAACAGTGGTAAATATTTTTCAGTGCCTCCGTGTGAGGACTGCATTATTTAAACAAGCCTTTAGCTATCCTTCTGAGGCTTCAATGAGTCATGTCTCATATTAATAGGTTGCTGTGTCTCCTCCAGCTGTGAAAGCTTCTGTCCTTATACAGTGGTGTTGTGTTTATATAAGGCCAAACTGCAATACATACAAATGGCCATGATAGCAAGGGTTGGGGGTCAACTGACCCTTTCCCAACTTCTGATCTCTCTTTGTTCCCAAATGAGGTTTCTTGCATTTAAAAAGCCCATCAGGCTACAGTTACATGTGTCTATGTCAGTGGTTCTCAATCTCCACCCCCAATTGGCCACTTTAAACTTCTGAGGGTCTTGGCAGATTTTTCTATCTGCTGTAGAATTTGTAATGTGCTGTGCTAGATGATACAAGATTTTTAATTATTTTTGTTGCGGCTTTTATTTATTATGTATTGTACTTTATTGCATTATTCAATAGAATAATGAGGGCTACCATAGCAAGGATGCCCACATTCTGCCTGTCTGAATTTTTAGTGGATGGAACAGGAAACACTACTGTAGCAAAGCAATGTTGGTGTCATTTTGTGAGCAGAGGCTGGCAGAACTGTTCTGGTTGAGACACAGGATGACCCCTGACCCATCCAACCTGTTCCCCGAATGACGAATCTGGGATTTGGATAGCTACTAAATTCCCTTCTACGGGAAGAATTTGAAAATATGCCAGCAATGTAGGTTTTGTTGAACACCAGATATTTCACTTGCTGATCTGCTGGCCAGTCACTCGCAGAACTTTATTTCTTGAAAGATCAGAGATCCATTTTTTCTTGCAGGACCAGAACCAGTGTTCCCATGCTATGGCTTACTATCATAATGTAGCCATTATCTATTTGACAGACACTGTCATTCATATATACATTGCTGAGGATGAATAGTTTTCATGGGTCAAACAGGGGGGGGGGGAGGCACAAGGGAAAAGAAGAAGTTTTCCTCTATCAACCCTTCAGCTTGCCTGATAATCCCAAATATATATGCAAATAGTCTGTTTATCTGAACTCCAAAGTAAACAAATATGTTTAACATATTTCTGGTCATTCAGAAAATAAAGTTTCATTGTACTCAAGAGCTCCACAAAATTAGAAATCTATTCGGTTGTGGGGGGAGCTTTTAAAAAGTGTTTGCTTTTCTGCTAGATCTTTAGCTGTCGTTGTGGCCTTCTTTTTCCCCAGTTGCTTTTAACATCACACAAAAAGCTAAGAAAACACTTTTATATGATTCCAGGCTGGATTTACATCCTCAGGCAACTAGAAATAAACAGTTGCTTGCCACAGATGTCAGAAAGATTTTCTTCACGTGAGGTGGCACTTTGTCCTATAGCCTGAAGGCCATGAGATATGTAGGCAATACATGCAGTGTGTCAATAGAAATGTCACATCTGTCATGGCAAATGTGGGAAGTATAATACTATAAGAACAGAAAAGTGGTATCGTGCATTTTGTACTCTGACACACAGAAGATGGATGAGCAAAGTGTTGCTGCATTATCCTCTCAGCAGATACAGATATTTTCTTCCCTGTGCTGTTCCTGTTAGAAAGTATGCTTAGATAAGGCTGCCTAGATTGACACTTTGCACCCAAAACAGAGTGATCCTGGGGTGTAGTGTGTGGGTAGAGTTGGGAACCTGCCAGGACTCGAAGTCCTTTTGGCCTAGGGCTCACTGAAAAGCTGAAGGGAGATTCCCTCATTGAGGGAGCTGTGGAAGAAAGAAACTCCTCCAGGTTCTAAATCATGGGTAGGCAAACTAAGGCCCAGGGGCCGGATCTGGCCCAATCACCTTCTAAACCCGGCCCATGGACGGTCCGGGAATCAGTGTGTTTTTACATGAGTAGAATGTGTCCTTTTATTTAAAATGCATCTCTGGGTTATTTGTGGGGCCTAGGAATTTTTTCCCCCTCCAAAATATAGCGCCCCCCCCCACAAGGTCTGAGGGACAGTGGACTGGCCCCCTGCTGAAAAAGTTTGCTGATCCCTGTTCTAAATCATGCATTTGGGCTCGCAGACAATTTGTGTTTGTGTTTTTGGGTAGGTGGATCAATCATCACTTTCTGCTACAGTGGTGCCTCGCAAGATGAAAATAATTCGTTCTGCGAGTCTTTTCGTCTTGCGATGTTTTTCGTCTTGCGAAGCATGGTCCGTCACAACTGCGCCTCCTCAAGCGGCTTTAAGAAAAAAGCGCAAGACGTTTTCGTCTTGCGAAGCAAGCCCATAGGGAAATTCGTCTAGCGAAGCAACGCAAAACCAAAAAACCCTTTCGTCTAGCGAGCTTTTCGTCTTGCGAGGCATTCGTCTTGCGGGGCACCACTGTATTCCCCTTTGCATGGACACTACTTCCTCAATGCTGTTATTCTGGCTGTGCCTGTAACGGTTTCCTCCAGGCTCCTGAATGGAGGAGTGTAGTTTTATTTTCTCTCTCGCATTTGATCCCTCCGATTTGCACAAAACCAGAAAACTGCACAAGCAAACCACATCAGAAGTTTCTACAACAGATATTGAACAGTAATCTGAAGTGTGTTGAGAATTTACAACTGCCTAACTGCTTTTCTGGGCAGGATTTTTTTTAATATAAAAAAACCAACAACCCAAAGTCTGTGTGCTACCTTTGGTACTTTATTGACATGACAGAATTGACAAATTAGAAGGCAGGGACAAAAGAGAACATCCACTGGCACAGGAGTCAACTCCTAGGGGTTGGGGTCCCTCTGCCCCCCCCATAAAATATTTGAGGACCCCCCATTTGCTATTCAAATGGTGTTCGTGACCCCGTCATGTGATTATGTGGGACAGGGCTTACTTAGCCCCCCTTTTATTCAAGTTTGCACACTGTCCACTAGTATGAATGGGAAAGACCAAAGTTGCTCTTTATATGCAAATTCAAATACGTGCTGGTGTGAACTACTACTGTCTAATCTGAATGGGGGGGGGGAGTGGATTAACAGCTTGATAATGTTCAGATCTCCTTCATGGATGACTGCCAAGTGGGGTGAGGGCGTGGAGTCTCCCATTTAAGATACCTGGGGATATCCAAAGGGTTTAATAATGGAAGTGAGAGCTGAACCATAAAGAAGGCTGGTCACCGAAGAATTAATGCTTTTCAATTATGGTGTTGGAGGAGACTCTTGAGAGTCCCATGGACTGCAAGAAGATCAAACGCATCCATTCTTTAGGAAATCAGCCCTGAGTGCTCACTGGAAGGACAGATCGTGAAGCTGAGGCTCCAATACTTTGACCACCTGATGAGAAGACTCCCTGGAAAAGACCCTGATGTTGGGAAAGATTGGGAGCACAAGGAGAAGGGGACGACAGAGGACGAGATGGTTGGACAGTGTTCTCGAAGCTACCAGCATGAGTTTGACCAAACTGTGGGAGGCAGTGGAAGACAGGAGTGCCTGACGTGCTCTGGTCCATGGGGTCACCTAGAGTCAGACATGACTAAACAACTAATGTTCAGATGTGGACAAGCCCCAATCTGCTCTTGAATTCTATTAGCCTGGTATAAAACGAGTTACAGTTCTATTCCAAAGACGTTATTGGGTTACTTGAATTTTTTTTTGTTTCTTTCTGATTTTTCTCTGGATTATAGTCATAGAGAAATAGTGACACCCAGTGGCTCGGAACAGAAATCAGAATAAAATTCTGGACTTTAAAAAATAATTTTCCAAAATGACTTTATAGGAAGGGGGTGGGAACCACATGTATAATTACAACGAAAAAGGTGGAGGGAAAACAAACAAATACAAAACACATTATAATAAAAACCAAATGACATAACTAAAATAGTAAACTTTTTTTTAAAGTGGCAAGGTAACTTGGTATGTCCAATAGCCTGTGCCCCGGAGGTTTTTCCCGTACACTTTGAAGCAGCCCTGAGTAATTCTTGCAATAATTCCAACTGGGTTGTTCCATGAAGAGGAAGACTGAGCTACTATATAACAGCTTGTTTGACTACAAAGACACACACACATCCACACAGAAAATAATAATTTGGGACCGATAATACTAAAATAAATAAGAAGTAAATTTCTATACTGCCCTTCAGCCAATAATCACAGAGCAGTTTACAATATAAAAACAGAAAAATACATAATATAGTAACAAACAAAAACAATAACCCTCCTTCAGTTTAAAAGGCCGTAGATTGTTTAATTAGCCAAAGGCCGGGGAGAAATGTTTTCACCTGTTGCCTAAAGATATGTAATGAAGACACCAGACAAGCCTCCCTGTGGGGAGCATTGCACAAATGGGGAGCCATTGCAGAAAAAGACCATTGCTGTGTTGCCACCCTCTGGACCTCTTGTAGGGAGGGCACTTAAAGAAGGGCCATGGATAATGAGGGCAGGGTCTGGGTCGATTCATATGGAGAGGGGCAGTCCTTGAAGCATTGCAGTCCTGAGCCATTTAAGACTACAGTGGTACCCCGCAAGACGAATGCCTCGCAAGACGGAAAACCCGCAAGACGAAAGGGTTTTCTGTTTCGGAGGCACTTCGCAAGACGAATTTCCCTATGGGCTTGCTTCGCAAGACGAAAGCCCATAGGGAAATCTCCGGGGACCTGTTTTAAATTGCTGGCGGTCGGGAGCAAAGACTTTCGCCCACAGCCGGCCTTCAGAAGAGGTCCTTGCTCCCCCCGCCTGCCTTCCCGGGACAGCGGAGAAGTCCCGCCCCGCTCGGGATGGCGGCGCAGAGCTGTCTGCCGTGCCGGGATCAGCGCGGGCTCTGCACGGCCATCGGGAGCCGGGGGAGAAGCCCGCCCCGCTCCAGATGGCCGCGCAAAGCTGTCTGCCGTCCGGGGACGGCAGGCACATCTGCGCCGCCATCCTAAGCGGGGCGCTAAGTCCCGCCCCGCTCGGGATGGCGGCGCAGAGCTGTCTGCCGTCCTGGGACTGCAGGCAGATCTGCGCCACCATCCCGAGCGGGGCGCTAAGTCCCGCCCCGCTCGGGATGGCGGCGCAGAGCTGTCTGCCGTGCCGGGATCTGCGCGGGCTCTGCACGGCCATCGGGAGCCGGGGGAGAAGCCCGCCCCGCTCCAGATGGCCGCGCAAAGCTGTCTGCCGTCCGGGGACGGCAGGCACATCTGCGCCGCCATCCCAAGCGGGGCGGGCTTCTCCCCCGGCTCCCGCCCCGCTCGGGATGGCGGCGCAGAGCTGTCTGCCGTCCTGGGACTGCAGGCAGATCTGCGCCACCATCCCGAGCGGGGCGCTAAGTCCCGCCCCGCTCGGGATGGCGGCGCAGAGCTGTCTGCCGTGCCGGGATCAGCGCGGGCTCTGCACGGCCATCGGGAGCCAGGGGAGAAGCCCGCCCCGCTCCAGATGGCCGCGCAAAGCTGTCTGCCGTCCGGGGACGGCAGGCACATCTGCGCCGCCATCCCAAGCGGGGCGCTAAGTCCCGCCCCGCTCGGGATGGCGGCGCAGAGCTGTCTGCCGTCCTGGGACTGCAGGCAGATCTGCGCCACCATCCCGAGCGGGGCGCTAAGTCCCGCCCCGCTCGGGATGGCGGCGCAGAGCTGTCTGCCCTGCCGGGATCTGCGCGGGCTCTGCACGGCCATCGGGAGCCGGGGGAGAAGCCCGCCCCGCTCCAGATGGCCGCGCAAAGCTGTCTGCCGTCCGGGGACGGCAGGCACATCTGCGCCGCCATCCCAAGCGGGGCGCTAAGTCCCGCCCCGCTCGGGATGGCGGCGCAGAGCTGTCTGCCGTCCTGGGACTGCAGGCAGATCTGCGCCACCATTCCGAGCGGGGCGCTAAGTCCCGCCCCGCTCGGGATGGCGGTGCAGAGCTGTCTGCCGTCCTGGGACTGCAGGCAGATCTGCGCCACCATCCCGAGCGGGGCGCTAAGTCCCGCCCCGCTCGGGATGGCGGCGCAGAGCTGTCTGCCCTGCCGGGACTGCCATCCCGAGCGGGGCAGGAGCCTCCATAGGCGCGCGTCACCTCTCCAGCCATGGGAGGGTCGCAGGGGGCTGCTTTAGCCCCGCGCGCGCTCTCCCAGCTGGAGAGGTAACGTGCGCCTATGGAGGCTCCTGCCATAGGCGCGTGTCACCTCTCCAGCCGGGGGAGGGTCGCAGGGGGCTGCTTTAGCCCCGCGCGCGCTCTCCCAGCTGGAGAGGTGACGTGCGCCTATGGAGGCTCCTGCCATAGGCGCGTGTCACCTCTCCAGCCGGGGGAGGGTCGCAGGGGGCTGCTTTAGCCCCGCGCGCGCTCTCCCAGCTGGAGAGGTGACGTGCGCCTATGGAGGCTCCTGCCATAGGCGCGTGTCACCTCTCCAGCCGGGGGAGGGTCGCAGGGGGCTGGGGGGAGATAGCGATCTCCCTGCAGCCCCTTGCTGCAAAAGACGTCGGGGGAAGCGGGGAAGCGAAGCGCTTCACTTCCCGCTGCTCCCGGACCTCTTCTGAAGCAAGGGGTTGCGGGGAGATAGCGATCTCCCTGCAGCCCCTTGCTGCAAAAGACCGGGGGAAGCGGGGAAGCGAAGCGCTTCGCTTCCCGCTGCTCCCGGACCTCTTCTGAAGCAAGGGGTTGCGGGGAGATAGCGATCTCCCTGCAGCCCCTTGCTGCAAAAGACCGGGGGAAGCGGGGAAGCGAAGCGCTTCGCTTCCCGCTGCTCCCGGACCTCTTCTGAAGCAAGGGGTTGCGGGGAGATAGCGATCTCCCTGCAGCCCCTTGCTGCAAAAGACCGGGGGAAGCGGGGAAGCGAAGCGCTTCGCTTCCCGCTGCCCCTGGACCTCTTCTGAAGCAAGGGGTTGCGGGGAGATAGCGATCTCCCCGCAGCCCCTTGCTGCAAAAGACGTCGGGGGGAAGCGGGGAAGCGAAGCGCTTCGCTTCCCGCTGCCCCCAGGACCTCTTCTGAAGGCTGGCGGGGGGCAAAAGTCTTTGTCCCCCCTGCCTGCCTTCCCAGGGGCTTTTAAATCGCCCCGGACAGCGGAGAAGTCCTCCGCTGTCCGGGGCGATTTTAAAATGCCGCCCGCCAGCATTTTAAGATCGCCCCGGACAGCGGAGAAGTCCTCCGCTGTCCCAGGGTTTTTTAAAATGCTGGGGGTGGGAAGAAAAGCCCTTGTCCCCCCCCCAGCCTTCAGAAGAGGTCCGGGGACAGACTGTCCCCGGACCTGGTCTGAAGGCGGTTTCCCTAGGAACGCATTAATTGATTTTCAATGCATTCCTATGGGAAACCGTGCATCGCAAGACGAAAAAACCGCAAGACGAAGAGACTTGCGGAACGAATTAATTTCGTCTTGCGAGGCACCACTGTATAGGTCAAAACCAGTACTTTTAATTGGGCCTGGAAGCTAATCAGCAGCCAGTGCAGTTGGGCCAAGATTGGTGTTACATGCTCAAACTGTCTTGCTTTGGTGAGCAACCTGGCTGCCAAATTCTGCACCAGCTGAAATTTTTCAACCATCTTCAGAAGTGGCCCCACGTATAACGCGTTGCAGCAATCTAACTTTGATATTTAAAGCAAGGGTTTCCTGGTTCCTAGTTCACACACTTAAGCTGCAATCCTAACTCCACTTACCTGGGAGTAGGCCTTTCTGAATTCAGTAGCACTTCTGAATAGACATGATTAGGACTGCACTGTTAACCACTAGCCTACACTAGAGGAAGACACTAGAGCACTAAACATTTTCCTGCACACACACACTCACAACAGGGTGTGCACATCCTTGTGTTGCTCCCCTAAGTATATTAGTCTCACTTTACATTTTTACATTTACAATCTACACTGGTTTGGACAGACAAAAACTGACAGTTCAGATCAGTTTTGTATTATTTAAATGTATTTGCCATATCACTCATTTTTAGTTTTTAGAATTCCTGAATATTCTTTCTTGTTCATGTCATTATAGTAAGCCTCTTCCATGGGACAAATTGTGATGGATGGTCCATGAGTGGTCACAGGAACTAAACCTCCTTGGCCAGGGAGGGCAGGATACAAATATTATTATTATTATTATTATTATTATTATTATTATTATTATTATTATTATTATTATTAAACAAAAACCAGCACTGAGTTAAAGGGCATTGATATCATTTTATTTATTGTAAAATTTCTTCCAAGTGGCATACATGACTCTGCCCCTCCCTATCTTAGCCCCAAACAACCCTGTGAGGAAGGTTAGTCTGAGAGACAGTGACTGGTCCAAGGTCACCTAGTGATTATATTTGCATGCTATAAAGTGTGAAGACAATTAATGTTCCGGCGGCGTGCCATTTGCTCGCCCAATAAATTAAGTGATGAAGGTGATCAACACATTCCAAGTCTCCACTGATTCAGGGCAACTGCTGCAATCATATGAGGCAGGTCAAGGCCAGGGTGACATGACTTTTCTGTGTAAGAATTTTAATTAGCAACAGCCTGGTAATGCTCATAAGCTGCTGAAAGTTAACAATTGCTACTGTTTGGGATTTATACCAAAAGGCTGTTTCTTTAACAATCCTCTTTCTCCTAAAAAGGAGATTAGACATTTATCGGATAGTCATCTACTACAAATATTACAATCCTTCTTCTAATCTTATTAACAAGCCTCTAAGGAGCATTAAGAACACTTTTATTACACTTGTGGGAAATAGTCCAACTAAAATGAACCCTAAAGCTGCTTATCTCTAGGCAAAGCCAGTACTTTATAACTGATGGGACTCCAAATGAAACAAAACTCGGAAAGCTATCTGAAGCTAATTTTGAAATGACTTGTTCCTGGAGAACTTCATTGAGTGCAACGTCACAGATGCACAAATTGCACAATTGCCTTAAAGGCATTACAGAAAGCTTTATCCATGAAGTTGTCTCCATCCAAAACCAGCCCTACTATTAGGCAGAGAAGGAGGCAAATTTTGGGTATCATGAAAGGGCAGCAAATTGTTATGTTATTTAATTTACTTTTCTGTTTTTACAGCCAGGAAAAGAAGGGGTCCTTGCGGGATCTTCTGCTTCAAATATTCAAATAACCAGGCTGGTTTTGTGTACAATGTACCTTGACATGGGGGGGGGGGGATGAGGCACCATTTGCTAATCTGCCTCAAGCAGCAAAATGTTTGGGGCTGGCCTTGTTCCGCTTGCTCACATTTTATCAGCCTAGTAATGAGTACTATAACTACAGCTGGTCTTACAGCTGGCCCCAATATATTTTTCTACAACTTTGCACAAACATTTGTTTTTATTATTTATTTTATTTATTAAATTTGTACATCGCCCTTCATCCAAAGATCACACGGCAGTCCGCATTAATGTGGAACTTCAGATACTAAGAGTCTGACAGTCTCCAAAGTTTTTTGTTATATTTATGAGGCTATTTTCCACCAAGTCTGACCAATGGCCTACCTGCATTATAGAATCATAGAATTGTAGAGTTAGGAGGAACCCTGAGGATCATGTAGTTCAACCCCCTGCAATGCAGGGATATGCCGTTGTCCCATACAGGAACTGAACCTGTGACCTCAACTTTATGAGGACCACGCTCTAACCAACTGAGCTATTCCTTCAGCTTACTGTTGACACTGATTGTCAGCAACTCTGCAGAGTTTCATGCACTAATCTTTGCCAGCCCTATCTGGATATGCCAAGAATTGACCCTGGCACCTTCTACATGCAGAACATATGCCCTACCACTCAGTTATAATTTGGGATAGAACAGCAATTTGATTCAGTTTGCATTTAAATACAAATCTACCTAATTCTCATTATTTGAACATATAATGCAAGTACACAATATGATGTACTGTACAATAAAATAAGGATGAGGCTATTTAGTGTTTCGGTTATTGTTGCACTTTTTTTTTACAGGTCATACTGGAAATGTTTCTGTCCCTTGTGCATTTCGAATGCCCTGTTATTCTACTAATGGCACACTCCACAAATGAGTTTCCAAGAACTGCAACTAGCACTTCTTCCACTTGATAATTTCCTTCCTTTTTCATGGATTCTATTTCTGATGACAGATCATGGGAAGATGGCAATCCAAAAAGACTGTCTTGCTGATGAATGGCTGATAGGTGCCTGATAATTTTTCTGGTGGATTGAGTTTATAATCTATAAGTATACAGAAAAAGAAAGAAAGAAAAATAAGTAAACTGTGGTATGTACTAATAATATCTGAGATGCTATTCATTCATAGAAGGTAACTATGCCCTCTGGCCGCCTCCTTATCCCAATTGGATGTTAATAACTTGAAAGTCTCCAAGTGTATTCCTGGAAAGACTTATGAAAAATTCAAGATACCGGCTTTAGTCTCTGAGCTGTGTATTTATTCATGAGGACTATAGCTAGCAGGACTTGTTCTTTCACACTGGAGAAATCCTCAGGCTGAAAATCAAATTTGTGGTCAAATACTCCCTCTAGTGCTAAATCTCCACAGGGGCGAGAAGTAAGGTTACAGGGAACCAGGCAGAGGGCCTTCTCGGTAGTGGCGCCTGCCCTGTGGAACGCCCTCCCACCAGATGTCAAAGCAATAAACAACTACCGGTATTTTACTTTTAAAAGTCATCTGAAGGCAGCCCTCTTTAGGGAAGTTTTTAATGTTTGATGCTGTACTGTTTTTAATATTCAGTTGGAAGCCGCCCAGAGTGGCTGGGGAAATCCAGCCAGATGGGCGGGGTATAAATGGTAAATTATTATTATTATTAGGCGAAAATGGTCTTCACAAATCCCTCTGCTCTTGTGCTTGTTTTCCCCCGCCAGCAAATCATGTATTGTAGAGAAGAGAATGTTTTGTTTTGTGGATTTAAAGTAGTTTCCCCCACTTGGATGGCACAAGCAATAACTACAAACAAAGGGGTCTTCATATGGTTCTTGACCTGATTTCTGAAAAAAAGAATCTGTTGTATCCAGTTGAGACAACAAGCCCTCTGCTAACTGGCCTTTCAATACATTTCTAACTAGCTGTTTTGCACTTTCCTCAGCCAGATCACCTGTCTCATAAATCAGCGACCCAAAAAGCCTCAAACTTCTAATTGACTCAGTCTTTGTAGTAACAACGACTGAATTTACAAATGTCTTTGATCAGTGATTCTATTTCTGTACATCTCTGGGGTTTGAATTCATCATATCCATCAAACAGAAAACTCCTGTTTGCCCATCTCATATTGTTCTGTAAGAGGTTGCTCACACACTGTTTCATACAGTCCAGCCTGAGTACTGCTCAGACTGATAAAGAAAACAAGCTTGAATTTTCTCATCGAAGGTTGGTTTCCATTAGCCCACAACCAGGCAATCCTTTTGAGGAGAGTTGTTTTTCCTTTGCCAGCTTCTCCCTCTATTATACAGGTTGCCATATTTCAAAAAGTTGTTGAGTTTTTGTTTTTGTTTTGCAAAATCTCCAAAAAACCCCGAGGTTTTTAAAGAAAATTCACCAAAAAAAATCAAGACTTCCGAGATGAGCTGCCATATGCCAGACATTTTAACTGATTTTAGAAAATTCCACCCAGACGCTACTTTTGGCAGACGAATCCCAGCTATGTCCGGGAAATTACGGATGTATGGCAGCCCTAATGAGCCATCTTCTAGTTCATCTAAAAGGGCATTTAAAGACAGCTGTCCTAGCCTCCAAAGCAAAGTATCTGTATAAGTAGTTGTAAAATTAAAAAATGATGTCAATTTATTCACGCAGTAGGTGAAAATTTTAAAATAATGGATACTTATAAAAGTCAGCTAAATCCTGAACCAAGCAATCAAGGTGTTCTTGAGACATTTGTCAAGCAGCACCTGAAAACAAACAATTGCAGGAACATCTTAATACAATGGTGATGAACTTTGCTATTTGATAGCTAAATTGCAAGAATATAAACTAACCATGTTGCTGGACTCTCAGCTCCAAACAAGGGTGCCAACTTGAATAAAATAAAATACAATACAATCCTAAGCGTGCCTATTCAGAATTAAGTCCCACTGAATTAAATGTGCTTATTCTCAAGTCACTGTGTACAGGGTTTAGTCTGAAATAGACCTTTGCACAACTCATGTTGTTTGTGTAGTGGGGGGTGGGGGAGAGCTTCCAGATTGTAGCAGCACCCTAAATTGCAAATGTGTTGTTAGCAAGTTATTTCCCTCATAAAGGGCTAAATTCTGATTAAGTTGGGGAGTGTTGATGCCAACAACATAGTATAGATGCAGGAAAGAACTTGCATGCATGAGCACCAATCCCACTATAAACGCCCAGCTGGGAGCAAAGAGAGGATGTGTGTACACATATCATTTTGGAGTGGATTGGATGCATCCCATGTATGCACGTTTTTCACGTCTGTCCTTATCTAAGTGGCAGAATGCACTCCCCCCACCCCAATCAAACTGGATTTCCCGTTTGTGGAAAATCCATTAGGAAAGGGGGGGAAACCAATATAAATTTGCATGCTACTCCATTGTGGACACACTTATGTGACTGTGTGTGGCTGGTGTCCCCCCCCCCCCACCTTTTTCCCTTTTCACATATGTGATGATGTTTTTGCTGAGTACAAGGCTTCAAAGGCTGAAGTATGTATACAGCCCAGGTGTGAAAGAGAACCTAGGATACTCAAAGGCAGAAAACATAGCCTGCCGTTGTACCTCAGTGGCAAGATATCTGCTTTGTATGCAGAAGGAAGACATAATAATAATACTGTAATAATAATAATAATTTGTTTATACCCCGCCCATCTGGCTGGGCTTCCCCAGCCACTCTGGGCGGCTTCCAACAAAACCTCAGGCTTATTCCTAGGCATATCCAGGTAGGGCTAGGTAGGGCAATCCCCAGAAACCCTGGAGAGCAGCTGCCAGTCAGTGCGCCGTAGACCCCACTGAGCTAGCTGGGCTGGTCTGACTTTGCGTCAGGCGATTTCCAATGCAAGGCGTGGGCGTGGCCAATGACGCGCGAGTTGCAGGGCTATAGGGGCGGAAGCCCGAGGAAGGCGGAGTTAGGCCTCCCGTGGCCGGATGCGCTCGCATCCTCCCCTCCCTCTTCGCAATCGTCCACATCGAATCTATTTCCCCCTTCCTCATCGCGAGCTCCCATTCAGCCAATCACTGGGCTCGGTGGCCCCGCGCACCAATGAGATTTGCCGCAGAGGTGGGCGAGGCGACGGCAACGAGGAAGCGCTTTTCATCCCGGCCAATCGGAGAGGGCCTTACTGAGGCCCACTCGGAAGGGCGGCCTCACTGTTGTTTTGTCCCTCAGTCAGGAAGAGGCGGAGGAGGCTGCGGTGGCAGCAGCAGCAGCAGCTTTGGCTCGGCTCTGCTTCTCCGGGTTGCTGCCGACGGGCTTCCCGGTGGTGTCGCTCGCTCGACGGGCCCGGCTTTCGAGGCTTTAAGCGGGCGGGGTGATGCAGCCTCCGGGCCCCCAGCAGCCCCCACGGCCCCCGCCGCCTCCGCCCCTTTACGCGCCCAACAACGGGGACTTCACTTTCGTCTCTTCGGCCGACGCCGAAGGTAAGAATTGGGGGGTCTTGCAGTGGGAAGGAAAAGGGCGCCCCTTCCCGGAGCTGCGTCAGGGGCGGCAGCCGCATACCTGGGGCTGCCAGGCTGAATAAGCGGGTGCCGTCGTGCTTCTTTCTGCTGTTTGGGTGTGGGAATGTGATCCAGTGCAAATACTCCGCCTTGTGGCCCCCGTCACAGGGTTTGCGTGGCAAAAGGCACCTGCGTGCAGATGGGGCGTGTTTGACCCGCTTAAAAAAAAAGCAGATGCAGATGGCGAGGGAGCTTTCTAGTGGTGGTGCATGCAAGCTTTTGAATGGCAAATGAATGGAGGGCTAAATAAAATAGGTATGTGAGATCGACAGGCCACCCTCATCTTCCAGGCTTCTTCCTTTTACCTGCTTTGGGTAGCCTCACCCTGCACACAGGATTGTCTGGAGGGGGCAAATCGTGGCATGGAAACTTGTGCTTTGGGAATGACCAGCTTTGTGCTGGGGAGAAATGGATTAGGTGTGTGTGGACGACTATATTGCAGCACATTTCACACATCCTGTCTTTTCTGAGAAGGCCGACTTCTGTATTTACAAGAACCACTGTGCTATTTAGACAGTGGTCTGCCAAGTTCTTTGGTTCCCAGATAGCACTATGAAGCGTATCTGATTTAGCTGCCCACATCAACCTCCTTTGTTGATCGGGATTGTGGCACAGTAGGCAGTACAGTCTTGACAGGGGTCCTTAAGACCAGCAGAAAAAACCAATATGCAGTGCGTTAGCCAATGTGCCACTTTGTTGGCTTGCGGGGAGCAGAGACAAAACGTTAGATCCTGGATAATTCAATGATCTCTTATAATAATCTTTTCTATAATTTTGGTATATTCCACTTTTGTGGAATATATGTATTGAAACTCATGCATAACCACCTATTCTGTATTTTTGGTAGCTTTCTCATAAATGTGTCATTTTCCCTGTCAAGATCTGAGTGGTTCAATAGCCTCTGCAGATGTGAAGCTCAACCTTGGTGGAGGAAATGGGGAATTTATCAAAGAATCTACTGCAACTACATTCCTGAGGCAGAGAGGATATGGCTGGCTTTTGGAAGTAGAAGATGATGACCCTGAAGATAATAAACCTCTTTTGTAAGTAACATTACTCCGAGAGTCTTAGTGTAATTTTGTATTTGAAGCGGTTACTTGCTTTAGGTCAGTATTGTGTGTGAATGGTGAACAAGGGTGCAATAGGAAAATCATTAACTCTTCATTAACTACAGACCCTTGAATAAAGTGTAGACACAGATTATTTGTGTCTCATTCAAGAGATTTTTTTTTGCATTATAAGTAAAGGTTAGAATTCAAGACAATTCATCACTGTTCATAGTGGACACATTCTCCCATTACACTAAACTGTAGTTTACTGTGATATGCATGAGCAGGAACAAGCAGCTTCTGCACTCCCCTATCCTCTTCTTCTTGGCTGGGAAAAGGACTTCAGAAGTTCTTGCTTTTCCATAACTGATTTGCCATGTTCTGTGAGGAAGAAATTGTGCCTAACTCTAATCTGCCTTAATTTCAAAGAAGCCAACTTCAAAATGTAGCTGAAGGTGGCTTGTTAAATCTAACCATAATTTTACACTTTTGCCTCTGTCTTAATGAAAGCAACTCTGCTTTTTGTTAGCACCATGGTTGTGGGCTGTTTGTTTGTTGCCTTGCCTCCTTAGGTTTCCTGCGAAGGAGTCTTCTTTCCTGAGGGCTAAGAGCAGAGTAAGGTGTCAATAGGTTCTTTCCTGAGATTGATGATGATAAAGGGCAGACTAAAAATGTATTAGAAAGTAATAACTATGGGGCAAATCTAGCTGTCAGGAATGTAGGATAAGCCTTGTTACTATTTGTCTTGCTGTTACAGAAAAGTGGCATTGCTTCCATTCGTTCAGTGATAGCTGAGGTTGACATGGGCAGAGAGCAATTTCTTTTTACTTTGCATGTTGTGATTTATATGTTTTCATTTCAGAAGCTGGCTAGAATGCACATATATAAAAATATTCATCGTATATATAATTAAATGCAAAACATAATGCAGTTATAATACAACATCTTACTAAACCTAAACCAGGGGTCTGCAACCCGCGGCTCCGGAGCCGCATGTGGCTCTTTTACACCTTTGCCGCGGCTCCGGAGCAAATACTAGCGAGGGGAGGAGGCGCATTGTGCGCCCCGACACTCCCCACTGTGACGGGCGCTGTACTGGCTGTGACGTCGCATGGGGGCAGTGCGTGCGTTAGTCACACACCGTCCCGACATCACCTTCCCGTCCGCCCGCTCGCTACATTGTAAGGGGCATGTACACTGGTCACTGTTTTGAAGGGGAGTGAAGAACACACACACAAAAAAAGGTAACTTGTTAATTTAACATTTATTTCTATGAGGAGGAGTAATTCTGAGGGGTCAAACGAAGAAATAATTTAAAAAGTGACAAAAAAGTTATTTTTATAATGATGAGTTTTGCGGCTCCCAGCTTTTTTTCCTTCGGAAACGGGTCTAAGTGGCTCTTTTTGTCTTAAAGGTTGCAGACCCCTGACCTAAACCAAAACATATATTCTCAATAGTTTACATGAACATGTATGAATATTCTATAAATCTTTGAGCTACTTTGTTTTCTGGTACTTAAATAATTTCAGAAGTATATTTTGAAAGTTGTATTTTTTATATAACTTTAGGGAGGAGCTAGACATTGATCTAAAGGACATATACTACAAAATCCGATGTGTCTTGATGCCGATGCCTTCTCTTGGATTTAACAGACAAGTAGTAAGAGATAATCCTGACTTCTGGGGCCCTCTAGCAGTTGTCCTGTTCTTCTCAATGATCTCATTATATGGACAATTCAAGGTGTGTAAAGGCCTTTATCTTAAATAACAATAAAGGTAACTGAGATATCACATGGTCTTAGGCAAATGTCCATTGAAAAGCATTTTTCTTGTGTCATGGTTTGAAAGAAATGCACAGTTCTTAGAATCATAGAATGGTGGGCTTGAACCACCAACCTTCTGGTTAACAGCCAGACACACTGACCCATTGTGCCACAGTATCTTTTATACAACTTGACATACAACCAGAGGTAAATTCTTTCTGGAAAAGAATGTTGGAATGCTATTCCTCCCTTGCTCTCCTTCCCCTAGTGGTTCTTTATCTAGCCATGCAGTCATGTGCATGCAACCATAGGGACATCATTGAGGGCAAAAACTCCTGAACACTCAGAATTCTAGCCAATAGATAGAGTCTGATGTGAATGCAATATTCCAGACTGAAGAATTAAGTGATCTTTTGAACACACTAAGAAAAGAAATGAGCAACCCTTATTCACCACCCCTATTTTGGGTGCAATTATTCCAGTGCACAAAGGTGGGGCTTCTCTTTATTTGTAATTTAAAAGCTCTACCAGGAATTGCAGTAGAGCTCTGATGACTATTGCCATCCTTCCTTCACACAGTGCTGCTGAGAGTTACATCAGTGTATTTTCAGAGGCGCTCTTGGGAGGAAGGAAGGAAGGAACAGCAACTGTAACTCTTATGTTTCTGTTGCTACATAGCTCTGGAGTACCAGCACCACCCAATGAAAGCTTATAACATTTAACGCTTTCTAATTTTGAAAAAGATATAAAAGGGAGGGCATGATAAAGGTGTATAAATTGTGTATAGGATTGGAAGAAGAACAGAGAGATAAATTTGTCTCTTTTGATAAGTAGAAACCAGGGCCACCCAATGAAGCTGAATGTTGGAAGCTTCAGGAAATACTGTATTTTTCGCTCTATAGGACGCACCCGACTATAGGACGCATCTTGTTTTAGAGGGGGAGAACAAGAAAAAAACATTCTCCCCCTCTCTGCTCAGCGCCCCCATCAGCGAAGCGGCAGGAGAAACGGAGCCCCTTCCATTTCTCCTCCTGCTTCGCTGAAGGGGCGCTGCACAGGGAGTTCCCGCTGCGCTCCGGAGGCTTCAGGTTCCTTTCACTGAAGCCAGGAGAGTCTTGCTCTCCTGGCTTCAGTGAAGATAACCCGCAGCCTCCGGAACGCAGCGGGAGTTCCTGCTGAGCTCCGGAGGCTTCAGGCGGCTATCCCTGAAGCCTGGAGAGCGAGAGGTGTTGGTGCGCACTGTCCCCTCTTGCTCTCCAGGCTTCAGCGAAAGCAACGCAAAGCCCCCAGAGCGCGGAGGGAGCGCTCCCTCTGCGCTTCCGAGGCTTCGCGTTGCTATCGCTGAAGCCAAGGAGCCTGCATTCACACCATAAGACGCACACATATTTCCCATTAATTTTTGGAGGGAGAAAGGTGAGTCTTATAGAGCAAAAAATACGGTACTTCTCCACACAATGCATAGTTAAACTATGGAATTCACAACCACAAGTTGCAGTGATACTTTAAAAGTGGACTAGACAAACTCACGGAGGAAAAGGCTATCCATGGCCATTAGTCATGATGGCTGTATCCAACCTCCAGTATCAGAGGTGGCATTCCTCCAAATACCAGCTGCTGAGGAACATGAGTGGGGAGAGTTCTGTTGTGGTTATGTATAACATATAGGTTTCCCCTAGACATTTGGTTGGCCACTGTGAGAACAGGTTGGTAGATGAGATGTGAGCTGGGTCTGATCCGGTGGGGTTCATATGTTTAGCTGCAGCTTTTAAACCATAAGACAAATCAGGAACCCCTGATGCCACAGTGGTAAACCTTGCTTCAATGGTTTCAAAAGAGGAGGATACCTACTAATAACTTAAAGAAGTTAGCTGAGCTGTGTTCTTTCAAAATTAGTTGTTATTGATGAAAGAAGAGTATTGACAAGACTCTTTTAAACATTTCTTAAGGTGGTATCATGGATTATAACTATTTGGATATTTGGATCCTTGACAATATTCCTGTTGGCCAGGGTTCTCGGAGGCGAGGTAAGAGCCTTGTGATAGTGGATTTGGTCACTGAATGTCAAACATGAATTACCTCAAAATTGGTTCTAATCATTTGTGTTTTCAGTGTTACATTGCTTAATAATTTCTGATCTGAGACTCATTTAAAAATAGTACTTGGTCACTATTGTTTCCATTTCAACATTAGCACAGCAAGCTAGAATGCAGAATAGAGAAGGGAGTTGATTCTTTCCACTGGGGGCTTAGATCTGACTTTTGGCTGATAAGACCAAGCATACAGGGTGGCAAAAGGGATTGATTGAAGATTTATGAGGTGGAATAACAGTGCAGATAATGTGATAGGTCAGAAAAGGACTGGATTAAGGATGGAGAAAGTGTTGGGAATAAAAGCAACACCTGGAGGGCCAGAGTTCCTCATCTCTAGACTAGCTGAAGAAGAGGGTTTGGGGGAGTTTCCATATAACAAAATGTTGACCTCTTGGGCTCAGGTTGAGCAGTCATCTGAATCTCTTGTTGAAGCTGATATATTACTGGAAGGAAGTTGGTAACTTCGTTTATTTCAAATTTGCAGGTTGCATATGGCCAAGTTCTCGGCGTGATTGGATATTCTTTACTTCCTCTTATTGTAATAGTACCTGTACTTCTGGTGGTTGGATCATTTGATGTTGTTTCTACTCTAATAAAAGTAAGTTCACTATTTTGTTTGGCAGAATGGCAAAGCTGACTGAAAAATATGCCAGTTCATTTTTCTACAGTTTATAAGCAATAAATATGAATACTCAGCTAGTCCATATCAGTAAAACACTGTTTGAAATCCTTTATGGCAGATGGGCAACAGATTAGAGTGCTTAAGTTTTATAGATAAGCTGCCCATGAGTATTGGAGTTCAGGTTTTGTTCTGTTCATATTTTGTTACCTTATAATAGTATATGCAGAACGGATTCTGAATTTTGTTGGTCTGTTACCCTATAGCATGCCCGTTCAACTCCTAAGAGACTGCGATTTACTCCCAGTATAAAAAAACTGGCAGTGGTCTACCCATTGCCATTGAGGATTGACCAGAGATGTTGAGCTTTTTGGGAGGGCATTCACCACAGTTGATAAGCTTTTTTCAGGGGGAATGACATAAATTGCTCACCTCAAACTCCCCTGCGAACAAACACACACACCGCTAAATCTTTGTATTCCCCATCGCCAAGCTAAAAACCAAAGACCACCCACTTGACGCTATGGAGGGAGGGGCGACGGGTGGAGACATTCATTCTGCAGTTTTTTTAATCCCGCGCTCAATAATGATCTCACAATCGACAAGGAACACCAGGGGATCTACCTGTCAATTGCGGTCAACCGGTTGAACATGTCTGCAATTCAAAAACTCTGTGATTTGTCTTGCATATTTTGCCATTTATGTGGCTTGTAAATTGCCTTCAGTACAGTAATGTGGAAGGACAATATTAAAAAATTTAAATATTAGAGGAACTTGATTTACAATATTGCTTCCATCCACAGGATGGCACCATTCCAGTGAGCAATTATTTCATCTGATGTAGAAGATCACATGACACTGCAACATTCACATTAGCTGTGGAAGCTCACAAATTTTCTAACGCTGCTTTCTTAATTGAATGGGACAGCTGGCTGAAGCACCCATGTGAACTGATCTGTCATTTCAGTCACTAAAAGGCAACAAGAAAAACAACAACTTGGAATGCCTTTGTGAATAGTTTCTTGGCTCCACTGATTTTCAATAGGCCCTGATTTTTAAGTCCTGTGCTTGGTCACAACTGGTTCTGCTTGTTCTAGATATAAATATTGCTTCTGGGGGAGTTTGAGGGGGGGTTTCATGCTATGTTAACATTTCATTTTCTTGTTTTTCTCAGCTTTTTGGAGTATTTTGGGCTGCATACAGTGCTGCTTCGTTATTAGTTGGAGAAGAATTTAAGACCAAGAAGCCCCTCCTAATCTACCCCATCTTCTTATTGTACATCTATTTTTTGTCCTTATATACTGGGGTGTGACCTGTAGTGTTGGCTTTGGACAGGAACAATGTCTTAGCTTGCCATGAGGACTGATGAAATGTTGCCTGATTGAAAATACAAATGACTGTGTCATATCTGGCTGTCAAGGTTTTAGTGGTAATCCAACTATATCTGTATATTATTTAAGCAGTTTTAGTTACATTAGAGATTTATAATAGAGTTTTAGGTTGAAGACTTATAAGATTTTTATTGAACAAGGTAAGAACATTGTGTTTATAGCCTGAAATTTCAGAATAAAAGTTTGTTACTTGTGCCAAATGCACAAGGACCATATGATTAGTACATTAAATTGAAGTGGAATTCTGATTACTGTTAATAGTTCATTTATTACTTTCAACACAGCATATTCTGTAGATATATTTATGAATCGGTCCCGATTGTTCAGACTAGCCTGTAACCAAGACATAACCCTTAATGTGGTGCCTTGCACACTCTTGATTTGGCCATTACAAATTCTGACTCTTAAAAGTGTTTTATGTGCATCCGTATGTAGGTTTAGGTTATTTCCTTGTTGAAGCAGGATTATAGATGCATAACAATTTGAGCATCCAAATGTTTGAATTAGTCACTGTTTTTTGATAAAATTGTATGTATGCCATAGAACATTTTTACAGTGTTGATTTGGAAATCTTTATGATAGTGGTGATAAATGGGGAGAAAGGTTTAAATAAATCTTACAGTTCTGAACCAAATCTTATAATGGAATAAACAGTGCTTCTCCAAAACTGTACTTGTTTTTATAACACCTTGTTTTGCTGTTTTGACCTATTACTGTTCAGAGTGGGGTAATGTACTACTTTTATGGTAAAATGGCACTCCTTAATATGAGATGATACCTGATGAAGAATGGCAGCAGTTAGACTTTGATTAGCAACAGAATTAAACTTGTGTTGTGATGACCAGGATAATTTTTGACGTGGCTTAAGAATATTATGGAAATGGCTGTTTAATATTGGCCCAAGATTAACTTTTCCCCACCAATAAAACTTGAAATTATAGTCTTAACTACAAGGACTTACTTAATATGATTTAGCATTTCCAAAGTACACCCTTGGTCCATGCCACCTATGGAGCTCTGTGCCCATAAGCAGACTAATTATGTGTATCACCTGCTGGATTGGGAACCCCAGGCACTATTCAGATGGACATCTGAATAGGGATGCTTTTAGCACATGTATGCCTTTGAATCAGATTCAGCTTTGGATACATATCCCCACCCACATTCTTACATAAGCAGTCATGTGCTAGTAGGTGATGTTGGTTGTTACTCATACTTGGAGTAGCCCGATTGAAATCAATGGATATTGAATCCATTGGTTTCAATAGATCTGCTCTGTGTTACTTGGTTGGACATTGCCCAGTGTCTTCTTCCCCTTTTTAAAAGAAATGAGCTAGATCAGAGCTCTTGACAATTGGGATTAAAAAATGAACCTTGCGACACTGCTAGTATATTACCAAATTGTTTTCTTGGTTAGAAAAATGACAAAAAAGGAGCTAATTTAGCAGCCGATCAGCCTAAAATTTCTTTAAACTGGGTTCAGTTTTAAGTAACTCTTGAAGTATTTATTCTGTTTAAATCAAATTTAAACAAATTAAACAACTGAGCAGTGCTTTTTATGATTGCAAGTTTCTAGTCTGAATCTTGCACTAAACCATGGCTTATTGAGCCATGACAGCGTGTTATGTGTGAATTGTGTCTAGCAGCTTAACAATGGCTTTTAATGGCTTTTTGTTGGCTTACAAACCTTGCTTTCTTTTAAACATGGATTGGCTTGGTTAAGAACAAGGCCAAGAACAGCTGGAAAATAAATGGAGAAACAATCCATAGTTTGATCATCTTTAGGAAAAATTGTGGTTAACCTCTTTGTTAGGCAAACCATGTGAAGCAAGCCACTATTGTATGAATCACTTTGCCTGTAGGCTGTGTTCATTATTCAACTAGGCCCAAATTATTACTGAAAAAATAACTCCTGGGTTAATTCCTAGTTTGTATGTACTGTGTTAATTATGTCAAGAATGTATTCTATAATGAGTACTTTTATTGAGATGTTGCTAAAGGTTTAGCCCTTAATCTAAAATATTACCTAATTTCAGTAGATCGTAACTTTAGTAGAGTCACTTCCTGTATTAGAATTTTCTATGTTTCAATTTTCTCAAGTTGCTCTTGCAACTCACCCCATCAGCAGAACCAAGAACATGGGAAGGCTTTTATGAAAGCTTCATAGGTGCATTCCATGAAGATGTTTATGTAAGAATCCTGGAATGACCCATGTATAAGTGATGCATCTAATTATAAATTTTCTGAAAGTATATGCTAATAGTTCCAATTAGCATATGCTCACCTCAGTAATCCTGTGGTCTTTTTAGAACCATGTATGATTAAATGGCCTAGCGACAATCAATTGGCATTTTTTATGAGAACCATTTATAAAAATGGAAGTACAAAAAATATTGCTGCTGTTTAAAATGTAAATACTAGCACAGCAACTTTTAATAACCATTTTAATTACTAATATTGGAGCCCAAGGACAAGGACTGAAGTTCATTTTTCTAGTTTACAGTACATGGAATATACAGTACAGGGAATATACAGTACAGAACAACAGTATGACACTCTTTGACTAATGGGGAGAGATAAAATGCAATAGCCCAGTCTTTTTTGAACTCACGTAAGAACAGTAATATAGACTTGGTATAATATCTAGCTCCTTAATGCTGTTGTTGCTGTGTTCTTAAACTTGTAGCCTAGAAGACGTAGTGTGATATCCAACTAAGTTAGTAATATCCATCAATTTCAATGGGTCTATTCTAGGTATGGCTAACATTGAATACTGCGCTCAGTTTGGATTAAAGTGTATATTTGTAGTGTGTATTTGGATTTAACATCAGTTTGTATACACATGAGCAGAATTGCATAATGTTTCAAAAGATATTTCACCTCTGCATATGCTATGCAAAGAAATGGTTGGGTTATTTAATGGTTCTAACAGTTTATAACAAATGAACCTTTTTCGTTACATTTGATTACTATTTTTAGGCTAGGCATATATGTAAATACAGTAAATGTATTTTATAAAATTTGGAATTAAACTTGTTTGCACAATATGTATGAAGCTTATTTGTACTCATTAAACCTCCCAACAACAGCATTTCCCCCCTGCTCCAGTCTTCCCAATTCAGTCCTCCAAGATCTCTATACCTATCCTGTTTAAACTTGTGCATTTCTAAAAAGAAAATTATTTTTATAAGACTATGGATAACACAAGCTTTTGTTATACCTGAAAACATGTAACATTTCTGTTTGACATCACCTCGGAACAGTTCTGCCATGAACTTCTTTTCACTGCTGATGGATGTGGGTATTTATCCGTGACTGGAGTTTGATAAAACCTGCTTTGCTTTCATATTAAATATTTTGTCCTTGGGGAAAAAAACAATTCCAGTTTACAAACACAATTCCCCTCATACTTTTAGATACATGGCTGTTTTAAGGTGAAGATGCCGAAACTTTATTTTTGAATTCAGGAAGCTAATTTTTTCATGTGCTATTTTTTCTTTCCTATATACCAGAAAAATCTGATGATTGCTTTTTGGTCTTTTAAAGCATACATTGCTAAAGTTCATAATAATTGGTAGTATCAGCTAAATACAAATTCACAAGCAACTGAAACAAGTCCACTTTTAATTGTACATATCCTGGCATTTTGCTACAGTCTATATTGCAGTCAGGAGCCCTTAGCAATTGTTAGCAGTGTTTTAAGTGTGCCCAGCAGCACAAGAGAAACCCTTTTGCCTTAATACAAAATTAGAGTCCATTTTGTGTTGATGCACTCATCAAAAATATGCTACAGCTGTGCACCAGGGTTCTGTAAAAAATTCTCATATACAGTACTGAGAATGCATATTAGAAAGGTCAAGTGAATATCACTATAGACGACTTCAGAAGCTCAAAACAAGCATTGGGAATACTTCCTTTTGCTACATTATAAAAGGTCGCTCTGACTTGGGTGGTAAGAAAGGAAAGGGGACAACAATTGTACTGTATTGTTCATGTTTTATTAGTAATAAATATATCTAGAAATAGTGGGACGTGGTTGGAAAGGGGTTCCTGAGAGGCAAGACTGGTTGTAACATAAAACTGAAAACTAGGTTGGAGATAAGACTGATTTAATAACTTGTAAACTTCACTATCACGATCAGTGTTTCAGATGAATGAAATAATTAAATTTGTTAACATATTCACCATTGTGTTTGTGTTAAATGTGCATATTTGTTTTCCTTCCTAGAACTTATTTTCTAGGCTTATCCTAATTTTCTGTTCAGCCTTGTAAGAACTAGTGTGGTTTTTTTCACAACCGAATAAGCACAGCAACGCAACATTTACATGGGATTAGGAGAAACAGAGTCTGTATCAGGTTGTTTGAAAATGAAGTACTATATAATTTTGTATTCTGCAATTTGTACAAAATTCAGGATTGCTATTTTATCTACACAGGCAATCAAAATGCATCAAAGCAGATAAATTTCCATTACTGAAGAGAAGAAAAACCAGTGTTTGGAAACATGTTAGGCACAATTCAGCCCGACAGCATGCCATAATAAGTTTAGAAAACAGCTGCAGGCTCAGTCATATGTCACTGTTTATAAATCAAGGGCAAAATTATAGGCCACGTACAAAATTTTGATTTTGAATAGCTAGGCAAACCTCACAGGAAAAACTACAACTTCATGATAACCCAGAAACCAAAAGCCTAAATAAGAATGTGTGGAACATGCTCTAAGCTCAAAAGTAAGACTAGGACTTGCTGTGAATGTTCATAAAACCTCATTTCAGTATTATTTCCCTGCAGTGGAACAGGAAAGGATGAAGCGGTATCTGGAAACAGGTGTGGAAAGGATACCAAAGTAAGTGAGTCCATATTAAACGAGGTGCGGTTTTCTGTTAACTCCCATCCCACCTGGGTTAGGCATTGTGTTCCCGCCACACACAATCCCGTGCCACTTATGAAAATAAAGGAAACCCACGCGGCGAGTGTTTCTGCCCTGGCTTTTTTTGAGACGATCCTCTCTGATGCTCGGCTGCCCTTATAAGTAAGCCAATATTTTATTCCCGGAGGCCACACAAAACGGGGGGGGGGGGTCGTGAAAAGGCAGCACTCAAAACGCAGCTGCCAAGCCCAGCACGAAGAAATGTGTAGAAGTAAAAAATGAATATATCCTGAAGCAGAAACCCGGATATTTCTTCTACGGCAATCTTCCTTTTAATAGAGACCCGCCCTGCTTTGCTTTGCTTTTCTTCCTTTTTTCCCTACAGCAAAACACAAGCGCACCATTTCCTACCACCGCACAAGCAGCTCAGCTACTGTTTATACTCCTGGCCGCGCGGTGCCTGTCGGGAAAGAATGCGTAACAAGACGAAATTGGGGCGGAGTCAACTGAGCCAGTGACGTCGCTCGAGAAGCGTCCCTTTGGCCACTCAGGTGGTGGGTGGGGGTTTTCTTTTTCCTTTCCCCCCCCCTTAATTAACCCCTTCGCTCCAATTCCGGTTCGCGAAGCCGGTTCTCTTTTGTCGGCATTCCGCATCCGGCGTGACAACGTCACTTCCTGCCGGCGCCGACGTTCGGCTCGCTCCCTTTCTCTCTCTCTCTGTCTCTCTTTCCCCCTCTCCCTTTTCCCTCCCCCCCTTCTCCGGACCCGGATGCTGACTGGTGGTGGTGGCGGCGGCTCCTTTCGGGACTGTCACTGAGCGGCTCCGCCGGGCCTCTTGTCCTGCGCGATGGCGGCGGAGGAGGCCGGGGGAGCGTCTTGTTCCTCGGCGCCGGGGCCGGTGTCGACGGGCCCGGGGCCGGGCCTCTGCGAGTGGCTCCTGCTGCGGGACGGCTGCCTGCGTTGCGACGCCGACGGGCTCTGCAGCCTCTGTTACCACCCTGCGCTGAACGCCATCCTGGCCGTGACCGCCCACGGCGCCATCAAAGTCATCGACGGCACCTCAGGGGCGACGCTGCAGGCGTCGGCGCTCAGCGGTGAGGGGGCGAGGAGGCCGGGTCAGGCCTCGAAACCGGGCCCGGCGGCCGGGAGGGGAGGGGGGAGGGTGAAGGAGAGGGAAGCCGGGTGGGGGGGCGGCGGCGGGAGGAGACGCCGCTGAGGCGCCCATGTCCCCCCCCCTCTCCTGGCTGGGTTGCCAATGTGGCGGTTGGGCTCTTGGGCCTGGAAGTCCCTTTCCTCAGCTGACATAGCGCGAAGGTGAGCCGGCGTCTTTGTGCCCACCCTTCCGTTCTCCTTCCCTACTTTCGAGGAAGTCGGAAGAGGGACGAGGAGCCGGCCGGGGCTGTTAAAGCGAGTGGGTGGGAAGGGAGGGAGGTCGGTGGCTTTGGGAGTCCGAAGTTGCCTGTCGTCATCCGGGCCTTCCCAAAGGGTTTCCTTTCTCTTTTAAGCGCTTTCTCTTTTCCTCCCCCTGTAAATCTCTCGCTTTAAAATCTCGGTTATTCCCGCTCTTGCTTCCCAGGCAAGTCTCTAAAGACAGAGCCTGTACATACGGGGTTGGGGTGGGGAGCAGGGTTTTTCTCTTTACAAAAAGGTGGAAGCTTAAAGCTCTTTTCTGTAGGAAATAGAAGATCATTGCTTGTGACACACATGCATGTGTTTGGCTGCCTTTGTATGTGTTAGCCAGCCAGGATTGGCTGTGGTTTCTCTGTGTTGTGTTTCTGTGCATGGCAAAATGGATGTGGTAATCTGCGTTCGGATTGTACTCAGTTAAGGATACCAAAAGCACTTCCATTTAGGATCTCGTGTAGGAATTAAATCAGGTTTATTTCTTGGATACATTGACTTAGAAATACCAAGTTTTAAAATAAAGATAGTAGTATGGAAAAACTACTCTTCTGCTTCTGATATATTATGGCTTATGGTGTTATAGCTAAATCAATCTTTTGACGTTTTGAACATTCTTTGTTGATGAAAACTGTTGTACAGAAACATGTTATTGGTATTTTAAAGATATTCGTCTTAAGCCCTTTGACATTTTTATTTCATATAATCTAAATAATGTAAATATATAGAAAATAAAATAGCATGTGTTACTGAAGAAGGGATGAAAATATAAGATTTGTATATTTGTGCACCACACTTTGTGTTTTGTGTATTATTATTGATTTAATTTATATACCGCCCTATACACGGGGGTATCAGGACGGTTCACATAAGGTTTGGGTTGTTCGATTTCATGCAAAATAGGAGAAAACCAAAGATACCTAGGATAGTACTGAAAATTATCCGGAACAAGAGTGCGTACATAGAAGAATATTTTAGAATACAAGAAGGTTAAATGATACTGTCTATAAAAAGCCGCTATGGTCTTGTAGCTAATGTTGAACTGCTCAAATCCTTGCTCAGCTGTGCAATCCTAGACCACTATAGCCAGCGCACTGATTTTCTTTTTCCTCTACTGATATTCACATAGAAGTTTTCCTAACCAACCGTAGATTGCCCACTGTGCACGCTGGATATTTGTCTGTACTTTATGCTTCATCCAGAGTTTCTGATCTGTGAACAGAAGGACTTCCGTTAGGAAAAGAGTTTCCGATATAGTGAGGGCTTCCGCTGGAGGAAGATGGATGGAGAGATAACTTGAGCTGCTTTCCCCTTTCCTACTACAGCCCTCAATACCACTTCCCATGCTGTTTTGTTTAGTCCCTCAACTCTCTGGAACAGATATTTGAGTGTTAGGTGGCAGTGGTGGGTTGGGGTGAGAAATTCCAACCTGGGTATTTGTGGTTGTGGTCAGCCAGGCCCCTGGGTCAGTGGTTGCTGTTGCTGAATGCCAGGTCCATTCTAGTAAGCCCTCCCTCATTTTTGATCTGATTATGGCTGAGGAGGCCAGTATGGTCTGTATCACTGAGACCTGAGTTGGTGAGCAGGGTAAAGTTGTTCTCACACACCTGTGCCCAACTTGGTACTCGGTGCAGCATCAGGGCAGACTTGTGGGTCAGGGAGGGGGAGTTGCTGTAGTCTGTAGGAAAACTGGTCAAATGCAATTGCACTGGTAAGGGCTCATCATTGAGCCTAACTAGTGCATTGAAGCAAAGACGGGATACTTTGCAGCCTCCATTGCATCCTCATTGTGTCGTCTGGCAGAGCTTTTCTGGGTAGTGCAGGGCCTCTACAGTCTGGCCTGAAGGAGGTGGCAGAATCAATGGTAGCTTGCGGTGACTTGTTTGCAAAGCTTTTTGAGGATAAAGTCACTTGCATCTACCAGGATCTTGACATCACTGTTACAGCAGATGACCCCAAGGGCTGTTCACATCACTATCTAGTTCTGTGGGATGAGTTTCAGTTAGGTAAGGCTCAAGGATGTGAACAAGGTGCTTGGATTGCTAAGGGCAACCATTTCCCCTCTGTTCCTTTTCCCCTCTTGGCTGATGAAAACTAGCTGGGGTGGGGGGGCGGGACAGCTGCCTAGGCCAGGGAGGTTATTGATGCCTCTCTGTGAGATGGGGTGGTCCCTGCTTGCTTGAAAGAGGCAATGGTAAAACCACTCCTCATGAAACGCTCCCTGGATTAGGCAAACCTAAGTGACTACCAGCCAGTTGCCAGTCTCTTCTTCTTGGGCAAGGTTCTTGCAGACGGTCATGGATGTAATGCAGGTGCTCTTGGAGGAAATGGAGTTTCTTGATCTTTTTAAATCAGGGTTTTAGCCTGGTTTTGGCACAGAAACTGCTTGGGTCACCCTGCACAACTGCCTCTGTTGGGAGAGAGACGGGAAAAATGTGTCACTGTTAATTCTCCTCAACCACTCAGTGGCTTTCAATGCCATGACCATGGTATTCTTCTGTTGTGACTGTCCAAATGGGGTGGGTGACAATGCTTTGTAGTGATTCCAGTCCTACTTGGATGGACATTTCCAGAGGGTAATGCTTAGGGCAGGCATCTTCAAACTACGGTCTGGGGGCCGGATCCAGCCCACCAGACTCGTTAATCTGGCCCATGGACCCTGCCACCTGCTTGGTCAGTCCCTGCGCAAGGGGACTGACTTCTGCGACGTTGCCGCTGCTTCAGATTGGCTGCAGAAAGCTCCTGCAGCCAATCCCAGTCCCCGCGCTGCGCTTAGGCAAACTCCTTTCCCTCCGACCTGCACATATCACAAAGCGGAGCTGCAGCTGCTGCCGAAAGTCTGGTGCTAACCAGCGAGCTCTTCCAGATCCCTGCAAATAAACAAATTCAACAGGGGGAACAGGAGAAGGAGCCTTCAATCCTCTTCCTCCTCCTCGCTCTGCTCCCTTGCTTCTCTGCTCCTCTGGCTGCCCTGTGGGGAACCTGCGGTAAGTGTAACTCTAGCAGTCAAATCCTCAGGGCGGTGGTGCTGCTTCCGCAGCTTCACCCTCCTCGCCCACCCAGGCACTTGCAGCCCCTCTGCCCGGGCCGATCCCTTCGTCCCCGCTCCTCCCTCTCCCCACACGGCGCTACTGCTCTGAGGGGCAAAAATGCTCCCCGGGCTGGAGTTATCCTGCCAATGTCTCCCGGCGTTTACATGCGGACACCCTATCAGGGCTTTCAAATGAGCCGGGGCATTTGACTTGGGGCCACCCTTGGAAAAGAGAGAGAGAGTGATCCAGGCTGGGAAAGCTGGGTCAGTAACTTTGCCTCCCCTCGCTGTGTGCTGATTGGCAGAGGGAGAAGTTTTGCTTGGAGAGTCGCAGGGCGACGTCCCTGGTCTTTGTGTGGGTGTTTTGTGCCCCCCCTTCCCACCCATGTGATTTACATGCTCTGAAAGTCGGGATCTGGTTTTATATTTAAATTTTAAAAAAAACTACAGTCCAGCCCTTGACGGTGTCTGAGGGACAGTGAACCGGCCCCCTGTTAAAAAAATTTGGGAACCCCTGACTTAGGGAGTGTTCTTCGGCCCTGTGGAACCTTCAATGTGTGGTTTCTTAGGGTTCAATTTTATCCCCGGTGCTGTTTGGCATCTACATGTGTTCAACTTCTGATTTTGAATTTTTATGTTCTGAACCACCCTGTGACCTTCGGATGAACCAATTTGGATGTATACAAATAATAATAATAATAATCACCAAAAATCAGTAGCGGAAATGGCTAATTCTCCTGCAGGCAAGCTTGGGTTCAGCTCTTTTTGAGCAGAATTACTGGCTAAATGTTAGTATGAAATCAGTACTTAAAATTAAAACAAATCTTGAGTTTATCTTTATTCATCAGAAAAGATGAAAAGTTGACCTGATGAGCAAATTAGCTTGGTTAAGCTCCTTCTGTAGAGTGGGGTGTAGCAAGGCAGATGAGAGGGTTGTGTGATAGCTCACTTATTTTTGTTTGTGACCTTTGAAATCACCTGCCACATTTCTTTATAAAAGCATAGATGTGTACATATTCAGCCTGTGAAATTGCCCGGCTTTTCAAAGTATATTTAGAAGATGATTGGCAAGTACTAAAAATAAATTCTGGAATAAAAATGGGGAACCAGTACTGACAACAACTGCAAAAGTCAAGAAGCTTCATATCTAAACAAGTCTTCAATTCTTATTGAAGATCTACTTCCTTAAAATAGTTTACATCATAAATGTAGTGTAGCTTTTTACTTGAATTTGTTGTGACATCTGATCTCTTTGCAATAGGAATTAAAATCCATAAGGTAGTTAAAGTCAAGTAGAGGTATGGATTTTAGTTAATGTGTAAAGAATATGAAAGTACTTAAAACATGTCATTTGAGGATCTCATCAACATTCTTTGTGCATGGGAATGCCTTTCTGTTCTTAAAGTACGACTATTTAGGATTAATTTTGTCCTAAACTTTATATACAGGTCATGGTCATGAGTCACATGTCCCTGACAGTCGGTTCTTCACCATACATTAACATTTGGCCTGCATTTGAGTCTATCTTCAGGATTGCCCTTTACACTGGTGTACTGGTCCCATTGACTTCTGTGGAACTTCAGCAGTGTAAGCGGTTATATTCCTAAGTATAATTTTAGTTCTTTTGCATTCATATGTATTCAGTCATATGTGTTTTAAGAGAGTGTTTCTTCAATTTTTAAGTAGTGTTGTTAATAATACAATAATATAACAAAAATAAGGTAGTCTTGAGTTCTGTTTTCTCATATCAGTAGTAATTTATTAACTTCCAGAATTCATCCAGTCTAATCTGGGGATTGTGATGTAGTTGGACAGATGTGATTTGATGTAGGCTTTCAGACTGTTGATGTTAGGAAGGGGCTTCACCTGAGGAAAATAGTATTTTTGGTTCACTTCTAAGAAAAGCTTAGATGGAAAAGGGTTATTACCATTCCTTCTTTTGGCTGAACACTTTTACTATTTTCTTTTTTGTAGATGAGCTTGACCTTGTAAGCAACACCCTTATACCTATCGAGTAAAGATGTTGACTTTGAGTTTCAGGTGAACTTTATATGCTTTCCAGGAATAATAATTCTGTCTAGGAATAATTGCAACTACAACCCATCTTAAGGAGTGGTCTTTATACATACTTGAGCTGAATTTGATCATTCTGTCTTGTTTAATCAGCGTTTGCCAACCTGGTACCCTTCAGATATTTTGGACTACAACAATTCCAGTGAGCAATCAGCTAACAGGGGCTGATTGGAGTTGTAGCCCAAAACATATGGAGGAGCACCAGGTTCATGAAGGCTGCTGTGCGACTTTGTGTTAGTCCTGTCATGCCAAGTATTTACAGTGGTGGCCAAATTTTGCCTTCAGGCATGCAAGCCTAATTCATGTGCATTTAAAGCCAGATTGCCTGTGCTCTTTTCTGAACACAGAATTAGCAGTGTGATGATGTCCTTCATTTGTTTTGCTGTTGATGGTTTGGAGAAATCTATGCATGTTCCTCAGTATTTGACACAACCAAGAAGAATTGTTTCTGGTCACTCATTATGATACAAATAGGAGGTTTTAATGTTATCATGTAGCAAATATCACTTACATGAAACACTAACGTGTGTAGACATTGCTGCACATAAACCCTTTTGAAAGGAATTATTTTTCATTCAATGCTGGTAATTGTACAGTCTGATAGAAATTTGCAGTGAAGCGTAGCATGCTGATAGTATTGAGCTTTATAAGTGTTAATGGATCCAGGAGCAATGGTTTCAGTGCTCACAGCCATCCCATTGTGCCAGTTGTGGAAAAGTAAGCTGAAACTAAATGTAGGTAAGATGGGAATAATATTTAGTGGGGATTTGGAAGCTTTCTTTGAGGGGTGAGTTTGTCATATTTGGAGTTGTTTGTTGGATCTGGTCCATAACTTGGAGTGCTTCTGAACCATCATCATTTATGGAATAAGGGGACAGCCGTTGTTTGAGCACCTTTTATCTCTTATAATTTTTATGCTGGCTGGGCCACCCTAGAAAACATTGGCTTGCCATTTTTCATGTTTTTGTAATCGAGGGATCGGCTGTTGCAATGCACTGTGCAAGGGGCATTCCCATTCAAAATGTCCAGAAGCTTCAGCTGGTAAGATGTCACAGCCTGCTTTTTGAGAATCATAGAATCATGGAATTGTAGAGTTGGAAGGGACTCCAAGAGTCATCTAGTCAACTAAAGCTTTCATGACAGATGGCCGTCCAACCTCTGCATAAAAACCTCCAGTGAAGGAACACTCCCAATCTCCCATTGTTGGGTTCTGATTATTCTGTATCGTATTCTGATTATTCTGTGGCAAAGACTCTCCTCCTTCAAGAGAGGGGAGTGGTTGTGGGAGGGATCCGATCCAAGCCTCAAGCAGGGGGCATTAGCCCCCTGCTGCCCACTCACCTGGCTGGCGCACTACGCCCACGGGCAGGCGGCCAATCAGGCGGCTAGAAGGGGGCGTGGATATCTGTATCGTATTCTGATTATTCTGTGGCAACTGTGAGCCCATCAACCATCCTCCACATACAGTTTGAAGTTTTAGTTTTAACCAGTGAATCCCAGTTTGGGTCCAGCATCCTAATGAACATGGCTTATCATGTGATTCCCCCCCCCTTGCAGTGCAACTGTCAGCATCGATTAGTGGGGGAGGGGGCCAGGAGATGGGCAGCAGTTTCATAATGTACACTCCCTTCCCCTACCTGATTTTCACTGGATAGAGCTGAGAATTGCTGAGCTCTTTAGTACTTTGACTAGATAATGGGGTGTTCCAAAGATCCTGGAGGGTTGTGGAACTTGATACAGATGAAGATGTGTTCCATAAATCTTTGTAAGATTTTTGTGTCCAATTTGTGAAATTTAATTTGAAGGATGAATAAGATAAAGTAGCAATATGATTAAGTTTTGAGGCTGCTGGAAACTTTAAAACACAGTCGTTGTGGAATTATAAGTAGCGCAGGCAGAAAGTGTTTGTGGACTAATAGCAAAACTTCTTTAAGGTGTTTGGGGCTGCATATGTATTATATAGCACAAAGTGGTGTTCTCAAATGGTGAGCCTGGTGCACTTGTGAAAAAAGTTGGTTGTTGTTCGAAGATCCAAAATCTTCTGTTGGTGCGAAGAATACAACATCATAGAGTCACGCAATACATAGTAATTACTATCTAAAAAATAGTGGTTCTTATCCAAAGATCCACTTTAGGCTTATGTAAAAGACATGTGTGATGGTGTATCTCTTTTTTGGATAGCATTACCTTGTGTTCCACTTCAGGATGTTTCTGAAGATGTTCCAAGTTTTTAGTTTGATTTTTAAGACTTCATAGAATCTACTATTGGGAGGCGGTGGCTAGGAAGCAGAGAGTCATACACAGTTGTTGGAATTGGAGCTAGTAGAATCTCTCTCCTACCCTGCTGGTAAAGTATGACCATAAGTCTAATTCCAATTAGCCAAGACATCAACAGGATTAATTGCTTTTGATTTTAAAAAGCCAGGGTGGTTATTATTTCTCCTCCAAAGCTACTAATAAGATTTGAAGAATAATTGTTTTAACATAGTTCTCTTTTTACTCTTTACAGCTAAGCCAGGTGGACGGGTGAAATGTCAGTACATTTCTGCTGTGGATAAAGTAATCTTTGTGGATGATTATGCAGTTGGATGTAGGAAAGATCTGAATGGTATCTTGCTGTTAGACACAGCTCTGCAAACACCTGTTTCTAAGCAAGATGATGTGGTTCAGCTTGAATTGCCAGTGACAGAGGTAAGTAGTTAGAGCTGTTACTATCACTGCAGTATTTTTTCTTGGCTCCTAGTTTTGCTTAAACTGTGCGCCTAATGGGTAACATTTTACAGGTGTCTGTATCAGAGCAGTAATACATATTCATTATTTTAGAATACATTGTAGGGTTGCTGCTGCTGCTGTAGGGTGCAAGACTGTAGTTGCTCCTTATCTATATGTGTTCAGTTTGTACATGCCCTGGTAAACTGTCAACTGGACTGTATAATGTATTATACATAGAGCAACCATGAAGCAGTTTGGAAACTTCAATTGTTCCAGAATATGTTAGTGTTGCTGTGGAGTGTTAGCATATAGAGTCTAGGAGCATATAACACCAATAGAGCAAGAGCACTATTGGTTGTCACTTTGTTTCCAGGCTATTTTTAATGTCCTTTTTTTCCCTTTTAAAACCCTATATAGTTTTGATCTAGGGTGCTTTTGAAGTCCCTTCTCCCATACATACATTCCTGATCATTGAGATCATGTACTGTAATCTCTTTATGTTCTGCCTGTTTCGGAGAAAGATTGATGTTTAAATCATTTGTGTTCATGAAAATACCCATCCATAGCTTTTCCTGTATTTTAAAGTCTATATTGGCTATTTGGAAAATATTCAGATTAAAAACTACTAGCTGCTGCTGGATTTGGTAGAATTAGGTGAACCTTTCTTGAGTACACCAATAAATAACTAGTGGATGATAATGTATTTAAATAGATGCTTGCCTGTCTGGGCTGATATGAGTAAGAATTGCTTTAAGATGCTAAGTGGCTTTTTTGTAAATTGTATAGGAATAGGTTCTTGACTTCCCTGCCCCCCCCCCATTTCTTAATGTGTCCCCAATGAGTTGAGATGCATGCTGTGAGGACACTATGTAAGAATCAACAGAAATACCAGGGGTCGCTGTGTGTTTTACTATAACATTTTGAAAGTGTATATTTGCATAAACCTGGTTACCAGTGTTATCATGAGCTTGATTTTATTTGTTTAAGAATAATTTAAGTTTAGATCAAGTTTAGTTTCCCCTCCCGTTAAATGTTATATGTTATATGTTGGCATAGCAAAGCTAGGAAGACTGTATTATGACCCACTACTGCTGAATAGTCATTATGCTTATCTTGCATACATTTTAAACTTTACGTACAATAGTCAGACACTATGCTTCTTGCTCTTCATAGTCACTTAGTCCCACTGTGTACATTTTCCCCACTCTGGGGGAGAGCCAGTGTGGTGTAGTGGTTAAGAGCGGTAGTCTCGTAATCTGGGGAACCGGGTTCGCGTCTCCGCTCCTCCACATGCAGCTGCTGGGTGACCTTGGGCCAGTCACACTTCTCTGAAGTCTCTCAGCCCCACTCACCTCACAGAGTGTTTGTTGTGGGGGAGGAAGGGAAAGCAGAATGTTAGCCGCTTTGAGACTCCTTAAAGGGAGTGAAAGGCGGGATATCAAATCCAAACTCTTCTTCTTCTTCTTCTTCTTCTTCTTCTGTATCTATGTATCTGCATAGCTGCCAACTAACATTTGAAGGGTCTGAAGTGGGCTCTAGCCCACAAAAGCTTGCTCACAATATACCTGTTGATATCATGGCACACTGGTGGGGCTTCAGTTGAGTTTAGCAGGAGGAATGGTGAATGGTGTAGCTCAGTAGTACCCATGCTCCAAATGCAGAAGATCCCAGGTTTGATCTGTAGTATCTCCTGGTAAGATTGAGAAATGTTGCTGTCTGAAATCCTAGAGAGCAGCTGCCACTTTGTGTATATAATACTGAGTTAGAGGGAAAAATTGGCTACAAATTGAAACGAATAAATGAAACCATTAGCTGCCTACTATTACCTTGCTCTTTTCTAATGTTCAAACTGTAGCTCAATGTTTTCCCTCTAATATCAATGTTCTTCCGCCACGAATGAGTAATTTTTGTTAATATCAAAGGTCAGGCAAGCTTTTGGAAGTGGTAGTAAATTGTTTTCTCTTCTGCTGGGTGCCCTTTGTGCCTTTGGCTGGATCTCCTTCCTGATTGGAATTTGCTGGTGAATAACCCAAGGCCTAATTCTGCCTTTGGGATTTCAGGTGGCTGGCAGCTCAGTAGATGTCAGAAATTGTTTTTATTTATACTGTTAATGGAGTTCCTTTTGGATTATCTATCTCTTAATTACTTGGAGTTAGATCCATGAATATCTACAGGAATATTTCTGGGGTGGGAGAAGTAAATGCTCCAAATTAATAAATAAATAGCATCTGAGAACATTTCTGGTAAATATAGTGACTGAGCAGCAGCAAGGCCTGAATAGACTTGGGGTCTGAGAAACTAGTATCTCAGGTCAACTCTGGGAAGTAAAAATGGGGAAGAGTCATGTATATGACCTTGAGCTCCTTGGAGGAAAGGCGGGATACAAATGCAATAAATAGCAATAAATTAGTAGTGTGTGCCTCAGAGCTATCTAGATTTAATGTTTGTACAGTGTAGAATATATTTCTTAAACTTATACCTAGAACCAGCATCTGCAAAGCTTTGATAAGCCTTTAAATATTAAAAAAAGAACTTTGATAATGAACGGGTATCTAATACGTTGGTTTGTAAGACTTGTAGGGATGTAGGAAATTAAATAAATAACACTGAATGAGGACTGATCTTTTGATGTTGTCTTAGACATTTCTAACATATTTCGCACATCTTAGGCTCAACAACTGTTATCTGCATGCATCGAGAAGGTAGATGTGTCAAGCACAGAGGGGTATGATTTGTTTCTCGCACAATTGAAAGATGGCTTAAAAAATACCTCACATGAAACAGCAGCAAACCACAAAGTTGCAAAGGTAAGAGATTTATCCGCTCAAATCTTTCAAATTCTAGAAGATACTGTATCTGAAGAAGTGTGCATGCACACGAAAGCTCATACCAAGAACTAACTTAGTTGGTCTTTAAGGTGCTACTGGAAGGAATTTTTTTATTTTGACTATGGCAGACCAACACGGCTACCTAACTGTAACTAAATTCTAGAAGGATAACCTCTTGGCTGTTTCTGTTGCGTGTTGTTGGAAGTATCATTACAGGTTTTTGTTGTCATATGCAATTAATTTATCTTTCAGGGCTTAAACATGAATAATGTACAGAATTGCATGCCACAATAACATGTAAAGGATAGAGAGCTCAATGCACGTTTTTGTGTTTTTGCCTTCTCCCCACATTTATTATGTAAAGAGACTCCATGATTAAAGGGAGGTGGAGCTGCGGCTCTGGCCATGTCCTGACATTGTGCCTTCTTGGCAGCTCTGCCTCTAAACCTCAGTATGTTGAGAAAAGATCTGACAAGGGAGCTGGGTGTACTTGGGAAGGCACCTCTATGTGCTTGGGTCTCCTGATCGCATGGAGAAGTTTCCACAAATATAGCTGGCTCCCCATGTAGACCTTTGCTTTAATGTACAGTCGATCTGGTTTGTGAGAGCTGGACAGGCAGGGGTAGTGTCTTGGTGGGACCAGGGGCACAACCTTGTTCCCCTTAACCATATGAGGCTCAGTCATGCCATAAATCCATGCAGGGGACTTTTCTGGGAGTCAGCTACCACTTGGGTAATTTTCTTATTGCTTAAATCCACCTATGACATGTGTCTGGCTTAATCTTAAAAGACGGAAGTTTACCAATCTTTCTTGTTTACCTTAGAGCTACTCGCTTTAAATTTTGGAAAGGAAAAATGGAAAAAAGTGTTTTAATCAGTTTGTAAAAGGCTTGTTTCTCTCGATCAGCTGTGTTAAGTCTACGTGGGTGTATATTTGCACTGTTTTTGAGGAATGACCTTTACCAAGTGTTAGCATAATTCTTTGTATTTTGGATTAATTGGTGAAACTGACCCAATTTCTGCTCTGGTCTTTGAGTTTCCTTGAATCCCAGTGCAGGATACAGTAGCAAGACAGGAGGGCTACAGAAAGTGGCCTCTACTGAGTAAACCACTTTCAGCTATACCACTTTGTGCCTGCGGAAATGTATTTTCCAGGGGTTGGGGAACCTCCCACAATGGAATGTTTGATTCTCAAAATCAGGGAGATCCCTTTCCTAGTACAGTTGTACCTTCGAAGCTGAACACCTTGGCTCCCAAACGATCAAAACCTGGAAGTGATGGTTCCGGTTTTCAAATGATTTTCGGAAGCCGAACATCCAGCACAGCTTCTGTGGCTTCGGTTTTTGAATGCATGCTGTTCGAAAACCAAGGTACCACTGTATTCTTAGAAGTAGGAGTCAAGCTATTAGTAATTTTGATATTTTTTATGCTTTTCACATTCCTTAGTTTGTCCTATACTATGTGAAACTTCAAAGGTCTGATTAGTCACAATCTGTAATACCAATTCTTTCCACATCTCAAAGTAGTGGAATCATTGCTGTTTAAATGGTCCGTGCTGACAAATTTTGAGGATCTCCATATAGACCTGATGCACATGTCCAATGTTGTGTTTATATATATGTATACACGCACATATACATACTACATTGCTTTTTCTCTTTGTAGTGGGCAACGGTTATGTTCCATCTCCCGCATCATGTATTGAAGTCTGTCGCCAGTGCCATTGTAAATGAACTCAAGAAGATAAATCAAAATATTGCTGCCTTACCTGTAGCCTCATCTGTGATGGATAGATTATCGTACCTCTTGCCCAGTGCACGACCTGAACTTGGTGTGGGGCCTGGCCGATCAGTAGATAGGTATGGAAAAGATAATTTATCTGTTGCAATCTGTTGCTTTTGTGCATGTGACTTTAAGGAGTTTCCAATATAAACACATTTGGAATGAATTTGAATGGAAGAAATAATGTAAGTGGGAGGGTGAGAGGATTTCAGGGTGCCATTTTAACCTTATTTCTCTAGATGGCTTGAAGAAGAGGTTCCTGACGCTAAAAGAGGGGTGAATTTGTTGATGGTTAGAAGAAGGAAAAAGTACAACTTGCTAGTGTGCATTCAGTTGCAACACAAATGTTTATGAATGGGACTAGACCCATTTATAACCTGTTCAGGGAAGTTTTTAATGTGTGACATCTTAGTGTATTTTTGGTCTTTGTGGAAGCCGCCCACAGTGGCTGGGGAAACGCAGCCAGATGGGCAGGGTACAAATAAATTATTATTATTATTATTATTATTATTATTATTATTATTATTATTATTATTAGCTGCCAAGCCAGATAGAGACATTAGCCACGTGCTGTCGTCTTTCAGATGACTTGACAGTCCCAGTAGGTTTGCAGTCCCAGAGGGCCTGAGCAGGAAGCTCTGCTGGACCGAGTCCTTTTGGACCAGTATGTATGACTGTGGGCTGCATTATCAAGCATTTGTCATGTATCCATCTTATATGAGGACCAGAAACTTGATTGCAAAGCACAATCAAGATGAAAGCCCCATACATTAACACCTGCCCACCCTTTGGATGCACAAGGAAGATACCTAGAGCAGTTGGTACATTGTATATATCTAGGCTTTTGTGGAGTGGTACTCTTTATCAATCTCTCCACTGGTAACACAATACAGCAAGCCTGCATGACTTGTGACCTAACATGCTAAATCTCCATTTTGGGAAATGCCTTTTAGTGGCAGGCAAAGGTGCCCATGGGTGGAAGAGGTTGTTTGTTTTTATTGTGTAAAGTTAGAATATGGGTGGTGGAATTAATATATGGGTAGGAAACTCCTTGAATTAGGGAATGGGAGGCAGGCAGTTATGTTAGTGATCTCTGGTTGTGTGAACAAGGTGCAAATAGGGAATAATATTTCTTTGGGACAGCAGAACTTACAGATGGGTGGGGTGTTACAAAAATTAAGCAGCCTCTTATCACACCTAAACTTGCACTTTCTACTTTGTCTTTAAAGGTCTTTGATGTATAGTGAGGCTAACAGACGGGAAACATTCACTTCATGGCCTCATGTAGGTTATAGGTGGGCACAGCCAGATCCCATGGCTCAAGCTGGGTTCTACCATCAGGTAAAATTTTCGGCACCTTTTATAAATGGCCATTATTTGCAATTATGTAGTATTATATTCTTGATGCTGAATGTTCAAGTATGATAACTGTGGGAGACAATTTGCTAGGTGTCTGCTGGTTTAGATTGTTGTTTTATTTGGACCTCTAAAGTGAAATTGTAACTATTTGGTTGCTGTTGCAAGAGCTCACAAAATAGAAAGATGGAGAAATTGTTACGTGATGACTCTTGTAAAGTAATTATTTGAACTTTCCATATATTATTATTTTTGAAAGGCAGTTACATCAAAATACTGGGCCACCTCTCCCTATAGGAACCAAACCAAATCCTGTGTTCATCAACTGAGGCTCTTTGTTCTGAGGGTGGCAACACAAGAACAGGCCTCTTCTGCAGTGGCTCCCTATTTGTAGAATGCTCTCCCCAGGGAGGCTCGCCTGGTGCCTTCTTTGCATATCTTTATGTGCCAAGTGAAAACATTTCTCTATAACCAGGTCTTTGGCTGATTAACATTCTATGGCCCTTTAAATGTTTTTTTGTGGGAGGGGAGTTAATGGTTGTTTTTTATGTATTATTGTTCTCTTTCTGTATTTTTATGTTGTGAACCACTCTGTGATCTTTGAATGAAGGGTGGTATACAAATCTAATAAAAATAATAAAAATAAAATACTGTATATAAAGGAGCAAAAGTTGTGAAATACTTATTTCCAGCCTCTGTTTAGAAGTATAGTATTTGGAACTGTTTTCTTTGGCTCCAGCCAAGAACAATATGCTATTCTTAAAACTTTAATTACTGTTCTTGAATGAGACAGACCAAAACGATGTTGAGCTTATAGCAGTGGTTTTTGAATTATCTTCCAAGGAAACCTGTGAGTTGTTTTCAAAGAGAAGATGAGTAATAGCAAACAGATCTACCAGAAAGATGGCTGTCTTCCACCAGCAACATTATTTTCATTTTATTTAAAATATTACCCTCTCTTCGTGGAACAGCAAACCCAAAGCAACAGGCATAAAATACAGTGCACATAATAAAAGATAGCTCGGTTGGCAGAGCATGAAACTCTTAATCCCAGGGTCATGGGTTTGAGCCCCATGTTGAGTAAAAGATCCTTGCATTGCAGGAGGCTGGACTAGATGACCCTCGTTGTGCCATCCAACTCTACAGTTCTATAATTCTATGATATCTAACAAAGTCATGGAGAGTAACCATTAAAATAAATGGATTTAAACTATTTAAGTTCATTGGTTTCAATTGATTTTCTATTATTATGACATCCTCAACAGCCAAAAGAAACTACTAGAATAATAACAGGCACTAGTGTCCAGCAGACACCTGAGGGAACAGGTATCTCTTCATCAGGTACCAAAAACTCATGTCTGCATCAGACATACCTTTGAGGGGAGGGTGTTCCTCATCTGGGGCACCACCATTGAAAAGACCCTCCCCTGGTTTGCAGAATATTAATATTTACAATGCATTTTAAGGGTACTCTCACCCCAAATTATCTCTAATATGCAGAAGTTGCATGCTGGGTGTACAGGGTCCCTTTAGAGAGAGAATCATGTGGAAGGGTATCTTGATAATAGAAAGCCAGAAAATCTTTAGGTTAACATTATTGAGGTAGAGTTGTGATTTCAAGATTTAAAGCAGGCTGCCCAGCATGGATGTTCTTGTTCTCCAACTGTCAGCATGACAATGATCTGGGGTATTAGATGACATCACATTGGCTACTCATGAGTTAATTGTTTCCTAGGGCTTGACACATGCCGTGGGATATATTTGATCTTCCCCCTCTTGAAACAGGCTCACATGCCATATGCGAAATTGCTTTTGGATCTCATATTTAAAGGTGGTTTGCCATGCTGCATCCTTGAGAACATAGAATTATTTGTGCCATTTTTCGGGAACCTGGTTAACGAGTGTGTTACATAGTACAATCCCGTGTATGTTTACTTGGAAGTAATAATACCACTTCCATGCGGCTTACTCCCAATTCAGTTTATATACTAAATGGCCTAGGTAGCTCATTACAATGTTAATGTCTTCTTATAACTTAGTATTTTCTCTCTCTCTCCCTCCCCGCTCCTGACAGCCTGCCTCATCAGGAGATGACAGAGCCATGTGTTTTACGTGTAGTGTGTGTTTGGTGTGCTGGGAGCCAACAGATGAACCTTGGTGAGAAGAAAATATTTGAGATACGCTTTTTGCTTTCAATTACAATACAGTATTTTAGATAGGAAACTATATTTGGTCTATGTAGATCTTTAGCCAGTCCAGCAGGTAAAAAAACTTAAAACGGATAAAAAGCTTAAAATGTAGCTTTGCATCTGGTGAGCAATACCCATTATTTGTTATTTGTGTTTTTTATGTTAATAAAAAGTATCTGCCTATTGAGGTGCATCGTTCACATATGTTTATAGTTTTAGGAAGGCTAGGGCAGGCATTGGGAGAAGAGATCTCATTGCTGCTACTATTAGTAATTGGTTTTTAGTGGTGTTTTCTAAGTATTGTCTTGTTCGTGGGTTTTTATCTTACATACCTGTTGTAAACCACTCTGTGGTTTCAGCAAAGAGTAGTATATACATTAAATAAATAATATATATACAGCAAACTTTTAAAATGGGAAAACAGTCATTTGCCAGCAGTACTCATTCTACAGTAATTATTGTAGTGAAAATTGTAGCCATTTTAAGAACAGTGTTTTCTCAAATTAGACAAGTGCTTCCAATTTATGTATGTTAATATACTTTGTGTGTTAAGGTGCTAAAGGATCCTAGCCTGTGTACACCAAAAAGTTGATGAGACAAGCTTATGCTATTGCATTTAAACACTTATTTTTCTAATCCATTAAGGTCTGAACATGAAAGACATTCCCCAAACTGCCCATTTGTGAAAGGCGAGCACACGCAAAATGTGCCCCTCTCGGTCACGCTGGCAACAAGTCCAGCGCAGTTTCCTTGTACAGATGGCACAGACAGAATAGTCTGCTTTGGATCGGGGAGCTGTCCTCACTTTTTAGCTGCTGCAACTAAACGAGGAAAGATCTGTATATGGGATGTTTCAAAACTTATGAAGGTATCTCATATTTTAAGAGTTCTAATGCTAATTTTGCTAGATGGGGATATCTTTCTAAATCACATTATGTTTTTGGATTTGCTTAGGTGCACTTAAAATTTGAGATCAATGCTTATGATCCAGTAATTGTACAACAGCTTGTGTTGTCTGGAGAGCAGAGCTCAGGGGTCGACTCAAGGAGACCAACAATAGCATGGATAGAAGATTCATCTAGCTGTTCGGATATACCAAAATTGGAAGGAGATAGGTATGCTAAAATTTGCCTCTTCTTAGCCCTGGTTATGCACAAAGGAAATGCTGTTCAAAGTTTGTTATTGGTATGCAGTATACACAGGTCCTTCTATAAGAATGCTCATTATCAGAAATCTTGGCACAAATAATTATACCCAAATCTTGCTACACAAACATCTGATTCAGATATCCCAACAACCAGAGTTTGCCCACTTTCTTACTTGTTTGTGTTTTGCTGGCTGGTGGCTGCCATTTTGGGCAGAAACCACTGAGGGAGGGAGAGGAATTGACAAATCGGCTAGCAGGGGAGATTGGATAAATCAGTTTTTCCTTTGTTTGGCTAGAGCAATTTTGGGCAGGAGGGAGAGAGAAGAGGAAAATCACAGATTAGAAACATTCCCATAGGAAATAATGGAAATCATCAGCTCCTTATGTGAATGTTTGCCCCAGAACACATTTTGTTTGGAAAATGGGACCTGTGTGTACTTATTTGCCTGAAAATGAGAGTGGATTTTGGGAACATTGAGAGATCCTTCTAATACATCCTTTCTTGGGAACATGAAGCTTTTGTTTTTAACTGTTTTCATTTTCTGATTGGCAAAGAAAAATGTAATGTCTACAGGAAAAGGTTTCTACTGCAACCCCCCTTCAATCCAATATCAGTTTGGCCCTATATAACAGAGGAACTGCTCTGAAACGAGTGGGAGGAAAGCAATCACCCCCTTCTTTCCGCATTCTGACTATTATCTCCTGTGATACTTCTTTGTCTCTCCTACCCCACTGTCCAGATGTTTTCCTTTCCCATAACACACTCCCCACCCCCACCCATACATTTTTACTCTCAAGGCTAAGTCTCCCAAAGAGCCCTGAGTGGAGTCTACTTCTTTCTCGTAACTAAATTCTTCCATGATTATTCTGTTCCCCTGGGAGTTTCTCTCCCGTGTTCGTTATTTATGATTTATAGCCTTCTCTTTTACACAATTAATAAACATTAATTTTGAAAACGTTGTGAAAGTTTTTTTAAAGAAGTTTAGCGCTAAGTACAATGTTAATACATTAAATTGCTGCTTTGGCTTCACCATCTCTGTGATCTTTGTCTTGTCTTTAGTGATGATTTACTGGAGGATTCAGACAGTGAAGAGCATTCCAGATCAGAATCAGTGACTGGTAGGCATACAATATCTCTTTGGTACACTGCGGAATGTAGGATCACTAGCAGTGAGTGATTTAAGTATACTTAAGTCAGTAAACGGCTAGAATATCATATACTGCTTTTCGTAGTAAAATATTTTGGTTTCTTCCAAACAACTTATTGAACATTCGTCTTAATTTGTTTGGACAAAGTTGCCAGGGAGATTATAAGACATCTATTATTTATTAAATATTCATTCTGATTTGTGGGCTGATCCTGGTGTCATGTGAAGCAATTGTTATCCCTCATCTTCTTGTATATTTTCCTTTCACCTACCTTCCTGCAAAAATAAAAATTAAAAACGAAGGAGGCTTATTGCACATGATTTCACATGCAAAATAGTGACAGTCTGGAAAAGCCATTTGAATTTACATTTAACAAGTTGTAAAATGTTGTGGATGAATTGGGCTCAGATGAAGGATGATCCTTTCAGCAGTGGAAGAGCAGTCTCCAGAGCTGCTGAAAGGATCTTTCTCCCAGCCTAAGTTACATGTTTTTCTCTGACAAATTATGCAAAATATCCAACCTCCACTGCTGCAGGTGGGGGAAGCAGAGGGCCATTGTAAACCTTACTGTTTTATTTATGGTGAGAGAGGCAAACTGTCTTACCTTACTCCCTTTACAAGTGAGACCCCTGAAATAGCCCCCACACATCTCGTTTTAGCAGTAGAGACAGTAATACTACTGATATTTGCATGCTTGTCCCATCTTAATGTATTGGAGGTGGGGGGAAATGCTAATCAGATTTAAAAGATTTAAAAGCTATAGGGAGTCTTCTCCCTATATTTGCAAAGAGGTGTTGAATGTGTAAGCATGAGACTAGTCCTGGCTCATTTTGGTCAAAACAAACCACAGCATTGTTGTTACATCTGAACGGGGCCTATATTTGTTCTATAAAAATGTGTATCATACAGGCAAATTTCCAGGGAACTAGGCTTAGATGCGACACCCTGTTCAGCAGGGGTTGACAAGGCTTACCTTGCCTGGGCTGGTTCATTGCTGCAGAGCCCCCTCCATGGGCTGGATCACGGGCGCATGCCCGCGATTTCCAACGCCTGCGCAGATGCGATTTCCGGCGCCACAAAAGCAAATCCCCGTCGTGCTGTGCTGGTTTAGCACACGGGGGCTCGCTGAGCAGGCGGCTTGGATCGGGGCCAGTAAAATGACCCCTGTGGGCCGCTTGTGGCCCATAGGCCTTAGGTTGCTGACCTTTGCTGTTGAGTATACTGCTGGGAGCAACCCAGGGTTTGCTCCTGAGAAGTCTGTGAAACAGCCTTAAAATATGCTATTTTGACTGATTTTTGTAAGAAATCTTGTCATTGATTGAAGATGCCAGATAATTGATTCTGCTAGGCTTTATGATAGGATTTTCATAATTTCTCATGTAGCTATAAATTTTTATTTTTGTCTAACACTGGTTTCTTTATCCCAAAGGACATACATCACAAAAGGAAACCATGGAAGTGAGCCTTGATATAACAGCCCTCAGCATTCTTCAGCAGCCTGAGAAACTTCAGTGGGAAATAGTTGCAAATGCACTTGAAGATACAGTGAAAGACTTAGAAGAACTTGGGGCAAATCCTTGCCTAAGTAACTGTAAGAGTGAAAAGATGAAGGAAAAGCATTTGGAACACCACAACATTCCCTTTCCTTGTTTGTTAGCTGGAGGTTTATTAACATACAAATCACCTGCTACCTCTCCTGTTAGTAGTCATTCTCAGAGGTCACTGGAAGATTTAAGCAGGACTCAAGGTGGTAGTGTATCAGACCAGGGATCAACTGACAATGAATCCTGTACTAATTCAGAACTGAATTCTCCTCTGGTAAGGAGGACTTTACCTATATTGCTGCTTTACAGCATTAAGGAATCTGATGAAAAAGCAGGAAAAATCTTTTCACAGATGAACAATATCATGAGTAAAAGTTTACATGATGATGGTTTTACAGTTCCACAGATCATAGAGATGGAGCTGGATAGTCAGGAGCAATTGCTGTTGCAGGATCCTCCTGTGACATATATTCAGCAGTTTGCAGATGCAACAGCTAGCCTAACTTCTCCAGACTCTGACAAGTGGAGCTCTATGGTTCCTAAGCCTGGGACTTTGGTTCAGTGCCTACGGCTGCCAAAGTTTGCAGAGGAGGAGAACTTTTGTGTAGATTCAATCACTCCTTGTGCAGATGGAGTTCATTTGTTAATAGGACTGCGGGCATGCCCTGTTGAATCCCTGAGTGCAATAAATCAAGTAGAGGCCTTGAATAATTTAAATAAATTAAACTCGGCACTATGTAATAGAAGAAAAGGAGAGCTAGAATCCAGCCTTGCTGTAGTGAACGGTGCAAATATTGGTATGATCCAGAATGAGTCACCAGCAGATGTTCAGACGCCTTTAATAATTCAACCAGAGCAGCGGAATGCTAGTGGTGGTTACCTAGTACTTTACAAAATGAACTATGCCACTCGGATTGTGACTCTTGAAGAGGAACCCATAAAAATCCAACATATCAAAGACCCACAGGATACCATTACCTCATTGATTTTGCTCCCACCAGACATTTTGGATAATCGAGAAGATGACTGTGAGGAGCCCACAGAGGAAATACAAATAACTTCTAAGAATGGCAGCGAGAGAGAGAAAAGATCAGAAATTTCTACTCTTGGGCATCTGGTAATAACCACTCAGGGAGGATATGTAAAAATATTAGATCTTTCAAACTTTGAAATTCTGGCCAAAGTGGAGCCGCCTAAAAAGGAGGGTACCGAGGAACCAGATAAATTTGTCTCTGTAATATACTGCTCGGGTACAGATAGACTCTGTGCATGCACCAAAGGTAAGATCTTTATTCAGTTCTCTAATCAAATCTGTAAATCAGAATGCAACACATAATGTGCTGGGATACTATGTTCCTTATTTACATTTAAAAGGCTTCTAATAGGCGTCCATCATCTCCCTGCTATGTTGTTAATCATTCTTTTAAAAGACTGAGGCCCAATTCCGACATCAGTTTCTACTAACCTTTGATTAGATCCCAAACTCTGGTTTGAGCTCCCAAAATATATTGATAATTTGTGCCTTAGAATTGCTTTCTTTCTCTTTCCCTCTGCTCATCAGTCCAGTTCTCTAGATGCACTGGAGTCCAAAAGTGGAGCATGTATGGTTTGCCAATTTAGACATGCCCTACTAGAGTTAGGTTCCTTTGTCATGACATCTCCATTAATCTGTAATCTTTTACTATTGTAGATTTGTATGTCTTCTTCTTTGGAGATCACTTGTAGCCGAGTAAGATTGTCTTCCATAAACACGATTTTAACAATGAGTCCGTAAGTGACTGTGGATCCACACGTCCTTCCACAGTGGGGACACAATGGTAGACAACAATGGGAGTTGTAGGCCAAAACACCGAGGGGGGGTACCATGTTGACTACCCCGGCATGAAAAGTAGTTATTAGTTATTATTTGGATGAGTAAGTGTTTTGAAGTTCAATTTGAGGTCACGCAGAATTGAATTTCTTGTTTTCTAAATGGTCAATGCACTGGGTTAGCAGTTTAGCAGGAAACATTTGGATAGTGGTTTGGTTATTACTAGGGGGCTGTATACAGGGCTGACAGAAGGAGATTTCACCCCCCACTCACTGCAGGGGTGATTTCAGTTCCCCTCCCATGCGGCTGGGGGACCCAGAAGAATGGATGGGCTGTGGCATGGTGTTCTGAGGGGAAGAAGCTTCCACAGGAATTATTCCCAGAGAAAACTATTGATAGCGAGGGTTCTACTCATAGGCCACAGCCTACCCGTACAGCAAGGTACCTTGGCTCTTAATAGAGTATTTCTGAGGGGCTGTCATGGAAGGGAATGGCTATGAAATAAGTTTCTGCCAGCCTCTTTGCATATGTCTAACGCTTGATCCAAACCATAATTTTTTTAATGGGGTTTTCCTGACATGTACCACGAAAATGGATCCACAATTATCTGACATACTGTGCAATATTAGTTCCCATATGTACTAGACGGAAAAGCTGGTCTTCTCCCTACAGTGAGCGTGTCTTAAGCTGAGATACGATGAACAAGACCTCACGGTTTGCCACTCCTTTCGTGCAAGCAGGGAAACATACTGGGAAGTCTTCAGTTAACAAGAGATTCCCAATTTGATTTGAAACCATAGATTAGTATCCTAGCTTGTTCAGAAGTCATTAACTATGGTTTTCTGATTTGGACATAATGAGAGACTATAATTACATGAAGACTTGTAGGCTTCTCTCCCCATTTGTGCAAAGGGAGAAGTGGCTCCATGCAAGTATACAAGGCTCAATTATATCTTAGCTTCTTAAGATGAGATATGGTTGTCCAAACAGCAAGCAAATCTTAGCTTCAAACGAAGTGAGTTAGTAGGACATAAGAGGAAATATTTTGCAAAATGAAATGGGAAAACACTGCCAAGAACACACTAACGATTTCTTCTTAGTGTTTGCAAATAGAATGTTGAAGGTACAACAAAGATAAGACTGCATTGCATGGTCCTTTGAATTTGTAGGGTGTTTTTTTAATAAGCAGAATACTGTCAGTCTATAAAACTACATTTCTGCCAGTTGTATTATGTGTGCAACCCTAAGCTTAATCTAAGAGGCTCTTGCCCCTTTATAGTATTTCAAAGCTTAAGTATATTTGCTAACCTGATTTTTCTGGTAAGCTGCAGAGCTGTGAAGCAGGAAATAGATGCTTGGTGATTTGTTCTCCATTTTTGGCTGAAATTCTGACTTGTAATAGAGACTTCACAATTCCCTGCCCCTCCCCAAAGTTCTTAAATTTCCACCCAGTTGATTAATTGCTTTATTGTTTATTTTATAGTAACATTTTGAATGTATACAGAGGTTGCTAATGCTTTTCTAATTTGCTTGCTTTTGGCAAATCAATCCCACTTGAAATATACCTTTCTTAATTGTGCGTTTGTGTGTGTAAATGCTGCAGAACAATGAAGAATTTCTTTTAACTGATACCAGTTGCTTCCAGTTTAATAATCAGAATACTTGATTATGCCAGACTTGAGAGTCAAAGCAACTGTTGCAAGGTTGACAGTTTAGGGAGTTGGTACATCACCAGCTTTGAAAGGATCCTGAGCAAGGGAAATAGTAAAATCCCTAGCGTTAGCCTTCAAAAGGAAGAGTACTGTGTTCTAATGTGTTGTTCCCATTCCCCCTGCCTCACTGAGGACATCTATTAAGCGTATTGTAAGAGCAAAAATAGGAACTTCTTCATTAAAAATCATATGGGAGGGAAATGAATAGAAGAATTGATGCCACTTCATAAATCTGTAATGTTTAAAGTACTAAGCCATTCTGGTAACTTCATCTCAAGGAGGATATCACAGAGCAGAGAGAAGTAAACAAGTGAATGAAGTTTCAATACCTTTATTATGGGGAATGGCTTATCACCAGAAACAAAACTTTAACTGAGTTGTTATGTCTAGCTTTGAAGGTTATTCTGATAAGTAGTTCATAATAGCACGAGTGAGGTAGGTATTCAGTATGACAAAAGTTTCCTTTTCATTTTTTCATCACCAGTATTTTAAGAACCCTGGTGTTTGTGTTCCCTTTATTGCTCCACAGCTGCTAGAAATACCTTGCTTGCTGTATTTTACCACAGATCTATTTAGTTAAGAACTCTGTGGCCAACCAGATGACTTGGGGCCAAGGTGGAGAACCAGGTATGCAACAAAGGAAGTATCTTTGCAGCTGTGACTTGAAGTTAAGCCACAGCTGAAAAGATCCATACTGAAAGCAGGGCTTGCAGTGGGTACTAAATTTACATTCATCACAGCTGCAAACCCTGGGAACTCCTTAGTGGGGCTTGTGAACTCAGTGGGGCTTGCACTTGGCACTGAATTTACATTAAGTCAGTGTTTGAAACTCCCATTGTTCTAGGTGCATTTTGTGACAGGGAATTTCATTAGTGCGAGCAGTTTCTGAGCTCTGGGTGCAGTATTGCGCCTAAGATTTCAGATTAAAACTGCAGAGTGGAAGGAAAGGAGGACCTTTTTCTGCCTCCCCACTTCCAGCTACTCTCTGAAGACTGGAGATGAGCCCCTCTTAAGAATATCAGGGGGTGGGCAGGGGAACAACTGGACCATGTGAAAAATGAACATAATATTTTAGTTTCATTCATTTTCAGCTTTGTATTCTTGTTATAAAAAAGTTCCTAGACATTTCGTTGTTGTGCCCGTAACCTAGGATTAAGGTGCCATTTAGCTCCTAGCTTTCATATCTCAGTTTCTAATACTAAATTTAGTGCTGACGGCCACCTTGCTTTATGACAGAGGAACAGTCAAGGCAACTTAACCTGCTTCACACTTGAAGTCATATAATGTCAGATGTGGGATAGGTGAGCATGACTCTGGTGAAGCAGCCTTGCAGGCCAAATTAAGATACCTAATGGACTAAATTAGACCTGTGGGTCATATATTCCTGATCTCTGTCTTATGGAAGTGTAACAGCAGGGCAAGTAATGGTATCTTTCCCCTGTTTGACTGTAGTTCTGGCAAGTGGAAGTATATCTTCTCTGAACTCACAGGTTCTGTGCTTGAGAAACTTGTTTTTTTCCTTTTTGTATTTGTCAATACTTGGAAATTCAGTAAAAACAATTTGAAAAATCTGCAACTCAGAGATTCTTTTTAGCTACCATGGCCAATACTGGTTGAAAACTCCACCATCTATGAATTTATCTAATTCTTAAAAAGTCACTGAAGCTAATGGCCACCAGTACTTTTTTCATAACAGAGCGACTGGATCACTCTGTTGTTCCGAGTGACTGCTAAAAACTAGTCTGTTTCAAAAAGCATTTTGTTCTCTCTTTGCTGGTTTATCTTTGGTGTCTTCCTTTCAATGCTATTTTGGTTTTTGCTTTGGAGGCTGGACTTTCGTGTTAACATTTGTGATTTGTCAGTATTGGTGATTTTAATGGGAATTTGATTTTGTTTGTGTTGTGAATTTTAAGCTGCCTTGTATGTCTTCTAAAATTAGTCCAGAGGTGTCTAAAAATAAAATGTTAAGTGCAATATGCAGATACATTTAGAAAAGAATTTTAATGTTATTAGTGAGTTTGCGGTTGAGAGCAGTGTTATGCTAAATAAATGTATCTTAACTTGTGTTTTAATTGACAACTGTTCTCAGGTGGAGAACTTCATTTCCTCCAGATTGGAGGGACTTGTGATGATGTTGATGAAGCTGATATACTTGTGGATGCATCTCTCTCTAAAGTGGCAGAGCAGTTAACAGAAGGCACAAAACCTTTATCTAATCCTTCCAGTCCAGGCATTACAGGTAAACCATTTTGAGATGTTGTTGTTGTTGTTTACCAACAAGCAGTATGTAAATTTTATGAAATAAGTATTTAGTAAGGGGTTTTATTTGAAGCATGCTTTAACGGTGCATTTTGCAAATGTTAACCATCAAACTAAATTCACTTCTGCATTGTGTACACAAAGACATTCTTGAAGTCTGTCTAAATTAAGCTATATCGTGTGATTATTTTGTAGAACTGTGCTATCAAGTCAGATTTTTTTTTAACAAGGGTGGTATCCATTGGTGACCATCCGCTGATGAAAGCAGTCCATCAGTGGAATGAGGAGGGAGCCAAATTTTTGCATCTGCCTCTCCCAGAGTGGCCCACATCTGCTCTGGGGCATCCCCCAGCCTTCTGATACAGATTTAGGAGGACACAGGGCACTGAAGGGTTGAAAATTAACAACCTGAAAAAACCATTCTGGGTGGTATCTAATGATGATAAAAGAGAGGGAGGAAAAAAGATAATCCTAAATGCAGAGGTATCGGTTTTCTTAAAAGCCATTAACAACATGCTACGATTTGATGAATTTGGTATCTTTCTGGTTTTATAGCTGTTCTAAACAGTTAAAGTTAAAAGGCTGTGTTACTGATCCTTGTGCTAACTATTAACTGAATAGTCATTTCGTATTTTGAGTCTCCTGTACCTTTCTCATATAAACAGGAGTTGATCTTCTGGTGGACCAGCCATTTTCCCTTGAAACATTAACATCTTTAGTAGAGCTGACTCGCTTTGAGACTTTGACACCCCGGTTTTCTGCCACTGTTCCTCCATGTTGGGTAGAGGTTCAGCAGGAACAGCAGCAAAGGCGGCACCCGCAACACTTGCACCAGCAGCATCATGGAGATGCAGCTCAGCATACTCGGACTTGGAAATTACAAACAGATAGGTAAAATAAGTAATGATATAAATCATGGCTGTACCAAAGGATTTTCTCATTGAACATTGGATCTCCCTGATGCAGAGGCCATATGTGATGAGGAAAGGATCCTAAGCATGAGGCAGGCTTCCAGATAAATCACTCGGGAAACCCTTCATTTCAGATGTGGAATGTACCTTCAATTGTTGCTTTAGCTAGTCTCTTCAAAGATGGTTCATACTGTAAATGTCAGTCATAAGTTGTAAGCTGCTATGGGCACAATATTGTGGAAAAGCAGCATGCAGTTAAGCAGATGCTCTTATAAGGGTACAGCCCAAACATTCATTGCTTCTGTAGAGCAGTAATATGTACAAAATCAAAATAGAGCTGTTTATTTTTCTCTTATTATGTGCACATTTAATTCCTGATTTTCCTCCCTTCTCCCTTTGTAGCAACAGCTGGGATGAACATGTTTTCGAATTGGTCTTGCCAAAAGCCTGTATGGTTGGACATGTGAACTTCAAATTTGTTTTGAATTCAAACATCACAAACATTCCACAGATTCAAGTGACTTTATTGAAAAACAAAGCTCCAGGCTTGGGGAAAGTCAGTGGTAAGCCAAGAGTGGATGAATACCTTGCTTAATTTATTAATACCTAGGGATTTAAAGGTAGCACTGCTAAAAGATGATTCAACTGCCAAAGCACTTTTGAGTGGTATCCAATGAAGCAGTTTTGTTAATTCAAAGACTCTGGCTGTGCAGTGAAACATCCCCCCTCCTCTGTTTGTTCACTCAATGCACCCTCCCCAGATATTCTTTGAGGGTTGGGGAAGCCCCCCAATAACAAATTTAGGGGGCCCACAGAGAAGGGAGTGAGAGGGAATTTTATATTTCACAGCCAGAAGTCCTTATGGTAACAGAACTACCCTTTGTTCCTCCTGTGCACATAAGATGGTCTCAGGTGGTTTTAAGTTCCTGCTTGACTCAAGCTGTTGCTGAAGCCAGTTCTTGTTATCGTTGCTGATTTATCAACTGCTTGAGCCAGGCATAAACTTAAAATGACCTATGACCACCTTTACATGCAAGAGAAATTCCTTTCAGGTACGACCGATGGTCCCTTCTCCCGTTAAAATCAGTCATTATGTTTAAAGAAAGGTTCGGTTGCTGATCATCATACATTAATTCCATTGATGGAACAAAACTTAATGGTAAGGAACCTTAGTGGGCAGCAGTGTCCACCACACTTGCAATAGAGTATACATCTCTTTTACCCTGTCTGGGGAGTGGGGAAAATGATGATACAGTATTGTGTGCTGCTCTGAATATATTTCCCTTATTTAACATAAGTTGGGTATTTTAAAAAAAAGCTTCTGGCTTTTTACCTTAATGCCATGATGCAAAAGGTTACAGTAGTGTGGTTATTTATCTCTTGTCAGGTTAAGCCTTCAAAATAATTCCTCCCTGCAAGCCAGACATCCCTTATATTACCGTAAAGGCAACAGAGATAAATTTGTTAGTACCATTTTCTTACTGCTGGAAGTCACTTGCACACTTATGTATCTCCTGGGTAACCTTTGAAGAATTCTAAAGAGAGAAATGGCTACACATACGTTAATTGTTAAGAGTCTAAGTTGGTATAGTCTCACTTAGGAGTATCTGCGAGTGAATGGACAATAACTGAAGGCAGCAGCAGTGGGGAACATTGCCTGAGTAGTTATTGGAACCTAAAATTTAGTGGTAGTGCTGAAAGGATTGAACACTTTTTCTCCATCAGTGCAGAGACCAGATATCTAAATGTTTAATATTGATTTTGAAACAGTTGATTCTGCCTAGGAATTAGAAGGCCTCTAACAATGAATATATTTCAAAATACAGTTGCCTCTTGGTATAGTTATGAAGTTGGTGTTAATTTGTATTCCAAAAGAAATTCCAAGTAGAATCAATAAACAGGAATGTTAAGGCTTTAAGCAAAACTATAGTTGTGAGTCCTGTTTTTAAAATGTCTTTGATTCTCCAGAAGCAGCTGTAGATAGACAGATAGCTTTCCCTCTGTCACCAGCTCATAATATTGAAATTGAAAGGAATGGAAAACAAGGACTGGATGATTTGAATGAAGAAATGCAGAATATGGATGTGGAGGAGACACAGTGTAAGTTACATACAGCGCCCATTTAAAATGTATTTGCCATTTACAGGTTGGGTGAATGTATTCTGTAAGTTTTAGAGTCAATTCTCATTAATTGGAACTTGTAAAATGCTGACACTACTCTCTTTATATTTGTTGGCTTTTTATCTCCCTTTGTTGATGTATCAGAGTAACCTATTTGTTAGACAAATACTATTAATAACCAGAAGGAACAGCACAGGAAAAGAGCAGAAAACATCATAATCCTTGCAGATAATCAAAAGTATCCCTAAAAAGAAACATAATATCTAAAACACAACATTATCTAAAAATAATGACAGCATTATAGAAAAACAATATCGACAGACTAAAACAATACAAATGTAAAAGCAGATAGCAAAAATAGTGCATTGAAAGACCAACAGTAGAAAAGCACTAACATAATAAATAATAAATCTCCAAGGCCTGTTACAGTTCCTGTGAAAAGCTTTGGATGTATAATTACATCCTTCCCTACAGACCCTAGAGATAAGGCCCCTTCCCTGTGGAGAGTTGACCTATACGCATGGATATCTGGGCAAGGACTACATGGAGCAAGTCAACATAAGGGGAATAGTGTTGATGGATGTGGCTCAACTCATTGTTCTTGTGTTGATGTACATGGCAACCAAAAACACCTGCATAAGTGTGTTGAAAGCAAGTAGATGGGGAAGGTTTCTAAAATATCTCAGGTTTCAAAGTCCAGGATAAAGAGAAATATATAAGAAAATATAAAGAATTTTAGTTTTCAATTGTTGATCAGATGTTCTGAAATTCAGCTGAAGTCAGTCCCTTCCTCATTTCAACTTCCTATTTTGTACACTTTTAATTTTATTGAATATAACCTGTTTTTAACTGATTTTAATATTGTATTTTTAAATTGTTGTAACCCACGCTAGGAACTCATGGTGAAGGGTAGATAAAAAATATGATGACGATGACAATATTAAAAGCTTAGGCTTATGCATTCCACCACCTTCTCTCTTCCATGCACAAGGGGAGGAGATTGAAAGCTGAAAATATAATATATACTGCCAGCCCCCCCCCCATTATAACTGAATCAAAAACTATAGTTTATTGTAAACTGTGGTTTGTTAATAAATCAGAATATCGAACCCTGATTTTATTCTTATTTGTTTTAATTAACTACAGGTAGAATGCATAACAGTACAATGAGTTCTGGTGTAATGGGAAGCTATTGCTACTGCAAACAGTTTAAAGTTCTATGTTTCTTCTTGTGCATGAGTCCAAGGCTTACACCATTGCAATCTGTAACTGGAAATCATAGTTCCTCATTATGTCTGAACCAGGTTATTATTTAGCTAATAATTAAGTGTCATTATCCTTTTTGAACAAGTTGTGTATTCTTTTGAACAGACGGCTTATTTTTGAATTTCTTTTCCCCCCAAAAGGCCCCCGACTGTGTCCCTTTTTAGAGGATCATAAAGAAGATATTTTGTGTGGTCCTGTATGGTTGGCTACTGGTCTTGATCTGTCAGGGCATGCTGGAATGTTGACACTAACAAGTCCAAAGCTTGTTAAAGGTAATTTTTTTGCTAGAATATTTTGGAATGAAGCTGAAAAATGTGAGTTTTCTGGAAATTAACAGATAATCCCCAGTTACCCTTAGAATCAAAGACTAATTGTCTCTTCATTTCTGGGAAAAACCTTTAACAAAGTGTTAATTGGTCCCTGCTAGGAAAAATATACGTGTAAAATAAGTCTTAAAGAGTTGGTTGATTACGCTTATAGTCTGTTTGTCTTATTCTAGGTATGGCAGGTGGAAAATACCGTTCTTTTTTAATTCATGTGAAAGCAGTGAATGACAGAGGAACAGAAGAGATCTGCAATGGTGGAATCTGGCCTGTTGTAAGGATACCATCTCTAAAACCTCAGAATAGCAAGGGTCATTCACTTGCCTCACTTCTGGCAAAAGTTGCAGCAGGCAAGGTATTTAAATAACATATAGAGAAAGCATGGTCAAAAAGCTGCTGCTGCTGCTCAACCAGCCAGTTGCTGAAAGTCCATCTGTTAGAACTGAAGCATCAACTGTGTAATTTATATTTAAACTAACATAGAGGTGGTAAGAGTAAAACATGGAACCTTTAGAATTCTGTAGGTGGGTAGAATCCACATATGGAATTCAGAAAATGTGTGTTGTTTTGTTCAGTATTCCCCTGGATGGGGGAACAGGTGGCATTGTGGTCTAAACTACTGAGCCTCTTGGGCTTGCTGATCGGAAGGTCAGCGGTTCAAATCTGCCCAATGGGGTGAGCTCCCGTTGCTCTGTCCCAGCTTCTGCCAGCCTAGCAGTTCGAAAGAATGCCAGTGCAAGTAGATAAATGGGTACCGCTGCAGCAGTAAGGTAAACTGCATTTCCGTGTGCTCTGGTTTCCCTCACGGTGTTCTGTTGCACCAGAAGTGGTTTAGTCATGCTGGCCACATGACCCTGAAAGCTATTTCCCTTGGCCTGGAGCGAGATGAGTGCCACACTCCATAGTCACCTTTGACTGGACTTTACCGTCCAGGGATCCTTTACCTTTTTACCTTACCCCACCCCCTTCACATACTGTTCTTTATCTGCAAGAACACTAAACAAAAAGGAATCAACAGTATTTGCAGATTGATACTATTGGCTATGATTGTAGTTGATGTAGCCAATCATAACAATTCATGGAATAATGGTGATATAATAATAGTAGTAATTATATATATATATTAGTAAAAATATATATATTACCCTGCCCATCTGGCTGGGTCTCCCCGTGTGCTTGGAGAGGAACGTTGGTTGTTTTGAAGGAAGTTTCTGGAACCCTCACTCTGACCAGCCAATTCATTCCTGCCTTCGCTTGAATCAGACATTAGAGAGTGCCAGAGGGCCTAATTCCTTTGCAGGCAAGGTTCAAGAGGAGAGATGCTAGTGGTAGGAGGAGCCATAGGCAGAAGTGGGCAGAAGAATGGATGTGACAGCTACCTCCGCACAGTAGGCTCCATTCTAACCAGAGGTTTTTATATATAGGCATCCCCCCCATTTATGTGGGGGTTACAGTCCGGGCCGCTGTGTGCATCTGTGAAATCATGTAAAGTAGGGAGCACCCACTCTTTAAACAACCTCTGTCACGCTCCCTTCAATCCATACTAAAAATACTGTATCCCAAAATATCCACAACACATCAGCTGCACATCAGCTGTTAGGTGGGGAGGCTGAGCAATGTAAATAAAGCCCTGCTGCACCTCCAGTCTCTTTAGACTTCCTCAGACATCACTGACGTTTTTTTGGGGTTCCTGGGAGGGTCTCCTCGCAAGCTACAAGGACTCTGCAACTCTCTCCTGCCATTTCGGGGTTTGAATTGAATTATTTTTTTAAATTTCCTGGTGCTACACATATACATGGTTGCACGAGAGTCAGTCACACGTAAGTGGGAGTGCACCTGTACACACAAACGCCTTTCTCTCTTTCATCCATGCAAGAGGCATTATCACAATTGAAGAGGTTCTAGCCAGATAAATGCATTCAAGTAGAGCCACTGAGGAATGTGGTGATGGTGGTGGCATGGGTGGTAAGAATCCCAAGGACCCCAAACCTGAGGTTCCTTATCTGTGGTGTATGATGACTTCAGTAAATATTGTTTTATATTTTTTTAAACCTCTCCCTCGGTAATAGCTGTTAAAAGGAAGCTGCAAACTAAATAAATAGACACAAATCTGGACTTACTTGCTTTCTGGCATTAGAACTTTATACTTCCATTCTGTCAAGAAAATAATTGCATTGTTTTAAAAAATGGCCATTTTAATGTTTGAAAAGCATGTGATTTTGGTTTAATAACTGCCATTGTTTTCATATGAACTTCCCAATTAGGAGTAGGGGGGAAATGATTGTGAGCATGTGGAATATTACTTTTGAAATGTCTGTGGTTCTTTTATATATTTTTAAAAATTATAGGACAAGTCCTCTAATAAAACAGAAGTCAGCAATTCATCACGGAAATCTGACAACCTCCGTGGGTGCGACTTGCTTCAAGAAGTTTCTGTAACAATTAGAAGATTTAAAAAAACATCTGTTTCAAAGGAAAGGTGCGTTTGTTATTTAGGAATTCAACCTTTTTATACAGTGATGTGTGTTCAAGATTCTTTTTCAAAAGAATTTTGTTAATTTTTCTCATTTTTATGCTGGTTCAAATAAGAATTCACAAAACTGTAAGTCCAAACTCCATTCTGTGAAAGCAGAGAAGCTTTTCAGTCATATGTTGTATTATTTCAGTACAAGTGTGCGTTGGAATGGCTTGGTAGAAAAATAAAATGTGCCAGAAAATGGGCCTTTGCCACTTCTGTCACTATTAGTGCACAGACCTGGGTTCTTGCGCCTCTCCCTGCCATATGGACTATACATAGCCACCAGCACATATGGCCATAGCTGCCTTACGCTTATGTAGTCAGGGCAACTCTACAGTAGCTCTTAGAGTAACTTTTTTTTTTTGCCTAAAGCAGTTGTGCTTTTTAAATTCAAGGGGTAAACTTCTAGACTTCTGTAAGGGGAGCTAATGAGAGGGAAACGAAAACAAAAAAAACAACACTATGTGTTTTTGTTTCCTTAGGCTTAGGGAATGGACCTGAGCATTGTAATCTTAAAATAATGACGTTTAATGTCAGCAACTTTCACTTCAGTAGTTTACAACTGTGGATTGTCTTTCTCTCCCTCCACAGAGTTCAGCGGTGTGCTATGTTGCAGTTTTCAGAATTCCATGAAAGACTTCTGAGCACCCTCTGCAAAAAGGCGGAAGATGGAGTTGTGACGGAGCATGCTCAAAGTCTTGTGTTAGATATCTTATGTTGGCTGGCAGGAGTTCAGTCTAATGGACCGGGCAGGTAGAAGAACTTCACTTTTGTCTTAGGAAACATTTTAAATTGTAAGTGCTTTGGTTTAAAGTTTGTTTTGCTTTGGTTTCTTTTTTCCAGTTCAAAAGAAGCAAATGAGAGCTTACTGTCTAAAGCAAGGATGTGTCTCTTTGACATAGTGCGTGTGTGCTTCTTTGAAGCAGGTCGAAGCATAGCACACAAATGTGCACGTTTTCTAGCTCTTTGCATAAGGTTGGTAATACGACTTTTGTTTGCATACTTTCTCTATATTAAGGATTCTAATTATGCCCCTTAATAGAACTGGAAAGTAGAATTTTCTTTGGTTCTCTACAGAGCCTCTCCTCCCCTGAGAAACACATTTAAGCAATAACACCCATAGAATCCATAGCAGTCTGTGCTCTGTACTAAAGCAAAATAATAAAATGAAATTTATATTTTTGTAGCAATGGGAAATTTGAGCCAAGTCAACAAGGATTTGGCTCGATCCTTCTGAAGGCTTTGCTTGGCAATATATCTTATTTACCTGCAGCTGCAACTGGAGGTGAGCTTCATTTTTTATTTTTGTGCATGCATACTTTGTCATCTTTTTGGATTAAGTTTTTGCCTGGTGGACTTAGTTTCTGGATCTGATTCCATGTTTTATTTCCCCTCTTTAATAAGCTGCCAGTTCATGCAGGCAATAGCATCAACTTTAGCACTGTGTTCCAGGCTTCTTGTCCTTATGCAGCATCCGTATGCTAATTTAGGCTCCCAATTATTAAGTAGTTAAAACCTAACTATACACTCATGATTTGTTATGACCTCATGGAATGCTCTCTGAAGACAAACATCAAATATTTGCAAGCTAAAGAAAACCTTACATAACAGAGAATATTTTATTTGCTAACCTAATCATTGGTCATTTTCCCATAAACATATGTTTAAACACAGTTTTGGTTGTGGTGAAGATGGAGATGATGATGATTAGTTACTAAACTTGATTGTTGGTGGGTTTCTCCCTCTAGGATCTGTCTATTGGTATTTTGTATTGTTGAACTATGTAAAGGATGAAGATTTAGCTGGCTGCAGTACAGCTTGTGCATCCCTGCTAACTGCAGTGTCCAGACAGTTACAGGACCGGTTAACACCCATGGAAGCGCTACTGCAGACAAGGTAGCTGAAAGTATCTGTATACCAAGCACGTTTTGAAAAAATTAACATGTTAATAGCTCTTGTTTTATTTTTCATTGCTCTATTTTCAGTGTGTGTGTAAATGTGCTTGTGCTTGTCCTTGTGCTATTTTTGTTCTTCCTACTTTAGTAACAGGAGTGTGGATTTTCCCTTTGTCAGGATCAGGGCTATATTTTCCCTTCTGAGAAAGGAAAGTAAGAAGGAAACTGGCTTCAAATTTATTTGCAGAACCAATTCAGATTTGCTGTATGTTTTATGACAAGGATATGTGAAGAACCGCTTTCTCCTGTATGAAGCTGGCCACTCATTAAGACCGTCAACAGATTATCCCCCAAAGCCCACCTCACTGTGACCTTTTTTGTAGTTGCATCAAGGCTCTGGAGCTGCTTCCTGACTGAAATTCCTCTCACCACCACCCTCCCCTCTTACAGCATTCTGACACATGGCAAATAATCTTCCTTTTTAGGAGGGTGTGATGAGGTGCTAGTTCTAGCTGTTTTTGTTTCCTTCTGACACTTTTACAGATTTCCTCCCCACTGTTCTGTGGTGCTTAGATTTTGTTAACTGAATTTTTACAGTTTTATCTTGATGGGAGACATCAACTGTCTTGGATTATTTTTTGGAATATGGGGTGGGGAAAGTGATGCAAAAGCAAGGAAACTGAATGAGTATACAGATGTATGTATATGCTAGTTATCTTATAAGAATTTAACACAATTCCTACGTTTGTTTATAGCTACATTCTATGAGATTCTCCTAAACATAGAAACTTATTTCATAAATTAATAACAATTCACAAAACTAACTTAATAGCTCAGTCAGTAGAGCATGAGACTCTTAATTTCGGGGTCATGGGTTTGAGCCCTACTTTGGGCAAAAGATTCCTGCATTACAGGGGGTTGGTCTAGATGACCCTTGTAGCCCCTTACAATTCTATGATTCTATGAACAAGCCTTTTCACTAATCCATAGCACAAAAATATCAACAAAAGGCATTAGTATTAAAATTTATATGTTAAATTGATCACAGTAGCAGCTTTTAAAGTAAGGGTGACATCTTAGCATTGTATCAGCCCTCCTGCCACATCCCTCCCAATCTTCTTTGGAGATTTTGGGTGATATGTCGGAAACAACCGAGCGAGGAGAGGAAGGCAATTAATAGCATACATTCTTCTGCTAACCTGCTTTAGTTGTGTTTTCTAGGCATCTTCAGCAGTAGCATTTGCAGTTTGGTTCATGAGGTCCCTTCCTCACAGAGTAGGTGGAATGGGGCAGAGAGAGCAATGGAACCAGAAAACAGAATCAGATATTCTCTAAACGTATCAGCACATTGGTTTTAGTTGGGAACAAGTCTAAGGGGTTAATACAGTAGGTGCTAATATGTAATAATCTCTTTGGGGTGTTTCATGAGAAGCAATTCAGAAATGAAAAAAAAAATTAATAACAGCAGCAACATAATCAAGAGAGGTGTTGCCTCCTCTTGGGCAAAATTAACAAGAATCTGCTGACAGATTGAAGGAGCAGCGGTATTGCATTATGGAAGCTCTGCTCCCTTATATTTCAAAGCAATTAACATGCCTCATAATTTTTGTTTGCACCAGTATGGTTCTGTGAAACATTTTCACTGATGCAATGAACCAATTAGTTCCTTATTTCCTGAAACAACAATCTGGAAGATGTGGAAGAAATCCAGTACTCAACTGTGACCCAGTTTGGAAGTCCTATTAACTTTAAGTTTGTCAGTTATATCCCATAAATCAAATATGCACCTCTTCACATCAGTTAAGAGGCCGAATTGTATTTCTCTTTCCAGATATGGATTGTATAGTTCGCCTTTTGATCCGGTGCTCTTCGATTTGGAAATGAGTGGCTCTTCTTGTAAGAATATCTATAACAGCAGCATTGGTGTACAGTCAGATGAGATTGACTTATCTGATGTTCTCTCAGGTACGCACATAGATCATATGGTACTATCTGCTTCTGATATAGCTGGGAGAGCTTCAAAATCAATGTTGTACTCTTCTTTTGCAATAACTTCTTTACATTTACATAATCTTCCTTGTGCAGTGTTGTCACTGAACAGAAGGAGGGGAAGGCATGGGCATGAAAATAAAAATGAGTGCAAAGTGGGGCTGCAAAAGAGAAGAGAAGTTGCAAAGTCGAAAAGAGTTTAGTAGTTGAATGGGGTTAATATGGGGAAAATGGCAGTGGGTTAGCAAGTGCAGCCCCTAGTGTTCTCATATTTGTGCCAAATGGCCAGTTTTACTTAAGATTCAAATGTATAACCTCTGGTAGTTGACTATTTTTTCAGAGAATATTCTTTCAAGATATGTAAATAGGTAGATAAATTTCTTGCTTTTATCACGTTGGTTTTTAATGGCTTGGATACAAAGATGCCCTTGCACGAGCAGAAGGTACTCCAACTCATATAAGGATGTTTTTTGTTGGTTGCCGATTTTCATTCAATTTCTCCCTTCCTGCTTGGGACTTCTGTGCCTTGTCCTGCAGCATTCTGAAGGGCCCCTCTGCTCTCAGGAACAATTTTGCACAAGGAAAGGAAGTCCAGAAAAGCCTGATTTTTTGAGTGCAAGTCCACTCATGGTTGTTAGGGTCCTATCCAAGTTTGTAGAATTGTACCTTGCATGCTTGAAGGGGGAAACATCTGGAATCTCCTTAACTTGAGCCTAGTATACTGGATGTCGGCATCAGACAGGATATGGGGCAACACATTGAATACTACAACACTGAATAACTTTTCATGTGCATTTGTTGGGGTGTCCATAGCCCACATTGATTACTACGGTCTTATTTCTAGTAATTTTGAAACTAATTTAAACAATAATTGCTTTTTTAATTCAGGGAACGGAAAGATCAGTAGCTGTGCAGCAGCTGAAGGTAGTTTTACTTCCCTCACTGGTCTCCTGGAAGTTGAACCTCTGCACTTTACTTGCGTCTCGACTAGTGATGGAACAAGAATAGAAAGGGACGATGCAAGTACGTTTACTGGTATATACATTTTATTACTACTTTCTTAACCAGCCACACTAGACCGATTAAAAGATTCCTAGAATGCAGTGGTTAGCTTGAGCCCCCATATCAGTTTTTAAAACCAGACCAAAGTGTATGTGATGAGAAAAATGTGTGCATTTGGGTATATCAGTATTTTGATTTCCCTGCTTGCTTTTGCAAACTTAATTTTGAATAAAAGCTGCATAAAATGGTAAATCTTGTGATGAAAGGTAAATGTTCTCTGGCGACTGGCTTCCCCCCCCCCCTTTCCTTCTTTCTTTCGAGCTTGCTTTCATTTTTAGTATTTATACTACTGGAATGCATATTTAGAAGAATGCTTGGTGTGCACCTTTTCTACATACATGTTTTTTTGTTTCTTTGTTTCATGCCAGTGAGTACCTTCGGGGTTACCCCAGCAGTTGGTGGCCTCTCATCTGGGACAGTTGGGGAAGCCTCGACAGCACTGAGTTCAGCGGCCCAGGTAGCTTTGCAGTCTCTCTCTCATGCAATGGCCTCAGCCGAGCAACAGCTCCAAGTGCTTCAAGAGAAACAGCAGCAGCTTTTGAAGCTTCAGCAACAGGTTGGAGGCCATCTCTTTCATGATGTCTCTAAACTTCAAAAGCTGAGAGAGTAGTTACCATAGTTACAAAAAGTCTCTCTCTTAAAAAAAAAATCAAAAATTTTCAGCAAGAGTACATCTCCAGAGGATAGCTTAGAAGCCACTTCAAATCAGTACAAAAATACAAAGTGCACATGAGTTGTTCTTGAATCCCTAAACAAAAAGGTATTCCACACATATAGGAATTTTGCATCTTAACATTAATTTACACATAGGTCTTTCCAGACTTTTCTTTCTAATCTGAGATAAAGGTGGAAAATACAGTTAGATTTCTTTCCGTACAAAACACACAGGCCTCTGTTTAGTAAGAGCTATGCAACATGAATCTTACAGGATTAACAAAGAGGAAAGATGTGGAAAGATGTACTGTTCCTACAAACGTCTGCTTTGGCTAAAATCCACTTGGGCCATATTACTTTGTACTGTTTCAGCCAGTAATCCTATTGATGGTCAAATTTTACAGTTGGCACTTCTTAGAGCTGTACACAGCCCAATTAAACAAAAGTATATTAAGACTGACCACCATTTTAAGTGCATTTTTGTGATAAGTTTAATGATTTCAGTAGAATTTACTTCCAAGTGTGCAAACTGAGGCAGTGTACTCTTAAAATGTTTTCACACACACATCTGTCTGAGAATCTTGTATATATGATGCGTTTTCAGGTGTGTGCCTCCTTCAAGGTTCTCTGATGTGTCACAGAGTCTAGCGTTTTAGTACATATGTATATATGAATGTTAGGTTGTATGCACAGTGGGGAAGTATCCACTTGGTGTCTCACAGTACATATTGGATTCCTTTATATATGAATGTATGAGCCACCTTGTAATCATTCTTACTCCATTTGGATTTAAGCCTTGAATCCAAAGCAAAATTCCAATTAATACATTTGGACTAAATGCATATCGCTGAATTGGACCATCCCTTCTGAAGTGGACTGCTTCAGTTGATATGGTTGGTACATGAGTCTGTCTCTCTAACCCACATGCTGAATTGAATTTAGGTGAATTTTTTAATGTTAGTTCTTATAAATTCCGTTTTTCCCCCTTGCATTGTTTATCACCTTTTTGTGCTACTTTGCATCTTTTTTGGTAGTAACCTTTGGTATGAGTTTAAACAAAAGCTGAGGCTATTTGCTTTTTTGTTTGTTCTGTTCATGCTGCTTGTTGCTAATGCTTTTATTGCTAGTGCCTTCATAGAGGCAGCACTGGCCCTACTGTACATATGCTGCTTTTATTTTCCCTGCAGAAAGCAAAGCTGGAAGCAAAACTACATCAGACAACAGCAGCAGCTGCTGCAGCAGCATCAGCAGTTGGTCCTGTTCACAACTCTGTGCCTTCCAACTCAGTAGCAGCCCCAGGGTTCTTCATTCACCCGTCGGATGTCATCCCGCCCACTCCTAAAACAACCCCCCTGTTCATGACTCCGCCTCTAACACCACCTAATGAGGCAGTTTCTGCTGTTATCAATGCAGAGCTTGCACAGCTTTTTCCGGGCTCAGTCATTGATCCTCCACCAGTTAACCTTTCTGCACACAACAAAAATGCAAACAAGTCCAGAACGGTAACTAAACAGAAGAGCTTTCATGAAATTCCAGTCTAACTAATGTTAATGATAGGAACTACTTTGAGTGATTGCTAGTTTGCCTATTTTTCAAGGTGTAGTCAGTATGTTTTGAGAGCTAGTACTGTTAAAAGTCCTTTATATATAATATCCCCACATCTATTAAGCTAAAACTCTTCATAATGAAGCTTCAGTGTAAATAGATAACTCGTTAATGCTTTGAATCTTTTCCATTGGTGTGCTAATAAACTAATCCATATGCAGTGTTAACTGTTGAGGTTTTCAAGTTTGAGTTTCCAAAAGCTTGCCTCCCTTTACTTTTGCATGAGCTTTAGGTAATGACTAATAGAAAATGCAGTGATTGATATATTGGTTAATTTCCCCTTTTTCAGAATCCACTTGGGACTGGCCTTGCTCTGGCAATATCACATGCTTCACATTTTCTTCAGCCTCCACCTCATCAGTCCATCATTATAGAGCGAATGCATTCAGGTAAATGCTATTATCTTCCTTAAATGCTAAAATGTTCAAAGTTCATATTTTCTAGGCTATTGGGAATTAATAGCCCAGAGCTACTTTAGGTATAGCCATGGTTTAGAACCGCCTAATTTTGAACTCTTCTGTTTAAAAGCAGATTGCTTTGTCATATGAAATTAAGAGTGTTCACCTGCAGCTTGTTCATAATTCACCTAACCATAGTTTGAAGGATTGTGCCGGTGATAGCTACTAGAAAAGTAACTTCTCTAGTGAGCTTAAAAATCTTTAGATAGCTTTAGAAGTGCATTTTTGTTTCTTGTGTTCTTTGTTTGTGTTTTGATTGAGACTACCTTTTTAGCATTGGCACTTTGAGCTCATTGTATCTATTAAGTGTTGACATCAAACCTAACTTTTTTTTTAAGGTGCAAGGAGGTTTGTGACGTTGGATTTTGGCAGACCCATTTTATTGACAGATGTATTGATTCCAACTTGTGGTGATCTTGCTTCCTTGTCAATTGATATCTGGACACTTGGTGAAGAAGTTGATGGAAGGAGGCTAGTGGTTGCTACAGATATTAGCACCCATTCTCTCATTCTGCATGATTTAATACCACCACCCGTTTGCAGGTTCATGAAGGTAAAAAAATTTCAATTAAAAATGCTGTCTCTTATCAGATGGATTTATAAATGTTCTTACATGTAGTTAATGCCCAGTTGTTGCATGTTTCTCATGTTTCAAAACTATGAAACTACACTGAAGGTCTTACTGTCTTTCATGTCATTTTAGATTACAGTCATTGGTCGTTATGGAAGTACAAATGCTAGAGCCAAAATTCCTTTAGGGTTTTACTATGGGCACACATATATTTTGCCACTGGAAAGTGAGCTGAAGATTATGCATGATCCTTTACGAGGAGAAGTTGAATCTGCAAACCAGCCAGAAATTGATCAACACTTAGCCATGATGGTTGCATTGCAGGAAGACATACAGTGCAGGTAAGATGAGGTGTTGGAAATGTATTGTTCAGGGTTAATTTTAAAGTTGTAACAGCATGCGTACACACACACACACACACACACACACACACAGCAGATAGATACAGCTATATCCTCCTGTTCATTGCTTTGTTTAAACTAAAGCATTGAGGCATGAGTGTGTGAAGTTAAAATATGTTATTTCTTTTAGTTCTTAGATGGGGTGTGTTTCTTAATAATGAATTTTAATTTAAAGGTGTCTTTTGCCCCCTGTCCCCACTCTTACAGGTATAATTTAGCCTGCCATAGGCTTGAAACACTTTTGCAAAGCATTGATCTTCCTCCGTTGAACAGTGCTAACAATGCTCAGTATTTTTTACGAAAGCCAGATAAAGCAGTAGAGGAAGACAGTCGAGTATTTTCTGCTTATCAAGACTGCATTCAGCTACAGCTACAGCTAAATTTGGCTCATCACGCTGTGCAGAGGCTCAAAGTAGCTCTAGGTGCAAGCAGGAAGATTCTCAAGGAACAAAGTGATCCCAAAGAGCTGATTCAGATGTCCTCCACGGAGCAGTTGCGCACTATTATCCGATACCTGTTGGATACTTTACTTAGTTTGCTCCATTCTTCCAATGGTTGGTAGCTTAATTATATTTATTGACAAGTATGGAATTATAAGCTTGCTTGTTAATTCATTGTCAGTGCTGGACATGTACACATATGCTTCCTACAGTACTATTGGTGGGCTAGGGGCTATGTGGAACACTCAGGTATTTCTCACACACAGCAGATAAACATTTCAAGTTAAATGAATGAGACAAAAGTGTAAAAGTACAGGCAAACTCCATTGGGGGGGGCTGTGTTCCTGGTTGTCCTGTGCATCAGTGGAAAACCCATTAGCCTGCCCCACCCTCTTCCAGATCCGAAAACGACCTGCATGTGCATGGTCGCATGTATTTTGAACGCGTGCAAAGTGAGGGTTGCTTGTGTCCCTAAGAAACCCACTGCCACAATGATGGAGACAGCATTTGCCTGCCTCCGGTTCACAGGGACCTCACCTGTTTAGAACCATCATGTTCCCAGTATGCATAAAGGATAGGTGCTAGGTTACTGTACTCTGAGTAGTAAGCAGTTCAAATGGGGAAATAGGAGTTGCCTTGTGGTCAAGTCTGTCTTTAAAATGTCCACCTGCTGATGAGTGGAGAAAGCGTACAGTGTCTGAACCACTGCCTGGCAAAAATGTAGGAGAATTCACATAAGTTCTCAGTTTACAATATCTTTTGTGCTTATTTATCTGAATAATAAGCTTCCATGGCAGAAGCTTTCTGGGCAAGCGTTTGTGTTCTTTTTCACATCTAAGGGAGGTGGGGGGGGGCCTCATTGAAGTTGATGCATTTTGGGCAGAATTATGTAGTTTATATTACATTTTAGAAGCGACCTTTAGATAACTTTTATTGTGCAAAGAATGCTACTTGCCATTGAATTTTTGTTGATTTCTTTAAAGGTCACTCTGTTCCTGTGGTTCTACAAAGTACGTTTCATGCTCAAGCTTGTGAAGAATTGTTCAAGCACTTGTGCATCAGTGGGACTCCAAAGATACGCCTGCATGCAGGCCTTCTGCTTGTTCAGCTGTGTGGCGGCGAAAGGTGGTGGGGCCAGTTCCTTTCAAACGTCCTTCAAGAATTGTATAATTCAGAGCAACTTCTCATTTTTCCACAGGACAGGTACTTTATAGGATGTCTTGTTTTTACTTTTCAGTTAAACAGTACTTGGAAAGATTTATCACAGGGAATTAGGTAGAATAGGCAAAAAGCTTGAAGGATTTTACATCCACCCACCAACACATCAGATCTAATTGACACTCTTCTAGCTGTCGTAACCATATTTATTTTGGAGTATGAATCTATATATTGGTTGATTTGGCCTAGGATGTTTCCCTTATCTTGTTAGTGGCTCTAAATACTCTCTAACAAGTAGTTGCACATTGATTTTGATCTTTACTCATGAGGAACTAGAAGAAGAGGAAACGGTTAATTTAGTAGGTTATTTGGTCGACTCTAACAGTGTTTTCCTCTGGTTGTCTTTCTCTTTCCAAATGCAGCAATGAAGTTTTGTCAGATTGGATACTATTACTTTGCTTATGAATTTGAGTTGCACCTCAAAGGGTATTTAAAAAAAAATAATTTAAAAAAATACTTTTTATGTATATATTTAGGGTCTTCATGTTACTTTCTTGCATTGGCCAAAGATCACTCAGCAATACTGGTGTCTTAGAAAGTTTGCTGAATCTGTTGGATAACCTGTTGTCCCCTCTTCAACCTCAGCTACCCACCCACAGATGCACAGAAGGTAATACAGATTTATGTAGTTTTCATGAAATATATTTCCTCACCAACTTTGGTATTTAAAACACTATCTCTGACTGCTACTTCGATTATTTTTGCAGGTCAAGTGAAAGTTTAATTGATGCAAAGGGTTGTGCTTTGCCTGCAGTGTGGGGAGAAAGAGAGAGAGAGAGAGAGAGAGAGAGAGAGAGAGAGAGAGAGAGAGAGATCTATTCTATCCGCTGGCTAATTTTTTGATGTATTTTGAATAGGGTTTAAAATACCTTTAGAGGACTTTGTGGTAATGACATGTGATAGAAGTAAATGATTCAGTTTTGGTCTGACATTTAATGCTTTTGTTTTGTTTTGTTGCATTTTGGTTTAAATAGCCATTCAAGGGTGCACAGTGCCATAGCTTGGATTAAGTGGTCTGTGCTTCAGTCTGATCACAGAAAAGGGGATTGGCCATTCTGCCCCACCTCCTGCAGCCTCACTGATTGCTCTTCTAGGAGGTCCCCTAAATGGGAGGATTGGGAGGAGTACAAGGTGCTGCGGTACAAAGTGTGTCTGGAAAACTGCATGCACAGATCACTAGGCTCTGGTCCTAAGGTCAAAATACTCATTCTGGATATAAGAATACTTTCCCTAACCTGTTTGAATGTGCACCTTTTCTACATACTTCAAGGCTTACAATGCATAGGGAAACATAAACTGTTGTTGAATTGGCTGTGGAAACATCCTTTACTGTTTCCATAGGGGCATAGGAAACTGCCTTATAGTGATTCTACCTCAGTCCTGTTGACATACTGGCAACAACTCACCAGGCTTTCAGACGGGGGACATTCTAAGCCAGAGATTTTCTAACTTTTCATGTTGGTGACACACTTTTTAGACATGCATCATTTCATGACACACTAATTCAGTTTTACTAGCCAGAGGTTAAACTAATCCCCTTTCCAGTCCCAGGAGGAGCGGAGGGAGTGTTTGCGCAACACACAGCAGCCAACACACTAACATGTCACAACACACAGTGTGGAAAGCTCTGTTCTAAGCCCTACCTGGAAATGTTGTGGATTCAACCTGGAACCTTCTGTATGCAAAGCAGATGCTCTACTAATGAGCCGTGCCCCTTCCCGTCACTCTTTTTCTTAGCTGAAGGTTTTTTTATATTGAATCACTTAATCAAATTGTCTTATTTTAAAGGTGTTCTAGACATTCCTATGATTAGCTGGGTTGTAATGCTGGTATCCAGACTCTTAGACTATGTGGCAACTGTGGAAGATGAAGCAGCTACAGCTAAGAAGCCTTTGAATGGAAAAGAGAGAGACAGATTCTTGACAGGTGCAATATATATATACTTAATATGGCAAAGCTTGCTTGTTAATTATCTGAGATTAGATAACTTAGTTTAAATGTGCAATTTGTAAAAGGCAGAGTGTTGTAAAATGCTGTACTTTACAGGCCACGTCAAAGGTATGATGTTCTGCTTTGAAAATCTGAATAAACAATACTGGATACATGCAGGGAGAATCCCCAAAGAGCATAATGGAGCCCTTACAACCATCTTTCTTGGCAGCTGTTTGCCATGCACAAGGCAATCTGACAGTACTTTGCATTCACCTACCATTTTCTGCAGTGGAGGATGGAATCACTCACTCCACTAGGCAGGATTATGTAAATGAAGTGTACTTATCTCACCCCGTGGAGGATGACCCCGTTCCTTCCTGCCTGTTTACATGTGCAAGTGGTGGTCAACTTTAAACTAGAAGTAGCACAATAATTTTATAAGTGTGCTTTATTGCTACACCTGGTCTGTGGAGGAGAAAGGCATCCCATCAGACAAGAAAATCCTGGGATGAGTCCTTTATTTTTAAGGATAATTCTGAGCCCCAGGAAATGACTCTTCAGCAAAGGAATTCTTCTACCGCAAGGACTTCTGGCTGCGTAACAGAGCTTGCCTTCCCTCTCCTTTCCATGTGCACCCCCTGTGCCCCCTAAATATGTTCTGGGGGTTCCCCCAGCCCTCCAGAGCAGATTTGCAGAGGGTGCATGGAGAGAGAAGAGGGAGGGAAGGTTCAGTTGCACAAGTGAAATCCTTGTGCTAGCGGAAGTACTTGGTTGGATACCACGCCTAGAAGAAAAATAGAAATAAGAATTCGGAATATGTGCAGGGTGAGTCTCTGTAGGACATATTGGAGTCCTTACCACCGCCTTTCTTGGCAGCCCTTAGCTATACACAAGCAGGAGTTCCAGCTTGGCCCTGCGACTGTGCATGCCCGGGGCCGTGGGTGGCATGCAGTGTGCATGGCCCTGGCACTGAAATTTGTGGGTGCCTGGCCCCTTCACGAGGAATTTTCTGGGTGCTAGGGCACCCAGGGCCCTACGGAGCTGGCACCTATGTGCACAGCTGATTCTGATGGCACATGCAACCATTTGTTCCAGTGGGAATGCCACCTGCATATGTGGATCCCATGACCCTGTTCCTTCTAGTGTTGTGCATGCAGGTTACTTGTGCTTACGACTGTTCTGTTGGAAGAAATGACTGTGTGCTTTGTGGTGTACCTGTCTGAGGATCAGCAGTTGAAGGCTCCATTATGCACTCTGGAAATCTATCGTATGTCATAGGTGGGGATTCATCATGCTGTTGGTGGGTGGGAGGCTTTGGATTAGGTCTGTTGTCTATGTAGATTAATCTTAACACTTTGTTTTATGTGCATAATATATAATAGATCTCATGTTGTTAAAGAATCTGAAAATTACAGGTTATCTTTACTGTCCTAGACATGCATAATGGGTGTTTGGTTTGTATGTGTCAAAAATCTTGCTTTTTCTGTCAACTGTTAAATAACATACTCTTTTCTTGTAGGCAATCAGTGGAGCTTCATTAATAATAATCTACACACACAAAGCCTCAATAGGTCTTCAAAAGGCAACAGTAGCTTAGATAGATTATATTCCAGAAAGATCAGAAAGCAGCTTGTTCATCACAAACAGGTAACTTCCAGTTCATAGTAGTGCTTTTGAGATTTCTGTTATGATTGATAACCCTGTTTTGATTTTGAGGTGTGATTTCCTGATTTTGTACACCGTGGGGTAGGGTTTTGCAAGTGAGCAAACATATAGCCGGAGATCACTGAGGCAAAGGGACAAGTTGGAGGAAATTCCAGGTGCCTGGCTTTCCCACAGCAACCATGAACCTATCTGAAAGTTGTGCAAGTGTGGCAAATATTGACAATACAATAATTGCAGACAAGGGACCTGAGGAGATCCTATGTGTGCTCTGCAGGGTGGAGTAGATTTCCACCACTTGGGGAGAACAGGAGCTCACATGAGTCTGAAACTTTGGTGGGAGGAATGTGGCAAAAACGTTTAGAAACCACTGCTTTACATATGGCAATTATTTAACTATTCCCTGTCCAGCCATCTAAAATTCTAGGCCTTGAGGACAGAGAAGTATATGGCAAATACTCACTGCTTTTCGCAGTCAGTGAAGGCTCACCAGTTTCTGTAGCTTTAAAGCTGCTATTCGAACTGGTTTTATAGTTCATTTCTGTTGGCAGTCTGTTAAAGTTTTGGAAATATAAAAACTAAAAATTAAAAACTTTAACTTGACCATCATATGAAAGTGCATATCTATCTTGCATCTTATTGCTTACATTTTCATATTACGTCTGTTAACATTTTCTTTTAGCAACTTAACTTACTAAAAGCAAAACAGAAGGCTTTGGTGGAACAGATGGAAAAAGAGAAAATACAAAGCAACAAAGGATCATCCTATAAACTTTTAGTAGAACAGGCAAAACTAAAACAGGCCACGTCAAAGGTATGATGTTCTGCAATTATACTTATTGTCTTGTGCAGAAAGAACTGTTTCTGCAAATTCAAATATGTTCTAGGTTCATTTTTTACAAAAATCATTCCATTATGCCTCTTAAGGCCCAATCTGCTTGCTAATTCAATCACCTGATGTATATCTGGTTTTGGAACTGCTCCTCATTTAATTCTTACATAGGCACCTGTTAGTTCCTCATGATAAAAACTATTTTGGAGACTTACCTAGTACGGTGTTGGTCTATGATAAATAACCTGCAGCACTACTTATGAATCTGCTTATAGAATAATGCAAAGATTAGATGCATTTAAATGTTATTTTTAAATTATTTGTTAAATTTATATACCTCCCTTCATCATAATATTTCAGGGCAGTTCAAAGAATAAAATAGAGGATAAAAACAAGTAGATAATTAAAACAAAGCAACAAAACAATAACACCCCTTTTCCACAGACACATTTAAAAGGCTGTAAAATATTAATCAGCCAAAGATGATTTCAAACATTCTATTAAAACCCAGTGTATTGTGGCCTAACGTGGGTTTGGCTTTGCGTATCTCAAACAGCAGGCCCCTCCCTTCCTGGTTCGCATAGCAAACTGCTTTTGAAACTGAGGGGGACTTTCAAAAGCAGTTGTGATATAGCATAGAAGTATGCTGTTCAAAGGAATACACTCACAATTTCAGGAGGTGCAGCTTTTAATCTCTTGGGTGTGCCTAAATTAGCAGCTTCAGCATCACCTGGGAAATACTAAGAACTTATCTGTAGTAAGTAATTCTGTAAATTTACGAGTAGCGCCTAAACCATATATTAACAAAAAAATTCTCCAACCTGCAAATCTCCCTGCTGCTGCTGACATATTGGATTCTTTCACTTGAAGTAGGTAGTTCAGTTATAACTTAGTCACCTGAAGGGTTATGCAAGCTACAGACTTCATGGATTTCTGCTATCTCCATGCACTGTATGTTCTTCAGATCTAGGGTGTACTTTTATTTTGCTAATGCAGTGTTTGTGGAAGATGAAGAATTGAAGGATTCTTTCTATCCCCTTGTGAGTTGGGAAGTGTGCTTTAAAGTACTGGCAGATACTTTGTAGAAACTTAACACAGGAGGAGAAAACTGCCCTTACAATGCCAAGGAGGCCCTAAATACCCGGAGAAGTTAGCTTCCCTATTTTAGACACTTCTACTTTGGCAGTTATGAGAGACTGGGTCTGCCCTACATGGCTGAAACAAGATGAAGCAGAAAGGTGAATATCCATCTCTACAGTATATACCAGCAATGTCCAACCAGTCGACTGCGATCGACAGGTAGATCTGCAGGGTTCTCCAGGTCGATTGCGGTAGTTAAAAAAGAGATTGCCTGGTTGTTCCTGAGCGATCGTGACACACCCCGCCCCCAGCACTATGTCCCATTGGCGCTGTTGGCGGTGCTGTTAAAGATTTTTTCTCCCTTCGTCTGCGGCAGCAGAGTGGGGGAAGAAGGGAGGGGTTCAGACTGTTGGATGAGCAATAATTAAACCCTTCCCCCAAAAAAGCTCAACAACTTTGGCCTCTCCCCCTAAAAACACAGCAACAACTATGGGCAATGACAATAGGTAGATCACTACCAGTTTTCTTATACTGGGAGTAGATTGCAGTCTCTAGTCTCTATAGAGTTGGACGTGCCTGGCATATACTGTCAGGTTAACATAATAGGCATATTGGGCAATATGTCTAGATGAAAAAGTAAGACCTTTTGAAAGAATTGGAGGTTGATACCACTTTATGCGTAAGTTGTAGTGAAGGTGAACCAGCACACTCATAGGGCTGTATCCAGCAGTGTCACTCAGCTGCTGGTAAGGTGTTGCGTTCGCAAAGTAAAGGAAGGATTGAACTCTGATTAATAAGAATACACACAGAGACTTGAAGCAGCAAGACTCTGGGAAGGGTGCGTATAATCGTGTCTCTCTGTGCCTGTCCGTCCGATCTCCGCAGCCCCCAGCCCAGGCCGTTTTATTCACAAAAGAACTTTTTACAGAGTGTTCGTAAGAACCAATCAGATTTCTTCTGAGCATTTCCACAAACCCACGTGGGGACAAGTTAAACTACTAAAACTGATTAAGCACAAATATTTCTGGGGTAAACAAAGAACAGAACTACAAATAAGAGCATCTGGCAACCCCGGAGGTCATAAACTATCAGTACACATGATAAGAAGGATGGCCAGGAGGACAGTGACCATTATCCCCTTAATGTGAGATCTGCTTCCTGGCCCTAAGATTAGCATCCTAAGATTAATATGCATCAAAGAAACTTGCCCACTATCTTTATGGCCCAGGATGCCTGCCTGGCTAAGCAACTGGCAACTGACAAGAGAAATGGGCAGCAGAGGCAAAAGGGCATGAAAAGGGCAGGAATGTAGAATCTTATGGGATTTAATCAGAAACTATCGTCAATATATGAAACCCAGTCAACACAATGCTTTCATCGTGGACACGATGGCTTGATGTATATTTTATAACTCCTCATGGTAATCCCATCTGATCCCTACAGTAAGGTCTCTGTCAGCAGACCATGAAGGGAGTCAACCCTCCCCCTTACAGCCCCCTGACACCCTTTAAGTACTCAGGAGGATTGGTGGACCTCCCAGAGAAGATTTAGATGGGGTGCAGAGGGGCTGCAGGGGATAAAGTGAATAGTTGAAAATTGCTTCCACTCCTGTTACGCTGAGAGAAGTTTTACTATCTGACACACTATTGGATGACTAGCACCTTTGGATGCAACCCCTAGTCTGTTTGGATATTTTTACATGATGATGTTGTTGTATTAACCATGAAGCATGGCCTAGTTAGAACACCAACTAATAGAGAAGGTATTCTTCCTATTTTGGCCAGTGAAGGATAATGTGATAAATGCATACCAGGGGAACTAACCTGTGGCCCTCCATATGCTGTTAGATAACAGCTTCCATGATTCCTAAACCTTTGGCATGCTGGTCATTGCTGACTAGATTTAGTAATGGATGGAGGCCTATAAGTTACTCATCCCGCCCCCGCCCCTTAATACATTCCTTCTTAGCATTCAAACTTGATGGTCTGCTGCCATATCAGAAAAAAATGGTAAATGTCATGAATTGTGCTCATATTGATCCAGAGCAGATCCCAGCGTATAGTTAGCAGGGTAAAAACTTAAAAACACGTTGCAGGATTCCCAAAAAATAGACCAGAGGCAATTAGCTTCGTCCAGCAGAGTTTTACTACTGAAGACAAATGAGCTTAATGGTCACAAATCTAATACATCTTCAGGATCGGCACAGTCCATAAGAAATCAGACTTAAATATATAAGTTTTAATAAGTTAAAACCTTAACACCTAAGCATGTACAGAACACCACACCAGAAGGAACACCACACCAGAAGGAAAGAGAGACAGAAAGTAAAACTCAAGCTTCTTCTGGCCTGTTCTTATATTCAGCATGAACTTGAGTGAAAGAGATAATAGAACCAGTTTAAACCAGCTGTTCAGCTTCTCTGAAGGCCAGAATAGAAGCTTGCTTGTTAGCTTTAAACTTCCAGCTTGTAACGCACAGAGAACCCTCTTGAATCAATTAGAATAGGAAGGATCTCTACACATCAGATCAATACCTTCTGCACCAAAAAATGCAAACTGCCAGTGAAGAAATTGGGACATACCAAGCAAAGACAATGACTTGGCAAGAGGATAGATAAGAAACCTATAGCAGAGCATTTGAAACAGAATTACTTTTAAGGTACCACCTCAGTGATACCTCACTCAACAAAAGTCTGTTTTGAATCTGGTGCAGGACAAGTGTTGGCAGTGTGAGGAATCACATATCTATTCTAATGGCACATGGGAAAGAAAGTTCTGGCATTTTAGTCTTTAACATATTTAGGGATATGTGATCCTGTAGCTTCCTTTTCAAGTTCTCCTCAACGACTTAAATGGATAGATTTGAGAATACAGATGTAGGAATGGCTACTGATTGCTTGATGGCCGGTTGAATCACAATGGAAAATATGATTAGCCTGTTAATGTTATGGAATATGAGTCATAGTGTTCATTTCTAAAGTGAAATGACTATATGCAGATATGAGAAGGTAGATCCATGAAAATTACCTTGTGGAATAACAATCACTTTATTTCCTTTTGACAAAAGTTTGACGATAGTGCCTTATTCACCCTTAATGATCAATTAAAAGTAATGTTCTATTATTGTTATTATTAGAAGTACTATAATAGTGAAATTAGAGATGTTTTGTATTCTTAAAGGTATATTATTATATTTGAAATTGTTAAATAACGGACTGGATTCAGACTTGTCGGCAATGGAACTGGATGCTTCTTTAGGTACAAGTGGAAAGAAGCAATCTGATTTTTTTTGTGGGGGGGGGGAACACCCCAGGCTGCCTAGGGGTGTGTATTTCAGGGTCTTCTGGAACAGCATGTGAATGATGCCTGCATCTGTAGGGAAAGGTCAAAATCTCCTTCCCCCTCTTCTCCATTAGGAGTTGCCTCCATTCATGGAGCTGACAGTCTGGATTCAACTCGTTATGTATTGTTTCATGTTAACATATTAATTTCTGTTTAATAAAAAATAGTTGGATAATTGCAAACACATTCTGTGCTTTTGACTCACACAGCACTTTAAGGATCTGATTCGTTTACGTCGGACCGCAGAGTGGCCTCGTTCTACATTAGACACCGAAGTATCAACTGCAAAAGAAACTCCAGAAATTGAACCCCTTCCATTTACGTTGGCACATGAACGCTGTATTTCAGTTGTGCAAAAGTTGGCACTTTTTCTTTTGTCGATGGATTTTACTTGTCATGCTGATCTACTGCTGTTTGTATGTAAGGTATGCAGTATATTACATGATTATCCTGTGCGGTAAGGGGAAGACCAGTACTGATAATTTTTTGGTGATAATTTTAGGCACGTCCAATTGATGCTCAACACCAACGTGCGGAAGAAGGCAGAATGGAGGCGGGGGCATATACAGTATGCTCTGCTGATGCATGTGGGGGGTGGGAATGGAACTCCCATGTGAAATGGTTGCCACCTGTATATCAAGTCCTGAAGCCTTCATTTCAGCAAGCTGCGCTTTTTATATTTACCTGATGATTTTTGAGAACCAGTGTAGTGGATATGTGTTGGGAGACTTGGGTTCTTGTACCCTTCTTGTTTTGGCCATAAAGTTTATCACCTCCTAGCCTAATCTCCATTGCAAAGTTACCGTGGGGATAACATTAGCTAACATTTACTGTCACGAGCCCCTTAGAACAAAAGGAAAATAATTTGATGGACAAACTAAGGTTTCAAAAACTAAACTTGGTGTCCTAATCCTACACATTTTGTTACAATTGCATGATCTTCCAAAGAAAAATCCCATGGTGTAAAATAATAGGTTGGTATCCAGTGCTGCGTGAGTGGATGTCTGCTTGCACAACCCCACTGCAGCCCCACATCTGCTCTGGAGGGTCCCCCAACCCTTCAGAAAAGAGTTTAGGGTACATTGGAGACTGCAAAGGAAGGGACTGTTGGTCTCGCCTGAAGGGAATTTCTCCTTAGAAGGAAGTTGGTGTTTCCCCACTCCCTCAGGCTTCAGTTCACTTCATATCAAAGCCAGGAAAGCATCTCTCATTGGCATCAGACAGGCAACATATAGAACAAAAGAAACCAGGCCACAGCAGCTGCTTCCTTACCTTTAACAGAAAGAGTAACTCATGAAGAATCCTTCTTTGTACTACCTGAACAATCCTACTGCAAATCAGAGCAGCCCAGAGCCATGTAAGGCAGCTTCCTATGTTCCTGTCTGCTCTGGACAAAGGCAGGGAACTAACTGAAGCTTGAGGAAGAGGAGAGCAACCTACTTCCACAAGTCTTCTGTGTTTTTGGCCTTCAAACACTAGGTGTTTGTTCTGTGAACCGCCCTGAGACCCCTGGGTATAGGGCGGAATAATAATAATAATAATAATAATAATAATAATAATAATAATAGGAGCTATTTCCTACTTGATAGCATAGTCATCCAAGGAAGGGAGGGAGGGGAAGTCTCCTTTTGTCATGGAAATATGTTTTCCTTGTGGATGGACATAATTAGGTATTGCCCATTGCCTGCGCATGTTTTATATGACAGAAGGAAGATATCTGGGAGACGCAAGTATTTTTTCAAACATGGTGAATCTTCAACTAAGTGTGTGTCATTGCTCCTTTTCCTGATATGTCCATGTAAAAACAAACATTTCCTTTTTCTCTCTGCACTCATGCTGAAAGGAAAAACAATGGGTTATATCAGATTGTGGCTTTGCCTTAGTGGAAAGGCTTTCATTCATGCAAGTCTTAGTCATAGAATCATAGAATTGTAGAGTTGGAAGGGACCACGAGGGTCAACTAGTGCAACCCTCTGCAGTGTAGGAATCTTGCCCAATGTGGGGCTTGAACCCAGGGCTGTGAGATTAAGAGTCTTGTGCTCTACCCACTGAGCTAAGTCATTTGCCAATCCATCCATACCCACTTAAGACCCATCTTCTCCTAAAAACTGCTCCCGAGTTAAAATGGAAAATAATGGATATTCAGAAATAGAAAGGAGGGCTCCCTTAGGACAGAGACTTCTTTCCTCACAACTAGCTCCAACTAGGAGGGAAGGAGGGCATCTTCATGAGATGTCATGCCAGAAGTGTTATGCATTTATCCTGTACAGCTTACTCTGCTGAATGCATCTTCCACTATAATATATATGACCATATTTTCTAGTTTATGCAATACTTGTGTATTTCTTAAATCATACATTTTCCAAGATACAAGACTAATAGCAACGTTTATTTTTATGACAAACATAATTGGGTAAGCCATTCCTGATATTGACTGTTTACCTGTCTTGAAGCTGTTGCATAGATTTCCAGCGAGAGAGTCCCTTTGAGTTATACTAGGCTGTATACCTGAGGCTCCATCCATTATAGTCATTCAGGTCTTACTTTTGTAGAAATGTTATACCCCATAGCTGCCCTTGGCTCCCTTCAGAGAAGAAAAGTGGGTTATAAATTTGGCATAATAAATAAATGGTTGCAAGCAAACATTTGCAGGTAGAATTATGCATGTAACCTTTCATTTCTGAAATTCCATTCCAGGTTCTTGCTAGAATTGCCAATGCTACAAGACCTACAATTCATTTGTGTGAAATTGTGAACGAAGCTCAGCTGGAAAGGCTACTGTTGCTTCTGGTTGGGACAGACTTTAACAGAGGTGATATCTCTTGGGGAGGAGCATGGGCTCAGTATTCTCTGACGTGTATGCTGCAAGACATCCTAGCAGGTTTGTTGAAACTCCAGATACTTATCAAGCAGAATGATAGTAGTGCATACAGTGGGGAGGATGGAAGATGTAATAGCCAACATACTAACATGGGGTGGATATGAGCCACAACTTTATTGACTAGTTGACTTCCAGCAGTTTGGCAGGACCCTCATGTGGTAGCATCCAGCTGCCTCAGTAAATGGCAACTAGCCTGTCTGGTGTAGAAAACAGTGGGAGGGGAGCAGATAGTGACAGACAATGCTGAGGCCCAAAGATGGTTTGGAGAAGGGCGGTCTGTGTCTCCAGCTGTGAGATATTCTAGGCCTTCCACCCTCCACATCAGCATTTAGAAATAAGATTTCTGCTTGACCACGTGGTCTGATCTTGTTGGGGCTGTCTTGTGTAGACAGAATTATTGAGGTATGTATGTTTTCTTGCAAGTTTTCTGGATAGGTTAGATTGGGCATAAAAGCAAATGCAACTTGTATAGTCAGTTTTGAGTGCTATTGTGCTCTCTGATCTATGTTGAAATGATAACCTTCTTAGTTCAGAACATGGAATTGAGTAATGCTAGTATTCAAGCAATATGCACCAGTTTGTTTTTCTTTGACCACTTCAGTAAATTAATTGTGTTCTGGCATATTCAGGAGAATTGTTGGCTCCTATAGCTGCTGAAGCCATGGAGGAAGCTGCAATGGGAGAAGAGGCAGGCGCTTCAGCTGCAGACTCGGATGATGCTCTTCAGCAGTCTGCAGTTCAGTTAGTAGAAACTATTGATGAGCCTTTGACACATGACATCACAGGTAAATATATACTTTGCAGAGGGGTAATGAGCCTTTTCCAAGCTGTTGCTACAGTTTTGCCATCTAACCAATAGACTTACCACCATTTCAGAAGCAGTTTAAAAAATCAGAATTTTAAAAAGGGTAACAAATAACTAAACTGGTTCTGTCAATAATAGTGCAGTGGTACCTCGCAAGACGAATGCCTCGCAAGACGAAAAACGCGCAAGACGAAAGAGTTTTCCGTTTTTTGAGTCGTTCCGCAAGACGAAACGTCTTGCGAGTTCTTGCGAGTTTGTTTCCTTTTTCTTAAAGCCGCTAAGCCGTTAATAGCCGCTAAGCCGCTAATAGCCGCTAAGCCGCTAATAGCCGTGCTTCGCAAGACGAAAAAACCGCAAGACGAAGGAGACTCGCGGAACGGATTAATTTCGTCTTGCGAGGCACCACTGTGTTTGTGTGTGTGTTTTTAGTTAAAACAGTGTTTGCAGTGATTCAAATAAAGATGAAAAGCATTGGCTTAGATCTTATAAATAAACTTAAGGAGGTTCCTGGAAGTAAAGTTTTCTGACTCACATGCATCCCCAGAAAGCCTCTCCAGAGTGTCATGTGACTCTTCTAGACTTTATGAGAATAGGTGCAGAGGGTGGTAGACTCGCCCAAAATCAGCCAGGGCAATTCTCTCTTTCCCCCATCAGCCTCCTGTGTCTCTTCTCATATTGTTCAATAAGACATGCCAATGTCCCAAGCGGGACATCATTACCTGTAACTTAAATTAACAAAGTTATTCATTGTGAGACAGATGTTTTACAGATGCCTAACACTCTGTGTATTGGAATATTGCTATGTTTTAAATAGCAGGTCCAAAAAATGCCCTTTTACTAGTCTGGTTCCAGTGTTAGAAACTGAGATATGAAAGCTAGGAGCTAAATGGCACCTTAAACCTAGGTTATGGGCGCAGCAACAGAATGTCTAGGCGTGCTTTTTTTATAACAAGAATAACAAAGCTAAAAATGAATGAACTGCAGCTAAAATATTATGTTCATTTTTCACATGGTCTAGTCCTTCCCCTGCCCACTCCCCTAATATTCTTAACTACACTACACTACACTACACACACACACACACACACACACACACACACAGGGTCTCTTCTCCAGTCTTCAGAAAGTAGCTGGAAGTGGGGAGGCAGAAAAAGGTCTTCCTTTCCTTCCACTCTGCTGTTTTAAACTGAAATCTTACTGCACCCACCTTACTGCACTGAAAACAGTACTGCACCCAGAGCTCAGAAACTGCTCGCACTAATGAAATTCCCTGTCGCAAAATGCACCTAGAACAATGGGAGTTTCAAACACTGTTTGGTTCTTTAATATAGTCTTAAATATTTGATAACTTGATCCTGCCCATGGCTGCTGCAGTGGTACACCAGATCTCTATAGAGTAAATAACAAGTTCAGAGTTTATGCCCCTTGATGAAACAAAGGTTGCGGGGGGCGGGGTTGGTGCACTAGCTATAGTGACAGAGGATGGGTAGAAAACCAGAGCCTGTTAAACCTTCTAGAAATCATTCATGTGAGTTCTGGGCTAGGTAGACTGGTTGACCCTTAAGTTACACAGCCTTTTGCCAGTTTTGTCTGTTATGAACCTTTACAGAGCATGGTGGTATTAAGCTCTTTGAATCACCTAAAGGTACTCCACCTCTGTCATCTTTGGAAAAAGATAAAGACATTGATCTTGAGTTACTACAAGACCTGATGGAAGTCGATATTGATCCTTTAGATATTGACTTAGAGAAAGATCCCCTTGCAGCGAAAGTCTTCAAGGTATGGCATGCATGAGTTTTCAAAAAAGCTTATATCTTTAACACAGTGCAACTTTTCCCAAAGTTATCTCCTTAGTCTTTTATGTGTGATACAGAATGAACTGCCAGAGAAAGAGAAAGTTTCAAGATGCTGGTGAATTTTTATTAAATGCCCATGGTGTTTCTGCCAAAAGGCTGTCTTTCGGAGTTTCATCTACTTTCAGAGATACCTGGAAAATACCTCCTTCAATGCTCAAATGCATTGGGCTTTTAAATAAAAATTCATCAGCATTTGGAAACATAGCCTCTCATCATGATGTATTTGGGTGCTTTCTTCTTCTTCTCTTTCTGTACTGTGGCTTAATTTGAAAACACTTTAGAGGATACTACTGTCATTTGCTTCTCTGCAGTGCCTAGCAAAACATGTTGCTATTCCAATTTATTATAACTTCTAAAGTACCATTTATAATCCTACTTCAAAATGTAGCAGTAGAAAAAAGTAGGTTTTTTAAATAGAAATAATCTGAATAATAAATTTGTATCTCATTTTATTTTATAAAGCCTATAAGCAGCACGTGGTATGATTACTGGGGTGCTGACTACGGTACATATAATTACAACCCTTACATTGGAGGTGTTGGAATCTCTGTGGCAAAACCACCAGTTACAACAGAGAAGAATGGGTCACAAACTGTGAGCGTATCAGTCTCTCAAGGTAAGCAATAGGCATAATCTTACCTTGTGTACTTTTTGGCTTGTTGGAGGAGCTGTTGTTGCTTTTGCTAATGTGACAGTCACAATATGATTATTTAGATATTTGAATTATGCAATGTTCTATGCCAGACTGTTGAGATATAATTAAAGGTATACAAATGCATGTTTCCAAAGAGCTATATTTGGCGTACCTGTGACACAGTGAAAACTGGAAGGTTCCCCAGTTCCCAGAAGCCCTGTGGATTATTGAGGAAAGGGGGTGGTTCGGGAAAGTCCAGTGTCCTGCTGGACAAATGGAGCTAGACATGTGGCTCTCTGTATTGTGGCTACAGTGTAAAAACCCAGTTGTGTTCAGTAAAAAGGCCCATTCAGTTGGTATTTGTTCCAAAAATTATTGAACTAAATCTTGCTCCTGAAAATAACAGTTGTAGGTTGAGGACAGACACCTAACTTTGTTGACCTAAGTCTCTGGATTTACTTAAAACCTGCTTTTACTTATCTGCATTATGTGTCCTACTTTTTTCATACACCATAGTTCATACACCAAACCCCATATCTAGCAACAGAAACAGTCAGTACCATAGGCCTAAGCATTTTATGATGATCTGTTAACATTTGATAAAATGTTTACTGTTTAAATGTGTAATAGGTCACAAATTTGTAATTTAAATGCTGACATTATGCTGCTTTCCAAAGCTTTAGATGCGCGCTTGGAGGTTGGACTTGAACAACAAGCAGAACTGATGCTGAAAATGATGTCTACTCTGGAAGCTGATTCCATTCTGCAGGCATTAACCAACACATCTCCTACATGTAAATTTGCACAGTTAAAAATAAACATCTCTGAACGTTGCGGTAATCTTTTCTCGTTAACCAACATCCTAAAAGCTCAGTTATCTGGTAGCTAGCTAGAATGCAAAGCACTTTAACTACCCTTACTAGCTGAGGACGCATGCACAACATATCTTTAGGCACCAGGGGAGAAAACTCCTCTATAACCAGGCCTGTGCCCTTTAACTATCTGTGATTTTTCAGAAGTGAGTGGGATTAATTATCTGATTAATTTGTAGAGGTTTTTTAGTCATATGGAAATAAGCAGTTGCATACACACCCTCACACCTTAAAGAGGGCAAAGACCAAAATAGCTATTTGCATGAACTGTACTTGTGAAAGCTGCTTCTGCTTGATTTTTTTATTATTCTGCCTTCCATTGCAGCCAATGTGCCACATGCCAGGCCATTTCTGAGAATCATCTGACCCTTAGTAGTTGGTCAGGGGGCTGTGGTAGTGAGGCCAGGGTGGGAAAGCCCTATTGTGCAAGTAGCCTTCTGTTTCCACAGCTGTTGTGTAACCCAAAGTATCTTCATGTGCTGTCCTTTTAAAGATCTTATTACTGTATTCAGTTTGTATTCTGGGGAATTGTTCTGCATATTGTGAAAGAGTAAATTAATGTATTTGGTGACAAAGATAAAGATGCAGTTTCTCTTTTTCATTTAAAAATAACTTAGCTTCGTGCGTGTGTTTTCTTTCAGTAACTCAGTCTCCGAGTGGAACAGATGATTCATTGTTACAGGGGCTGCATGCATCAAATCAGAACAACCAGTTTATTATCCAGCTGTCCTCCATACCAATGTTAAGTGCATGCTTCAACAAACTGTTCTCTATGCTACAAGTCCATCATGTTCAGGTATGTAATTGTTTGTAGAGAGTTTTTCTTTGTTGGCTTCTGAGAATGATATACATGCATTAACGGGTGCAATACCTTTAGTAAGTTAATTCTTCTCTGCTGGTGTTAGGGTGGTATGTCTGGTCACATGTTGGTTTAACTTACTCACACAAAAATTGCCTCAGGTGTATTTCCAGATCCTTATAGCTAGGTGGTCTTGCTCTTTGGTACACCTTTTTATAGCTGTACTGTTCCATCTTAGAGCAAGCAATATAGTGCAGAGCTGGCAGGTTTCCTGTTGGGCGAAGAATTGATCCAGAGCTTAGTTTCCACTGTTGTGCTGTTATATTACAGGCATGTAAAAATAATTTTTGAACAATAACTGTTGCACTTTGAGGTCACAATATTAGAAAAACCTTAGAGAAACTAAGCTTTATCATTTTGGACAGTGTGCTTATGCCTGCAGTGGCAAACTATAAAAGCAATTTGTGTTTCTAAAATACGTGTGCTGTGTCTGCAGATGCTGAGGCAATTTCGGATAGACTCTTTAGCTTAATAGTGCAATGCAGCTTGTTCAACTGGTGTTTGTATAGGTTTGCTTACAACATCGGAAGAGTGAAACTTGCTAATGCTGGATTTTTTTATTATTTAAAAAACAATACTAAGTTTCCAGAAACTGAACTGGTTGTTATAGTTACTGTTACATCAATGAGATGGCTCTTCTTTCTTTGCCTTTTGCCAACCATATGCTTGTTGGCTTACTTAAGATCAAAATGACACAGAATGCAGTAAATACATCCTACAATAGTAGGAGTGTGTTACAAGAGAACACAGGAGACAAATTAATGTTGGACTTCTTGAGTTACCCATTTATTGCACTTCCCTGACTTCCGAGTTCCATAACCTTTTCCTAAATATGTTTGGAAAATGACAACTGATTATCTATTATCCTCTAGCTCGAATCCCTTCTACAGTTATGGCTCACATTAAGCCTGAATTCAGGGTCCACTGGGACTAAAGACAACTGCACTGATGTTTTCTTGTATAATGCCAACCGGACACCTGTCATTCCCTTAAATCAAGGTAAGCAGCATCAGTGTGTGTGTGTGTGTTTCTTCATAGTGTAAGACAGCATTTTTACACTATTGGTGTAGTGCTGTACTTGTGAAGGTCTGCAGCAGCTTCCCACCACTTGGGGCCCTCTTGTCTTCTAGGCAAGGTGCCAAAAAAATCATGGCAACATAATCTTCGCCTTAATTTATTCTGCAAAGAAATGGCAAAGTTGAGGCTAGGCAGCTCTCTGCTGTGGATGAGTTCTGCAGTTAATTTTTGTTCTTGGGTGCTGGTGAACCTGTGAAATTTCTTATCTGGCCTTGCTCACATCAGTTTAATCTCCTACCCATGTGCTTATTACTCAGATTGGTTGTTCAGTGCATTCTCCAGCTTGAGAGATCCAGATATTTGCCAGCTTTTGCCTTTCTAAAAAGTGATATTTTCATTCTCCTCTCCCCCCCCATAACTGAAGTTTCCAGTAATTAAAAAAAACCCTTCCACTATTCTTTTGTGATATGTTGTGTTTTGAACTGTGTATTTGTTACAGCATCAGTAACTAGCTTCCTGACTGTCCTGGCATGGTATCCTAATACCTTACTGAGAACATGGTGCCTTGTACTCCATAGTCTAACCCTCATGACGAACATGCAATTCAACTGTAAGTTCCTCTGGAATGTTGCACTTCTAAAGCCTATGTTAAAAATATAATTTTGATTTATTTTTTAAAAATACTAAATCTTTAAATTGGTTTGATTTAGTTTGAATGTAAGTGATAGACATGCCAGCACATCTGTTCTAAGTCAATAAAAACTTAACAAGGAGGCTCTTATCTAGAATTATCAGTCCATTATGTAGCAGTATAAGTAATAGCAAATTTAAAATAAAAGCCTTCATGGGGTATCATGGGGTGTTTGAGTTACATATTTAAATACTTAAGGAACCATGTTTTATATTGTGAAAAACTTGGTGGTTTTTTTCCTTGTGCAAAGAAGATACAGGGATCGTAACATACTTGCTGTTTAAGTGGATGGAGAGGTGCATTTGCGCAGAGATCTTCACTGAGTTACCCATTTAACTCATTTTCTCTGGGTAGCAGATATCAGCCTCGGAAGCTCATTGCAAGCCTGAAAATGGCCACTTAAGTTCCGTAACGGAATTTCTAGTTTCCTACTTAATTGCATTTGTTGTTCCTCCTGGGACCAGCTTGGCTATAAGTAGCAACAGAGCTGCAGCTTCATCTCCTTTGCTGATGGACCTTTCTTTGGCTCTGAAAGTTGTAGAGGTTGTCTTGCAGGCAGGATCTGTGCCCAAGAGTGAACAGGGAAGTGATATGGGTCCAGTAGCTTCTTGACAAGAGTCTTTGACTGCATGTGTGAGAGCCACTGCCTTCACCAGAACAGCCAAAAGTACACAGCCTTAATATTCTTCTAAATGTAGAAGAATGCAATTCATAGTATCACCCCTTGGCATTTAGAAACTGCCAGATAGCACCTTGGGCTCAAAAATAGGGAAGTACAAATTAATTTAGGTTAATTGGAAATTTATTAACTGGGGGCCTCTGCTCCTGTTTGCTTTGGTTGCCAATCCACTCACCCCTTGCCAACACTGCCAACCTTTGTACCATGGCCAGCCCCCCCCCCCGCTCCCTTCAGCTCCCACCCCCTCACTGCTTCCTTTAACCCACCCTAATTCTTCCATTGCAGCTTACCAAACAAAACCGCCACCCCATTGCCAATCTCCATCCCCTCACAGTTTGCTCAAACCTCCCCCCCACAGCCCACCCCCAATCCGAAGATCCCCCTGTCACTGCTGCCACCAGTGATGAGGAGGGGAATGAAGATGTGGAAGTATTTCTGCCCTTCACTGCTCTTGCGCCACGGCCGGAAGAAAGTGTGCATTTTTAAATGCACTTTTCCTTCTGTAAGTAAGGGGCAGACAAAGGGGAGACTGGAAGGGCATGGGAAGGCGTGTCTTGGCCAGTTGCCTGCCCCCTTCCTCCATTGCCTACTCCCTTGCACCCTGTCTCCCAAACCAACCAGCAACAGAGGGAGAACAGAAAGGTTTGCAAAGCCACACTGTGCTGATTTACCCACCTGCCTGCCGCTGGTTACCTCCTTCTTGCTCCCACTTGGCTGCCTGAGGCATCTGCCTGTAGTTCTGTAGTCACCCTGCAGCTCGTATCGGCAGCCATGCAAACTGCAGCCCAGCAGCATTTTTCCTTACAAAAATAGAGTATGAAAGAGAAATGAAATGAAAATTTATTATTCAAAAGCTCAAAATAAAGGATGAAACAGGAAAGGTTGGAACACTCACAGGCTCAGCAACATGAGTTAGAACGACAACAAAATCTAAACAGTTTTTGGGTAAACATTTCCACAGAAACTTTGACTAAACCTTTGTCTGGTGCTATAAGACGATACAGAGCACGGCCTTTTCTGTACTGGATGAAACAGCGTAGCTATTTGGGAATTTTACTTTTTAAAAACTTTGTCTTACAGCTGGTCCCAGCAGTGCCATTACATCTCAGGAAAGTACTGCCCAACTGTTGGTGTCAGATTCCAACCTCATTCATGTTTTAGTGAAGTTTCTTTCGGGAACCAACCCTCATGGAACAAATCAACATAGTCCACAGGTATTATTTTTATTTGCTGTAAACAAATGTTGGTGGCATTCAGCTCACCTAAGGATGGTGAAAAGCTTGTGTGTGAAATAACACTGAATGATTGAAGACTGATTGCTTCCTGTCAGCATTCTCTACTTGTCTGTTTCTTAATCATAATGACTGTGTGCCAGCTTTGTCAATACTATGAAACTATTTACTGCCTTCCACCATGTACATGTGAATCTTAAGAAGGAGTTAGCATGTGCAGGGTTCCAGCTCTCAAGGACTGCCTATGAACATTTGGCAGGCTCCCCCCCCCCCTTCAGGCCTTTTCTCGAAGACACAGTGGGAAAGGATTTCTCATGTGCTCCACTATCTCATCACACGTTATTAGTCATGTGGAGCATAGAGTGCATGTCCCACTGAAAGTGGGATAGCATTGTCACCAGCCTCAGTTCTGATTGAGCTTGTAAGACTCTTTATCTAGCCATCTATAATGACAAGGGCTTGGGAACTGTTTCAGAAAATGCCATTCTTCAGAACATAATCAAAATACCTTTTTAAATCTTTCCCTCCCCCTAGGTTGGTCCAACAGCTACTCAAGCTATGCAAGAATTTCTTACTCGTTTACAAGTGCACCTTTCTTCAACATGCCCTCAGATGTTCAGTGAATTTTTATTAAAATTAATACATATTCTTTCAACGGAGAGGTAAACTTTTGATTATTATAAATACTTTTATTTAAGGTTCAAAGTTGGGTTAAAATTAAAGGTGTGAAGGTCTGGGGTGGATTGGATTCCCCACCCCCCACTCTGTTGTCCCAATTTTTCCAGGTCCCCCCCCAACACACATTTTTCCCAGGTTTTTTTCCAAGCCTTCGCATCGCTAGTTGAAATCTAAATTTATGAAAAGAAACAAGATAATTTTTTACTGTCAGATTTTCAGCATTTCACAGAATTGTAGAGGTGGAAGGGACTATGCTCTTTCTTTTTACTTATTATTACAATAATATCACACCTTGCCTCCAATGAGGTCAACCTTTTGAGGTAGGTTAGGTTGAAAGATGGTGACACGGCTTCAAGATTACCCAGAAAGCTTCATGGCTAGTTAGGATTTGGACCCTGGTCTCTCAGTACCTAATCCAACACTCTCAACCACTGTTCCTGACCCTAGAAGGAGAGAGCAGCATGAACTGCATGTGATCAGTTCCTCCTTCACATGCAGCTGCTGGGTGACCTTGGGCCAGTCACACTTCTTTGAAGTCTCTCAGCCCCACTCACCTCACAGAGTGTTTGTTGTGGGGGAGGAAGGGAAAGGAGATTGTTAGCCGCTTTGAGACTCCTTCGGGTAGTGATAAAGCGGGATATCAAATCCAAACTCTTCTCTTCTTCTTCTTCTGATCAGGAGTTGCACTTACTATTTTTATCTATGTAAAAATGTATACCCTACCTTCTAATCTCTAGAAAGATTCTGAAGTAATAAAAAAATACAACCATAGGAATTGGAAAAGCAAACAGGAAGAACGGGCAACCATTTGTTACATGCACAATTTCAATGTCCGTAAATTGTTGGTTTTCATGAGCGAAAATAATCCTGATTTGAATTTCCTTCCCTTCCAGGGGTGCTTTCCAGGCAGGCCAAGGGCCTCTGGATGCACAAGTGAAGCTTCTGGAATTTACCCTTGAGCAGAATTTTGAAGTTGTCTCAGTGAGCACCATTTCTGCTGTTATTGAATCCATCACATTTCTTGTGCACCATTACATTACGTGTGCTGACAAAGTTATGTCTCGCAGTGGGTCCGACAGTTCAGTGGGTGCTAGAGCATGTTTTGGAGGGCTTTTTGCTAATATCATCCGGCCAGGGGATGCCAAAGCAGTCTGTGGAGAGATGACGAGGGATCAGCTCATGTTCGATTTGCTCAAGCTGGTCAACATCCTAGTGCAGCTGCCACTTTCAAGCAACAGAGAATATAGCGCTCGGGCTCAAATGGCCAGCAGCACTACGGACAGCGTTTCCGATGAAGAAAAGGTTTCAGGTGGAAAAGATAGCAATGGAAACAGTGGCAGTACTCAAGGCTCAACAGCATATGTGGCTGACCTAGTCTTAGCTAACCAGCAGATTATGAGCCAGATTCTTTCTGCTCTGGGCCAGTGTAACAGCAGTGCTATGGCAATGATAATTGGTAGGTATTTTAATAGTGAATGTACTTATTTTTTATATCTGGCTTGTTTGCTAAAAAGCTTAAAGCTACACTCAGTTCTTAGACAGTTTCCCATGCTAGCATATTATAGGACCAGATCCTGCTTATATTTGTAGAGCCTAGTGGCTCTGGGCTTTTAATTTAAAGGCTTTAATTTGATTTGTTTGATTTAATTTGCAATATTTTAACACAGCACGGAGTGGCCTATATTAAAATTATTGTATCCTAAATCAGTATCTGGTACATGAGCACTCACGTGAGTACTTGGGCCCTTAAATCCCAGTGTTAAACTCGCCTCATCAATTTCTCAGTGCATCATCCTTCTGTCAGTAGCTTAATTTTTCTGAATTAAAATTAGTCTCCTAATTTGGGGGGGGTGTGTAAACCCCTAATATATTTCTAGATAAGGCCAAATAACCCCTTTCTTGCTTTCAAATACACCCAAAGTCTCAACAGAATTACATGGTTTGTTAATATTATGCTGTCAGAGGGTTATTTATATGATATGCACTTCTTGGGCAATAGATTTTACAGTATATATTCTATTTGCAATAGTTTAAAGGGCACCCAAGATTAAGTGGGGGCAAAGCTTATCTTCAATGTTTAGCAAGGGTTGTTTTAGTCCCTCAAGCTGATACGAATCTATTTAATTGCTCCTAGGTGCAAGTGGTTTACATCTTACAAAACACGAGAATTTTCATGGTGGATTAGATGCCATTTCGGTTGGAGATGGATTGTTTACCATACTAACAACACTCAGTAAAAAAGCCACTACGGTGCAGGTGATGCTTCAGCCAATTCTTACCTACATGGCCTGTGGGTATATGGGGAGACAAGTAAGTGTTTCAAATATTACTTTGTAATTGCGTTGAATGGGCCTGATCCGGTCCCTGCCTAAGGCATTTGGAAACTCTGTATATACAATTGTACAATATCATATGCAACTTAGAGTGTCATTGCACATGCTCTGAGTGTCAAAAGTTCCAGGTTCAATACCCAACACCTCTAGGTTGGGCTGGGAGAGAATCAGTCTATAATCTTGGAGAGCTGCTTCCAGTCATTGTAGACAATACTGAGTTAGATGGACCAATGGCCTGAGTGTCTTTTGCATTTCCTATGCAAGGTTGTTGACAACTGAATCCAGGCTCCTGAGTGTGCTGCTTGTGGAGCCCTTCCCTCCTGTGGCATACAGTGTGTGTTCTTGTGCAGCAGGCTGTGTCAAGACCAGCTGTGTTGCCAACTGATAATTCTCCTTCCATGTCCTGAAGATCACTAGATTGAGGCCAATTTAGATGTAGACAAATGTGTCTTCTTCATAACTTTTGTGTGGGCTCAGGATGCTGCTACCAGAACAGCTTTGAACATGCTGCAGAATGTAATTCCAACTGGCTACAAAGTGAGCAAATGCAATCCTTGGATGTGTGAGTAGTAGAGATAGGGAAGCGCTGATAATCCTTTAAGCAAGCTGGTGAAATGGGATAGTATATATTTTTTGGTTTTCCTCTACATGTTCGTTGACTTAATTATTTTACACTGTGCTGCATGAAGCCATTTCAATCTCTATGGAAGGACTTCCCTATCTAATCTTAATGCCCCAGAGGAAGCAGAAGACGACCCACAACTAATAGCAGTTTATTAGTAGTGTGGTGCTGCACTGTAAAAAGTGTTTTTGGATGACTCGCTGGCTCTACTGCTCATGTGCATGACTGAGCATTGAGAGTGCAAAGGAATTTTCTCTAAAACCTGAAACAGATTGATTGGTCTATGGCCATTTTTGGCTTTTTGCCTTCTGTGCAACATGTGGCAGGACTAGATCTACCTGAATATTCTAAAGCCGTTCTGCAAGCACCTTTTATCTGCTTGTGATGCACTGGAGTCCATATTATGTAATTTGATCTGTTGGGGATATGGGTTGATGGATAGCTATTCTTCTGCTTTTAATGGCCTGTTTACAGCGGGGGTTTTCTTACGTTAGCTCATGCCAGTTTTAGTAGTATTTTGTTCTGTTTTAACATTGTTTTTAAATTTCCTTATGATTTCTTTAAAAAAATAATATTTATTTGCTGCACATCTGACTGGGTTCCCCCAGACGTGGCATAGTCAATAAAAGTAAAACTATCTAAATATTTGGATGACTGATTAGCTTGGCTAATCTGGCAGCTGATAGTGATTTTTGGAATCTCTGTTAATCTTTGTGATTAAAAATGGAGAACTCCCTAAATCCTGGATCAACATGCAAGTATTAACTAGTTTTTGGATTTGCTTTTGGTTTTATTAAATAATTTTACTTCATTAGTAGATTTTTTACATGCTTTTTTAAGGTCAAGACAGGTATTATTAGATTTCTTTGTTTCACTGCTACTGCAGTGCTAGTCAAATAATTGGTCGTAATTTTCTCATCTCATTAGTATATTGATCAGGCATTACAATTGAATGTTCCATCACCTATTGCTTAATGTTTGGTTTGAAAAAAGTGGGCGGCATGCATTGTTCCCTTTTAGTATGAAGAAATAAACTCTAAAAGTCTGATCATGTGGAAGCAATTTCTGTCAAAAAAATCAAAATAGTATAATCATGTTTATTTAAAACTATATGATTCTTTGCATTTCCACCAGGGTTCTCTTGCCACTTGCCAGTTGTCAGAACCACTGCTGTGGTTCATCTTAAGAGTGCTGGATACCAGCGAGGCACTGAAAGCATTTCATGATATGGGTGAGTCTTTTCCCTGGGAAAATCTGTCTAGAAGATTACTAAGGTTGGTATAAAAACAGCCTTGTGTGAGAGAATCTTCACTGTCTCTCCCCTCCCTCTCTCAGTCTGTGGAACTCTGCAGAGTAACATATGCTGTTGAAGAGGTTCCCTGGCCATCAGGAGTTACTTTTGGGGGTGCGGTTCAAGAGACTGCTGTGGCACCTGTGTTGGTCCCAGTATGCATGCATGGTTCTATGCATGGCTGTTTGGAATCTGACTTACATCTGATTTTACACTTTACATATCAGTACAAATTACATACATGGAATCTGATTTTACATATCAATATTGGCCTACAACTATGTGTAAACCACTGAGCCTCTTGGGCTTGCTGATCAGAAGGTCGGCGGTTCGCATCCCTGTGACGGAGTGAGCTCCCGTTGCTCTTTCCCAGCTGCTGCCAACCTTGCAGTTCTAAAGCATGCCAGTGCAAGTAGATAAATAGGTACCGCTGCAGCGGGAAGGTAAACGGCATTTCCGTGCACTCTGACACTCATCACGGTCCTCCGTGCACCAGTAGTGGTTTAGTCATGCTGGCCACATGACCTGGAAAGCTGTCTGTGGACAAATGCCGGCTCCCTTGGCCTGAAAGCAAGATGAGCGCCGCAACCCCAGAGTCGCCTTTGACTGGACTTAACCGTCCAGAGGTCCTTTACTTTTACTTTACTTCACTTTGTGTGTGCACCACCATTTTTTAATTTCTAGGTTCTCAGTGAAACAGTAGTATGGGTAATTGCAATTGGAATTGTGTCTGAACTCCATCAATAACAACCAGTTAGAGGACCAAATTTGCAGTGTTGTGTCTTGCTTGTTTAAAAAGAGGGACTTGGGTTATTGTTGTTGTTGTTGTTGTTGTTTGCTTCATGTCATGCTGTAACCTTCATTAACTTTCTGTTTCATTATAGGAGGAGTTCAGCTTATTTGCAATAACATGGTGACAAGTACCAGAGCCATAGTAAACACAGCAAGAAGCATGGTTTCAACTATTATGAAATTTCTAGACTCAGGCCCTAGCAAGGCAACAGATAGTAGTTTGAAAGCAAGAGTGCTAGCTTCTGAACCTGATAATGCAGAAGGAATCCACAACTTTGCACCATTGGGTATGTTATGTGCCATTTTAAGACTGCCATGTTGAAGCCCCCTTAGTTTTTCAGTGACATTGCAGATGCTATAGTAATAATAACCTCCTCTATTTCTGATTCAGGTGTTCATGTTCTCCTGCAAATGTAGCCAAAATAGCACCATCCCCACACAAGGGGCAGGTATCAACAGATAACAGTACAAAAAAACTTCAGACTGAAAAAAACCTGGGTCATAGAAGAACCCAAACAATCCATTGGGATCATGGGATGTTAGTTAACTAAGAGGGGGGAAAGCTACAATCCAGGCATTAGGGAGAAAGCCCCTTTCCAGCGATTGGCTGGAAAAGGCAGATAAAGTCAGGGACATATAGATATAAAGGCATATAGAGAATCATCTCATTTTTTCAGGATAAGTCATTTCTTAGTTCACAGTGAAGCTATATATAAATGTCCCTGTGGGTGCAGAAGTGAGAGCTCTCCCGAGAAATCTGTAGAGAAATTTTCAGATTTTATTGTAGCTGGAATCAGGCACAGCAGGGTCCACCCATCCTAGAATAAGAAGAAAAATCCCAAAGCATATCATAGAATATGAGTTGGAAAGCACCCCAATGGTCATCTAGTCAACTCCATGCAATGCAGGAATCTCAATTAAAGCACCCCTGATAGATGGTCATTCAACATCTGCTTAAAAAGAGATGAATGAGCACATCCAGTGGAAAACCTGTTCAGGGAATGAGGTGGAGAGGAGAGGGATGGCAGGAAATGGGGCTGCTGGAGGCTTGCTCAGTGGCTATGGAATGCTGGCTGATGGTTGGGGAGAGAAAACCAAGGGGAAGATAACTGAAATGTTATGGGCTGAAGTCCTGAGCAGGATCACTCCACATTGCTGCATTTTGTTTTAAGTATTTTACTAGTAAATACGATATGCATATGGTTAATCGGGTGTAGAAGGTGGTATATTCTGAATCCCCAGCTGATTCAAATAGTAAAAAATTTATATATATAATAGTGACTGAAATTAAAATTACTTATAAAAATACTATGTATAAGACTGTTCATGAGAGTGCAGGCTTTCCATGTTTCTTGTATCATCTGCTTTTGGTTTGAAATAGTATAAGATTTTGGTCCGCCTTTTCCGGGGGGGGGGGGCGTATTTCTGCAGCTTGTGTAAGAGAAATTTCCAGTTCTTTATAACTCTGTCTTGTGAGTACCATCCCCGGACTAGATTTGGGTTACTTTGTCCCGTCCGTATATTTGAGGGCTTTGTTTGAAGGAAACTCAGAGCATTGTAGTTAGCCTCAAATAGTTTTAGATAACCTCAATACACAAGCTTGACACTTGTATGTTTCTGCCATCTCTCATTTTGAAATCATTCACAAATTCGTGCCATTCGTTTGTTAAAGGTTCAATCACATCAAGCAGTCCTACAGCCCAGCCTGCCGAAGTGTTGCTACAAGCGACTCCACCCCACAGAAGAGCTCGGTCTGCTGCCTGGTCTTACATCTTTTTGCCTGAGGAAGCTTGGTGCGACCTTACAATTCATCTTCCAGCTGCAGTGTTGTTAAAAGAAATACACATTCAGCCTCATCTTGCATCTCTTGCAAGTAAGGATATTTTGAGAACACAATTTATCTTGTAGGATAAAGGGGGTGTTTTTAATTAAATATTTAATTATCAATTATTTCAGTAAATAAGAATGCTGTCCACAAAGGCAATATTCACATGAGTCAAAACAGTTCACATCTTGGTTTAATAAATTTGTGTTGGCCGTATAACTACAGTTTGTGTTTTATGGAATCTTGAATCCAATATAGAATTCCTTGTTTTTGAAGCTATTTGTCTAGATTTGAGAAAAGGCTAGTTGGCAAATATATCTGATACAATCACTTTGCTCTCTCTGTCCAATACTGTAACATATTGCTTTTTATAATTTTTAATATCAGTCTGCATCTTAGTCTCCCTTTCCTTTCCCTCCACTAACCAATTATTCAGCATATCACACAGGCCTTAACTTTGTTGGTACAAAGCTTCATGCTAAGGGGGTACAATGTGCATAAGACCTCAATGAATGAATGCAGCAGTTGCAAAGAAAACGCCAAGTTGCATGTTGTACCAACTAGATGATCTTTTCTATACACTAGTTACCTTTGCAGTTTGGCTAAGACCTGTGCTGTAGTTTACTATAGAATGCTTGTGCCTTGTAGAAATGTTTTATTTAATGGGTGACGTGCTACCATTTGTTAAGCAGGATTGTTAAATGACATAAGAAAAGCCTTCCTGCATCAGACCAAAGGCCTGTCTCACCCAGCATCCTGCTTCCCACAGTGGGCAGCCAGATGCCCATGTAACGCCTACAAGCAGGACTTGTTGCTTGGCACGGGTATTCAGAGACATAGTTTCTCTGAACCTGGAGGTAGCATATAGCAAACTAGACACTTAACCCTTGATGCACAAATCTATGGACTGAGGATAAGGCTATTTTCCATTAAAAGCCATATAAATGGCAGTGAATTCCATAGATGTGCCATGAGAAGAAGTACTTCCTTCCATATGTTCTGACTATCCCACCAATCAGCTTTACTAGATAACATTGGATCATAGTCCTTTTGGTCTTCTTAGTCTTGGTGGTACCGTAATTTTCGCTCCATAACACGCAGTTTTTTGCTCCTAGAAAGTAAGGGAAAATGCCTGTGCGTGTTACGGAGCGAATGCACTCGACCGGAGCCATGGCTGCCGTCAGTCAAGCAAAGCGGAGCCGCTTGCAGGGCTTTGAACAGCTCTAGCTTTGCTTGCTTTACAGCCAGGAGGAGGGGGAGGAGCTGAGGAGGAGGGAGGGAAGGAGAGCCATGCCAGCAAAGCGGGCAGCAGCCGCTTACACGCGAGGAGGGACAGACGGGAGCCATAGCAAGCCGGGAGAAGGCAGGCAGTTCAAAGCCAGCAGGCGCTTTTAAAGTAGCCGGCAACAGCTGCTGCAGCCTCAGCTAGCAAAGGTCCCAGCGCTCTCTAAATGGAGCAATGAGGCTGCAGAGGGACAGGAGGGCTTGGATCAGGAAGGATAAAGTTTAAGCAACCAGCAGCAAAAAAAACCAAAACCAACCTGGAGCTCTGAGCCAGGAGCGCAGTGAAAACCAGGAAGTAAAAGAAAAGGCTATCCCCCCCCCCCCCCGCTTCTCAGCTGTTTTCAGGCAGGATAGATTTGAGCATTGTCTGGGTCCTAGTGCCCCTACTGCTTTTTGTGCTCCATTCTATTGCTGCTGGTGGCTGCTTATCACTCAAACTGAACCTGATACCAGTAGCCACCTGTACAAACAAAGTAGAAGGCTGCAAGGAGGAGAGCTTTTACACAGCTAATGGCAAATCCCCTGCAATCCAAGTCCTCCTCACTTGCTCAAATCTATTCTGCCTCAAAACAAGGAGCAGAAGAAAAAGGCTGCAAACTGTTAAATGGAAAAAACCCCAGGCACAGGGCAAATGCCTTAAGTATACCTTTAAAGCAACAGTGCTCTTTCCCTCCCTGCTCAGCTCGCAGAAAAGCTGCTTCTCCACCCACCCCACGCGTGCTCCTTATCCCTTGAGTGCTTTTCCTTCCATCCCCACTTAAAACGTGGTTACAAAGCACGGATCCACATGGATCCTCAGGATTTTTGCACTGGGTCACCCCAAACTCACCATCAGATCACATGTCTGTGGCCACAGCATGAACCACAAAAATCATACATCTACTGTTTCATTTAGAATATTTTTTTCTTGTTTTCCTCCTCTAAAAATTACGTGCGTGTTATGGTCAGGTGCGTGTTATCGAGCGAAAAATACGGTAGCTTTCCTGATCTGCAGTATACATTCTAGCTGAGCATCTGTTGACTGTAGTTTTGAATAATCCTCATGCTTTCTGGAGAGATTTGGCTTATTTATTTATTTATTTGACTTCTTGGTTTTTCCTTTCATCATTTTCACTAGCCCACTTCTTTTTCATACTTCTTTTCTTTTGTCGTTGGACTCCCTTGACAATTGCTCACTTAACCATTTGTTGAATTTGATAGCACTGTCGTCCCTGTTTCCAATCAGTTCAACACTAATGTTCACTTATGTTTGTGGAGATGATCTTAAAATCAGTATTCTTGCTCCACCTAGTGGTAACAGGCAAAAATTACAGCCTAGTACCATTGGGTGGAGCAAGAATGCCCATTTTATTTTTATTTTTTTAATAAAGAATGCCCATTTTAAAACAATCTCCTACATGCATTAAGAAATCTCTTTTACAGGTAAGAATCAAATGGTCTCTTTTGCACCAGGTCCTGGATGCCACTTCTTATTAAGTCCAGGGTTGCCTCTCTTCTGGTTATTTGACCAACTATTTAGGTAGTGCTAGTGTGTGCAGCATACATTGTTTTACGTGTTGAATAATTTTACTTTACATTTAAAAGTAATGAACTTGATGCCTTCAAATTTATAACACAAATCTAAGTAACTGTATGGTTTGCCTGCCTGTCTCTACAGCATGTCCTTCGTCAGTATCTGTTGAAATTAGTGCAGATGGGGTGAACATGTTACCTTTGTCTACGCCTGTTATCACAAGTGGTCTTACGTACATAAAAATACAGCTTGTAAAAGCTGAAGTTGCCTCCGCCGTTTGTCTTCGCCTTCACCGCCCACGAGATGCTAGTACGTTGGGACTATCTCAGATTAAATTACTTGGGCTCACTGCCTTTGGTAACACTTCATCTGCAACTGTCAACAATCCATTCCTTCCTTCTGAAGACCAGGTATCCAAAACAAGGTATGTATAATAACAACAACTTGTTTGAACCCTGCCCATCTTCCAGCATATATAAAAACATAATCAAACATTAAACCTTTAAAAAGCTTCCCTATACAGGGCTGCCTTCAGATGTTTCCTAAATGTTATATAATTACTCATCTCTTTAACATCTGATGGGAGGGCATTCCACAGGGTAGGTGCCACTACCGAGAAGGCCCTCTGTATGGTCAGTATCCTTGCGTTTCCTCCGTTATGCGCCAAGTTATGAGATGTCAGCAATGTTGTAGGCCAGAAACACATAGAAGCTACTTTCCGCTGCTTTGCAACTCCATAGATATCACTTGTGTTTTTCTTCGTTGCATTAAAACACCAACCTCTGCAAAATAATTTATGTAATATCTGTGCATATATATGTTTAAAATCAACTTCCTATTCAAAAAAGCAAAGCCTCTGCCTAGCACAGTCCTAAGAGGGAAACTGCATATGCATGGGAAATGCAGCAGGAAGCCCCAAGACAGTGGTAGGGAACACAAGGCCTCAACTTTTGTTCTGTGATGCGGTTTGTCCCCAACCACACCCACCTGTCCATTACCTGACATTGTGTGACCATTGGGCCAAACCCAAAAGGAAGGATTGGGAGTACACTCTAGGGAGCACACTCTAAAATGCTTGAATTAAGTATTAATAGTATTGAATTAAGAGAGCCAGTGTGGTGTAGTGGTTAAGAGCGGTAGATTCGTAATCTGGGGAACCTGGTTCGCGTCTCCGCTCCTCCACATGCAGCTGCTGGGTGACCTTGGGCCAGTCACACTTCTCGGAAGTCTTTCAGCCCCACTCACCTCACAGAGTGTTTGTTGTGGGGGAGGAGGGGAAAGGAGAATGTTAGCCGCTTTGAGACTCCTTCAGGTAGTGATAAAGCGGGATATCAAATCCAAACTCCTCCTCCTCCTCCTTCAGTAGGTTTTTAAAAACAAACAACAAAAGCAAAAATTGAACCCGGGGAGACTTAATCCCAAAGTGAAATAAAAAGGATCAGACTATAAAGTTGCCACAATCCTATCAGGGTACATTTACCGTATTTTTCGCTCTATTGGACGCACCGGACCACAGGACGCACCTAGTTTTTAGAGCAACGGACAGGCTGCATGCAGCCTGTCCACTTCTCCCAGAGCTTCTCGGGGCTGCGGGGGAAGCCCGGGTTCCCCCACCAGCCCCAAAGAGCAAAGAAGCCAAGACAGCGCACGGGATCCATGGCCGTGCAACCTCTCCAGCCAGGAGCTAAACCTCTCCAGTGCAGCTAAAGAAGACAAGGCAGCAAGCGCGATCCATCCCGCTCACTGCCTTGGCTTCTTCTTTAGCCTTGCACAGCATCTTTAGTCTTGCGCAACGGGATGGATTGCGCCTGCTGTCCACCGGGGCTGGACTAGATGACTCCTGGGGTTCCCTTCCAACCCTGCAATTCTATGACCTCGGAAGGTGTTTGGGGTCTCCACCACTGGAGGCTTTTAAGCAGCGGTTGGGGGACCATCTGCCTGGCGTTCTTTAGCTATGATTCCTACATTGTGAGGGGGCTGGGCTAGATGACCCTTGGGTGGCCCTCCCAACTCTATACAGTCCTACAGTTCTGCGGCAGGAGATCCACAGCCACTTCACACAATGCCCACTCCCAATTTTCATCTGAGAGACATGTGTCTCTCAGTACCCCCCCACCTGCCACACTTCCCCCACCCCACTTAAGCTGAGGGAATTCCTGCCCAGAGAAACTCCCAGCAATCAAGGAGGAGGAATCCGCTGAAGCCTAGAGCAGCGGAGGATCCATGGTCCCCTTCCTTCTCTTCTCCGTAGTTGCTTTGAAGCAGGAAAGTGGGAGAGGAGCTGCTTACACGAGTGTAAGCTGCTCCCCTCCCACATTGCCGCTTCAAAGCAATCACGGAGGAGGGAATCCGCTGAAGCCTCCAGCAGCGGAGGATCCATGGTCCCCTTCCTTCCCTCCTCCGTGGTTGCTTTGAAGGAGGAAAGTGGGAGAGGAGCTGCTTACACGAGTGTAAGCTGCTCCCCTCCCACTTTGCTGCTTCAAAGGGAGCCCGGGAGGAGGGAATCTGCTGCAGCCTCGAGCAGCGAAGAGGATCCATGGGTCCCCTCTTTCCCTCCTCCGTGGTTCCTTTGAAGGAGGAAAGTGGGAGAGGAGCTGCTTACACGAGTGTAAGCTGCTCCCCTCCCACATTGCCGCTTCAAAGGGAGCCCGGGAGGAGGGAATCTGCTGCAGCCTCGAGCAGCGAAGAGGATCCATGGGTCCCCTCTTTCCCTCCTCCGTGGTTCCTTTGAAGGAGGAAAGTGGGAGAGGAGCTGCTTACACGAGTGTAAGCTGCTCCCCTCCCACATTGCCGCTTCAAAGGGAGCCCGGGAGGAGGGAATCTGCTGCAGCCTCGAGCAGCGAAGAGGATCCATGGGTCACCTCTTTCCCTCCTCCGTGGTTCCTTTGAAGGAGGAAAGTGGGAGAGGAGCTGCTTACACGAGTGTAAGCTGCTCCCCTCCCACATTGCCGCTTCAAAGGGAGCCCGGGAGGAGGGAATCTGCTGCAGCCTCGAGCAGCGAAGAGGATCCATGGGTCCCCTCTTTCCCTCCTCCGTGGTTCCTTTGAAGGAGGAAAGTGGGAGAGGAGCTGCTTACACGAGTGTAAGCTGCTCCCCTCCCACATTGCCGCTTCAAAGGGAGCCCGGGAGGAGGGAATCTGCTGCAGCTTCCCCCACCTCCCGCAGAAGCCGTGCACTCTTTAAAGGGGCTGCGCGGCTTCTCCTGGCTTTTCTGGGAGGTGGGGGGATTCCCCCACCTCGTAGAAAAGCCCGCAGGAGCCGCGCAGCCTTTAAAGAGGGTGCCGCTCTTGGGGGCTTTTCCCCCAGGAGGGAGAAGGGACTGCTGCAGCCAGTCACTCCCTTCTCCCTCCTAGAGAAAAGCCCGCAAGAGCGCACGAAGCTTGTGTCCGGCTCTTGAGGGCTTTTCCCGCCTGCCTCCCCCCCCCTGCATTCGCTCCATAGGACGCACACACATTTTCCCTTGCTTTTTAGGAGGGAAAAAGTGCGTCCTATGGTGCGAAAAATACGGTATGTGGATGTCAACACCGTCCCAAGAAGCTTTACTAATTGAATAAACTTGCTCAGGGTATACAACCTCAGTAATGGAAATCCTGTTCATGCTTTTAACCTGCAGGGGTGGAATGAATTGCTTTGGCTTCTTTGTCACCCTTTCCCCTGCAACCTGACTGCAAGTCTAGTGACTTCTGGTGGTTGGGTAAAGGAAGAACAAATCAGCTGGATTTTACATTATAGGTGCATGCTCACACACACACACACACACACACACATACACATGAGTATATGAGAGAAGAGAGGAAGGAAATGAAAGTTTATATATGCACAAAAGAAAGAAAAAGCCCCTCCCCCTTTTGGGCATCTTTGGGGGGGCAGAGGGAGGTAGGACACAGGCGTGTAGACAAATCCCAGCTGTGCTGTGGCATTGGGAAAGAAGGGGAAAAGAAACTGCCATGGGGTTGGGGCAAAGAGCAGATCCCACAGGACTTTTTCAGCTGAACTTGGACGTATCCCCTTCATTGCCTAAGTGAAGTGAGAACAGCTGCCACCCTTCCATCCTCAAGAAGGATGGAGAGACCCCCACCTTAAGTGCCCTGAGCCCGCCAGGTGGCTTCATTACCCCAGCACATCTGTTGAAGTGGCTCCATTACCATGCTGCCAGTGCAGCAGCAGGACCTCTTTGCCCACCCAGTGCATTACATTGGGGTACTGGAGCCGGGAGGGTGGCCAATGGGCCCATTGGCCCCTCAGAGCATCTGGGCCACAGGCCACTGCCTCTCCTGGGGCCCTTCTGGTGCCAGGCCTGAGAGCATGGAACAGTTCATCAAGAGGTTCAGTACTATCTGTTGTAGACTGAATCGTAACAAATCTTTTTTTAAAAAATTGCAGTGTCTGTCAAAGAGTCTGCTTTTTGTAGACCTTGTCCAAAAAAGATTGTTCTATTGGGAGCTCAGACTTCTGGGTAAAACGGTGACCTCATGAGAAAGCAGTTTCTTTGTCTGCTTATTTCCAATACTCTCATTACTTGCACCTGTCTGTTACCTTGTCTGTACCACTGTTTCAAGGCCAAAGATGACCTTACAGTTTTCCACAGGGATCCTTCCATAAACATAGCATGGCCGGCAGATTCTAAGCTTGGAACCCAAAGCATTTTATCTTGCCATTTAAAAAAGTTGTTGCTATTCTCATTGTTTAAAGAACATGATCAATCTGGGATAAAGTACTTTTCATTTTTCTCTTTTGGTCTGTTATTGGCTTACATGGAGTTAGTATGCTTTCTTGAATCCATGTTGTCATTTTCTGCATTGCAAAGCTTCTCCACTGTTAGCACTTAAGTTGAAAGTACCCTTCCTTCCATTTTTAAGCTTGTTTTAATAAAGTTTTGGTTTCTTTGCTTTCCCAGCATTGGATGGTTAAGGTTGTTGCACCATTGCCTCACTCACATAAGTGATTTAGAAGGAATGATGGCAAGTGCCGCTGCACCCACTGCCAACCTCTTGCAGACGTGTGCTGCTCTACTGATGTCTCCATACTGTGGCATGCATTCTCCAAACATTGAGGCAGTGCTTGTAAAAATTGGACTTCAGTCTACCAGAATAGGCCTGAAACTGATAGACATTCTTTTAAGAAACTGTTCTGCATCAGGGAGTGATCCTACAGGTAAGAATGTGGCTGTTTCCTTTTTTAATAGTCTGGTGACTTGATAAAGAGTCTTACAGCCTTTCCTTGTTTAGAGAAATGAATAACTGTATCAGAATAATGAAAAGCATTTAGTTTAGTAGTTTAAAAATAAGTGATTTTAAAGTTCTCAACAGTGTAAGATAATTTGTTAAGTTGTCCAGCTACCTTTCTTTGTATCGATGATAATTATACTACTATTGTTAAGATAAAAGTTTAAGGTTTGTTTTATTATTCAATCCGTTAAACAACACTTTGTTAGCTAGTGAATCGCATGTTCCTTAAGACATTAACAAATCTATTTTTCTTTTATGTGAGAAGATTTGAATAGCCCCTTGCTTTTTGGGAGATTAAATGGCCTGTCATCTGACTCTACCATTGACATCCTCTATCAGCTTGGGACTACTCAGGACCCTGGAACGAAAGATAGGTAAACAATGTGCATTGTCTCTAATACACACAAGCACAACACACATAATGTGGGGATCATTGCAGAGATGATTACAGTGATGCCCTCAAAGGGACCACAAATGCAGATCTGGGTAATCTGGACATTACCAGTTTGTATGCATGTCAGTGGAGACTGGTAAAAGGTGTTTGGAAGTAGGGGCAGTGCTAGCGGCCTGATGTTTTCCTTGTGTATGGGATAAAGCATACAACTAAATTCCACAACACTAGTATTATATATACACGCCGTAGAGGGACATAAGTGTGTAAATCTTTGAGAGTCCAAGGTAGCCAACCAACAGAAGCCAGAGCAAGCTGCCTTTTAGATGTGTGTGAGGTTGCAATTGCTTTTTTCAGACTTAAGCCATTCCTGGACTCCTTTTCCCCTTGCACAGGCTTCTGTTTATAGTTTGAGGGGAAGTGAAATGGCCATACAAGACAGAATATTTGATATTTGCAAATACTTCCCCTGTTAATGCTATAAGTCAAGCCATTGACAAATTATTTGCAGTTAATTTAGGCACATCTGCCTTAGAAAAATGCCTATGCTAATGACTTGCAGTTGCCATGTCTGTTAATCAGACCCCCTGGGGAAATACTGAATTGTCAGTGTCACCTGAAATTTGTTAAAATACTGCCCATTTGATCTTAGACTGACATGTTGGAATTATTTTTAGTTTGTCTGCTGGTTGATATTCAGTATGCACACCTACCATTCATTTCATTTTCTCTCTATTCCATAGCACATTATTCCTTGTACCTTGAGCCTGTGTAATGTGTGACTAAGTTTAACCTTGAAATTATGTGTGTCCATTTTCTAGAATTCAAGCCCTATTGAAGTGGGTCAGTGATTCGGCAAGAGTAGCTGCTATGAAAAAAAGTGGCCGAATTAACTATATCTGTCCAAACAGCTCTACAAGAGAGTATGGTCTTCTGATGCCATCTCCTTCCCATTTGCACTGTGTAGCAGCAATTTTATGGCACAGCTATGAATTGCTTGTAGAGTACGACTTGCCAGCATTGCTGAACAGAGAGCTCTTTGAGTAAGTAGCTTAACTAAACACCTGCGCTATCTCCAAACTATATTTCTTTCTAAAACCTTTAAGCCTTAGTCCTACAGAGCAATAGTGAGCCACATTTTTTTTATTTGTGCTTAAGAAACCAGTGCATGGTTATATACTACTAACATGATGCAAGACTTTCTTCTTCAAAAATAGATTCTACAAAGGAAATCAGATCTACTGACTATCACTTTTCACCTTCCTTTTTGTATGAGATGTTTTAAGTGACTTTGACAGCTCATTTCATACATTTCTTGTATTGGAAGTTTTAAATTGGGGATGGGGAGCAGTTTTAGTTGGTGAGCTATATATAAGGCTCATCATTCTGGACTATTGGCCATGCTGCTGGGGCCGATGGGAGTTAGAGACCGACAATATCTGCTTCTGTCTGCCATATTGAACAGGGTGATATTTAGGATTCTTTTTTGTTAACTAGGAGAATTGAGTGCGTGTTATGTTCTAATTACTTTCCCCTTCTTCCTTAGGTCTCTCTTTAATTGGTCCATGTCTCTTCCCTGCAATATGGTTTTGAAGAAAGCTGTTGACAGTCTGCTTTGTTCAATGTGCCACATTCACCCAAACTATTTTTCCTTACTCATGGGCTGGATGGGTATTACTCCTCCCCCTGTGCAGTTGCAACACAGACTGTCTATGACAGATGACAGCAAAAAGCAGGACCTTAGTTCATCTTTAACAGATGACTCTAAAAATGCACAAGCACCTCTTGCACTAACAGAGTCTCACCTGGCCACCCTCGCTGCCTCGTCTCAGTCTCCTGAAGCTATTAAACAGCTGTTGGACTCAGGTTTGCCCTCTCTTCTTGTAAGAAGCCTTGCGAGTTTCTGCTTTAACCATACCTCTGCCTACGACTGCAACACTCAGTCAACGGACAGTTCCCAAGACAGGCTCAGAAGACACCACGTCCCGCAGCACTTTAACAAGATGCCCATCACAGCCGACTTAGTTGCTCCTGTTCTCAGGTTTTTGACAGAAGTTGGAAACAGCAACCTTATGAAGGACTGGCTGGGCGGCTCTGAAGTCAACCCACTGTGGACAGCACTTTTGTTTCTCCTTTGCCATTCTGGTGCTACTTCTGGTGGACATGGTGGGGTGACTCAGCAGACTAGTGCTAGGTCAACTTTACTTTCTTCAGCTTCTGGAACAGGACTGACGACTCAGCAAAGGACCGCAGTTGAAAATGCCACAGTTGCATTCTTCTTGCAGTGCATCTCTTGCCATCCTAATAACCAGAGGTTGATGGCTCAGGTAATAAACAAATTCACATGTTGAGTAGTTGATATTTATTAAAAGATCAGTTTAGCTGGATTTGAAGGACTGGCTGAGTATGTGGGGGCTGAGACTTCCCTTGGGGATCCAGACCTCCTTTTGTGTTTTGCCTATGATAAGAGCAGAGTCTTTAGGGTGTGTTGCAGAACAGACTAGATTCCTTTTCAAAATAAAGCTACTGGATTTGCTGGGGTTTATATGCCATTGCTGCTGGATAATGTGTGATGCTGCCCCCATCAAAAATCTGCAACTCTTTCAAGCCACAACCCCAGAAAAAGTTAAAACATAGCCGTTGATGTAATGTTCAGACATTATAATCATCATGCCAAGGGTTGCTGTAATAGATGACTATAACATGGAAGTCCCTTGCAATATGGATCCCCCCCCCCAGCACACAGAGCTTCCATGATAGCAGCAATTTCTGATGCCATTGCGGAGATAGTTTCCTCGTGAGCCTGTTTGTTATTACATGCAAATGAGGAAATACCTCATTTTGCTTGGTGAGTGCGGTCAATGCAAGACCTGACACCCAGTCTTTTATTTGGTGGCCCCCACAGTTAGGAACCATTTCACTTCAGAGATTCACTGACATTCTGAAGGTGATGCAATGCATTCCTCATCAGGCAGACACTGGAAGGGATTTTAATGTTTAAACTTTATTCTAATTATAGGGGGGGTCATTCTTGTATTTTGTAAGCTGCCCACAACTTAGTCAATACAAATGTTATTTTCTTCGTTATCCTACTTGCTTCACTATTAGCCAAATGGTTAAGGGTCCATTTGACAATGTTGCCTGTGAGCCATTCTTTATAGGTGATATCAGGTGGTGGAGAAGGATGATTCCTCATCCTCTTTTCTGCCAGTATCCCCCTTTTTCCTGATATACATCAAAAAAAGATGCAGACCGGAGGGGAATGGTTTGCAAAGTTGAAGTGTGCCTCAGAATTGTCTCACTGCACCACTTGCAGGGCACGCAACTTTGTTTTTTGTCTGGCTGTTTGCTGTCTTGTACAAAATTTGGAATGAAATCCAGAGTCGTCGTCTAGGGCTTGCTTCATTTTGCACAGTATAGCAGCCAGGCAAGAAGAAGCATGAATAATATCACATTGGTCTTTTAAGTCCAGTGGGCTGAGGATGTGAAATGAAGAGAGTGCATTCTTTGGGGCTCTCTGACTCATTCCGACTTGGAACACTCTGCTCACTCCCTTCCATGCACTCTTGAGTCAAGGATGAATGACTATGGACTCTGGGGCAGCAGATGATGCCCCTCCATGGCCGCCAGTTGTTAAACCCCATATTAAGGCATCTATGTAAAGTCGTACCTTGGAAGTTGAATGGAATCGGTTCCAGAAGTCCTTCGACTTCCAAAACGTTTGGAAACCAAAGCGCAGCTTCTGATTGGCTGCAGGAACCTCCTGCAGCCAATCAGAAGCTATGGAAGCCCCATTGGACGTTTGGTTTCCAAACCGGAACAATCACTTCCACGTTTGCAGCGTTCGGGAGCCAAAACGTCTGAGTTCCAGGGCGCTCGGATTCCAAGGTACAACTGTACAAATAAATTGGTTCTTGGTCTTTGTAACATAAAAACCTGTTTGCTGCCCCCCCCAAGTGTTTCATTTAAATACTTAGTGTCATTTTAGCAGCTGTAGAAGCCCTGTGAGCTTTAAGACAAATGGAGGGGAAAGTTGTTTTGCCAGTTAATAAGAGCACAAGTATTGTTCACTGTGAGGAGACCCTGAGCTTACAGGGTTAAACACCCCAGTGTATGCGTTCCACCTACTGTGGGGTGGAGGGACCCTGCGGCATTTCCAGGGTCTATCAGAGCGAGCGCATATTTGGCCCCGCCCAGACTGGCTACTGACATAGGGCCACACAAATCTGCATCCACCAGCTCAAAAGGTCTGGTGGTCTCCCTTTCAGACCTTGGGTAGGTGCACGTTTTCATCTTTGCGTGCTTACATGCCCTGCAATCAAGAAATTTAGCACATGACTTCATTTTGCACCCCTCAGTGCACTCTGGGATCTTCTTCACGTAACCCCACGGCATGTGACCCATTCGTCTGTGCCAAAGATGCTGGCTTTCACATGTTCTGATATTCTAATAAACAAACAAATGATTCCTTCCCTCCCTTCTTAGGTTCTCTGTGAACTCTTCCACTCCTCTCCTCAAAGAAGCAACCTCCCAACATCAGGAAATATTTCAGGATTCATTAGAAGGCTGTTTTTGCAGTTGATGCTAGAGGATGAAAAAGTCACAATGTTCCTTCAGTCACCTTGTCCAGTAAGTTACTTCTCTCTGCGCCCCCACCTAGGACTGGAACAATCTGTATGTAACTAGATATTGGATGCTTTTCGATGATTTGATATCATTCCCCCCGGTGGGAGTTGGTGTCAAAACATGTGCAGTGTTTTTCCAGCCCCAAAGACGTAGACAGTGATGCACTTTTTAAAAAATAATGTCTCTTTATAATAGTAGGTTGATGTTGATTATAATGAAAATAACCCTGGAATGATTTTCTTCTTTTTAGTCTGGTGTATTGTATGTGTGTGTGGTTTTTGCTTTATTAGAAATTCTGTGCTATAAGCATTTTTAACAGAAGCACTGGTTATTTTTAAAAAATTAGTGGGAAGTAATTTGAAAACCTTACTACTATGTGTCTGCATATGTGTCAGTTACCAAGAATGATTCATAGGCCTACAGCAGAAGGTGTTTGAATATTTGAAAGAAACACTACAAGGGGACTCTTGGTTACCCAGCTCCTCATGAGGCCAAAATGGTAATGTCTTTTAACATTAGCTGTAGCACAGTTACTGATTAAATCCATTCTGTTTTAATTACTTGGCCTATTTGGCCCGGTGGCTACTGTGAGGCCATCCTTCTAGCTTGTTTCTTTTTCAGCGGGCAGATCCTGATGCCACCTTCTCACTTTCAGATAAACAGTCCTTCAACTGTAGTACAAAAATACAGGTTTCTTGGAAGTATCCGTTCAAAATAAAGTATTTGAATAATATCGCAATGAAAATTATTTTGTAGTTGACAGCAAAAAAAACTTCTCTAAGCTGTTAAAATCACCCTGAATCTCACATCCTATAAAGTACAGTCATACCTCAGGTTAAATGTGCTTCAGGTTGAACGTTTTCAGGTTACGCTCCACGGCGACCTGGAAGTAATGGAACGCGTTACTTCTGGGCTTCGCCGCTTGTGCATGCGCAGATGCTCAAAATGATGTCATGCATGGAAGCGGTGAATCGCGGCATGTGCAGACGCGGGTTGCATTTGCTTCAGGATGCGAACGGGGCTCCGGAACGGATCCCATTCGCACCCAGAGGTACCACTATATTGCAATAAAAGCTATTTTGGGTGGCAGGCAGCTAAGATTTACTTGGAATAGACCCATTGAAATGGATGGCCCTAACTTTGTCATATTTTTAATTTCAGTGTGTCTACTCTAAGAAACCTTACTGGAGTGCCACCCTATATCGCTGACAGCGAGAAATGTTTATGTATAGCATCTTGAAACTTGTTTTATTTCTAAATGCTTGATAAAATTTTATGTTTTCTGTCTTCTAGTTGTACAAAGGTAGAATTAATGCAACCAGCCATGTAATTCAGCATCCAATGTATGGGGCAGGACACAAGTTCCGCACTCTTCTTTTACCAGTCTCAACAACACTGGCAGAGGTTCTTGATCGAGTGTCAGGCAAGTTGCTTATTATTCTTAATTTTTTTAATGTCCTTTTTGTTGTATTTAATGAAATTTTAGACCTAGATTTCAACCATACCAATGAAAGTAAGTTTCATACACTTTACTTATTATCTGTTAGATGTCTTCTACTTGACCCTTTCTTCAGTCCAAAGCGCAGGGGGATTTCGTATCAGAAATAATTAAAACAGTCATCTAAAATAAGTGAACGTAAAATTGTTACGTTACATTAACACACAAGTGAGCAGCAGCAAAAATGCCAATCAACTCTGCTGGGATGAAACAAATTACAAACCAAAAGCCTGAGTAAATAAAAACATTTTGATTTGATATTTAACTATATATGTAGGGGCAGAAAATGAATATAGTTGATGGGGTTGAAACATTGTCTAAATGTATGCCCCATGTTGGGCAAAAGTTTCCTGCATTTCAGGGGGTTGGAACAGATGACCCTTGCGGTCCCTTCTAACTCTACCATTCTATGATTCAACTAATGAGTCTGTCAGCGAAAGCCCTATGCAAGGACTTCCGCTGGCAGAACAGGGCTGTCCCCCTTGTGCTGCCCTGCAACCCCTGAAAAACCCTGGAGCAGCACTTGGGGGAGAAGCGGGATAATTCAATCTGGCAAGCTCAAATGCTTACCCTAGCATGATGTTGAATTCCTTATTTTATATTTTTAAAATTATATTCCATTTTTCACCATGCAGGTCTCAACGTGGCTTACAACAATAAAACGTGCAGTATACAAACTGTAGTAAAACTTTCAATTGAAATCCTCAGTGATTTACAATCTCTTTAAAAATTAAAATGTAAAACATCCGAGATGCATTCAGGGAGGAAATACCTTAGGCTGCAATGCTATACCCATTTATTTGGGAGCAGACCTCCAATGCTGATGATTGATGTTGCTGCAATTGTTAGATCAGATTGTTCAGATCACACCAGCCCACCTTGCTCCTCTCATGCATGTTCATACCCCACTTTGCCTTCATACGTGTAGATCCTAGTGCATGTAGATATTGGACAAATGTGCAGACAACACAGAACAGTTTAAAGTGCATTTGACACTCCTCTCCATACATATGCTCCAGTGCACACAGTATGTGAATGTCAGGCCATTGTAGGGCATATTGGTACACTCCATATATCCCAAGGCACATATGGATTGAACAATTCATAGGAACATTTTGGGGGCATTCAGTGCTTGAAGCCATGAGAGAAGCGAAAACCAGATAATTGCTCTTGAGTGAACAGGTAGTCAGCTAATGAAACTCCTGGTTAACATTTCTTCATATACAGTAATCTTTATTTTTCAGATACCCCAAGCATAACCGCAAAATTAATCAGTGAACAAAAAGAAGATAAGGAGAAAAAGAACTACGAAGAAAAAGAAAAAGTTAAAGCAGAAAATGGGTTTCAGGACAATTACAGTGTTGTTGTTGCCTCTGGTATGTTTTTACTTGTTCAGCTTTGATGTAAAATTATCGGGTGTGCTTGGGATGGGGTGGAGAAAGGGGCTGAGAGCACACCACAATGTAGTCATTGTTGCTCAGTTCAAAACAGCAACAAATTAAATACAAGTACTCCCAAGTTTGTTTAAAAATATATAATGTCAGTTCCTTTGTACTCCTTGGCCAACACAGTGGAATGCAGGAGTAAACACACTGAAATAAAGATTATAGTATTTGTTAAAGAATTGGAACTGAATTGAATAGGACACTGGGTGTGACACTTAGCTATGGAAGGTTCCACACGTTTCTGCATTGGTTTTAAAGGTTTCTAAATCCTCGCACCAGCTCCCATGCATACAGCAATCTCTGCCGCCCAGGTAGAATTGCCTTGGCATGCAAGCAGTGCATTCATAGGTCTGCCACACAGGTTAAAAGTTCTTCAAACATGAGATGGTGCCATGCGGAGTGATTTGTGGGCATTTCTCATGCAGTTAGAATCTCATTTATTCAAGCTGTGTTGTTAAATATGCCTTTAGAACGCTACTTCATTTCTGTTACAGGTTTGAAATCTCAGTCGAAAAGGGCTGTATCCTCTACCCCCCCTCGCCCACCCTCAAGACGAGGGAGAGTGATGGCAGATAAAGTAGGCAACTCCTCCACTGGAGGCGACACTTCCAGCAAAACTATTAGTGTTCCTGTTTTTCACCTGTACCATAAACTGCTACCAGGTAATGTTCCATATTTTCTGATAAAGCATATTTTCCAGCATTCTGAGGCATATAAAGTCCTGGATCTATCCATTCACCCAAATGGTGGCATTATAAATAGTTTTTGTTCTGTCTTTGTTTTATATTGCTGGTTAGGATTCCGTATTATGTAAGCTGCTGGTATGCGGTTGTTGTCCAGGAGGTTATCCTATATGCATCTTAAAGTTAACAAACAAATGAAGGCAGTATTGTAGCATCTAAATATTTATCCAGACGAATAATGTGTTTGCTTTATAATCCAGAAGTTTCTCAAAATTAGCTGAAAATCTGAGGAAAGAGTCCAAAGTCTAAGCATTGCCAATACTATAAGAAATATAAATGTGAAAGCTTGAAATGACAAAAGCTCATCACACCAAAACCATGGTTTGCATTAAGCACAGTTGAGCATCCAAATCATCATTTGAAACCTACAAACCATTATTTAAAGTTGTTTGTTAACTAGTTAATGTTCTGTAGGTCAGCCACTGCCGCCCGAGATGACCCTTGCCCAGCTTCTGACTCTGCTGTATGACCGCAAACTCCCTCAAGGATACCGATCCATAGATTTGGCAGTTAAGCTGGGCTCCAAGGTGATCTCAGATCCAAGCCTTTCAAAAACAGACTCGTTCAAGCGCCTCCACACTGAAAAAGGTATCCATTGAATTATCTGTTTTCATCATGTTTTCCTAACTTCTCATTCCGCTCTTTCTCCTCTGCAGTCAGCCTAGTTAACCAACACCTCTCATCCACATGAACTCTGGGAATCGCCAAGTGGCTCTTCTCTACCTTTGATGCCCTGCTAAGAACTCCTCTTCCCCCTTCTTTCTCTGCTTAAGATTTTGACCCCTTCAGTGCTAAAATTGAAGCCATCTGCTCTGGTGTCTCTGGCTCTCTCTTCCGCCTCTCCCTCCTCTTGCACCTCCTTCTACCCTTTCTGCCTTCTCTCCTGTCACATTTGATGAAATTGCAAGCTTGTTATTCTCATCTAACCCCTGCACATGCGCCTTTGATACTGCCCCTTTCTGACTTCTGGTTACCATCTCCCCTGTTTTTACCCATCCTCTCCTCCACATTATCAGCCCCTCTGCCTTTTCGCTCCTTCCCTTCAGTGTGTAAGCATGCCTCTCTCTCTTTCCCCTGTCATACCTGTTCTTTGTGCAATATACATAGATGACATTGTATTAAAAACATTTATTTATAGATATTATAATTCATATGGGCAAAGTATTCTAGAGTCACCCATATCTTTTGCCCACTGATTCTTTTGTTCAAAAGTCACTTCATTTTTTGCCTACTTCTTCAGAGATGGATAACTGCTATTTAACTGAAAGAGGAGCCACATACCCCTACCCTAAAAATAGAATAAACTGTGCAAGCTTTTTTTTCCAGATTGCATTAGCCTGTGTTCCAGAATTACTTGGGTATTCCAGATTAACAGTGTCTATGCAAGGGCCTTTTATTTAATAATATAATTTCACTGAACAATTGCCCTTTTTAAAATCTGTGTGTATATAGAACATGCAGATTTGTTGGGGCCTTGCACTGAAGATGAAGCAGTCACACCAGGTGAAGAGTGCATGGATGCTGTGCTGGATGAATCCTTTCTTGAAGTGTGTCCCATTCAGTCTCCATTGCAAGTTTTTGCTGGTATGGGTGGCCTGGCCCTCATCGCAGAAAGGCTTCCTATGCTTTACCCAGATGTAATTCAGCAAGTAAGTCAAATCCTTACTACTTGTATTTTGCCTTCCTTTAATAAGTAGAGAAGTTCTTACTTGTGTTTTATAATTGAATATGCTGTAGACCTGTTCACAGTCTGCATAATGCTACGGTTTTCATTTCTGATAGCAGTTGGGAAATCTTTGATTTTATTTTACATTGGTGTAATTTCATTATCCTAACTGAATTAGTCTAGGGACTTTCTAATGTCGTTATTTGCATCAGAAAGTGTTCTTAAGTAGCTGCCTCAGAGGATAGTATTAAGCATCTTCTTTTCTTTCCGAAGGTGAGTGCTCCAGTGGTTACATCCACCACCCAGGAGAAGCAGAAGGACAGTGATCAGTTTGAATGGGTTACCATTGAACAATCGGGAGAGCTGGTTTATGAAGCCCCAGAAACAATTGCTGCAGAACCTCCACCAATCAAATCAACAGTTCAAACTATGTCTCCCATACCTGCTCATTCTTTGGCTGCTTTTGGATTATTTCTTCGCCTCCCAGGCTATGCTGAGGTGCTACTTAAAGAGAGGAAACATGCCCAGTGTCTGCTTAGATTGGTGTTGGGAGTTACAGATGATGGTGAAGGAAGTATGTACTGTAACTACTAAATATATTTGGGGACTACTGCTAAAGATTTCTCTTGACTGTACAAGTTTACAAGTATTTGAAAGAGATAAAACTGGCTTTTGTGAAATTCCATATCTCTTCTGGCTTTGGAACAAAAGTATATGAGAGTCAAAATCGGTCCTGAAGTGCAGATTTGTTGTTGTTGTTTTAACCTTCATTGCACAGAAAAATTGGTCAGAGCTAGTAGAATTTTATTTTATTTTTTAACATGGCCTCTAATGGAAACTTGATTAAGAGCAATAACTGTTCAACTTAATTTCAGGAAATCTCTGTCCTTTCATGTTAAATAAACTAGATTTTGATGGCCTTGTAAAGTTAAAATATCTAGACATTGGCCTAGTTTTTTATCTGACGCTTATTTCTGCTCTCGTTTGGATCCATCCAAACGTAGACAGGTTGTCGTAAGTAATAAGAAAGGGCAAAATAATCTTAACTGGCACCTTGATTTTCTGCTTTTGCTTCCCTTTCCCTAGGTTTGTGTTGCAACTTTTATTATGTTATGCACAGGGTGGGAGACAATCTGAACCAAGGTTACCAGAAAGTTTCTGTGTGGATATTCCCTCCAATTGGTGTGCAAAAACATACTTGATTATAAATCACCTATTTCCCTCGCTTCTTGACCACTGTCATTCTGCTTGTTGCTTATCTCCTCCTTTCATACAGTCTGAAAATGTTGATGCTCATTGTAATTCCAAACTTTTTCTGTTTCTGTTTTCTCACTGATTGTTCTGATGCACTGTCTCTAATGGCAATGGTCTCGTACTTCATTTCCTCCACATAGCAGTATTTTCTCTGTATTTTCATTAGTTGGTTGTGTGTATTTAGAGATGTTTGATAGTTTTAGTAGACTGCAGCTACAGCAGAGAAACCCTGAGTTTCAACACATTAACACTTTACTGTCTGATAAAAAGAGCTGTAGAAGTTAATACTCATGAGTACCATCAAAGTACTCAAAGTATCAAAGCATTTCAAATGCTTCACATAGGATATGTTGTTTTCATTTCATACTAGAGACACGCTACTAATTTATTTGTTGAAAGCTGTTGCCTCACTTTTCCACTGAAGTGTAGTCAAGACTGCTTGCATAATGAAAAATCAATTAAAATAACAATACAACATACAAAACATTCACAACTAAAGGCAGAGGCTACCAAATAAAGCACATAAATAAGGCAGGAAGAGGCGGGGAACTAGCATGCCAGACGCATTTAAGAAAAAGATGTTTGTGCAGTGGTGAAAAGCTGCCAGGAAGGTGGTGCAGCCTGCTTGGCAAACAGTTACAGTGTCTTGATGCAACTACAGAAAAATACCTTTTCCTTCTTCCCAACCAAATGCAATTCAGATGTTGGTATGGCCACAGAGAATAGTCTCTGTAGAAGAACTTAATTAGTGTAGAACTTCCCTTATATATCCCAAGTCATAGAGGGCTTGAAAGGTTGTTAACCAGAACTTTAAATTGGGTCCAGAAATAAGCTGAAAGGCTGTGAAGTTGCTCTGAAGAAGTAACATGCTTCTGATGTTGGGACCCCCAGTCAACAACGTGGCCTTAGCATTCCAGGCCAGCTGAAGTTTCCAGACTGCTTTTAAAGACAGCCTCATATAGTGCACTGCAGTAATCCATCAAGTTATGATGTAACTAAGCCCCAGCCAGATCCAGGAGTAGCCCCAAGCTGCAAACTTAGATCACACCATTCTGACCAATATAAACGTTGCTAGATTCATACATTTAAAGAAAAATAGATTAGCATCAGTGCTGCAGAAAAATAAAATATCCAAAATTCAAATGGTAAAACCCAGCACAGCTATAATGTTTTGCAAACTTGTTATCGTAGCAAAGAGAACACTAGAGCCTGAGGCGCATGTTCTACCATCCCTTTTAGTGTTGTGTTGTAGCATTATTGATGCTAACCATTGTTGCATTTTAACCGGCCTTAGCAAACTAATTTCAAACATTGCTGTAAAGCTACCATAAATTTATTGTAAATCCTAAAACAGGTGTCATGACATGCCATAGTTCATTCCTGTAGGAGAAAAGGAACATCTGAGCCTGCCATTTGTTTCATGTCTCTTAACAGTGGTAAAGAGATGGAGAAATGTTTCATATAGACTGGGACTTAATGGCAGAACAGTTTCAAGCAAATGTTTAATCAGGTGGCGTGTTCTGGGATTTCTCATATCTAATCTGTACGCCTGGACTTAAAGAACATTGATATTCCCACATTACAAAATGTTCCTCATATGCAGTCTTGCAACACTTCACAGTAATGTCATAATATTACTCTCAGATGTGGAGCAATTTTTGTGTAATAGGGCTAAATTAGATTCAGAAAAAATGGCAATGCTGTTTAATTTTTTGTTAAATTTATGTCTACAAGAATCTAGCTTCCTGCACTGAGGAATTCTTTCATGCAGAAGCACTCTAAAATCTCTAACACATATTATCCACATGATAATCCTATGCAAAGTGAGCAACACTTAGTCCAACCATGTTTCATGAAGGCTAAGGACTAAGTTTACTAAGCCCAGTAGAGTCCAGCCTTGTTATTTACCAGATACCTTCCTTCCTTGTGCCACTTTCAAGAAAATTAATATTACGTTCTATACCTACTTCATAATGACAGTATGATCGCATTTTCCTCTTTCTGTCCTTCTCCAGTTCCCTCAGTCACTCACAGTTGTTTAGAAATAACAAACAAGAAATAGTATTTTAAAACTTAATAAAATACCTATAATATGCTTTAAGCTTAATGCAGTGTGCTGACAGAAATGTTAACACTTGTTTTCTCTCTCCATCTAGGTCATATTCTGCAGTCTCCTTCCGCTAATGTGCTTCCAACCCTTCCGTTTCATGTGCTGCGCAGCTTGTTCAGCACCACACCTTTGACTACTGATGATGGAGTACTCCTCAGGCGAATGGCATTAGAAATTGGGGCAATACATCTTATCCTTGCCTGTCTGTCTGCTCTTAGCCACCATGCTCCAAGAGTCCCCAATTCTAGTTCTAACCAGACGGAGGTCAGTTTTGCTTCAGAATAATAGGATCAGAAATATAAAGATGGGATTTGGAGGGGGGGTTAAGCCAACTTATCCTTTCTTCCATGTATTCAGAATAATGGTCAAATCTGTACTTCCTTCCATAGAGATAAAATGTTTAACTTTTGATTCAATTGTTATGATGTCATACTAGGAAGTGGCATGTCTATAGCTGACATATTGAAACATGACAGTATCTAATATCAAAGAGGTGGTTAATATTTATGGTCAGAAATGGTTTCTCCAAACCATAAGTTGTTTACAAAGAATACCTGTTACCCTTACAGCAAAGCAACTTAGCTTGGGGGTATTCCTTGATACATCTTTGTCATCAGAAGTCCAAGTGTGGCTAGGAGTGCCTTTCATCTGTTTTGTCGGGTTCCTGTACAGGGATAGGAAGAACGCTGTAGTCCATGCGCTGATAACCTTGCAGCTAAGCTGCTGTAATGTGCTTTGTGCGGAACTGCCCTCTGGCCTGGCTTGGAAGCTCCAGCAAGTGCAGGAGGCAAGATTTCTGATGAGGGCATCTGGCCAACAATATGTGACACCATAGTTAAAGCATCTGTCGGGTTTGAGGTTCTTGTGTTAATCTACAGATTCCTGAACAACTTAGTCCTGCATAATTCAGGAACTGCCTGAACCCTTGCATTCCAGCTCAGTCACTGAGATAATATGTTGGAGTCTTGTTGGTCGTACCCCAAGTTGGTGATGCTCATTTGACAACAACAGGGAGCCAAACCTTGAGGGTCATTGGCTCAGTCTTGTGGAGTACTCTACTGATAAGGATTCAGCAGGTTTCTTCTGTTCCAACTTTTAAACACCTGCTGAAAACTTTTCTGTTCCATTAGGTTTACGCAGACAATTAAGAATACATCTTTACGCAATAGTCATTTGAGTTCTGATTTTAACTTTTTATGTAGCTTTTATTGTATAGATTTTACATACAGTTGTTGTGAACTGTATTTTATTTATTAATTAGCGGCATATACATATTTTTATAAATAAACTGCTGGAGATCTGACTCGTAACATGTGCCAGGGTTTGATCATCCACCACATTATTCCAGTCTTTCTCCCTAATATGTATAAACAGTATGAACACAGGGTTTAAATGACTGCTTCCACAGCACAAAATGGATTTTGTGGGGAGGCCATATTAAAGTGCTTTTTGAAAAGGATTATAATATATATCTAGCAAGAGACTAGAGTAGTTTTAATTAGCTTTACAGACCACATTTTGGAAATTATTATTATTATTATTATTATTATTATTATTATTATTATTATTATTATTTATACCCCGCCCTCCCCAGCCAAGGCCGGGCTCAGGTTAGGGTTCCTGATGTATGCAGCATGCCACTATGCAGTCATAGACCACAAAAACTCACAATAGGAGATACTGTTTGTGGCTCCTTAGAACAAACTTATTTGGACTGATTGTAGTTTTTTAAAGTGTAGCCAAAGCTGGCATCTAGTCAACTAGTTCCAGGCCACTGAACATGCTACAAAATCCATAATGCCTAAGCAAGCTTCATCTACAAATATTGCAGCCACACCGATCTTCTCTTTACATTGGACAAATAACCTTCATTAGAGAGATTTAAGGAATTTGGAACAGGCATTGCAGGACATGGTAGATGACTTGACCATATACAGTGACAAGGGATACAATGAGAGTTGTGATAAGGTTCAAAGAACCTGCTGAGAATGCTTCCTGCTGACAGCTTCATTTGGCAAAATGATCCTCTAGTGAGAACACTACTGTGGAAAGTGATTGCTGTATCATCTTTTCTATGCTGTGTGATTCTTCTGGGCCATTAAACAAAACAAGTGTTATTTTAAATAATAAGCAATGCTCTGATGTCCATAGAGGTAACCTTACATGTCTAAGTGCATTAGAAAATCAAGTTGCTTATGTTCCAGTAAGACCTAGGAGATTTAAAGTCCATAAGATCCCATTAAAGTTGAAGCATAGACATCCTTATGTAAGAAACTTTATTGTTGTATTGCAACCTGAACATTGTCTTATAAGATTGCTATCTGAGAGCAATTAAAATTGTCAGTAGGTGGGGGAATTGCTGCATAACGTACACAATAGTGTGTCAGTCACCAGGTAGTTTTGATATTCTGAGTAATTACATTGTTCTGTGCTCAAGTCGGTAACATCTTTTTGTTTTTGTGTTTTATATAATAATTTTTATTAGTTTTCAATTACAGTCCAATAATGGCCTCATTATAACAATACCAATATATAATACAATTATTAATACCAATCATTCAAATACCGAATTATATAATTTATATTAAGTGGCCTCCTGCGTGCTAGATTTGATGGTTTGGTGATTTTCTTCATTTTTGCATTCCAAAATCTTATTAATTTTAATTACACTCCAGTCATAATAATAATTCCTTATACAACACCCGCAATATTCAACTTCTATTCATGTTGACACATTAAATGATTTATAAAACTACAGGTGAAGAACTCAAACAATATCCTTGTTCTTCCTATGTGTGGCAATTATTCTGTCCGTGGTGTTTCTTCCTGTCCTTGTAAGATGTTATGTCTTCCTTTCCCCCAGTTGTTGCTGTTATCCGTCATGCCTTGGGCGGAGCTGATATCCCATTGTTGTTCCAGAAATTTCTCTTATCGCTCCATCCCGTGCTTTAACAACAGTTGCAAAAGTCACCCTGTCCCAAATAACCTGTTGTCACCATTTTTCCTCTCAGCCTGGGAAGAAGAGCGGTCTTGAACTGCAGATGACTTAATAAAGAACCTTATCAGTTCCTTGGCAGTTCAAAGACTTTTTTCATCCTTTCTTCCAGCTGAAGATAATATGAGCAATTATACTTCCAGTTAAATTAAATTCCAAGTTCTCTTAGTGTTATTCAGTTCACTTCGTAAATAATAAAGGATGGAGAAGAATCAGCTCTTAAGTTTCCATTGTAAACCATTTGCAAAATAAAGTTTCCCTCCCTTTTTCCTTTTTTTTTTTTTACACACACAGTTCCACTTGATATTATATTCCATGTTTATAATCCAATTTCTTCCATCCTCGCTTTTACAAATATAATTTGAACTAACATTCAGGGGAGGGTTACTGAATCATAAATGTAGAGAAGAAAACTTTAAATGAAGAAACCATGGGCTTCCTCCCCCGCCCCCCGTCTTTTGCACTGAATGAAGTCTTATCTCAAGTTCAAACCTTAAAGTCTTTGCAGTTGGTTTCTTCCGCAGTTTGTGATCTCATCTCTTCTAGCATCCTATAGCATAGATCCTGGGGATGAAAGCCACTTACCAAAGCTGCTTAGAATCCATGGTTAAGAGGGACTTTTAACAACCCATGCTCAAAGAATCAGAATAAAGAGAATCTAGCGTTTACTAGGTTATTATTTGGCTTCTGATTCCTGAATATGAAATGAAGCGATTCTAAATAGTAGGGTGATTTATTTTTCTTTTTACTAGCCACAGGTGTCAAGCACACATAACAGTGCAACCACAGAAGAACAGCAGCTTTACTGGGCTAAAGGCACTGGGTTTGGAACGGGTTCTACTGCTTCTGGATGGGATGTGGAACAAGCTTTAACTAAACAAAGACTGGAAGAAGAACACGTCACGTGTCTCTTACAGGTACTGGAGAACAGCACAACATTCATACATTGCCCAAAAACACCATTTGGTTTCTTACGTGTATTGGCTGATAAGTTGTGCTTTAGTGCATTTTCCACTTGCATGGTCAAAAGACCCTGTCTGCAAGTCAGAAAACCTTGTGTCTAACTCTTGGGCATGCAACTCAGCTTCATTATTCCTCTCTTCCTTTCAGACTTTATGTTGCATAATGAACCTTTTAAAACACTTGGATGTTCGAAAAATATTATTTGCAGCACATTTGTAGCTCCTCCCTTCTTTGGGAAGAGGGAATGAAATTGACATTTTTTAAGGTGGTGTTTGTAATGGGAGTTCTTAAATTCCCCATTAAAATTGCTGTTTTAAAATCATAAAGAATTCTGAACTTTTTTGTTCTAAATATATATTTTTTGTCTGCCTAGTAATAAAAAGTTTATAATATTGGATTTCTTATTCATCAGATATATCACATACTCAGTTTAATAAGCGTCTAATTGTTATCTTTCAGCTCACGTTCTATATGACTTGTTCTACTATCATTAATCTAATTTTGACTCAATGTTTTTAAACTGCTCAGGTTTTGGCTAGCTACATAAATCCTGCAGGCAGCACATCAAATGGAGATGTCCAGTCCAGCCACGAAAGTAGAGGACAAAACAGCAATGCCCTTCCGTCAGTTCTGCTAGAACTACTTAGTCAATCATGTCTTATTCCAGCAATGTCATCTTATCTCCGCAATGATTCAGGTAATGTACTGCTCTTTGTTTTTAAAAACAGCACGTTCTAGTCTGGTAAATACATTTCAGGTTTTTATAAAAGTTGCTTTAGATATCAAATTCAAATGTAGCATTTGAAGTTTGGGTAATGTGTGAGAAATTAGTGGCTTGAAGCTGAACATAATTAGTCTAGAAGCAAGAAGAAGTGCAGTTTGGCTGCGAGGTATTTTGTGTTGGTAGTGCATATTTCCCACTTCTTATTCCTATTTTCTTATGTAAATGTGTACTATTTAACTTTCATGTCCACTGTCTATATGCAAGTACTGCAGTGATAAGCACTAGAAGCTTCCACAAACACTATACAATGCTATCTTTTGGCAGTAGGACTCAGAATTGTTGCAGGTTGAGGGTCTGTCAGCATATTATGTCTCATTCCAATGTCAGCAGTTACCAAATATATATAGTTCCTCTTCCTGTTAGGTGTGTGCATCCTTGCTTTCTGCAAAGCTGCTTCTGTTGACCTTTGAAGCTCTTGCTGAAGTGCAATTAAGCATGAGGAATTTGTCAAAAGTGGAAATAGGACTTGCCCTGTGTGCACATTAAAGCACTTTACTGTAGGGTTTTTGAATTAGTTGAATTCTGTTTGTTCGGCCATAAGGAAAGATCCCAGCCCTATTTGAGCACAATTTGATAATCCTACAACTGCTGAACTAAGGTTCGAATTCAGTGTAGTGCTATAGCAAATATTCTGTCAGTGCAAGGATTTCTTCCTGTGCAATGGAACTTTCTCTCCCTGAATGAAACCTAAATCAGTTCTCTCAGCCTTGTGGAGCAGATTTGTGGATAGCACAGAGGGAGTTGAGAGAAAGTCCCATTGCATAGACTTGCACAATTATTTAGTTGAATACCACCCCATAGGTGTTTTTGGACTTGACTTACACTCTACTGCTTTTTCTTCATGATGAAAGTTACTGTGATTTGAAGTTTAATTTCATTAATAAGGCTTTTGCAATTTTTTTCATTGCCCAAATGCTTTGTCAGGTTCACTGACCTTTTAAAATTAATTCTTGTATGTTGCATGAGTACGCACTATACTTCCCATATGATCTTTCCAGAGTACTCGGTAGTATATTTTGCCAGCAGTTTCTGTAGCTAGCTCCTTAGCAATACGCATTTCCTATTACAAAAAAATGTTTTTTATATCTACATTCTATATCAATATTATCTATACATTTTCAAGTTTCTGGTTAATTTTAACCCAGATTCTAACCATATCTACTTAGAAGTCAGTCAGTACTGTCAATTTTCATGCAACTGCTTCCATAAGTATGCTTAGGGTTGCAGACGTCATCTTTTTGCCCTGCCAAAGAAGATTATCCAGTGGTTCATAAGGTATCAGTAGGTTAGCATTTGTATTGCCAGGGATGGGGAACCTGTGACTCTTCAGATGTTGTACTCAGACTCATTATCTCTGACCACTGGCCATGCTGGCTGGGGCTGATGGAAGTTGGGAATCAAAGAATAAGTGGAGGGCCACAGGTTCCCTTTCCCTGTACAATTGTACCTCGGTTTAAGAACGATTTGGTTTACAAACTCTGTAAAACCAGAAATAGTGTCTTGTTTTGAGAACTTTACTGAGACTACTGAATGGAATTGGAATGGTGGAAGGGCACCAGCGGCGGGAGGCCTCATTAGGGAAAGTGTGCCTCAGTTTAAGAACGGTTTCGGTTTATGAACGGACCTCCGGAACGGATTAAGTTCGTAAACCAAGGTACCACTGTATTATGGATCCCATGGAGTCTCATTTAAGGTTTATTGTCTCCTATTTCTAAGCATGTGACTCGAATTGTTAATGCCATGATCTCAAATGAAGCAGTTCTACACAAATTCAGATCTTTGCATGCTTTGTTGAAATAAGCAGATAGAAGCAGGAGTCTTGAACCTTTTAAAAACCAAGCATCCAGTTAGCCCAAGAGAATCTAAATCCACTGTATAAATTTATACAGTTTATACTTTTGTCTTCTTAGAAAAATACACAAGCGAAAACTGATGAACTGGTGGTATTGCTACTGGTGTTAGCCCAGCTTAGGTCAATATGACACAGGTGTGCATCTTGAAATGCCATTTGACAATTTATAGACTAACAGAGGAAGCAAGCTACATTTAAACCGATAGTTATGGACATAGAAGCAGTTAATGGTGAACAGCTATTGCCCTGAGGTCCACATCCAGTATCTGGTTGGCTGCTGTGGGGAGCATAGAGTTGGACTAAATGGGTCTCTCTTCTGATCCAGCTGGGCTTTCCTTAAAGTGGTAATGTGTTCTAATGTGTTCTACTCAGAATAAACCCACTAAAATGAATCCATTGTTTTAGATGGGTTTTCTCTGAGTATGACTTGGATGGATATCACTCAGCATAGTTAGGTGGTCAGACCTATTTCTGTTAAACACTTGAGCTGAATCACAGCAGATGGCTTGGCTGTTTGAATTTTGATAGCGAATGGGAAGCACAGTTGCCTTGAGCCTCCTGTCAAACTCCCCATTATCTTTCTCGCCGTCCTTCATTGTGGGGTTAACTGTTTCATTTCAGTGTTGGGCAAGGTGCATAAGTTCTGTATTTTAGACATTTTGGAGGAGTGTGAGGCATAAGAAATTGAGAATGATTAACATTGGCAAGCATATCTTTATTCCATTTCCCAGTGTTACATTTTTAAAAACCTTGTTATGAAGGCCATCCTCCCTCTTACATGAACTATATCAGTGCCAGAACAAGGTCTGCTGGAAAGAAAAACAACTCCTTGCTTTTTGAATGGGATGAAGGAAATTATGTTGTTGTTGTTGTTGTTGAAAATAATGTGTTTGTCCCCAATATTTGCCATTATTTTCTCATTATTATGATTAACACTCATTCAAGTGTTATGCCTAGTGCCACTCTCCAGCTACACCAAAAGTCTTTAAAATACATTCAGTTGTAACTAAGCTGCATTAAGTGATTTAAAAGTGTATCTTTAAAATATCTTAATGCTGTTTTTCAGGACTGAGGTCCTTTCAAGGCAGCTCAAAGTAAAAACTATGCATTCATACATTAGACTTACTTTACTTTAAGAGGCTTATTCTGTAAATGTGGCAAATGAACGAGTTGGTCTACTACAAGATCCCAGTGCACTGATTTGTTTCCTTTTCATTCTGCATACCCTCTAAGGCAGTGTTTCCCAACCTTGGGCCTCCAGCTGTTTTTGGACTACAACTCCCATCATCCCTAGCTAGCAAGACCAGTGGTCAGGGATGATGGGAATTGTAGTTCAAAAACAGCTGGAGGCCCAAGGTTGGGAAACACTGCTCTAAGGAGCTCAGGGTAGCATGCTAACTGAAATGTCTTCCATTTTATCATTGCAGTCACCCTGTGTAGTACCTTAAGCAAAGTGATAGTGTCTGACCCAGATAACCCAGGGAGCTTCATTGCTCAATGAGAAATTTGAATTTGGGATTGATAAGCCCAAGTTGACCACAGCAGCCACTGCTCCACACTTTCTGGATGAAGCATGTGTCTACAGCGGAAGTGTAGAAGAGTGGGCTGGCTGTAAAACTAGGAAGCCATAAAAGATCGCCTAACAGCCAAGCAAGTGGCAGGAACCAGTCATGGTAATACTGAACTTGGTGGATGGAAAATGGGAAGACTTGTTTGCAGTTTGGAGGGTTCCTGTTCACTGTTCCAGCTACCTAAACACACTTTCCACAGTGCTCCATTCTGTGTTTTCCCACCTGGTTTTTCATTCTGCCCCACAGCAGCCAGTCAATATTCTGTGTCCACTGAGCATGCTAAGTCTTCATGTGGCTGTTTTGGGGATCCTCACAGGGTTTTTTCCTAAACATTTTTGTACTTCTGCAAACTTTGGGATTCTTCCAAGCCTGCAGCTATCTCTTTGTTTGTGCATGGGTGGTGCTGTTTTGGTTACATGGACAACAGCATTCACAAGCTCCACAATTCAAGTACAGAGCAGTTCATGTACACAGCTCCCTGAAGCCGCCTAATTGTCTTCTTGTGGTTTGTGGCTGCCCTGTCCTTTCTAGCCCCATGTAAGCCAGAGTCCCTGCCCAATACTGTATTTTGAACAAAAGTGAAACAAAGCATCCCTTTTTGGATCTCTGACATAATACTGCATTTATAGTTGCCAATTTATAGTTGCCAACTGTTTTAGCCAGTTAAGTTTCTGGCTTCCAACAGAGGCATCATTTAAATTAGGAAAATAACACAAACATACATATTGCAAACCCACAACACATTGTTTGTAGAATGCTGTCCATCCTAGTTAGCTTGGCTGATTAATAACATCAGACCCAGACCTATACTGTTAGTGAGCTTCAGAATGAAAACGGGGGGGGGGGGGGACGACCCATGTCCAATATGTAGCTGGTTAGATTTTAAAGGAGTGGGGAATGTATTTCAGCTTGAGGGCTGCATTCCCTTCTGGGCAGCCCTCTGGGGGCCATACACCAATGGTGGAGAGAGTAGCTTGTGCCAATTTTGCCTTTGTACGGTAAGCTGGTTTACACCCACACCCACACACACCCTCTATATTCTCCATCCAGACAAGCAAGAGGCATTATCAGGACACATTCCAGGTAGGCAAAAACACTTGAAATGCCAAGCAGGACCAATGAGGGGTGTGGCTTGGGAGAGGCTTGTCTGAGGGCAAGCAGATGCCTGGAGGGCTTATTCAGACCCTGGGCCTGAGGTTCCCCAGCCATGATGAAATGTGCTCCCATGTAAGAGTCCAAAATGCGCTTGCATTTTCAATGTGTTTGGTCTGTAGATGGCATCAATTTGCTGCAGTAGTAATGAAATTCCTACCTACTTAAGTGATGGGCCAGGCTTAATAGCTTAATCAATTTCTTGTACTGATGAATCACTCAAACCCTGTATCTTAAATCATAATTGAAATCATTCTAAAATACCTTCAGATAGCTCCTAATACTAAGCCCTTCTCTTTGCATTTTCCCCTTGCATTGTATATGCTTTGTTGATTGGTTTAGACCTGCTCATTCAATTAAAATGTTACGAAAACATGCTGTGGTAATTGCTGCTTATCGGACTGGCACAGTTACAAATAGTCACACATTTTTACTAATGTTGTTTATATGGAGGGGTGATTACCTGTTTTCTCTATGTCTAGGGTAAAATCTAGTGATAGTCATGCATGCATGAGCAGGACAGCTATTCGTGGTTTGGATTTCGCCTTCCTCTCTTCCCCCCACATGCCCCTGAAATCACTCTACAGGGGGCTGCAGAGGGAGGAGAGGGAGGTGAAACCTCATTCTTTTCACCCAACATTGGAATTCACCTCTTGTTTGTTTAAAAATAGGTGGGGGAAGAAAAAGTGTATCCTCCTGTGGTATCCTAATTGTATGGCTTAGGGGAAGTGGTGAATGTGGGCAGTGTTTTAATTGTGGCTGCTGTGAGAATTATGGAAGGTTGGGTTGATGAAGGCTATTAACATCCATTTACACAAACAAACATGGCTACTTGTGCTTTGCATTTGATGTATAGTCTTTGGTACAATATCCTTCATGATGCTGTAGTTTGAGCTTAGAAGTAAATCAAGGAAACATTGTTTAGCATTGTAATATGGCTTATTCCACTTAAAACTATAACTATGTGTCCAGCTTCTGCTTGAATCATCTTGCCTTTATTCATGGCCCACTTCTTTCTTTCTGATCCCAAATATGGCCTCCCAGTTGCATGCCAGGGAAATAAAGCTCCTCTGTGCTCCTAAAATCCTTTTTATATCTCTGAGTACTTGGCTAGTCTCCCATGCATTAGTTTAGATGTTTGCAATAAACATGGTTTAATTTAGATTAAGGAATCGGTGCTTTTACTGGGTAGAGAATTTGGTTCCTGGGAGGACTGAGATCAACCCACCTATCTCTAGGCCCCAGTTCCCCACCTATAAAGTGACCTTCATGGTGCTTTAGGAATGAGCATTATGTAAAAGATTAAATAGTAGATGGCAACAGACTTGTTCTGTATCTGCTCTTATTATAAATATTTTAATTTTTTTAAAAAAAATGTGTGTGCGTGTATGTATATTTGTATCTCTCATTTAATAAATTGCTCCCCCCCCCAAAAAAAGATAGCATGCTGGAACTAGAAGCATGGAGCCCTAGTTTCCGAATTATTCTGAATTTTAAAAGCTTTATTCAGAGGATGGCCTGGCAGTACTATGAAGATGGTCCTTTTAAAGTATTGGTTTGGTTTGAAAGTAGAATGTGAAAAAATGGAATTTTATGTACATTTTCCTTCAGAAATAATAGTGACTCAACAGCACAGCCCTATGCCTGTTAGAAGGAAATCCCAATGGGTTCAATGCAGATTAGTCCCAAGTAAGTGTGGATTTGATTGCAGCTTAAGTTTGTATCCTTCCAAACTCTACAATAACTTCCTTTGATTTATTCGATGGCATTTTAAGTATGTTAACCCAGGCCATAGGCAGTATGCAACTTGGAGAAAGAAACTATCTGGTTTGGTTACTTACATGCAACTCAAAATTCCAATTAATCAAGTTGAATCCTGACTAAGTTAGTTGGACTTTAGTCCTATTTAAATAAATGGAACTTGCCACGTTGATTTCAGTGGAAAACTAAGTTCACGTAACAAGTTCCAGCTTATTGTATTTGTTTTCTGAATCTAGATGAATTAAGAATTTCTGTAGCTTCTTTCAAACACATTGTTCACTTTAAGCTATGAGAGAGCCTTTAAAAAAATTAAGGTCATTTTAAAAAATGGATGAACCTATCCAAAGAAATGCAAACTACGTTTTGTAGTACAAATATTTTTAAATGTTCTCTTTTGTATAGAACATCTCTCACAGGCATGGGTGAAAAATTGATATCCAAAGGCAAATATATTGACATGATTGGCAGCTGTATAATGATTAAAAGTATTGCTGAAGAATAGTCATTTAAAATTTTATTTTCTCATAATACAGTACTTTACAGTGCTCTTTTTTCTACACTTCATATATAGTTGTGTAAATTTTAGCACATAATGATAGTTTTAAAACGAACTGGACTCCTCCCACCCTGGTTGTCCACCTACACAGAGGTACATAGTCACATATCCAAAAGTATAATCGGGTCAAGTAAATAAAACATCTTGGAGGAAGGTTGTATGGCACCATTATCTTTTTTTTTTTTTACCTGCTTATATATGCCTTGCATATTCATTGGCAGTAGAATGCCATACGCACCTCCAGTATTTGAGCTTCCGCAGTCATCAGTGAGAAGTTGAATATCTGTCATTTCTATAATTTAATAGTCTTAACTGGGTTCGCAGACGTGTTTTGCAGTCACTGGTCTTGTGCCTCTAAATAGGCACTTCTCACTGGAATGTGTTTGATAGACTCTGTTTCCTGTTGGGTAGTGTTCACCAACCTTGCTTGCCATTGCTGGTCTTTTCGCACTATGTGCTGCTCCGAGTTGCTAGAAAACCATCAGAGTGTTGTGTAGATGTAAACAAAAACAATTACAAATAGATTAAGCACTGTTCCGATGATTCCCAGCAGAGCTAGAACAGATTCCTCCTTTTCCTCACTCTCTTCTTGCCTTTTTACGTCTTCTAGTGTTGTGATGGCAGAGCTCCTCATTTTTCCTGCAAATGTCTTCACCAGTGTTCCTACAGCTGGCTAAAAGGGAGAAGGAAAAATTACTCCACATAGTAACTTGGAATTGGTTCACACTCACTCTCTCTTCCACACACCCTTGGTCATTTGCCCCCTCCCCTCCTCAGTCTCTCTGTGTGTCTATACTGTTATAGTGTGGCATTTTGTTTTTCACAACAGAGAATGGGAAATACAGGATGATTTAAATTAGGAACCTGTACCTTCTCTGCTTTAATACAGCTGTACTTCCTATTTTAAGAAAGTTGTTATCAGTTGTCTCTCCACTGATAGCCCAATCACTGGAAATAGCCAGGTGTTTATATATCTTTATGATGGGATACTGAAGTGCAAATTTCCTAATGTAGAAATGGTAAGTGTGGTTAGTCTTGTGAAAAAGTAGGATAGTTTTAATAGGCTTTATAAATCCCCACAATTGTGTGCTTCTAGAACAAACACAAAATACAGAATGCATGCAATCCCCCTAAAAGAAAAATACATCGTAAAGATGTTTTCATCTGATTTTCATACATGTTTTTATACGTCACAGCGTTAGAAAGTGTGTGTCTCGTGTGGAATATCAGCCATTTGGTAAATTGTCTGTTTTCTGTGATACTGAAATACATTTAAGCTGCATCCTGTACACATTTACCTGAAGCCCCTTGAACTCAGTAGGGCTTTCTTCTGAGTATGTGACTGTGCTGTAGTTAAAGCTTTTAGCTGCATAGTTCTGCCTATAATCTTAATGTGTTTTGGTATCAAGTGTGCAATTTTACTTATTTGCTGTCTGTTGCCTTTAAATGTTACTGTTGAAAATTTTTGTTAGTGTGGTCGGAATGTTATGCCTAATGGTTGTGCATGTTTACACACTTAACATTCAGAAAGACATTCTATGTTACAATGGTCTTGGCTTCTCCTGAAGTCTCATGGATCTTTTTATTATTACCCTTGCATTTAAAGGTAAAATGCTGGTAGCAATCAAAATAAATAAATTCATTTTTGAATAAAGATTTTTAAAAGCCTCTCTTACCCTACATTGCATCAGGAATAAAATCTCATCAGACATGCTGCTTACTCCTCACTGCAGTGGAGAAACAGCCTTATCTTCATGGAGGGCTGTTCTTTTCACTCAAAGCAGAAATCATATGCATGCATGAACAGTTTCTTGATAGATTAATCTGTGGATGCGATAATATTACAAAATCTTCCGAGAAATGTAGGCATTATTTTGGTTATCCACTGAAACGATGCGCTGTTAGTAAAGAAACCTCTGCTCTGCATATCCAGGTTGTATGTTTCTTCCCTGTTTAAATATTGAAATCTTCCATAAGATGAAACATTTTCTGTGCAAACCGTGATTATAGCATTAAGGCTCCAGTTAAAATTTAATCTCCCACTTCTTGTCCTGTATATGTAGCTGTTCCCCAAGACATTCCAATAGAATGGTCGTTTGACATCTTCTCGATGTGGGTAACTCTCTGGATATGTTTCTCTCGTGTAGCTGAGTTGTAAATCCAAATGTAGCAGATATTAGTCTGTTTACATTTTTGTCCAGAAGGAAGGAAGTTTCTTGTTTCCTCTGGGGTTAGGAGTGTTGCACACCTGCATTCAAAGCATCTAACAAATAATTCCAAGGCATTCTTCGGAGCATTGCATAACTTAGCAGCCAGTCAAATCTGAGGAGTGGAATGACAGTGGCTTCAGTTGCATGCTGTAGTGAGTAGTGACATTGATTAAACATGCAGTTGGCACTTGCTGAATAAAGAACAAGCTACAAGTCACCCTTGCAGACAGTGAATTGCATAACAATACACGGTGGTTCTGCTGTTTCATTGTCAGGCCAGTCACATTTTAATCCAGTAACAACTGTGAAAGTGTACTGTGTAGAATAAAGCCAAGTTAGCTGTGTGTCAGGGTTTTCTGACAATGTGCTCTGTTACAAATAGATGACATTACGGCATTCATGCTGAAACAGGCTGCCTCGGTGCTGTTGGTTTTTTGGTCCCTTTCCTTCTGCTTCTTGTAGGCTATTGTTTTGGGATGGAATTTCCTTTTAATGTGCATTCATTCCTCTCCTGTGCTCTACCTGAAGAATACAGGTCAGTGTGAACGTTGTCAACATAATACAATTAACAAAAGAAAATGTTCGCCATCTATTGTGGTAGGTAGCATTAACTTGAAATAATTTGATGTATGAATTATGGATCTTAGTGATTTTCAGGCTGGGGTGTGAGATTTGTGTGTAATACTTGTTCATATTTTTTTTTTTAGTATTTATACAGTAGTTAACTTTTGTAGGTGGCTGTCTCACTGGAAGGCATTTCAGTATTTATTCATTAACAGATACATGGAGAATGATATTGAATGAAAACCGTGTTTGCTTGCATTCAGCGTCTGTGTGATGTACAGCTGGCTTTCCTTGTCTACAGATGTGTTCTTTCTGTGAACATTTTTTAGGAGGGGCTCCTCCCAGGAAAACCTTGTGGTTTCTGTGATTTTCCTTTTAAAGGAATTAAAAGCCTCAAAAGGTGTGTGCAGAACAAAAGAATAGTGTTGCTGTTTAAAACTTGATATGTAACAGAGTCCGAAATAAAATGGAAACATATTCTAAAACTGCAGTACTAATAGTATGGCCTTCTTCAATGTAAAGCAACACTTTTTTTATATAACTGACATTCTTAATACTAACTAAGCTTGGCATGAAGAATCTTAAGACATTTTCATGTCCAAAAGCAACTAGGGAAATGGTATTGAGACATGTGTTATTGTTTACATGACTTGAGTTCCATCATATATCCTACTCCTATTTTAAAAAGAGGGTGCATGTTCAAGCATGAGTACTGAAACAGAGTCCCTATGTTGATCTGTATGTGATTGATTTCTGCAAAACAAGCCTCTTTAAAATATGCTTTAAAAATACATGGAATTTAAATGCATGAAAGGAATTATCAACAGTTGTCTGGTATATATGTTTATTGGCTAGAAATAATATTTTATTTTGGAAAGAATTTAATATCCTTATAATAAATCAGTCAGCATGCTGTTCCGTAATACAAATCAATGTGCAATAGCAAAGAAGTCTCCAGGTGCTAATATGAAACTTGAATTTCCAGACCTGAATGCCTCTATTCTTTATCTATTTTAAGTGGATTTACTGGTAAACCCCCCCCCCCACTATATTTATCCTAATCTGTCTTCAGCCGTATATCTGAGTTCTCTGGAATCCAAAAATGTGCGTGGTTGATCAAAACAATCAATTTACTATTGGTAGTAAAGTCAGATATCAATATTGTTCAAGTTAAATGTACATGTCTAACATTTAGGTAAATAATATTTGCTCCTGAACTCCTGAAGCAGCATGCAGAGCTATAAAAACAGACAATCCCTGCCCTCAAGCTTGCAATCGGAAAAGATACAGCACAAAAGGCAAATGGATTGGAAAAGAGAAGGAAATAAGCAAATTTAAGTACCAGTTCTTGGGTGCCAGTATCTTGCACAATCTGCTGGAATTTTAACAGTTCAAGGAGAACAGGAGCCCAAAGTTTCTGGTCTGGCCCTGAATCCTTTTTCTTCCCTGCTCTGCTGCAGCTTGATGGAGTGCCAGGTGACAATTGATGAGGGATGGAGGTGGCTTCTCAGCTAAGCTGCCGATATTGGTAGCTCTGCATCTCCCGCTGCTCAATTAATAACTAATGTTATTTACTATTACTGAATTAAGAAATACTTAAGTGATTCTACCCCCCTCCCATAGCCTCTGTTGGCAGTGGTTATCCTGAATGAGAATTGTTTGACGTTTTCTCTTCTTAAATTGAGCACATCTTCCTACCCACCATACTCCGCAACTTTTCTGTGTGAAGGGACTGCTGACATCAACAACAGCATCTCATACAGGCTTGTTTACAGAATGAAAAGGCAATCTATTACTGATTTTTAGCCTCCCATTTCTATATTTCAGATATAACACAATAAGATTTCAGAAGTCACACTAAACTTAGCGTGACAAAAATAAGTCGCTGCAAGCCCCACACTTTCCCCCTTCCTGCCCCAGCACAAGTTATGTTTCTGGTTTTGCTTAGCCACAGCTTGTTCTGTTACCCAAGTCATACTATGATTAATGTGTGAAAGAAGTTCACTTCAAACTGTGACTTGACTTAGCATTAGCCACAGTTTATCGTTTGAATGGCATGATAAACTGTGTTTAATGAAAATCAGGAGAGAGAGCATATGAGTGTAATTTAGATTAACATCTCAACACTATCAGTACATCAGTTTGTTACTTTTTAAATAAAAACAACAACACTTCTCCAAATATAAGCTCTTCCACCCCCCCTTTTTTGAGCCACAAGACTCTCTCCTCTTTTCTAGAGCAGGTATTGACAAACCAAATGTGCATTTGGCGAGCCATTTTTTAACCTTTTACCATATACTTGCATGGTGGTAGTGCTCCTGTTGTGACTCACCTTGGATCATGCTGCAACCCATCGTTCCATCTTCTAAGTTGCTAAAGGCCCAAGGACAATGCACTTGGGAATATTTATTTATTTATTTAGCAATGCTTTTAAGTTGCTTTTCTGGGCAACACCATCCAACATGGCTTACAGCATTGGAGGGGAAAACCCACAATGATGACAACAACCTTGCATTTAAGAATTCATCTGGTTGCTGGCTAATGAAATAGTTCAATGTGCAACAGCTATTTAGCTATAACAACCTATTGAAGGACTTTTAACATTGTGACCTCATTTTAATTCATGGCAGTCCAAGATTACAGGTTAAATCTTGTGCAGCGGTGTTGAATGAAGCCAATCAGTTATCTACAAAGCAGCTAAAGCAGCATTATGCAACTAAGGTAGCAAATAACCCCCATCTTAAATAACAGAATAACAGCTGGAGCTGTATTCTTGTGACAATTTTGATACCATTAAAACTCTGGGGAAATACATTCTACAATAGACAAAGGAAATATTTTTGTAAATACAGTCAACCCCCATCCAAACATTTGTTTTGTTGTTGTTTTACAAGCAAATCACACGTTTCTCGATATAACTTTGACATCCAGCAGACCATTTATTACTATGGTATCTGTCCAGTTTTAGTTCTTTATGTCATTTTAACCTTCTATACATCCTAAGAACATATGTTAGCTTTTGTATAAAATCGGATATTTCCAGAACTTCAGGCAATATTTCATGGCATATGACATCCAGTCAAATGGATTTCATTACATGATTAGAGGAGTGATAAATTTACATCATGAACAGTGTATGTTGGGAAATATGAATATTCTAAGGATTATTTTACATAAGAGTGTACTGTGCAGACATTGCACATTTTCTTGTGTTGGGAAAATTAAGCAGTTGGAATTCAGCACTGACATGGGTAACAGTGTGCCAAAATTTGTAGGGTCCAACCAAGTGCAGTATGGTAAGAGAACAGAATCTGGTTTTAAAATATTTTACCTGAAGAACTAAAACACACTATAACATATTGTAGCAACAAACTTTAGACTGCAATACAAATTCCCAACCCTATCATTAAAATATCTTCTATCTAGATAGCTTAGTTTTCTGTGTCTCTGTAAATCACACAGGAAACAATGAAGGCATAAATAAGGCATAGTTATTCTTGCACTTTCATTGCTCACCTTAAATCTGTCTGGGCGACCACTCATCACAGTTCAAATGATTACAGTGCTCTTGCCAATCTGCCGCCTTAAATAACCACTTGCCAATAACCTCATTGTTGCAATAATCCATGGCAAATTTTCTAATACTTTTTGTACTTTAGATCTAATTATACCTTACTGAAGAGAATTATTGAATGCCTGTTTTTTAAAGAAGCATAAAGGGTGATTTAGATAAACTTGATGAGAAACAGTAAATTTAAAAAAATGGAATTAAAAAGAATAATTGCACAAATGCCAATAGGCAGGGCAGGGCTGTGAATGTACTGCTGTTCCATGGGAGCACAGAATGTGGTACTGAAAGTAGACTTCTGCTTTCAGTGAATCATTACTCTCATTTTTGGAAAAAAATAAACAAGTTTCAAGTCCCTATGGTTGCTTGAAAGTATGTGGACAAGGGCTGCTGAAATCTCAAAAAAACAGAGGAATTGCCAAATAAGAATTTCGGTAGTTGGGAAGAAGTGTTTCCATGCCCCTTCCCTTTTCTATGACATTGCAGAATGAATTGTGCAAAATAGGGAAATGTTAATTTACACAAACCTAATAAACAGAATGCTAGCCATGCCTTTGAAACTAACAAGTCCCAGTTGTTTTCTTGCAAACAATGATTTGATGCCATTTTCAGAATCGAGCAATTGTTAAAATAATCAGTAGTAAAAAGACACACATCTATAGTACTATATTTTTCTAGAAACTGTAGAGACTTTGGTTACAGCACCAAGTTTACTTTACTTTACCAGCATTCTTCATTGAAGTTTTTAAAGGAATATAAAGTGATTTTAGCTTTGTCTTATTAAATGGTTCCGGAGTCCTTGCTAATGATGGCTGAAGTGCATTCACCTCACCTAGCTTTTTACTCAACGTTTTGATATTAAAATTGGAATATAGTGGCATTTTTGGCACAGATAGAGCTGCTAAGCTATCTCAAAAGAACGAAAATGTTTCCTTCTTACTTTTTCGTTTTTCTCTATTAGATAAATGATGCCACACCTATCTTGTACAGAGTTCTCTAGGCAAGCTCTTCTTTCAAAAGCAACAGGACTATAGAGTGTTAATTAGACATTTCATAAAAGACTAGCCTCCGGTTGTTGCTTAAATAGAAAAAGCAAAAGGCAGTAGAGCGTGAAGTATTTGGAACTGACACTATAGCCTCTAGCTTAGACTGTGTTCATATATCGTATGTTTGAAAAGGTGCAGTAAGGAAGCAGAAATCAGGAAAGGCTGCAATGCTGAATTATTTGGAAACAGGAAACAGAAGCTTGACATTTGTTAAGAAACGTATTTTCTGAAGTGCTAAATATTTGGCTGTTCCTATAGAACAAGATTGCTATTAAACACTTTAATAAAATAACGAAAACTGTGCTGTCTTTCCTTTTTAAGTACTATGGTCACTATTTTAAATCTTTGGCGTGTTAATGGGATTTTCAGGGATCTAATTAGCTAACAGACTCTAAAGGTTTCAGGCTCATTAGCATTATTGGTTCATGACTATGAAGTCCTCAAGAATGACTGAAGTTATCACATAGTATTCAGTGGATGGCACAGTTGCTCCAGAAAGATGCTCTGTGGAGATTTTCTTTGCTTTGTGCTGCATAGCACTTTTTTTTTGTATTTTTGTAGTATTAGGAATGAATGCCTAACTTTATTTTTGTTTTGTTTGCTTTGGTAAGCATGGATTGTGATGCTTATGCCTTTTGGCACTTGAGGAACAGAGACTTACAAAGAAACCAATCTCTTTTCATTTCATACTTCATTCACTCAAAAATGGTTTTCAGATGAGGCTGGTTGTATTATTCTTAGAGCAATGTTGACGGAGATGTGCAACATTCCGTTAAACAGCATTCAGGTTTTTGAGAATTTTTTTCTGTTTAAAAGCCTCATCCAAAGCATTGCCTTGTGTTGGATAGGTGACTGTTTGCTATAGTTGTATGAATTCTGTAGAATCTAGTGACCTTCCAAGGTTAACCCCACCCCCAATTCTGGGAGGCCTTTTACTTCTCCACAAAAGTGGTGGTTCTGTTAATTTCATAGGTTGGTGTAAAATTCTAAACTTCCTTTGCACCCTGAATTTCCTCCCCAAAGATTTCCCTGTGCAGGCTTGACAGTACAAGCGGGAAAGACTATGAAAGAGTGAATTAGGGCACTTGACCAGGTTCCCCATCTGCTCTTTCAAACCTCTTCCAACACACTGACAGTATACACAATTGAGGCATAAAGAGTGCCTCTAATGTCAACCAGTTCTCCCGAAATTCTCAGAAATAGCACACCTCAACGTTTGTGGGGTGCTTTTGTATTGCGAAAACCAGCCGCGATTTTTCAAAATGCGGTGTGGGGATTTTTCAAAACATCCCTGTGCGATGCCTGCTGCTTTGACTGAAATTCAGGAGCAGCCATGAAACCTGACCCCAGATTATTAGCGGCTCTGGATTTTATTGGGTGGGTGGGTAGCACTTAAGTGTTTTTTGCTTTTATTTATGACATTTATATCCAGCTCTTTTATAGCTTTATGCAAAAAGGCTCTCAGAGCCGCATAGAAAAATCAATATTGTGGTGGCCCCCGTTCTTGGGCTCACAATCTAAAGATGTGACAAAACAAGGAAAAAGAAATAGGAGGGAGCAGCTATACAGTTCTGTTCATGTAGATTTCTTGCCACCTAGAAGAGCAGCAAATATTGGCAGTTCTGGGTGACCCTTGATAAATAGCAGTCCCTCCTGGCACGCATCCTGGAGCCAGAGCAGGTGACAGCATCCAGCTCAGGAGGACAGGGCTGCTCTTGCCCCACATCTCTTCCCTCAGAAAGCTAACCTGATGGCTATTAGAATCCACACAGGAGGAGGCTACATTAGCCAAGGAGACCAGAACCTGGGTGTAGGGTGGAGAAGTGTGTTGCATTGTTCTAGGGTGAAAGTTTTGCCTTGGAATCTCTCCCTTGCTGAGACTGCAAACTTCATTTAACTTGTTTCAAAGTTGCCTTCAATACCTAAATGATAAAAAGGTGGGAATTAAATCTGCATGAATAAATAGTATAGCGACACTTCATAATGTGGTACAGGAACTGGATTGAGTTAAAAAAATATAAAGATGGGGAACAATGCATTCATCGCAGGAAGAATTCACTTTACACTCTTTACGTCAAACTTGACATCACAGTGAATGTATACGGGCTGCCACTGGAAATGGTACCCCATAGTCCCAACTTGCCTCGTGTTGTGAAGTCATTTTTTTTTCTTTTTTTCATTTATAAAACATCCACAGCCAGTTATTACAGTTACATGTAGTTGGAGCAAGGAAGTTCAGAAAGTCCTGTATTGGGGCAGAAAAAGATTTCTGATGTGGGTTTGGGCAGCATCTGCTTATTTCACATTATAATCTAGTTTATAATTTATGAGTTGGTTGTGAGTCATGAGTGGAATAGTGAATAGAAGAAAACAGGTTTCAACACCCAGTGTAGCTGCTAGAAGGTGTGAGAATTATTTTTTTGACTTAATTTCCCATCAATTCTGTCTCTTGTATGTTTTTTTGTTTTTTTGTTTGGTTTGTTGTTGTTGTTGTTTGTTTTTGGATTTTTTTTTGGGGGGGTTAGTATAATAGGTGATACTGCATGATAGCCATTGTTTGCCTTATTTTCCATTTTGGTTCCATATGCTCTGTTCATCCTGTTCTTTGAGAATATACATTTCAGTGGTATAAAAGGGTTTTTTATTGTCATCTGTAGCCAATTAAGCTATGTTAAATGGTTTGGAAAAAGAATTTAGAGCTGCTCAATATTATCTATTTCATGGTCCATTAGGCTTGGTTATTCTTAGTTTGGAGTCTCCTGGAATGTTCAGGAGAGCAAAAGAATAGTTATGTTTAGAGATGTCTTCTTCTGATGTATTGTTGAAAGCACTGTTCCTGTTCTTACTGATATCTTTAATATACTTTTGTCAAAACTAGTATAAATACCCAAGATTAAATGTACTGTCAATCCCACAGTGAATGAGGAAATAACTGTGTACAAACTATTTTTATTATATCAGGTAATGTGTAGCTTCGGCCCAACTTCTTTATTATCTTCAGTTCCTGAATGTAAGCTTTGTAAGATACTAAAGCTCTTTAAATATATATATATATTTCTATAGTGAAATAAAAATACTATGTACACTGATGCCTCATGGTGGGAGTTAAACTGAAGTTTGTAAAAACCTTAAATTGCCATGGTACTGTGCTATGGAGGACAAGAAAGGAGCCATTTGCATGAACTGCTATATCTACCATCTAGATAATTTTTTTCCAGCAGACAGGCTGTTCAGATTTTTATTTTGTATTGGTTAAGGCTGTTTTCCAACCTCTTCCTCCATCCCTCCAGCTAAATTGTTAGACTTTAGAGAGAATAAAATTCCATGATATTAATGAATGTGCTGTTTTTCAATGAATGCTGTGTTTTGTGTGGGCTTGGATTCTGTGTAGCAGTGCTAGAACAACTGAGTTGTGGAACTCCCTTCCTACAGAGGTGCACCTTGCAATTCCATTATACAGCTTTCAGCTGTTGTTGAAGATGGCACCTGATCACCCTGGCTTTTGACACTTGAGATGTGTATTTTTGGGACCCACCTCATTTTTGTAATTTTATGTTGTTTTAAATACAGTGGTACCTCGGGTTACAAATGTTTCAGGTTGCAGACTATTCAGGTTATAGACTCCGCTAACCCAGAAATAGTACCTCAGGTTAAGAACTTTGCTTCAGAATGAGAACAGAAATCGTGCAGTTGCGGTGCGGCGGCAGCAGGAGGCCCCATTAGCTAAAGTGGTGCTTCAGGTTAAGAACAGTTTCAGGTTAAGAATGGACCTCCGGAACGAATTAAGTTCTTAACCCGAGGTACCACTGTATTGTGTTTTAATATTAATGTTGTGTTTTAATTGTTGTAACCTGCCCTGGGACCTTAGGGCAGGTAATAAATAACAATAGTAGTATTCACAGGCACTGATTTTTGCTTGCTTTGCATATTCAGGCGTATGGATATAGCTGAGATGTGTTTGTGTGAAATAAGCAATGCAGCATTCTACTAAAGCTGACACAGGTCAGAAAAGAAGGCACATTCTTATGGCTGACATCCTTTCACATTAACCAGCTCACTGCCCCCAGGGTCTCTCCTTATGGAAAGACACATACAGACAAGCCCACTGATTGAGATTTTTGGTAGTTCCAAGCAAAGTTTGGCTGGCTTCATTCAAGGTATATTACTGCATAGAATATGAATGATTTCCCATGTTTCTGGCAGCAGCTTACTTCCTGGTTTTGGGAATACTTTACATATGAACTTTTAGGAAACGATCAGCTTGTATGCAGGAAAGTTCTTATGCTTGTGGAAGAACTTCTGCTTGAACAATTGGACTCATCCCTCTGCACAGACATACCCCCTCCCCCCCAAAAAAAAATGTTCTGGAGGCTTCTGGGGAAATCCAGGACAGATTTGCAAGGACACATAGAGCAAGGAAAGGGACAGAATGTTCCTTGCGTAAACAGAAGCTATTGCATGAATGTGATCACTTTATTGGATACAGGCCCTAGTTTTAATCTTGAAGAATCTAGGAATGTCATTTGAGTCATTCCTAAATCTAACTGGAAAAGTCTGAAGCCATTGAGGGCTTTATATACCAACAATAGCAAATTTGCAACCTGTGCAGATCTCTCAGCAGAGGTGTTACATGCTGACGGGGTGTCGCATGTCATCAACCATGCTGCAGCATTATGTACTACAAATTGTGCAAACCAGCCCCATGTGACAAAAAGCCCCCTTATTGGACAAAAAGACCAATGTTAAACACTAGTTTGGTACTAGTTCTTGCCATTTATTTAGTGCCCACTATGTGCTGAGCCACAATCACTGCTTCCCCTGTGTAAGCAGGTAAAAGTTAATAAAATAAGCACCACTTAGTGTTAGGGCTTGAGTGATGTGGTGTTTTTAAAATTATGTACGTTTTATGTGCCTTAAAGTGTTTTTTTTTAAATATATATTTAGTTTGTGTCTCCTGAATTTTGTAACTGCATTTAATAAAGAGTTGCTTTCACATAGCATTCTAATTATGCACCTCAAATGAATGTGTATCTAAAGGCCAGATTTTGTGCCATAAATCAGCATTAATTAAATAGTCTAAAAGCAGGAAGCGAGAAAGGTGACTGTGAATCTGGATCACGGCAGAATTGACATTGAGAACCCTGAGTTCTTGAGAGCTGTCTTGCTTCTGAAGCCTGAGTATCAATCCAGCACGGTTTTCATTATGACATTTGCTGGTGTAGCAAGGCTGAACCGTGAAGAAGGAGACAGATTAGCAAGCAACAGATGTGGACAGGGATGCTATGTTTATCTTAGGGAGCTGTCAGTTAGCAATAATGATTCAAACAGAAACAGTATCTTGGAAATGAACAGCCTCATGTAATTTAAAATGTATAATAAATCACATGTAAATAGAATGAAAAAAAGTTTAGAAGGACTTACCCGTTTCCAAAGGGCATGAAGCAGCACACAGCAGGCTATCAACTGTAGTCACAATGTGTTTTCTTCTTTCAAGGGCAAGTATAAAGAAAATGAAGACAGATTTCATATTGCCAAATAAAGGTGTCCTAGGGATGTGAGTGGCACTAAACCACTGAGTCTCTTGGGTTTGCCGATCAGAAGGTCGGCGGTTCGAATCCCTGCGATGGGGTGAGCTCCCATTGCTCAGTCCCTGCTCCTGCCAACCTATCAGTTCAAAAGCACGCCAAAAGTGCAAGTAGATAAATAGGTACCGCTCCAGCGGGAAGATAAACGGCATTTCCGTGTGCTGCTCTGGTTTCACCAGAAGCGGCTTAGTCATGCTGGCCACATGACCCGGAAAAACTGCAGACAAACGTCGGCTTCCTTGGCCAGTAAAGCGAGATGAGCGCCGCAACCCCAGAGTCGTCTGCGGCTAGACTTGTCAGGGGTCCTTTACCTTTACCTTTTTAGTGACAGGAAGAACTATCAACAAGGAGTAAGATTTGCCTAGTTTTAATGCTTTCTAGAACTTTATTTCTAGAAAATTGCACGTTTATGGGCAGCTTTCCTGTGCATTTACTTCAACCATTTCACTCAACAAGGCAATGTGGTGCAGTGACTGGAGTGCTCGACAAGGCCTGGGAGGCTTAGGTTCAAATCCCCACTCAGAGATGAAGGTTCATGGGTGACCTTTGGCCAGTCATTCTCTTTCAGTCTAACCTACATCACCGGAAGGCTCTTAAGGACTGCCGCTCTTGCTGCTGCTGCCGCCGCCCAGGAGGACTGCCTGCTGAGCGCATGAAGGGCCCTGTCCTTGCCTCTCTCCACCTGGCTTGGGACAGGGCTTGATAGGCTTCACAAGGACTGTGGCGGCTGCTCAGCAGAGAGGGCTCCTCTTTTAAATTGTTTTTAATTTTTATCTGTGTTGTTTTAAATGAGAGCATCTTGGCTGTGATCCCTGGAAGACCTGCACCCTGCCTTGCTGGCCTTTTCCCATCCAGCTTGGGAGAGTGGAGCGCTGACTGACTCCAGCTACAAAAGCTGAGGCTGCTGAACAGATTCTTGGGCTGGAGTATTGTTTATGGGAGGTTGAGAGAGCTTGTGGGTGTTAACTGATATTATTGTTGTATCTTTAGTTTTAGATCTTATGATTTATGTGGAAATTGTTTACATTTGGTTGTGCACTTTTTGATGTGTTTTATTTATTGTTTATGACTTCTGTTATGTTTGTAATTATGTAAATCTTGTCCTGTTGTAAGCCGGCTTGAGCATAGTTTCAACTATGGAAAGCTGGCATACAAATAAAATGATGATGATGATGATTTTTCCCCCCAAAGTACAGTGCTGCCTTGCAAGACGAAAAGAATCTGTTCCGCGAGTCTCTTCGTCTTGCGGTTTTTTCGTCTTGCGAAGCAAGCCCATTAGCGGCTTAGCAGATTAGCACTATTAGCGGCTTAGCGGTTTTAGCGGATCAGCTGATAAGCGGTTTAGCGGCTTAGCGGATCAGCTGATAAGCGGCTTAGCGGATCAGCTGTTAAGCGGCTTAGCGCATCAGCTGATAAGCGGCTTAGCGGATCAGCTGTTAAGCGGCTTAGGATCAGCTGATAAGCGGCTTAGCGGCTTGGGAAAAGGGGGGGGGAGGAAAAAAACCCTGCAGGAACTCGCAAGACATTTTCGTCTTGCGAAGCAAGCCCATAGGAAATTCGTTTTGCGAAGCTCCTCCAAAACGGAAAACCCTTTCGTCTAGTGGGTTTTCCGTCTTGCGAGGCATTCGTCTTGCGGGGCACCACTGTAACACAAAATAGAAAAATTAATTCTAGTGAGCAATTCTGCTTTGTCCTCGTTCTTAGGAGACTTTGTTCATCAGAGACCATTTACCTTAGACTGCACATAAAGAGAATTTAGCATTAGGTCAAGATCCATTGCTTTTTAAAATTACCAGTATTTGAATTGCCGGTTCAAGTGCTTTCTCTGCTAAATTTCATTTGTTTATGTGTTTTTATAAACAAAGAAGAAGAAACACCTTGACTTGTAGTCTCTTCAGCAGAGGGTACTGCACAGGTCATGACACCAGACAAGCTATATCCATGTACCAATTCCTGTTCAGTGTCTAAGTGAAATGTTGTGTTATGTCCCCATGGCAGCTATTGGTGCCAACAATGCTGTCTTGAAGTTTGAAATGTGCACACTGCTCCAAAAAAATTGCCAACCCTTTTCATAGTGAAACAGATGACTTCAAGATCAAATGTACTAATAAAATAGGAAGTGCTACTGACGGATTCAGCCCTTCTTGAAAATGGAGGTGGTTAGGCTTTTCTGTCCAGCTAAAAAATGGTGTTAGGAACTAATTTACCTTTCCATATTTTGAATTTGATCATTGCCTTTCTCTAGGGATATAGACGACTTTCTAATTTCTGAATACAGTATATTAACTACAGTTTTTGTCAACCCCTTCAAATTACTGGCGATTCTTTGTTCACATAAAGTTTAATCTGCTTTTTAAAATTTTGTATGTTGCAATGCCTTGTACTTTATTTCAGATTTAATACTGCTAACCTTAATTTTAATTGGTATTTACGTACGTAATGTGGCTGTAGATCTAGCAAAACTAGGTTTCATGTAACAGTGTGTTTGCTTCTAAGATGTTTTCACAAAGCTTATTTGTGTGAAGCTGTGGGTTATTCATGTGAAGTAACAGTCCTATTGTAACTATTCATACTTTCTGTAGATACAGGGTCATTGCTTCCACTGGCATGTAAAGGTTTAGGAAATTGTATATGCACATGGATAGATTGGGATTCATAGTCATTTTAAATTATTTTATTGTCTTCTAATGAGCACAATTTGCCTTTAGGGTATGAGTAGCTAAGAAGCTGCTCTCCAGATATTGTATGACTCCAACTTCTGTCAGTCTCAGCCAGCTGGTATGGCCAATAGTTAGGAATAATGCACCATCCCTGCTGCATGATGTGATATGATATTGGCAATATGTTGTTTTAAATAGTAAAAAACAAAATAATATTTCTGTAGTATTCTGTTTTTTAAAAAAGTAACCAAAACATGAATACATATTATGTTTCCACATAACACTAAGCCATGGGTTGTTTTAACTGTAGTCTGTTTAATAAACCACAAACATACAGATCAGCAAGCAAGCCATGAATTCTTTCTCCATAGTTTTGTTTTCAGATGTTCTTCCCATGGTAAGGGTAGGGTGGGGTGGCCAAACAAGCCATGGTTAAACAAGGCTGTTGGGTTCAGACAAAATTCCAAGCCATAATTAAAAGAAACCATGGTTCAGAAGTCAACAACAAACCATGACTTGTTGCCAGAAAATGTGTTTTGTGGCAGCAGAGCACAGTATAAAGCCATGATTTGTTGTTGCCCATAATTAACCCAACTGAACAATCCCTCCAAATATTTTAACCAAAAATAACAACAGAATAAAAAAACCAGGCCTGTTCTCCTTGTGCAGAAGCAAAGTGTTGGATCACTTCATGGTGTTTGAGGGCCAGAAAGCCCATGCGTAACTTGGCTGCTTCATTCTACCAAATAGTTTCATGCTCAGGCTTGATTGGAAGATAGCTGGATAGGAGAAACAAGCCCCCTCTGGTCGTTCTTTAGTTTGTCATGCTTGCCTTTTCTGGGAACATATGATTCTACCATCTCATATGGGCTTTCACCCCGTTGAACTGTTTGTTTCTAGGCCAAGACCACTGCTTTTGTTTTGTCTTACCTTGTCTTGATTATACTGTCATCTGCAGAGGGAAATATTGCCACTCACTATGATAAATTTTTTTTTTTTGGGGGGGGTGTTCCTGAACTGAATTTCATTTACAAGCAAAGATTGTGTTAGGAACTCCCAAAATTGTTGCTTGTTAACTTCATCCTATGTTCTCAAATGCATAGTACATGTGTGGCCAACCTGATCTTGGGAATTTCCAAGGAAGAAAAATCTGTAATGTCCCTAAGCAGCATGTTCTGATAGAAGACAGTTTCGTGAGAATTGCTTCCTGATGTTTATCATAAATCTGCATGGCCACTTCTGTTCTTTAAATGGAAATGGTTCAGTATTGTCCAGCGTTGCATTTCTTAATCATCACTTCTTTCTACTTGAGAACATCCAGTTCTTCAAGCTGGTCCTTGTGTTTTCTCTGGACTGTAGTCCAGGGTGGTGCCCTCTGGCTATGTGTACTCCCAACTCCTATCAGCATGGCCAATAGTCAGGGAGGATTGGAGTTGTAGTCATCTGGAGGGCACTCTGGTGGCTACCTGTGATCTAGGTCACTATACCTATTGCCTATTCAACTTGCAAGCACCCTTGAACTAAGGTTCTCAAAAAGTTTGGATGCTCTCAATGGTTTTAAATGTTTTCAAATTTTCCTGATACTTCTAGATATGATTCTATTTTTAAATATATTGTTTTGTTATTTTGTTACTTCCTGCCCCAGGTTCCTTTGGGGAAAAAGGGCAGGAAAGAAATTTAGATAATGATAGGTAACTATTTCTGCTGCATAGGATTTATCTAGTTGGTTGGAATTTTAACCATGTTGTTTTTCCTCTTTCCTAGTTTTGGATATGGCCAGGCATGTTCCCCTGTACAGAGCTCTGTTAGAGCTTCTCCGAGCTATTGCTTCATGCACATCTATGGTGCCATTGTTGCTGCCTCTGTCTGGGGAAAATGGAGAAGAGGAAGAAGAGCAACTGGAGTCCCAGACTTCAGTTGGAACTCTGTTGGCTAAAATGAAGACGTGTGTTGATACTTATACAAACCGACTGAGGTATTTTCTTAACCTCGTAGAATTTTATGAATACCATGTGTTGCCATTTTCACTCAGAACTGTTCTCACTAAGGTTAGAAACTTGTATCTGTGCTGTACCACTTCTGACTGCAAGTTAGGATTCTCAGAATTAAATGCTTGTTTTTGGAAAATAATTCCCTGTACATAGATAAGACACAGGTTTACCACATCATTGTCAACTAAACTATATATTGTTTATTTCCTATCTTAAACACAGGTTGCAGTATGTATTTCCTGGGTGTATTGTAAATCAAATGCAAAGAAAGGCATATCTTTAATGAAAATTCTCTCACAGCTGTCAACATCTAACAGTCTTTTAACCAGTCTTCCTCATCCTGGCACTCTCCAGGTATTATTGGACTCCCAACTCCCATCATCCCAGTTTATTATTCATGCTGACTGGGCAGATGGGAACTGGAGTCCAACAACATCTACAGGGTACTAGGTTTGAGAAGACAGCATTTAACCAAGGATACAGCACCTCTTGTTTAGAAGACTGGATTTTTTAGACCAGAGGAGTTCCTTGCCCTCTCAGAAACTGCCAGTCTCTTGGACAGGAAGTTGTGTTTACCGTCAACTATTAACTAGAAGGTAATCCCAGAGGCCCCTTCTGCCTGATACCTTGGTTTCCAGAGTTGGCAGTCACCAAGTTTGCTTGCAGGCCGGCCAAGTACAGTAAATCTCTCGTGTAAATCTCTGCAGCCAGATCTTCTATGACTATGAGCCTCGAAGTTGAGCAGCAAGTGCATAGCTTTTTACTAGTTCATATATAAAATGGTAAAATGAGAAACACCTAAGGTCTGCCAGGCTTTTGAAATAACACATGCACAATTTTGCTGTTAGGTCTGTTGACAAAGGTTGACACTGTTGATCTGAGACCATTTCTTGATGGAAGACGTGCCTGGCAACAGCAGAATTATAGTTGCACTCCATTTTCCAGACTCGTCTTCCACTGAGAAACTGGAGATTTCTCCAGAGGTCCCAGCAACATTTTTTTTGCAGTAAAAAATTCCATGTATTGTAATGTCATTGTGATGTCAAATTATTGACAGGTGGATGGCCTCACCCATCAAATTTGACCTGCAAGGCTACATGTGATAAAGATCAGGCTCACATAGCCAAAAAGGTTTCCCATTCCAGCTTTAAAAGCTGAAATTTGAATAGGGTATCCTAAAGTTCAACTTGGTTAGGAACTGCTTGGTTAGAGGAGAATCTGTTGGGCTTGTTCTGTTTTAGTCTGCTTAGGTAAACTGAAAAATAAGCTGTCCATTTGAAATCAAAAGCAGCATGCTTTGAGCTGAATGTAAAAAAGGAGGTTCTAAGCATTTTACAATTATAATTCCAATATGTTCTATATCACCCGACAGCCAAGGATCACAGGGCTGTTTAGAATATAAAGACACAAAAATGCATAACATAATAACAAACAAGACAATAATATTGTTTCATTGAGCACCTAATAAAATATAATGGATTATAAGTTTGTATGTAATGGATGTTGTTGGCTGGCTATAGAATGTTTTCATTTTATAAATTCTGGTTGACTTTTCTAGAATTTGTGAGACATAATTTTGTTTTAGTTTTTATTTCGTTTTTAGACACATACCAGGTTCTTTTTTTAGTTTCCCTTGATATACCAGAAGACTAGTCACTTGTGCATATGCACCTTGCTGCATTGTAAATGAGGCTTCTGAGTTGTCCAGGATGATTAAGTAGGAACCTTGAACCAAATTCTCCAAGAATTTCTTCTATTGGCATTATACTTTCCACCATTCCCTTAACATTAAACACACTTTTGCTGACCTGGAAAGTCATTGTATTTAATGAACAAACTTAGTTGGTCTCTAAGGTACTACCGGACAATTTTAATTTTTTTATATATTTAATGGCAAATACACAGCAATTGGTAGTAGAGGGAATCTGCATTTCCATTGACAGTTTTCCCTAAAACCTTAGTCATTTCTTATTTTGTAGGTCTAAAAAGGACAAGACTAAAACTGGAGTGAAGTCAGATACTTCAGATCAAGAGCCAGAGGGACTGACGCTTTTGGTACCAGATATCCAAAGGACTGCTGAGATAGTTTATGCTGCTACAACAAGTTTGCGGCAGGCAAACCAAGGTAAACAATGTCAGCAGCACATCTTTGCTGCAGACCTACCTGGAGTATTTATCTATTTATTTACCTGACCAATTTATATACACCACTTAATTACAATAATCTCTAAATGTACATTTACATAAACTGTAAAAGCAACCTGACTTTCAACAAAAGGATATAAGAATGGTTAATTAGGGGCATTAACAACAAGAACAACAACTACTACTACTACTACTGCTCCTCCTCCTCCTCTATACTGACCTTCATCCAAGGATCACATAGCTGTTTACAATATGAAACCACAAAAATAGTAACAAACAAAAGCAATAACCCCACCACACACAGTTTAAAAGGCCGTCGTTTGTTTAATTAGCCAAAGGCCTAGGAGAAGAGGAATGTTTTTGCCTGGCACCAAAAGATACTTAACGAAGGCACCAGGCAAACCTCCCTGGGAAGAGAATTCAACAAACAGGGAGGCACCACAAAAAAAGGCTTGTTCTCCTGCTGCTGCTCTCTAGACCTCTTGTGGAAGAGGCACATCAAGAATAAACATATAAGCAAATGGATAAAACTACTGGTTTCTTAATATTTATACTACTTTAAAAATATCAGTATAATTATAATTCCCACCATTGAGCAGGGCTACCATGGTAGGAAGTTCCACAGGGCAATACCAAGGTGAATAACGCAGTTGAGGCAAAACTTGTAAACGCTTTTGTCAATGACACATACAACCTTTCCTTATAAAACATCCTCATCAATACTTTGATGGTAGGATTGGAACTAAACCAAAAATAGGTTGGATCCAAATTAAGCATGGTATAAGGTTAAGTTGTCAGATCTTGATTTTGCTCCACAGGTGTGCCAACTATGAAGGTGGGAGGGACCTTGGGAACCCACAGTGGCTTCAAGGCCCTCTTGCTGTTTGTGAAGAGCTTTAAAACAGCTCCCACTTGAACCTCTATAGGCTGAAAGAGGAATAATAATAAATAATAATAATGATAATAATAATAATAATAATAATAATAATAATAATAATTATTATTATTATTATTATTATTATTATTATTATTATTATTATTATTATTATTATTATTTATTGTTTATACCCCCCCCCCAAAAAAAAATCTGGCTGGGTTTCCCCAGCCACTCTGGGCGGCTTCCAACAGAACACTAAAATACAATAACCTATTAAACATTAAAAGCTTCCCTAAACAGGGCTGCCTTCATATGTCTTCTAAAAGTTTGGTAGTTGCTGTTCTCTTTGAAATCTGGTAGGAGGTCATTCCACAGGGCGGGTGCCACTACCGAGAAGGCCCTCTGCCTGGTTCCCTGTAACTTGGCTTCTTGTAGCGAGGGAACCACCAGAAGGCCCTCAGCGCTGGACCTCAGTGTCCGGGCAGAACAATGGGGGTGGAGACGCTCCTTCAGGTATACTGGGCCGAGGCTGTTTAGGGCTTTAAAGGTCAGCACCAACACTTTGAATTGTGCTCGGAAAGGAACAGAAACTCCTTTGCAAAAAGCGTGGGGGGGTGTTTTAAAGCCCTTAGCCAAAGTACTCTCTGAAGCAGCCCTGCACTTCTCCTTTAAGTGGGTGTCAGGAAGTTGGGGGGAGGGGGGAAAGGCCTATTTGCACAGGCTGTTTTCTCCTCTCCCCTACCACCTGCTTCCTTAAAAGAGAAGCACAGAGCTATTTCAGAGAGCACTTTTGCAAAGGGCTTTAACACCTGCTCATTAGCTGATGAGTGGGGACAGAAAAGATTGCTTCCTTGGCTGCACATTTGTGTTCCCTGCTGGAAGCAGGAACACATTCAGTGCAGGATTAAACCCTGCCCTCCATGCTCCCAATCAGCTGACATTATCAGTAACATCAGCCGGTGGGCAGATATAGTTTGGCAAAAACAGCCTCATGTGTCAAATAAAACCCTTGGCAAGCCAGTATTTGCTCATAGGCCAGAGGTTCCCAACCCCTGACCAAAGGGAAACTTGTGAGATAAATTTCATATAAATCAGTTTTGGTTTATGCGGTTTCTTTAATATGATTTTTTTCTTACACAGAGAGAAAATTGGCTGAATACTCTAAAAAAGCTGCCGTGAAGCCCAAGCCCTTGTCGGTTTTAAGATCCCTTGAAGAAAAATATGTGGTTGTAATGAAAAAGCTCCAGTTTGGTAAGTTGAAAATCAGTCTGAACCTTCTGTATTGAAACACAAAATGCATGTCTGGCGTCAAAGTCACAATGGAAAACCTGCATACTATGTGTATGAACATGAGTAAGAGATTGAAGATATTATACGCCTTCAGTGTGTATATGAACACACGAAGATGGATTCCCTTCCTAGGAAGCTTACAATTTAGAATTTTACACAGGGGATGAATTACAGATGAATGAAAAATGAGAAAAAGTGGAGGCAGAGCAAATAGAGAGAAATTTGTTGGTTACATTTGCTTAGGTTCAGAAGCCAAATTAGACCAGGGTTAGCCAATGTAGTGCCCTCATATGTTTTTGAATGATACCTCCCCTCATTCCTGGCCCATTGGTCATGCTTGCTAGGACTGGTGGGAGTTGGAGTTCTACAACATCTTCTGAGTGAAGAGGAGGCCCCAGGTTTGTGGAGCTAGAGGAATGTAAATGTATCTAAACATAAAAGTGTTAGTAACTCCACTGTACAAAATCTCTGGAAAGCTAGTGCATCATTTATTTATATATTTATTATATAATCTTTAAAAATCAAAGCTGTTTACAACAAGAATACCTATATATATTGAAACCATGTAAAATTATAAAATATAACATCAGAAAACATCAGCCACCATAAACTACAGAAAGATGTTTTCTTAATTACCTGCGTAATCTTGGTGGCATAGAAAAGTTCTTAGCAGGCATTTAAGGTTAAAACAGAGGCACCTGCTGAATCTCTATTGGCAGAGCATTTCACAGGAATTGGCCGAAGGAACTAAAGGCTCAATTGCTTGTTGCTGTCAGATATGCCTTGCCAACTTTAAGCAATAACCAGCAAAGCTCTGCAGATGGTCTCTGTGATCAAGCCGGGGATAAAAGTTTAGGCAGTCCTTAAGGTACGCTGGTGGCGCTGTGGTCTAAACCACAGAGCCTAGGACTTGCCGATCAGAAGGTCGACGGTTCGAATCCCTGCGATGGGTGAGCTCCCGTTGCTCGGCCCCTGCTCCTGCCAACCTAGCAGTTTGAAAGCATGTCAAAGTGCAAGTAGATAAATAGGTATCGCTCCAGCAGGAAGGTAAACGGCGCTTCCGTGCGCTGCTCTGGTTTTGCCAGAAGTGGCTTAGTCATGCTGGCCACATGACCTGGAAGCTGTCTGTGGACAAACGCCGGCTCCCTCGGCCTATAGAGCAAGATGAGCGCTGCAACCCCCGAGTTGTCCACGACTGGACCTAACAGTCAGGGGTACCTTTACCTTTTAAGGTACACTGGACCTAAGTAATTCAGGACTTGCATAGTAGGGTTGCCATACATCTGGGAAATCCTGGACATATCCACCTGGGGGGGGGTCTACATGTCCGTCTGGGAGAATTTTTACAATCTCAAGCAAATGTCTGGGTTTCTGGGGTTAAAAAAAAGGTGTGAGTGTGGCAGCTCGGGTAACCCAGGCCCTGGCTCTATTTCAGCCTCTGGTGCAGGTGGCAACCCTATAAGAACCTTAAACCTGGTTCAGTAGTAGATGGGAAGCCAGTGCCAATGTTTTAACAATGGTGTCACATGTTGCCAGCCATGTGCCCCCCCCCAAAAAAAAAATTCAGAAGCCTGGCCGCTGCATTTTGCCCCAGTTGGAGCTTCTGAACCAACCCTATATAGAGGACATTGCAGTAATCCAGTCTTGAGATTACCCGTACATGGACTACAGGTCAGCCTATCTCTGTCCACGAATGGCTGTAGCTGGCAAACCAGACAGAACCAGTACTTACTATTTGAAGGTTAAGTAGTATGCAGTCTTAATTCTTGCTTAGAAAACAGAACAAAGACACTTAACATCTCTAGGAAATTATCAGCAATTTTTCTACGTAGCCTGAAGCTGAAAGAGAATGCGCAAGTAGTTTATGATCCAAGAAGAACATGTTAATAAGTCGGTATGTGTAAATTTTTCCTGGTTTTTGCAGTAAGACTGCTCTCTGTCATTTATGAGGAAACGTGGCAGCCAATCCATAGATGCTGGAGATAATCTTCAAATAATCCATCAGATTTGTCATGCTGCGGCTGTCTTTCTCAAGGAGAGAATATTTAAAAATCAGCATTTATCAGTAGCTTTGGGAGGTCCTAGATGATCAGCCAGTGACCGTATTTTAGAGTTTATCCAAGATACTAGTTAGTGTCTAAGAAGGATCATGATATTAGCTTGTTTTGGTCTTCAAGGGCTTCATCTAGTGAAAAGTTGATTTTTCACATTAACTAAGGATAATAACGAAAGTAAACAATTGTTTGTGTGGCAATTAAACCAGCCTTGTTTTGTAACCCTATTTCTGAAAGTCCTCTGCTTGGTTACGTTTCCTGTCTTGTACAAGCTCCATATGGCTAATGATAATACTGATGCTTAGAACTGATACATCCCCCCCCCCCTTTAGAGTATTCAGATGTTCCACATATATCAGCTTGGTCTCTGTTAGGTGCTGCTTGGTTTGTGTTGTGTAAAAAATCTTGCTTGTATATTTGGGGTAAGGAAGAGTAGTGATGTTTGCAGTTAAACTGCATAAATACATGCCAAGCGGGTAAGCTGAATTCTGCTAATGAGACAGAAAATAAGTTCAGGAGACCTAGAGATGTACTTTTGGTCCATAAAGTATAATGTGTTAATTTTGTTTTCTCCTATGATCATTTATCAATAATGCAGTTTCACACTATTGTCAATTGACTCTTTAATGATGCCCAATTAGAATAATTTTAGTATAATAGTGTGTGTTAGCAAGACTAGCAAGGTATCTTACATATCTTTTTAACAATGGGAAGGTATTTGGGTCTGCCTATTTATCTTACTGTATTGAATTGCTTGTTGCTATGGGGAGGGGGAAAATGAAATATTTATATACAGACTGATTTTTCCATTAATTTTGATACTTCATACAATTTAATTATATTCTAATAAATTAAAATGTTACTTTTCACTCCTTTAGATACCTTTGAGATGGTTTCAGAAGATGACGATGGAAAACTGGTGTTTAAAGTAAATTACCACTACATGTCACAGGTGAAAAATGCTAGTGATGCAAACAGTGCTGCCAGAGCCAGACGTCTTGCTCAAGAAGCTGTAACACTTTCTACATCGCTGCCTCTTTCCTCTTCATCCAGTGTCTTTGTCCGCTGTGATGAGGAGAGACTAGACATCATGAAGGTAAAAAAATCAGACTTGTGTTCCAAAAACAGCAGGTCTCTGATGTGTCTAAATCACATTAATGCTTATTTTGCATGATTTATTCTGCTTCGACGGGACTTGGAGAAGGAGAGGGAACTTTTTAATGTACTGCTCCTGCTCGCCTCCACTTCAGAAACTTCCAGGGCACTGATGATAAATTTGAAAAAGTGCATCTTTCTAAAAGCCTGGTCAGCACCTATTTTTTGCCAGAAGTTCTCTTTAGCTGGGGTGGGGCTGGAGGGACATAAACTTTCCTACCAAATTAGCCTATTGCTAAGTCTTCTTGCAACAGTTGCTGTTTCTGTTGTGCCTTTTATTTTATTTTTACTCCTTGGCTGACAGGTATGCAGGTGAGATTTGGCCCACTGGCTGCCTGATACTTATCCCCCTTTGCTAGATGTTTACTACTCTTTGATTCAAGGAAACGAAGTTGGAGGAGAGAGGGAAACATGTGTAGGTGTGACACTAGAATCCTATAAGAAGTGGGGGTCCTGGAGGAGATCATGTGGCTTATGGGATGAGGGGCTGTGTCTTTGTTGAGGGAGTAAACATGCAAGATAGCATTGGACTTGTCAATGGTATTTCTCTAGAATAAGACCTGGTCCAGTGAACACATGCAGTTCTAATTAGAGACAGAGGGAAAATGTGTTTGGTTCATATTAAAAATGCAGACCCACTTAATTTGCACTTCCCAAAACCAATCTGCAAACCGAATACAGCTATCCTTCAAAATCCACAAGCAAAAGAGAGCACAAAAAATGCTTATAATACCCAATTCCTTGCAAAAACACACATAGATTTTTGTGCAGACCTTTCTTTTTAAAGAAGAAGAAGAAGAAGAAGAAGAAGAAGAAGAAGAAGAAGAAGAAGAGTTTGGATTTGATATCCCGCTTTATCACTACCCGAAGGAGTCTCAAAGCGGCTAACATTCTCCTTTCCCTTCCTCCCCCACAACAAACACTCTGTGAGGTGAGTGGGGCTGAGAGACTTCAAAGAAGTGTGACTGGCCCAAGGTCACCCAGCAGCTGCATGTGGAGGAGCAGAGACGCGAACCCGGTTCCCCAGATTACGAGACTACTGCTCTTAACCACTAAGAATGGAAAAATGAGAAGCTGAGAGAAACAAACTGACAGGATTTGTCCAACCCTAGTTCAAAAGTGTTGTATATGATATACTAGTTTCCCAAACTGGTTGCTGTAACGTTATTTGTCTTTTTCAATAGGTTTTGATAACTGGCCCAGCAGACACACCTTATGCAAATGGCTGTTTTGAATTTGATGTGTATTTTCCGCAAGACTATCCTAATTCACCTCCACTTGTAAATCTGGAAACAACTGGAGGACACAGTGTGAGATTCAATCCAAATCTTTACAATGATGGCAAGGTAAATAGTTTTCCTATTTTATTGCAGGCTAATGTGGTTGAAACAATTTCTAGTCATTCTGAGTAAATAGGTACCTATGGATAGCTTAACTTACATGGGTAACCATATACCCTATTTACTTGAATCTTATGCTCACCTTTTTTGGCCAAATTATGTTCCGAAAATTAAGGTGCACACTAGATTTGATGGCACATTATGCTTGAGTACATATGGTAACACGTTGATTAATTTTTTTCAAGAAGCCTATCTGCTTTACTCTAGGATATAGTCCAGTTGCTTGGCAGTGTCTCACAAAAGCCTCTCAGTGAATGGAAGCAGGCATCCATGTATGGATTGCCTTTCTGGAAGCAAACTGTACTGTAGTAATGAAAGAGGGATCCTGCTCTACTGAAGAGAGAATAGGGATGACGATGTTGAATTAGACAGCACCAGTCAACTCATATATGAAAATCATATAAAATCTGTGGATTAGAACAATGTATAAAGTGCAACCATGATATTTATATATATAACTGTTCAAAACCTTTATCTTCAGGTTTGCTTAAGTATTCTTAACACCTGGCATGGAAGACCAGAAGAGAAGTGGAATCCCCAGACATCAAGCTTTTTACAAGTATGTGGCTTTCTTCAGTGTGGAAGCTGGAGGGTGGGTGTGTAAATAATTCAGAAAACAAAGTTTTTTTCTGCAAGACAAAAGCCTCAAAAGCCAATGTATTTCCAGCACTGCATCTTGTTCTCTGATATCATTTCAAATAAATAAACGTGGAACAATCTAAATTATCATTCGATGATCTTGTATTTACTTGTATTTACTTCAGTGCAGTCACTTTTTATGCACTTTTTATGCAGCAGTACAAAAAAATAATCCTGAAAATTGGGGAGTCTTGGTGCAGCTCAAGGTGCACTTTGGAAAGTATGTTTGAGAATTATGAGATCCCAGTCTATATATTGAAATAGCTCAAAAAATCAATAGAAATATACTTTCCAACAAGAAGAATTAGTATGTGTGTTCAAGTTAAAATGAAGTGTTTTTGTAATGTTGTCATGTCTAGAATATGCCTTAAATATATTCAGCTTACTGGAGGACTTCTGGGTTAGCGCCTCCGACAATGGCGGATTTCCTCTGATCGGGAGGAATCCGCTCCGTGGAAATCAGGGTCTGGACCGCCACGGCGAGGCGGAGACCCACCAAAAACCACAGGCGGGAGAAGCCTGTGGACGTGGGATTCGGCTGGCACCTTTTGCGCCTCCCCTACTCGCGGGGAAACCCGGTTTCGGGGATCCGGAGCAACGTGGGGTGAGCGGCGCAGTGCTTCGAATCGACTGCTTCTTTCACGGAGTGAAGTCGCATTGCTGTTGCTGGAGAGTGCTGGCTTTTTCCTGTGGACAATTGGACTCTAAACAACTACCCGTGAGTAGAACGGAAAATTGGATTTCTAAACTTCTTAATTTGGCATCGAAACGGGAAGGCTTCAAACAGGAAGTCCGCCTTCCTCTTTTGTAAATAGATTGAAGCAAAGACGTTGCAAGCTAAAGCCTGGAAAGTCTTTTGTAAAGGATTAACTCTCCATCGGTTAAAATTAGTAAACCCCCCTTGGAAGCAGGAGAAGAGGGGGGAAATTCTTGATCGTTTAAGCCTGCAGGAGAGAGAGTGAAGAAAGATAAATCACCACTGTTTCGAAACTGGGAACGGGCTGCCAGTAAGATTGACGTTTTAGGAAAGTTCATTGACTGTGAATAAAACGTATGTTGACAGATAGTTAAATAAGAGAAATATATTGTTTCCACTGTTTCCTTTTGCACTTAAAAAGGAGCAAAAAAAGTAACTGAAAATCGAAACTAACTCTGTCGCTGGATCTGCGTTTACAAGGATGGATACAAATAGAAATTGTTTCCCCTAGAGGGAGCTTTTGAAACTGTTGCAGGAGTGGAGCTGGGGAATTTTCCAGCTGCAGAGATTAAAGAGCGTGAGAATCAGAGTCTGACCTGGGACAAGAATGTTGACAGAAGAAGCCTTAGTGATTGCATTTTGCAAGACAAGTGCTTTATTGGAACAGCTTCATGAGAAGATGGATGTGATGATTATTAAAATTGACAATTCGGGACAAAAAATGACTGAGTTGGGACAAAAAGGGAATACCTATACAGAAATTACTCAGGAATTGACCCAGGAATCTGTTTTGACATGGCAAGCTGTGGAGAAGACGAAGGAGAAAGTTGTTGTTGAACCTCAAGTAATTCAAGTGAAGAGAGCCCCGGCCTCACAGAGGCAATTTGATGAACATAAGCTGTTGCCCTTTATGATCAAATCTAAAGAAAGCCAGACTTGGTGGGATGGAGCCCTGCTTGGATTGGAGAAGGAAAGTTGGATAGATCCTCCTATGCAGGGATGCTTTGGCCTTTGGGATCTGGATTTGGGTCAGGGGGAGAGTGGCGCTCTGAAATATCTTTTGGACTTTAGCTCTGACTATGGAGAATGGGCTGACCTGTTGAGAAGGAATAAAGACATTGTTAGGTTGGAGTTTCCCAGAGATCTACTCCTCAGTGCCAAAGGAAGGAAATTAAGAACAAGATCAGCAGAAGATAAAGTAAAGTGCATGTATAAATATGAAGAAGATCTGCAGAAGGGACATGGAAGAGAGTTTAAAGCCTCGGACAGAAGGTCACCAGGTTGATGGACTATATGGTATTGATAGAAAGGACTGACAGAATCCGAGACCAGGGAGAAGAGACGGTGGAGGAAGATTGGAAAAAAGTTTTTTAAAAAAATTATTTAGAGAAATGTTGCAAAATTAATGAGTGATAGAAAAATGTTGGAATGAAATTATATGGCTTTAGAAATGTTATAAGGAGTTAAGTATAAATAAGTTTTAGGGTTTTAATGGTAAGATAAGGTTAAAATAAATTAAGATAATTAAATGATAGAAAACTGAAAGATGGAAAGGATTTGCTGAAATAATTAATAACTAGAACACAAAAAGGGAGGTGTGAGGAGGTCGATGAAACAAGTTAATGAAAGATAAAGATATGGAAATAATGGATGTGTTTTTAACTGTTTTTGCTTTTGTTTTAATGTATTGTGTCTTTTGCTTTTTTATATGTATTGTAATGTATTGATTTGTACTGTTTATTTTTTCTCTTTTTTACTTTTTTCTTTTTTTCTTTTTCAATTCTTAAACTTTTAATAAATATTATTTTTTAAAAAATAAATATATTCAGCTTACTGTTGTAAAATTGCGATCTGATGACCTAATTTTCTTTTTATATTGATGTTGTGATGATAACTCCAAACTGTATTAACTGCTCATATTAATGTACACTAAATATTCACCACTGAATCATGCTTCCCCAATATTAATTTACTTTATGTAAATATTCCCTTATTCAACTTGGCTGCTGCAGTTAAGTTTCATATTAATATTTATATGTGGTGTCATATTAATATTAATATGCTTGTAATCATATAATTATATTTATCAAGCACAGTCCTAGCAAATAAAGCATTTAAATGAATTTGTCAAGACCTCAAGAGCAAAACCTTAAGGGACTAAGATTGGCTTTTCCAGACTTTAACCTAGTATTGATTAACATTAGCAAATGGCAAGAGCCATTGTTCAACAGCCATAGCGTAATTACTCATTGAAAATGAATGTATGTTTTATATATATACATACTCTCTCTCTCTCTCTCTCTCTCTCTCTCTCTCTCTCTCTCTCTCTCTCATGGTCCATTATATTATTAAAGAGAATCCATTGAAACAAATAGATCCTTCTTTGGTACTGCAAATGGCAGATGCAAAGCATTGCCACCATTGGGTCAATCTATGCAAAAGTTTGACAATAAGAGGAAAGGTTTAGGTTGTTTTTATTGTTCTGACCTTGGCAATGGTCTGTTTTGTTCTTTTTACTGCTTGCAAACTCATCCAACTGTGTCTGTCCATAGGTATTGGTGTCTGTGCAATCCCTCATATTAGTTGCAGAGCCCTATTTCAATGAACCAGGATACGAAAGATCGAGAGGGACTCCAAGCGGCACACAGAGTTCCAGAGAATACGATGGAAATATACGGCAAGCAACAGTCAAATGGGCTATGCTTGAACAAATCAGAAATCCTTCACCGTGTTTTAAAGAGGTTAGTGCTTTGTGCCATACTGCTTATGATCCATCCATTTTAAATGTAGAATCCTGATAAACGTCTGTTACCTTGATAACAGGGATAGGGATAATAGCATAAATTCAGGTTTATTGCGGCAATTGGACTGCACTGGTTTTAGTCAAAAAGTCAGGATAAGAACCAATCCAGTATCCAGTTTCTCACATTGACCAACTAGATGTCTCTGGGAAGCCCAAAAGCAGAACATGTAGGAAGGTGTATTTGTCCCTGAGGCAGAGTTTCCTTCTATTTCTTGCCTTCCTCAAGCTTCTGTATAGGAATCCATACGTCGTCTTAAAGTCATCTGAGCAATCCCAGAAGACCTGTTGGTAGCAAGGACAAATAAAGCCTGGGTTGTAAGCAAACTTGGTATTTGTGGGCCCCCACCCTGGTCATCAGTTTCTCAGGAGTTCTGTGTTACAGAAAACATATCAATAATTGTCTCACAGTTAAAATAAAAAAATTCCTTCCAGTAGCACCTTAAAGACCAACTAAGTTAGTTCTTGGTATGAGCTTTCGTGTGCATGAGCTTTAAGGTGCTACTGGAAGGAATTTTTTTTATTTTGACTATGGCAGACCAACACGGCTACCTATCTGTAACTGTCTCACAGTTAGAATTGAATGTGGTCTGCCACTGTGTGCCACATTGCTAGAGTCAAATTTTGAATAGTCAGGTAGGTGCAGTTTGAAGTAATGTCAAATGCATGAATTCACATATAGCCCTTTGCAAAACCTGTTTTGGTCAGGATAACTGCTTCCATCTTAAAATACCTATTCTGCCTATCAACTTTAACCGAAAAAATGTTTGAGCAGGGAAAAATACTAATTGCATCTCAAACTGTGAATCCATCCCATACTGGTGTGCTTAAAGTGAGGAGTGTGGCAAATGGAAATAGTTTACAAATATGAACAGCTGAATGGCTTAATTTTCTTTCTAATGTTGGTATGTAGTGTTTCTCCCTTTTCCTCTGGATGTGAAAATGGCCACAGGGAACTTCTCTGTTTGGTTTGGTTGGGGGCGGGGGCAAAACCTGAGTCTGAAGAAAAATAGTTTCTATCGCTAGTAGTAAATCATCTAGATTCCCTTTTATTTCAGTATTTTAATTAAGATGCCATCAGGCTGTGATCTACTTCCTCCCCAATGATATTTGATACTGCTAATAAATTGGCTAATAATGTAGCCAAGCGAGAGTTCTGACATTTGTCATAAATTTTCCTTGATAATTTCATGCCTCTAATTGACTAGAAAGGTGTACATGTCAAAAATTAAGGTTATTTTGCAGTAGGGAATTTAGTATCTTGCCTAGCATCCAAGGAAATTGGACCAAGGGTGATTAATGCAATAACGGTGATACAGACATGCCTAGAAAATTATATTGGGGTGGGGGGAGCCAGTCTCATGCTATGGTTGCAGTATGTCTTCCCACATACTTTTACCTAATTTTTAAGCCCCTTGCGTAAAAAATTGAGCTATAAATTTGAATTATTAAAAATTATGCTTTGTTCATAGCCAACAGGACTTTTTGCATTTTATGAGCAGGTTACAGGTTATGAAAACTTGAGTAGTGTGCACGATATATTGGTCATAGGCACACATAATAATATCCTAGGCCAGAGCAATACCCCTCCTGTCCTTTCCTGCAACAAGATTAGTGTTCGTGACTAGTAGATAGAGATTGCAGTGAAAAATCTAACTTCTTTTATGGTCAGGGGGCACCATAAGAATGCCAGTAATGCTTTTTGCTGAAGTAATTAAACCCTACTCACAGACACTCCCTTGTGATTTCCTCCCTTTGCACTTCACTTGCTGTAAGTAAAATAATGAAGAGTCTCAGACTCAGTGCTACACTGAAAATGCCTTTGACCCTTTACAGCGTGGCAAGGACAAGCCAGAGCACTAGCTTCTGCTTTTTAAGGGTATGAAGCACTTAAGACACTCTAATAAAATACATACTTGGCCCTTTCTCTGTATTAGATGTAGGTTCCCATTCTTCTTGGCTTATTGCCAGACTTGGAAGTGACCTTGCAGGCTTGCATCTGGGACAGGAGTTGATAATACACTGCCTTGGGTTTGTTCAAGTCCCACAACACAAACTCTCTTGCCTCCCATCATCCATTTGCCAGCCACATACGCAATTATGTAAAGGGGATGTGAAATCCAAGAGGCCCCCATTGTTAAAGTAGATATTTCTGTATAGTAGTCTTAATTCTAGCACCCACACAATGCGGGCACATTTGTATATATGTACATATTATGCAGTACATAATTGTACTGGGTACAATAATGCACGTTATCTTAGCTTTCTGGAGGCTGCAGGTATGTAAACTGCCTTACCATGCAAATTGTCCAGTTTCAGACATTAAATAGACCAAGTGCATACAAATTGCAGTTCAGGGATGTGGATTGTGCCACATGATTATACGCTTTCAGAAAGCCCCCTGCCTTCATTTACCAGATCTAATCATTGCTAATTAAAGTTCATTGTTAATGTGAGGATTTTGAAAGCAGCTGTTTTTAGCCATTGTTAAAGTCTGTGCTAGTGCAAGTTTAACCCTGTTGAAAGGCAAAAAGAATTCACACCAGCGTGGAACAAGAAATAGGGTTGCACTTGATCTTGAGTTCTGCTCTAAATTGCTTTTTAGTTATGAGAGTCAGTGCGCACACATACACTGCCATAGAGGTAAATCAGAATAAGCACCTCTGTTTTATTTCAGATAAAATAGAGATCTAAACCAGTAATAAATTTATTGATTAAAAATCAAAAGCTTGTTTACCAAATTGATTATCAAATATGTGTTAAATGCAGAAACACTATCTGAAGCCATTCCATGCTTTTGTTTAAATCAAGTTTTAAAAATAATTTGTTGAACAGATTAGGTAGTTTGATTTAATGTCACAAACACACACAAATATCGGTTAAAATATATAAACTGAGGTACAGCTTCCCTTTACCTTTACAAAGTGTGTAAAAGTACAACTTTGGGACACGGTTGTATTTGTTAAATACAGTGGTGCCTTGCAAGACGAAAAGAATCTGTTCCGCGAGTCTCTTCGTCTTGCGGTTTTTTTCGTCTTGCGAAGCAAGCCCATTAGCGGCTTAGCGGATCAGCTGATAAGCGGCTTAGCGGATCAGCTGATAAGCGGCTTAGCGGCTTGGGGAAAGGGGGGGGAGGAAAAAAACCCCGCAGGAACTCGCAAGACATTTTCGTATTGCGAAGCAAGCCCATAGGAAATTCGTTTTGCGAAGCACCTCCAAAATGGAAAACCCTTTCGTCTAGCGGGTTTTCTGTCTTGCGAGGCATTCGTCTTGCGGGGCACCACTGTATAACTAATCATAATGGGGAACTTACTGCACAAATATCAGTCTGCTCAATGAAATTAGTATTACAGTACTTACTATAAAGAGAGCCTGTAAATATTATACCAAAGAGCCAATTCGTACAATAAGTATGCTAACAGAAGATTTCTTTATTTATTTGTGGATATGTTTGCCGTTAAGAAGAGAACAAAAATGTTGAATTGTCTGGTAATTTTTAAATATTGAAATAATTTTCAAAAGTATTGTCCATATTAGAGAATTGTGTTGATATTTTATATTTCTGTGTTGGATACATATTTGGATTTCTGATGTAGTTTTGGCAAAATGCCAAATTTTAATCTAACTCTCATTAATCTGTAGTTATAAACCACCCCTTTGGTGAAGATACCATTTATTCATGATAAATATTGATTTTTAATAAAATTGGCAGAAGCCAATTGGGTTTGCAGTTAAGGGAATTTCTACTTTTACAAAAACCCGGATAGTAACCCATTTGATCCCACAATCTCAAGGTGTCCCAAGAGACTGATCACCCAGAGGCATCTTTGCTTATGTGCATATTAAGCACATTATTTCAGTCTGTTCAGATATATGTGGCTTTTCCCACAAAAGAAGGAAACATGGCAAAGAAATGAGGACATTCTCCAGGTATATTATGATACAACAGTCTAAACAGTTGTCACTTTGGCATCATATAGTTGGCCATTTCTGGTATCTAAATATGGTGCTTTAACTTCAGATTCATGCAGCAGTAGAATAATACAGTCAAAGCTTGTCTGTTAGGGGAGAGCGCACAATTAAAATGTTGTTACAGTTCTGTAATTTGTACCACTATCTTTTTAACCTTCAATCTGCCTTTTTACAGGTTATACACAAACACTTCTACTTGAAGAGAGTAGAAATCATGGCTCAGTGTGAGGAGTGGATAGCAGATATACAACAGTACAGCAGCGATAAACGGGTAGGCAGGACTATGTCTCATCACGCTGCCGCTCTAAAGGTAAGGTTCACAGATGAGATTACTGTCCATGATTCAGTAAAACCTTTTTGATGCCTGACTACTGACTTCAGTCATAAGAGCTGTTAAAAACATTCACTGCACACACTCTAAAGATCATGGCGCTTTACAAAAAGAGTAAATAATTTGTGTCCACATTTTTCTTGCTCCTCCCACCACCATATGCCTTTCTTGTAATTAGAACATACTGGAATGCATCAAGTAACTTTCACCCATTTTTTATTTAAAGCAGTTTTTTCCCTGTGTTAACTTTGCCGTTCCAGAAACAGGATCTGTGACAAAAAGGAGTTCATCTGTGTCAGGGGAGAGTGGCAGCTATCTGTCCCCTCCATCTTGCCTCCATTAGTGATTAATAAGGCACAACTAAGTTTTCCCATTCCTGCCAACAGCAGCCAGTGGAGAGGAGCAGGGATGTGGAAGCTCACAACCCAGTGTCATGTCATACATTTTGCCTTACTAAATGTTTCAAAGGATAAGAGGGGCAGCTGTGGGGCCTGCTACTTTCAACAACAGGTTGGCCAAATCACAAACTACTAGCTTTCATTGTTGGTCTGGTTATATTTTCTATATTAATATTTGCAACTGTCCACCAAAGCCATTTAAATAAAACATTGTTGCACTTGTAAATCCTTGCCTATAGCACAAGGAATCTATGGTCTGCAGAGGTTGTTGGACTCCAACTACCATCAGCCCCAGCCAGCATGGCCAAAGGTCAAGGAAACTGTAGTCTAACAATATCTGGAGGGCCATAGGAGTCCCATCCCCCTGCATAGCCTTATGCGATCTTGGCATGTGGATGGAACAAACATGGGCAATGGCAAAGTGTTAATCCACACACACATGCATGTTCATCATTTTGATGTCTGCAAGTGTGAATGTCGGTTGTCCAGTCATCAAGGTATATGGCATGCAATAGCTTCACTAACACGTACCCTAATTCATTTTGTGTGTGGTTTAAATACAACTGGCAAGGTTTGTAGAAAACCAGTGGCATAGTTCTGCACATTGCAGGCACACCTATACGCTAAGAGTCTATAACCCTGTTCAAGCATTATTAGAACTGGGCTTAAATAGCTCATATGGTGCTGCTGTGCCTACGTGGTGAACCCAACCTGACATCTCCACCCATGAGTTTGTTGCATTGACCCAGAAGGTCTAAGGGTAGGTCTAAAGGTTCAAAATGGGTTCTACTGAAATCCCCTGTGCTGCTTTCAGAACTGGTTCTTGCTTTATGATATGAGCACAAAGACCTGCTGCACAGAGTTACTCTTAATTAATAATCTTCCTGCAGCTCCCACTAGTAGTAGGGAAAAGCAAAAATAACAACTATCACCACATGAAGACTCCAAAGCTTTTATTGCAGCAGTTTCTCATTTTGTCTGTGAAAGTATTGCAGTATGACTGCACCTAAATTGCTGTGAGTGAGCCCCTTTCCTCACTATGAATTTGTATGTGCACAGCGTCACACAGCTCAACTGCGGGAAGAGCTTCAGAAACTCCCCTGTCCCGAAGGCCTGGACCCAGATGCTGATGATTCAGCTGAGAAATGCAGTGCCATGACAAGTGCTGAAGATGCTCTGTTACACGAGCAAGTCAAACCGAGCAGCAGTAAAGACCTCCCAAGTGACTTCAAATTATGAGCTGCGTTGACATGGACTTGATAGACACACGAGGCTTTGAAGCACAAGCCAAATATGTCAATATTTGTATCTAAGAAGCTAATTATGTAATAGGTAATGAAACTATACTATGCCCTTCAGGATATACAGATTAATTCAAGATGATCTTTTATTTACCTGTACAAGAGTGTAAACTTTTTTGTGCTTTTATTTCCAATTGTGAGAACCACTGATTGGTATGTTTAAAAAGTTATGTATACAAGAATGGATAAATCACTGCTATATAAGGGAAGCTACCTTAGGAAAGAATGTTTACTGAATGTTTATAATTTTTTTTTTACTTGTAGAGTGAGGGCGGTTGTAACAAAGAATATATATTGGTCATTCTTACAGCTACTATTTAAAGTCGGACAGTTTTCACTGAATTTGATAGATTTTACGTTTGGCCATATCTCCATTCTCATATTTGATTTCTAAAAAGAACCTCCTGTATACTTCAATAAAGGTCAAATGGACATGCTCCCTCTTATGATTTACTGGTACCTTTTTTAAAATAATCTGCCATTCATTATAGTTGGAGACTTGCACTTGTATGACTGAATTTATTACAGTCAACATATTTAATTTTATGCTTAACTAATTCTAAAAATGCGGATGAAATAAATGCACATGGTTTTACCTCAGCCAAAATGTGGACTGCTGGATTCATCTTTCATAACTCTTTATTAACAGCTGGGTGACTTCTGCTCAAGTAGAGCAAAAGGATGTTATGACAATGAATTCATTAAGTAATTTTACATGAGGAAACCCCAGTGGAAGTTGTTACCTTCTGGTCCTTCCTAATGACTAACACCATTAAAACATAATAGTCTAGTTGTGGAACAATTGTGTTAGTTACATATTATGTTTCCAGAGCTATCTTTCAATTTTTAAGCAGTTTCTGGTAGACGCAATATTGCATACTGAATAATTTTGAAGGTTTCTTATCTAGTTCAAAGGATCGGGCCAGGTGTGTTGTGGCTTCAAGATAAAAGCAGCAGCCAAAGAGTCTAATTTTCAGTAATATCTCTTCCTGTGGCACTTAAGGCCACAAGAACAATGTTGGTCAGTCATCGCTTATCACTGGCCGTGCTGGCTTGGGCTAACTGGAGCTCATCAACTTCTGGAGGGCCACCAGTTCTCTAGCCCTGTCATATACTCTGTGAGCACTTGGGAAACCGCAGCTGGCAAAGCACGTTAGCCCTAGTGATGAAGCACTGAGGTAAACTGTTATGCACATGGGCGAATTAAACACAAATGCAAGCAGAAGGTAGGTGCTACTCATTTTTTAATTAATCAAATGAAACTGAAATAAGGACACAGCAAAGGACACTGTGTATGCCAGGAGTTAAATTGCAAGCGGGGTGTGGTGTGGTATCCTAAACCGTTCAAGACCTGAAACTTAAGAGGAGGTAATTCTGTAGAAACTTACAGTTCATGCTGCTCTCCTTTATCAGGGAAGCCTTGAGCGGTTGCAGTTAACCTAGACAGAAATGGGGCAGAAAGTAATATACAGTTATACGCAGTTCAGACCTAGCAAGAGGGAAAGTCAGCTAGCTTATAACAACTGTAGGATTAGCTTTTTCCATGTCACTGTAAATTCAGCTTAGGTTTTAAGTTCAAGTAAGCGTATGGAGTTTCAAGAACCGAGGCAAAGAGTGGTGACGTGTGAAGGCATTACTAACAAAAGTTAACAAGTAATTTCATTCATCTACAGTTGGATGGAAAAGTGAAAATGCTAATAAAAGGTAAAGGTACCCCTGCCCGTACGGGCCAGTCATGTCCGACTCTGGGGTTGCGCGCCCATCTCGCTTAAGAGGCCGGGGGCCAGCGCTGTCCGGAGACACTTCCGAGTCACGTGGCCAGCGTGACAAGCTGCATCTGGCGAGCCAGCGCAGCACACAGAAACGCCGTTTACCTTCCTGCTAGTAAGCAGTCCCTATTTATCTACTTGCAACCGGGGGTGCTTTCGAACTGCTAGGTTGGCAGGCGCTGGAACCGAGCAATGGGAGCGCACCCCGCCGTGGGGATTCGAACCGCTGACCTGACGATTGGCAAGTCCTAGGCGCTGAGGTTTTACAAAATATGTTTTGCCCTAAGATCAGCTACTATATCCAAACATGGGAAAGTCGCTAATATAATTTTTAAAAGGCAATCCTGGAAGTAGCAGGCCTTTTGTTCCATGTAAATTGGTGTGAAACATTATTTAAGATAAATTAATAAACATTTAGAAGAACAAGTATTGCAGAAGAAGAGCCAGCATGGCTTCTACAAGAGCATGCTCTATCTGTATAACCTTTTGAGAGTGTCTTAATAAGCATGTCCTAGGGGTGAGTCTGTAGACACTGCCTACTCAGACTTTCACAAAGCTTTCAGTGAAGATCCTCTCCAAAAGTATCTGGGTAATGTCCCATCATCCCTGACCCCTGGTCATGGGCTAATGGGAGCTGGAACCCAATGGCACCCACTGAGACACATATTTGACAAGCTCAATATAAAATGACAGCCTATTAAGGATCACAGATGACAGTCTATTAAGGATCAATAATGAATTTAAGAATAAATGGACAGAAGAAAATAGAGTAAGACTAAATAGACTGTTCTCACAATTATATAAAAAGTGGAGTCCCCAAAGATCTGTAATGACTCGTCTGCTTTTTAACTTGTTCAAAAATGACCTAGAGTTATGGGTGAACAGTGTGGAGGCCAAGTTTGCTGATGACATCAAATTATTTAGGTTACTAAAAACAAAAAAGCATCATTAATAACTCCAAAACATTCTCTCCAAACTGAGTTAAAAAACAAATGTGTGTTAATGTGAATAAAAATAGTGTACACTGGGCCAAAAAAGCCAAACTTCTCATTTATACTGATGGATTCTAAGCTAGCACTAGCTATACAGGAAGGAAATATTGAATTCTGATGGATAGCTCAATGAAAATGGTGACCCAGTATGCAACAGCAGTGGAAGGCGTGGATTCATTAGTAAAAGCTATTTAAAAACCCTGCCAATATCATCATGCCTTCATAATGCCCATTTGGAATGCCAGATAGAATTCTAGCCTCTGCATCTGAAAAGGGGTATTGTAGAACTGGGGCGAGTGCAGAAAAAGGGAAATCAAAATGATCCGGAGACTTATATGGCAAGGTTACAGTGTTTGGGTCTTTTAAGTTTAAGGGGGGGGACATGCTAGAGATTTATAAAATTGTGCATGATATAGAGAAAGTACCGTATTTTTCGCTCTATTGGACGCACCGGACCACAGGACGCACCTAGTTTTTAGAGGGGGAAATCAAGGAAAAAAAATATTATCCCCCCCCAGCCCCAAAGAGCAACGGACAGGCTGCATGCAGCCTGTCCACTTCTCCCAGAGCTTCTCGGGGCTGCGGGGGAAGCCCGGGTTTCCCCCCCCCCCAGCCCCAAAGAGCAAAGAAGCCAAGACAGTGCGCGGGATCCATAGCCGCGCAACCTCTCCAGCCAGGAGCTAAACCTCTCCAGTGCAGCTAAAGAAGACAAGGCAGCAAGCGCGATCCATCCCGCTCACTGCCTTGGCTTCTTCTTTAGCCTTGCACAGCATCTTTAGTATTGCACAATGGGATGGATTGCGCCCGCAGTCCACCGGGGCTGGACTAGATGACTCCTGGGGTTCCCTTCCAACCCTGCAATTCTATGACCTCGGAAGGTGTTTGGGGTCTCCACCACTGGAGGCTTTTAAGCAGCGGTTGGGGGACCATCTGCCTGGCGTTCTTTAGCTGTGATTCCTACATTGTGAGGGGGCTGGGCTAGATGACCCTTGGGTGGCCCTCCCAACTCTATACAGTCCTACAGTTCTGCGGCAGGAGATCCACAGCCACTTCACACAATGCCCACTCCCAATTTTCATCTGAGAGACATGTGTCTCTCAGTACCCCCCTACCTGCCACACTTCCCCCACCCCACTTAAGCTGAGGGAATTCCTGCCCAGAGAAACTCCCAGCAATCAAGGAGGAGGAATTCGCTGCAGGTAGTTGCTTTGAAGCAGGAAAGTGGGAGAGGAGCTGCTTACACGAGTGTAAGCTGCTCCCCTCCCACATTGCCGCTTCAAAGCAATCACGGAGGAGGGAATCCGCTGAAGCCTCCAGCATCGAAGGATCCATGGTCCCCTTCCTTCCGTCCTCCGTGGTTGCTCTGAAGGAGGAAAGTGGGAGAGGAGCTGCTTACACGAGTGTAAGCTGCTCCCCTCCCACTTTGCTGCTTCAAAGGGAGCCCGGGAGGAGGGAATCTGCTGCAGCCTCTCTTTCCCTCCTCCGTAGTTGCTTTGAAGGAGGAAAGTGGGAGAGGAGCTGCTTACACGAGTGTAAGCTGCTCCCCTCCCACTTTGCTGCTTCAAAGGGAGCCCGGGAGGAGGGAATCTGCTGCAGCCTCTCTTTCCCTCCTCCGTAGTTGCTTTGAAGGAGGAAAGTGGGAGAGGAGCTGCTTACACGAGTGTAAGCTGCTCCCCTCCCACTTTGCTGCTTCAAAGGGAGCCCGGGAGGAGGGAATCTGCTGCAGCCTCTCTTTCCCTCCTCCGTAGTTGCTTTGAAGGAGGAAAGTGGGAGAGGAGCTGCTTACACGAGTGTAAGCTGCTCCCCTCCCACTTTGCTGCTTCAAAGGGAGCCTGGGAGGAGGGAATCTGCTGCAGCCTCGAGCAGCGAAGAGGATCCATGGGTCCCCTCTTTCCCTCCTCCGTGGTTGCTTTCAAGGAGGAAAGTGGGAGAGGAGCTGCTTACACGAGTGTAAACTGCCCCCCTCCCACATTGCTGCTTCAAAGCAATCACGGAGGAGGGAATCCGCTGAAGCCTCCAGCAGCGGAGGATCCATGGTCCCCTTCCTTCCCTCCTCCGTGGTTGCTTTGAAGGAGGAAAGTGGGAGAGGAGCTGCTTACACGAGTGTAAGCTGCTCCCCTCCCACTTTGCCGCTTCAAAGGGAGCCCGGGAGGAGGGAATCTGCTGCAGCTTCCTCCAACTCCCGCAGAAGCCGCCCGCTCTTTAAAGGGGCTGCGCGGCTTCTCCTGGCTTTTCTGGGAGGTGGGGGGATTCCCCCACCTCGTAGAAAAGCCTGCAGGAGCCGCGCAGCCTTTAAAGAGGGTGCCGCTCTTGGGGGCTTTTCCCCCAGGAGGGAGAAGGGACTGCTGTAGCCAGTCAGTCCCTTCTCCCTCCTAGAGAAAAGCCCGCAAGAGCGCACGAAGCTTGTGTGCGGCTCTTGAGGGCTTTTCCCGCCTGCCTCCCCCCTGCATTCGCTCCATAGGACGCACACACATTTTCCCTTGCTTTTTAGGAGGGAAAAAGTGCGTCCTATGGTGCGAAAAATACGGTACATAGAAGTGTTTCTGCCTCTCGTGATACTAGAACCTGGGGTGATCCAATGAAACTGAATGGTAGGATATTCAAGACAGACAACAGGAAAAGCAAAGTACTTCACAAAGCATATACAGAATTCACCTTTACAAGGTGTGGTGATGGCCACCAATTCAGAAATATTTAAAAGATTAGACAATTCCTAGAGAATAAGGCTATCAGTTGCTACTAGTAATGTTCTATCTCCAGGATCAGGAGAAACATGCCTCTTAATAGCCTCTAGGAAACAACCAGAAGGTTGGTGGTTCAAGCCCACCCAAGGACAATAGTCGGCAGGATTCCTGCAATGCAGAGGGGTGGACTAGATGACTCTTGGGGGTCCCTTCTGTTGGGAATCTGAATACATGCAGCTACTCACACAGAGTCAATTAAGGTTTGGCAGACAGCCAAAAGGTCATGTGAAGGAGTAAGTCTGCCTGTTGATACAGAGGCATGGAGACAGCTCCATGATTGGTCAAGCTCTCTCACGGGAATAATGATTAATGGCCTACTAACTAGTACGAGTGTCAGTGTAGGAGCTGGAGGTTGAGAGTTGTGAGTTGTGTATGAGAGAGTCAGTTAAAGATCTGTGTTCTGTTCTGTTCCTGTAAATAGTCCACTGTATATAATAAACACCTAACTGTAAGTTCCTAGTTCCTGCTTTGTCTATCCTGTCTGCAGCCAAGTCGCCAATTGCTTCCGTGGATTCTGCGTTTACTCTGCTAGGTCTGGCTAAGATCCTGCAACTAGTCAGAAAGTAGCGAAACACCAAATAGGTTTTGCCAGTACCTCCCAACTCTACCATTCTATGAATAGGGCGGAGCTACTGCGCTCATGTTGCTTCCCACAGGCAACTGATTGGCTGCTGTGGGGAAACAGGATGCAGGAGTAGATCCAAGTTTGGTTTGATCCAGCAGGGATCTTTTGTTCTTAATGTTTCTAGGGGGCAGGGAAAGACAAGAGGCTTTTATCACTAATTGTTAGAGCTAACTGTTTAAGTGCGGTTGCTTAAGGTATTGCAACATGTAAAATGCTTGTTCAAGCAAAGTGTTGTTGGTTTTAAAACATCCTCCTTATATAGCTACAGCCCCCACACAGCCATCATTCATTGTTCACTGAAGCAAAAAATGTGATGCCATACATTTCAAATGCTTGTTAGTAATTGTCTAGGAATTTTCATGATATAATTGGAAATTGGGACAAAGGATACTTGCCAAGCATTTTAATTATTAAAAGTTAATACAGGGGATAAGTCACTAAATACTCATGGTTTTATGGATGTTAGGAGTGAAGTAGCCTCAGCTCAAGGAATGTGGAGAGATGCGGCACAGTGGTTTTGACTGACACAGAAATTTGCTTAGTGCCCTTTCTTCTATGGAGGCATGTTTCTCTGCATAGTTTGCAAAGGCCTTTAGTGGGACACCCTAAGTAGAAGTGGCAAGACAAGCTCTAGATTTTAGGCAATTACTACCCTGACAGGGACAATATAGGCATGTCCCTCTGCCAAGCTTTTATTAAGTAATAAGGGTGCAAGTCCCTCTGAGGTGCATGTTCATCGTGTCTTGATTGAGTTAGCACAAAATCCACCCGTATGTTCAAGCCATCACACACACTTTCTCAGTAACCTTAAAATATAACCTGTAAAAGCTGCCTGTATTAACCACGAATTGCAATTGCGGGGGTGTAGATGAGGTTCTGCTTAAGGCGCCCTACAGATTTCATGGGAAAGGCAGAATTTGAACCTGAGTTCTGCTTGACTGCACAATCTCTTAGGTCAGTCATATCAGGAAAATAAAGCCTGGGGGAGGGGGCTGGTTTTCATGGGACTGCAACATGCAGGGAGAGGAAGTTTATTTGTTCCCTCCCTAGCTGTAGTCCTAAAAAATAAAAACGCCATGCATTTATAGTTAGCCCTTGAAAAGAGTTCCCATTGCACTAATGAGAACTTTTCCCCTAAGGCTAACTGCAGCCTGGAGGAGGGGATTTTTGTCAGTACTGTGCCTGGGAAGGTTTAAAACTCCTATGTGCCATGTAGCCATGATTAAAATGCTCACCTGCATCTAGAAGGGGTTCTCCCCCCTCCCCATTTTAAACCCTGTTGTGTATGCTAGCCACACAATGTGTTACTTTGCCTCTGGCTTCTGTCAAAATAAAAAAATTCCTTCCTGTAGCACCTTAAAGACCAACTAAGTTAGTTCTTGGTATAAGCTTTCGTGTGCATGCACACAAAAGCTTATACCAAGAACTAACTTAGTTGGTCTTTAAGGTGCTACAGGAAGGAATTTTTTTATTTTGACTATGGCAGACCAACACGGCTACCTATCTGTATCTGGCTTCTGTGTTATAGCGAGCTAAGGAATGCATTTGTTTTTTTACAAGATCTTTGCATCCCCATAATCAGCTGACTAAACAGGGATGCTATGAGAGAGGAGTGCAGCAATAATCATACTACAGGTCTGAAGAGCTGCAGGTACCAGAATAACTGCATTCAACCAAGCCCTGAACTTTTCACCCCGTAAACTCTGTGGCAGACACTGTCACTCAAGTCAATCTCTTATACACGGTAATTGAATGTTAAATTATTACACAGTCATGTCTAGATGGATGTTGCCCATTACAAATTAATCATGTCTGGTGTAGAAGATGGGATCTGGCTAGGTTTGCATGATTAATTTATCATACATTTATATTCTTATGGCCATATCCAGCACTCTTAATTCCAATTTGCTAGTTGTAGCCATTTCTGATTATTTAAACACAACCACTCACAAATGCACAAAATGCCTATTAGCCTACAGTTTTAATTTGCCATCCTTCCTTTTCTTCCTACCATGGCTTTCATTCTCAAAGTTTTTTAGTTTCAGTTAGCATCTCAATATCTCAACTGTGGTGACATGTCATCGCTTCAAGATGTGAGTTTGAGATAAAAGTTCTGAGCTTTAAAAGCAGTTCCTACAGAAATACCATTTAATTCTTACCTGTTTCTAGCTGAGACAGGAAGGTAAAAGTTAACAGCCAAAACACATCAGTTTGTGAAATCTTGGTTTTTATGGGATGAATGCTGCCATTCTTTTTTTCCTCATCTGATTTTCTGAAAAGTGACAAATTAAGATAGTTACACAATGATGCACCATCTCTCAGGTCGTAGTGACTTAGTTGCTCTTCCAAGCAGAATGTGCTTAGCACATCTTTGTACACAAGATAAAGTAGATTCGGGGGGGGGGAGAGACTAGCTTTATACATGCCTCTAACATATCATAGTCCTTAGTTCTTTTCCCACCCCCACCATTGTGGCATTTTGCCATGCATGGAGTTGCATTTGTGAAGCGCTACCATAATAACATGTTTCAGTATTCCATCTCTGAAAAAACCTGTAAAGCATACAGTAGTACCTCAGGTTAAGTACTTAATTCGTTCTGGAGGTCCGTACTTAACCTGAAACTGTTCTTAACCTGAAGCACCACTTTAGCTAATGGGGCCTCCCGCTGCCGCTGCACCGCCAGAGCACAATTTCTGTTCTCATTCTGAAGCAAAGTTATTAACCTGAAGCGCTATTTCTGGGTTAGCGGAGTCTGTAACCTGAAGCGTATGTAACCTGAAGCGTATGTAACTCGAAGTACCACTGTATTTGACATTATTTTGAAGGTGGCTGCTTTGCCTCTGTGTAGAGCTTTCCTGGGAAAGCTTCCTTGATTGACCAACATTTCGGTTTCCCATCTTGGAAACCCATGAATAAGGCAGCCAGACTAAGGCTGGTTGGGAAATGTGTGCCAGGTATTATTCACCATCAAGGAGTCCAGACTTATCTTGTGCTTGGTCCCTTGGCCCTTTGAAACTGGATGCCTGGAGAGGTTTTTATGTGTGTCACATGAAACATGAAATCTAGGCCGGCGAAGAAAAATATTGTTTAAATGCTTAATGAAAACAAAACTTAAGTCAGAACCAAAGATATATTAAAAAGTATATTTTCACGTTACTTTTTCTTTAATGAACATGCATGCTTCATTTTGTACTAATGGCAAAGCTCCAAGTAACAGACATGTCCAGAAAGAAACATGTTGTTTTTTAAGTACTTAAATGAATGGGACATTTATTTTGTTTCTCTTTCTAAATCTTCTTAATTTATGTTCGTCTTCTGAAAGAGAAAACAAACAGCCTGATCTGGATTTCTGAACTGAATAAATTGAAAGAGACAAAATCCTTGGGTTGTTAGCTTATGCTTTTATCATAAATTATATTAACTAGATTTATATTCCAGTCCTCCAGGGTTTAAAATAATTGTCATGTTATGGTAGCAGTCAAGGACATGAACATCGTGATGGCAATAGTCAAAACTTCTTTCTTTAATCAGTATTATATAAATAAATGAGATTTTCCCCTATTCGTTTTCGTTAGTTGCAGCATTTTAGTTTTCCACATTCTCCAGAATTAACAAATCCTTAAATGCTATGCTGGTTCCCAAGAAAAATGTAGGTTTGTACATCTCTAGATAATTAGTTATGAATTAAAACAAAGCATGTCACAAAGCATTCATTGTTATGTGAAGAGGTACTTCCCCTTGTCTGGGACATTATGATCCTCCATCTGGCCCTGAACCTCATCACCTCATAAAGATCTGCTCTTATTTATCAATATGTGCACAAAATATTAATTTCACTTGGGAAGTCTATTTTTTTTAATTCTCCTAAAAGAAAAGCAATGATGTCTAAGATCAGATGTCCTAACCCAGCTAGGGGCCACACACACTGCACCTTACCCCAATCCAGCAGTCAGGGATTCACATTCTTAGCTGGTTTTTTGTTATTTTAAAATCCCCCTATCGCTACTGATGAACTGTTTAGGTAGGTAAGCAAAAATTAGATACAATCTTCAGCTCTTTCCATGGCAAGCAGCTGATTAGGGCAGTCTCAGTTTCTGTTACCTGGCCACTATGAGCACACTTTCTGGGCTACTGGGTATAGGGCCAGGGTGCGGTGCAGCCCAACAGAACGCCAAACAACCCCTAAGATTCCTCAGTGCACAATGAAAGAAATGAATGCATCCACAGCTAAGGTTTAAAATTACTCTCAAGGCAACACTGGCAGGAAGCTACGCCAATCAAACACAACCTTTGGTATTGCAGGGCCAATGAAACCAGCAACAGGGCAGGTTGAGAAGGCTTGCTGCTCCGGTATTCTCATTGACCCCACAACCCTAAAGCTGGTACCTGAATGGTAGAATTCACTGCTACTTTCGCCCTGGCTCTAGCAATATTTAAAATTAAAATGCTAGGCAGCTGAAGCCTCAACGGAGCTTGCTAGGACAGCAATTTGCAGAGAGTGTGGGCTAGCAGACTTGCCAACTTGCCTGCCTGCCTGCCTGCAAGACTGAGAGAAGGAGGGAGGGAGAAAAGTGTGGTTGCTGTCCCTCTTCATTAGCTTTGAGGTAACACTTGCAACATTAAAATGTTAGCTTGGACATTCCTTAGGGTGCCAATCTATCCTGTATGTAACATCTACATGAAACCGCTGAGCGGGGTCATCCAAAGTTTTAGAGCACATTGTCAGAAATATGCTTCTCCTTTACATCTTCCAGAGTGGCAGTAGATGTGCTGGACCTTTGTCTTGCCTCGGAAATCAATTGGATGAGAGCCAACAAACTGAAGCTCAATCCAGATAAGACTGCGGCACTGTTAGTGGGTGGTTCCCTAGACCAGATGGGTGGGAGGTTGCCTGCTCTTGATGGGATTACACTCCCTCTGAAGGAGCAGGTACACAGCTTGGGGGTACTTCTGGGTCTGTTCCTATCATTTGAGGCTCAGGTGGCCTCAGTGGTGCAGAGTGCCTTCTATCAGTTTTGGCTGGTGGCCCAGCTGCGCCATATCTGGGCAGGGATAGTCTAATTTCTGTCTATGCTCCGACAACCTCTGAGTTAGATTACTGCAACACGTTATATGTGGGGCTGCCTCTGAAGACAGTTCAGAAATTTCACGTTGTGCAGAATTCAGCAGCCAAGTTGCTCACTGGGGCAAGATGGTTTGAGCATATAGTGCCAACCCTGGTCCAACTGCACTGGCTACCAATTAGTTTCCAATTCAAAGTGCTGGTTTTGACCTATAAAGCCTTAATTGGCTCAGGATCGCACCTCAAGGACCACTTCTCCCCATATGAACAGACCCGGACCCTGCAATCATTATCTGAGGCCCATCTTTGTGTGCCGCCCCCATGGGAGGGGTAAAAGGCGGCAACACAAGAAACAGGGCTTTTTGCAGTGGTATTTTGTATTTTTATATTGTGAACCACGCCGTGATCTTTGGATGAAGGGCAGTATACAAATATAATAACAACAGCCACAACAACAACAACAACACCTCTTTCTCCAGGGTAGAGTCTGTCTCTGAAGGACTGATATTGCTATCTTTGTAAGATGGAAGGCGCAACTCAGTTGTTCACTTATCTCAGGGGTGAGACTCTTGTGGCTCTCCAGATGTTGGTTGGAATCCCAAAGCCCTTTAACCCAGCCAAAATGAGCAACGGGGTCAGGCAACTTCGGGAGGAGAATATATTTTCCATACCCGCTCCCAGAGAGAGAGGGGTTCACCAATGGGTTTCAGCTTAGCTTCCCCTTCAAAACAGATGCATTTCCCAAAGGTTTGATGTGCTGAATTCTAGCTTGCTATACAACCACTTCTAAAAATGGCTAAAGGGACTCTTCTCCACAAACAGAGCATATCTCTGTCTTGAGTTGCTGCTGCAGCTCTGCCTTACAGGGATTTATTTGCTACATTAAAGAAAACAGGTACGTCCAAATCTCAAAGCAACGGTGAGGAGAAGGTGCACTTGGCCTGGCAGGCTCATCAAGCAGTGATGTGGTTACCTCATGTTTTTAGGAGCTAGTAGGCAGGCTTCCGGGACGAGCTTGCTAGGGAAAGAGGAAATGAGATAGGAGAACTGAGAGCATGAGGGCATTGTGGGAAAAGTGGTGCATTAGTGGCAAGGAAATAAAGCATGGATGAGCAGATAGGTAAGCACTGGGAAGTGGGTGGTCACCTTGACCAGCCCCCCCTCAAACCTGGCAATACCTCTTGCTCAAATGGGTTTGCCTTATGTTATGAAGAGCTGCTGTTTGAGAAAGACAAGCCCAAGTCTTTAGGGCATTGATTAAATTGCTATTTTTATTGGCTGAAGCAGCCTGAAGAGCTTGCCATGAGCTTAGGAAACAGGGAGAAGAAGAAAAAGCTTGCTTAAATCTACTACAAGTTTGAATGGACACAGGATTGTTCCCCCCCACACACACACACAATACACCTTCTGCTTCTCATATCACTCCCTCAATTAGGTTGTGAAGCCTCTCTTCATTTTAAAACACCCTTCACGTATCTTATATTAAAATAGGTTATTTCTTGAATTAATTAAAGGGGAGAAGCGGGGTGAATTTATAAAGAACAGAGCACATTTAAGTGGCCAACTACGTCCAAGCACCTTTTATTCTTACAGTAAAGCAATTAATCACTATAAACTCATTTTGTCTAAAAGCAGTAGCAATAGATTGTTCCATTTAAATCACTTTATTGTCCAGTCTGATGTCAGATCACCTAAATAGACATGCTTATAAATTCCTTGTATGGGAACACTGTATGTTTTGAAGGTTAGTTAGGATGGGAATGTTTTGTGCCAGTTGCTGGCAAGAGCTACATGCTTTAATTTCTGCAAAAATTATACTTCCAAGGTTTATCAAGATGGGTGGCGCACATATAAGAGTCTGAATGGGCAAAGTCACAGCCTAAGACCTGGAACAAGATGCACTCAGGATATGTCTTTAATAAATAATAATAATAATAATAATAATAATAATAATAATAATAATAATAATACTCTCTGTTTCTATTTAAGAGCAAAAATCCACTCCTCTCTTTTTCTGCTCAAGCCTACTGAATGAGCAGCTAATGGGGAATTAATAATAATAATAATAATAATAATAATAATAATAATAATAATAATTTATTATTTGTACCCCGCCCATCTGGCTGGGTTTCCCCAGCCACTCTGGGCGGCTTCCACAGAATCAAAGCAACATTTGGTGAGATCATGACAAAGTTTAAAGGTTTGAAGCAGAAGAAAAGCAGTTTCAAATTATACTTACATACTGGCAAAGACTAGATCTCATCCGAGTCGTTTTACATTAGGTACTGGGGAACCTGTGGCCCTTCACATGTTGTTAGACTCCAACTCCTATCAGTCCTGGCCAATGTAGCCCATGGTTAGGAATGATGGGAGTTGTAGTCCAACATCTGAAGGGCTACAGATCCCAATACCCTAAGCAGCACCAAAGACAGATGGGACGGAGAGGGTTAATGCTCTAGAGTTCAGTCACACCCGGTGGCACTTTTGGATGGCCTCAAGATGTGCCTGCAAAAAACAAAGAAATCTTCACTCTTGACTAATGTTCTACTGGGCTACTTAATAGTATTGCTGAGGTTGTCAGTAAACTTTTATTCTGTGATTATAAAAAAACAAATAAACCTTTACAATCAGATTTTTTTTAGGGGAGGGGTCGTTCCTAGAGATATCATTCAGACCAAACCGCCTCCCATCATAGAGTAAGTGCAATAAATCAATTTTTAGAGAAAGTTGCAGCAGTCCTGTACTGTTTGAAATGTTTTTCTTTCTTCTTTTTTGATTAACAATTGCATCTGCAAGCTTTTGTTCTTGATGGTGACAAAAAGTGACAGGCTTCACATGAAGCCCCATCACTATTTACTACAGCAGTAGAAATCTGGCAAATTATTTTAAAGCAAATAAACACAGCTGTAGGAAACATTTCCCTAGTTTCTTCTACATTATACAAGCTGAAACTATTTTTTATTCACTCCCCCTCTCCGAGTCTCATTTTAAACATTTTTCTGTCAAATGCACTGAAGTTCAGCCAGGGAAAAACATAAAACCAGTCTGGAGAAAAATTGTATAAATTTGCATCTGCAGAGAAAGACTGCAGACAAGCTGGAATGGATTCAGGAGAGTGTCACAAGAGGAACAGGTCTCCAAGGCAAGTTGTGTCAAGACAAGCTGAAGGAACTGGGTCTGTTTACCCTGGAGAAAAGAAGATTAAAGGAGGCATATGCTGGCAGTTTTCACAGACCTAAAAGGATCTCAAAAAAGAAGAGAGAAGGAAGTGGTACAAATTGCTAATTGCAGCCACTCAGGATAGGACAAAAAGCAAAAAACCTACGAAAATTAAACTACAGGAAGATAGGTTAATCATCAAGACAAAAACATTGTTTCTGTACGCAGTTCAGCAAAGGAGTCAACTGCTTAAGCAAATCATTGGGTCACCTTTCCTAGAGATTTCAGTGAAAAAGCTGAACTGGCAACTATTGGTGATGTTCAGACGTATTAGGTGGAATTCAATGAACAAACATTCCAATCTGTCCAGCTTGCCAGAGAGAACAATTCCCCCCTCCACTCATTTGCTGGTTCTGGGGTTCTCCCGATCCCAGCAAGCCAATTTCAGGGGTGTACAGGGAGAAAAGCTGCATTGCACAAGCAGAAATCCTTCCCCAGTTCTTCCACTGACAGAATATGGCCCAGAACACTGGTGGTGGTGTTCTGCATGGTCAACTATCAAAGTCACTCATGCAGTTTTATTCAGATGTTCCCCATTTTGAAATTTGCAGGTGTAAGAATTCCAAAGTACAGTTCTGTCACATTGCCTCTTACGGGTCATTCTCCCTTACTATTCAGTTTCTCTTTATAGGTGGATTTTTTCTGAAAGGTAGGGCAGTAAATAATCTAAATAAACATATGTAACTCATGGAGAGCAGGTTGGCCCAGTAGACTGGGTCTCTGGAAAAAAATGTATTCCAAGCCTACTCCTCTATTGGTTCCCAAGTGGGTAGACCTGCTGTCCACCTATGGGTGGACATGGCATCCAGATAATGTCTTTCCACTCATTGCTGGAACCCTTCCTTCTTCCTCTGGCTCCTTTTACCTCCTCCAGCCCTTAATTAATAGCAATGCTTCTACAATCATCTTCACAGCCTTCTGACTGCGCTTTCTAGGTTAACAACACTGAACTACACTTTGGGATTGTCATACACTGCCTTCCCCCTTCCTTCAGAAAAAAAACACCTGGTTACTTTGAAGGACTCATGTAAGTACCTACAGAGTCTCAGCTGCATTCCTGCAATATAGGTACAATGGCGGACTTTACCTGCACTGACGTTTTTTAAATGTAATTTTTAAAATGTTTGCAAAATCAGAAGAAAACCAGAGAGAGAGAATATGTTAGAAAGATAACAATGCATTGAATGGAGAAAGCGGATAAGAGAAAAGTTTTTCTCCCTGTCTCATAATACTAGAACTAGATGGAGCAACTTCCCTAAGAAAAAGGGTTGCAACATTTAGGACTTTTAAGTTTAGAAAAAAGGTGACTAATAGGCAGCCTGAAAGAAGTTTCAGGACAGATAAAAATCAAGTACTTCTCCATGCAGCACACAGTTAAATTAAGGAACTCTCTTGCACAAGAGGCCACCAACTTAGATGGCTTTAAAAGATGATTGGACAAATTCATGGAGGAGAAAGCTATCAATGGCTGCTGGTCATGGCTATACTCTGCCTCCACAACCGAAGGCAGTAATGCGTCTGAATACCAGCGTTTAGAGACCACTAGAGGCGAGAGTACTCTTTGGCTTGAATCCTGCTTGAGGGTTTCCCACAGACATCTAGTTGTCCACTCTGAGAACAGATGCTGGACTATAAGGGCCATTGGCCCGATCCAGCAGGCTCTTATGTTCCTACATTCTTATCTGCTTTCCTAAATGCCAGTCATTGCTATGACTTCACTAGCTAAAGACACTGAAATATGGGTACAGCCTTGTTCTCACTAGGTAAGGACACCACTGTTCTACCAGGAGATGTAACTAAGAGTCTTCCTCCCAAGATCAGGTAGAGAGTAGAAGTGCTTCTGAAAAGTAGTAGAGTTTTAGATGAAGTCATGGCAATATAGATTTTTTTTCAAGGGCATATACTTTACTAATCTATTTCTCCACATTAAGTGGGAGGGGAGGGAAACACTGCAATATTAGCTGAGGGAGAAATAACATTAGCTTTATTTAAAGTTCAATCTAATTTTACCTCATTTTGTTCTCAAACCCATGAAGATTACAGATGTTTGGAATTCACTCACGCCCAAAGAAATTATGCAATCTATTTGTGTAAGTATCTAAGGATTAATATTTGTAGGCACTGATCCTTTTTGCGTGAGTCAAGCTAGTACAGTCAAGAGAATTCGCCAATCTCTTTTTATTTGCTGGTGAAATGTAAGTATAATTAAAGACGGAAGGTTCCAGAAGGTGGACATCTTGTTCAAACAACTTTCAAACACCCTACCACAGCTTAGAAGTTTTGATAATACTCAGCACAGTTTTTTGACATTGTATTAACTGCCAAGCAGCCAGGCATTGCAAGAGCAAGCCCACTCCAAATTCATTTCCTTTGCTTGTTATTGCCCTTCCCAGGGAGAGGCAGGAAAGACAAAAGGTACCTTCGTGATGCAAGAAAACTAGATTGAAGAAAATATAGCCTTCTATGGGAGTCAAATAATAGTAATGTTATTGTGATACGACTCTGACCCCCTCCTCTGCTGCTTCTTTGGTTGCTTCTCAGTGAGCATCAAAGGAAAGAAAAGGGATGCCAAGCAAACCCCCCAGGAGGACTTCTTCATAGGTCTTTCCTCTTGACCAGGCTACAATGAAGGCTCTGAGGGCTATCTTCAAGTGATATTTGGTAAAGGAACAGAAGAAGATGGGCAAATGAGTATCACACTTGTGATGCAGAAAACACCTACAGCATAAAAAGCTGGCACAAGATGAGTGGGGAAGAGTTCCATGGCCATGGAACCACGATACAGTACTTCTTCTCCCTTGTGCCCCACACCTGACTGACCTAGTGGGTGAGCAAACAAGGAGAACCATCAAAACAGATCTTAGGAGTGCAGGAAATAGGGGTACAGACAGTCTAGTTAAAAAAGCTTGAACTCAACCCATTTGGGTTTTACAAGTTCAAAACCAGCACTTTGAACTAGTTCTGGAAACACGACAATAACCAGTGCAGCTGTTATAATAAAGGTGTTGCATATGTTAACCACCTCATCTCCAACAGAACTCTGGCAGAATTCTGCGTTCTGTACAGAACGTCAGTATAACAACATCTGGAGGGCCACAGACTCCCCATCTCTGGTTAAGCCATCTTGCCTTGGGTTTACTATCATATTTCTGTGAAGAGGATGATCACTGTGGGTTGGTCTTAACACAATCCCTGGCCAGAGCCTTGGAACTGACATAAAGTGTTAGAAATGGAGATATGAAAACTAGGAGCTAAATGGCACCTTAAACCTAGGTTATGGGAGCAACAATGGAATGTCTAGGCAAGCTTTTTTTTATAACTCTTCTCCAGTCTTCAGAGAGTAGCTGGAAGTGGGGAGGCAGAAAAAGGTCCTCCTTTCCTTCCACTCTGCAGTTTTAATCTGAAATCTTAGGCGCAGTACTGCATTCAGAGCTCAGATACTGCTCGCACTAATGAAATTCTCTGTCGCAATATGCACCTAGAACAGTGTTTCCCAACCTTTTTTGGGCAAAGGCACACTTGTTTCATGAAAAAAATCTCGAGGCACACCACCATGCCAGATGGGGAAAGGTCACTTTTTACTTATGTAAAAAAAAATTAAAAAATAGTAACAGCATAGAAGGTAATGGTTAGGCTAGCATCCCTCTTCCAAATATGCTAGGTTTTTTATTTGCAGGGACTGTTCTACATGGGAAAGCATTCAGCACTGTCATTCTCCCATCTGCCATCTGAATTGGTACTATTCTGGGTCAACTTACTCTGCTGCATGTGTAGATGAAAATGGCACCAAGTGTGGGGGAGGGGGCAGAACAGGTTTCAGATACAGGATATTAAGCATACACGTACTTCAGATTGAACTGGCTGCTTGCTTTGCAAGTTTTCATTTCCCAAATGACTGCCTTGGCAAGCGCAATACCTACCAGGCTCAACGCCGGTCTCGCGCTGCCGCTTCCCGCGCTCTCAAGGACCCGGGAGGAGGAAGGCGTGAAGGGAATCCCGAAGGCGCGGAAACCTCGCGCATGCGCAGGCCTTCCGCCTGCGACAGCCCAGTAGGGGCTCTTTCTCCCCCCCCTCCCCCCCCTCCTGCCTTCCTGGGTTAAAGGATTTGAGCAATGGGTCTCGAGGTGGAGCTCGTCGGAGGATTAGCCCGCCTCGCCCGCCTCCCTCCCACGGCACACCAGGCAACGTCTGGCGGCACACTAGTGTGCCGCGGAACACCGGTTGGGAAACACTGACCTAGAACAATGGGAGCTTCGAACACCAGCCACAAACCTCAGGGGTGACATTTTTAAAGCAGTGCACTTTTGGATGCAGAATCTACACAGAAAAGACATTGAAAATAGTCCTTCTATGATACCTGCAGAGTAGTAAACCATGTCCCCACATTTCAAACACTTGTCATTAAATTTTCTTTCTGTATGCAAAAAATGTACACAAAGTGTCTGGAACAAAAATGACCTCAAGAACTATATTGATTTTGCCATTAGGTTACAGATAATTTTCACATATTGGAGTGACAAACAAAAAAATTCCAAAATTAAAAGGTGATGTGTTTCCATGGGAGATAGTTGTTAGAGATTTGCTTCTTGTTACAGGACCAATCTGGGATGTACTGAACTGGAAAAACTATACCTCACCTTCTCTCACCTCACACATTTTGGATGTTGTAACCTAGATTTGTATTTGTGTGTGTGTGTGAGAGAGAGAGAGAGAGAGAGAGAGAGAGAGAGAGGGAAAGAACAGTTGAGATAGGGACAGAATTCTGGGTTCTGTACATGCAGGAAAGTGTCTTCACAGAAAGCTTTCTGTCTCTAGAGATCTACTGTGTTGAATCAGATCTCTCTGAATATCTGATGTGACTGTCTATTGGAGTATTTTAAGCTCTGCATTCACTTACGCTCAACCTGTACATTGGTAAATAAATTCAAGTTTTACAAAAGGCCATAAACTGCCAGTGATCTCTTTCTCAATGAAACCAAACCAGGGCAAGTACTCTACTCATGTAACTTCTCACCAGGAAGAGGAGCAAACCTAACAGTATGAAGTGAGCCACATGGTAGCTCACTGGGAGTGTACACAAGAAGAGCACTGGTGACTCAAAATTAAAGACATATCTAGTCCATAACCCCCTTTCCCACAGTGCCCAATCAGAGGCCTATGCTAAGCCCACAAACAGGACTTCAGCATGACAGCCTTCTCCCACTGTTGTACCTCAGAGATTGATATCAGAGACACAGTGTCTCTGGTCTTGGAAGTAGCATTTGGCCATCACTGGAAGCTTCATCCTCCATGAAGTTGAACTTGAAGAAATTCCACACATTCCTGTTGGAGTTTTTCCGTTCATTCCTCTTTGCTGCCTTCAACAAGGAGGAATTAATGATACAGAAATGTTATGTGCTTTGGAATGTGGAGCCAATCCAGTTTTATGAATTTGTGCTAGTGAAATGGATTGTGAAAGCTATTTATTTAGGAAGAGAGCCCTCGCCCCTCTGTCAAGAGTCCAAGCCCTTGGCAGGATCATTTCCTGGAGATGAAATGGCTCCTTTCCAGATTGTGCCTTGGCAGAGATTTGGGCTGTGCTTGGCCCTACGAGATTCCTCCTTACAGGGCATTATTTAATCAGTGAGTATAATGATAATGTAATTATTGTACTTAATGCCTCATATTTTATACTGAACATTTTCACAGATCATTGATAACAGTTTTATAGAGCTTTACATACTTGTTTTTACAAGCTGTTAAACAAAATAGACCTCTGGAATTACAGACCTTTGGATAAACACCCAAAGAATTCTGTAATAGACATTGGTTTTGATCTGGGGATCCTCACATTCAGTAGCAAGGAATCTGAATTTCAAGCATACGGGATTTTCGGTAGTTAGAAGGAAGGTTCAAACAATTATGTACTCTTGCACATGAGCAGCTGTGTTCATTATCATGCCCTGTGGACGCCCAGGACGAAGGTGAGAAATGTTACTTTAGCGGTCACCAATCGTTGGAATTTTGAAAGCACCACTCACTCTGATGGCTTCGCTCCCTCTCGCTTTTTCAACAACCTGGTGCCCTCCAATTATTGTTGAACTACAACCAGCCAGCCATGCTGCTGAGAGTTGTACTACAACAGCATGTGTAGGGCATTCCAGGTTGGCAAAGGTTGGCTTAGCATGATGTCTGGATTAGCACTTGTGGCTTGTTTCTCTCTAAAGCACAACGTAAAGCCAATATACAATTGTACTACAGTCGGGTTGGGTGAAGGCAAACTCAAATTGCCCCAGGTTGAATGGGTTGACCAGAACTGAGCTGGGACTGTCAAAAGGTGAGTGATCTGCATGGACCTCCTTCTCACCCCCTAACCAGATTTAATTAGGGTTGGTGACACAAAGAGACACACACACAGGAAAATTGCATGATTCATATTTGCATTTTACATGTAACTTAAGCACACAATCCTAAGAATGTTTATTCAGAAGTAAGCCTTACTTCTGGCGGGTGGCGCTGTAGGGACGCGGGTGGAGCTGTGGGTAAAACCTCAGCGCCTAGGACTTGCCGATCGCATGGTCGGCGGTTCGAATCCCCGCGGCGGGGTGCGCTCCCATCGTTCGGTCCCAGCGCCTGCCAACCTAGCAGTTTGGTGCAAGTAGATAAATAGGGACCGCTTACCAGCGGGAAGGTAAACGGCGTTCCGTGTGCTGCGCTGGCTCGCCAGATGCAGCTTGTCACACTGGCCACGTGACCCGGAAGTGTTTGCGGACAGCGCTGGCTCCCAGCCTATAGAGTGAGATGAGCGCACAACCCTAGAGTCTGGCAAGACTGGCCTGTACGGGCAGGGGTACCTTTACCTTTAAGCCTTAATTACTCCCTTGTAAGGGTGAGAGAAAACTGAAGATGGATAAATGACCATATCCAGAGCCCCTTCAGGACCACCACAATAGGATAGATTGGATGGTAGTACAGAATTTCCCCTTTTCTCTTCCTGGGATAAAACTATGTTGCTGCCATTGATTCCAATACGTATGTCAGTTAGAGGCTTGGTGTATGTCCCCTCTCGCTCCCAATTTTCAGGAGAATATGGGAGGAATATTATGGTTCCATCCTGGTACCCTGAATCAATGCCCTATTTAAAACTGGTTCAGAAGATTGTGAATGCAGATGGCAGGGCAAGGAAAGCTACAACAGTGATGTCATGATTTATGGCAATCATTTCAACAATTTCAGAGAGCAATAAAGCAGAAATAGTATATATGCAATGAATAAATATGCAGTCTCTTTGATAGCAGATCTTAGCTTTTAGTGCAGCCAGGGAACACACACTTTGGAATACTGGAACACTCTGTTGTTAAAGTAAACAAGGGACACATTTAGAACTAAGTTCATTTGTCAAGTTGACAGGGCTTGGAAGCTCCCTGCATGCAAAATGAAGGAGCATCTGGCTATCAAGAATATTTAAGTTCTTGCCTAGTTATCTCTCTTATTCTTTCATCTCCTAAAATGAGTGAAAGGTGTTAAGAAGCATCACGGCAGAAAACATAAACAGGTCCTCCAAACTCTGTTGAGGAGTCCACAGTTTTAGATGCAAGACGATGAAAATCAAACACCCTAATGCAGAAGATTAGGTTTGGTACCAGGGATGGGCAAAGTCCTCAAAGCTTACCCTCGTTTCAAGGAAACCAAATACTGGGTAAGTGCCTGGAACCTCTGGAATCTCACACTGCTTGGTGATTGGGGTCGTGTGCAACAATATTATAATTTCCTGTGGCATCAGTTTCTTACTCCCTGAACTGCCATGATAGCTAGTTGGAGAAGAAAACCAGGGTTGTTTTTAATTATAATTACGTTTATTGTTAAATCACTTTGGGAGGTTTCCTAGGAAGCAATTAATAAATGGAAATAAATACATGAATAAATCTGCAGGTGCTTTGACCAGCTGATGTCAAGCCTTGGGGGTTTGTAATGGTAAGTCAAGAAATGAGCCATCTTCCTACTTTCTGCCTCAGGTACCAGGCTAGCCATCTCCTCTATATATACTTTGTGGGTCTCCTCCAATCTGCAGTTTCAGTAGTAGCCCCTATACTGATAGCCTCCTGCAGATTTAGCTGAGCATCCAACTCTGAGGTGTCTCCCTTTGCTTTTGTCTTTTTTTTTTTTTACTAAACCTAATGAGGCTTAGACAAGTTAAGTGTCTCTGAAGAACTGACATAGATCTTCTTCCTGGCTCTATGACCTGTAACTTAAGATACATATGAGCTACTTAGATGTATTGTTACTACAGTGGTACCTCGGGTTAAGTACTTAATTCGTTCCGGAGGTCCGTTCTTAACCTGAAACTGTTCTTAACCTGAAGCAGCACTTTAGCTAATGGGGCCTCCTGCTGCCGCCGCGCCACCAGAGCACGATTTCTGTTCTCATCCTGAAGCAAAGTTCTTGACCCGAGGTACTATTTCTGGGTTAGCGGAGTCTGTAACCTGAAGCGTCTGTAACCTGAAGCATATGTAACCCAAGGTACCCCTGTATTGGTCAACTATTCTTTGAAAAAATGCTATATTAGCTACATTAATTTAAAATAGTTGTGCTGTGCAAGTATCACCATCTTTACTCCAAAACAAGTCTCCCTCTTCAGTAATACCTCTGTCCATAATAAGTGGGTTTGGAATCACAGGCTTAGTTCTGTTTAGAAATAGAATGATGCTGCTATTAGGGGCAATGTTGGAGACAAAATTAAGTAGTGTGGCTTAGTGCAAAAGTAGCTAGGGTGTGATGTGCTTAAGTTTCACAGAAGTCAAACCTAAGTATTATGGAGAAAGATTTGGATGGGACCTAGGGATGGGATCTATTTGGCAATTTTGGTTTCTCACTTTTCCCCATCTTCAGTTCAGTCCCCCGCATTTCCACATCAGTTTGTGAATTCTTTTTAAAGAAATTTCTCATTAAAATTCATCTGTATTTTAGTGCAAATTTCTCCTAATACACACAATTTGTATGCAATTTTTGCCAACGTACCGATTTTTGAAAAACATATATAATGCAAATTGTGTGTGTGTGTGTGTGTGTGTATGCTAATATTTGCAACTTTTATGTACACCAGTATACACATGACTTGACTGGAGAACTACGTTTCAAAATTCAGAGAAGTGTAAATTTCAAAGGATGACTGGCTGTGTTTTGGTTTGATTATTGATTTGGAAAGTGTACATTTGGTAGGTTCACCTTTAAATGTAAACTGAATTTAATTTCTTCCCCCATTCCTGGCAGCACCTCTTTTCTACCACATCAGAGCGATACAGCTCTAGGTGCAACTGTTTTCCATTTAAAGTGAAAAATTGTTTTTGCAGCAAGAAACACACACTCTCTTCTCATTTCCATTGCTTAGTATTTTCACAAGTAATATATTAACAACCTGCGAATGAGATTTAAATAGAAATGACCCTTATTTTGTTTCAGAAACGAACAAATGGTGTTAGAGTACAATCTGTCCACATCACGGATGACAGAAAGTCATGACCTTTGCCTCCCTGTAAGATTCTGTTCAAATGTGGAAGCATGTCAAAACATCACTGCATTCTAAAATTGGCTATTATACATTTTTTTAAAAGAAATAATAGTGCACAATTTTTCCAAGAATGCAGTACACGACTGCCTCTTGGACAAAACACCAATAGCAATTAACATTAATAAAGAGTCACATGGAGCTCAATATTAAAACAGCAAGCGATCCCAGCCAAGTTGTAATCATGTCTAATAGCAGAAAGGACATTCAGCTCTCCTCGTTTACCAAAGACCTTGACAACCTTTATGAAGGACTGTCTTGGAAAAGAGACGGTGACCTTCTTTGTGTTCAAGATTTTTTCTTTCCCCGCCCCCAATGAATATATGGCTCATTAGTCAATGTTATAAGACAGCCAACCTTGAGATGCACTCATTTAATATGGAGTCAAAACTGTCAACAGAAGGAGGCCCTTGACATCTTCCTGCCCTCCTTTGGTCCATCAAAAAGGGAAAATAAAGATTTAGATTGATTGATGGGGTTGGCTGAATGTCAATAAAGCTGGCTTCCTGCCAGTGATTATAATTTGTAGCCCTCATTCCTCAAATAACTTGTGTTTCAGACAAGAAGTTGGCAGGAGACACAGGTCCTGATCCAAGGAGAACAAACCATATACACTAAAGAAGGCTTTCTTTGTCTATAGCTTGAAATCCAAGGTTGGGTCTTCACAAAACAGAAAAAGGTCACATTGCCAGGTGTGCTTTTGCATGAAATCTCTGGATTGCCAGAGAATGACAATCCATCAAGGACTTGCTCTTCAGCCAAAAGTTTTGAAATTCTCTGTGAAAGAGCTGCTAAATAACTAAAGACTGAAGATAAATAACAAGTGGTTCTGCCTCAGCCATCTTCATGATTTTAAGACAAATTTCATAATCCTAAAGGAAATAATCGATGTACCAATTTGAGCTGTCTTGTGCATGTGCTTATGTAGCCAAAACCAGAGCACTGGTGCACAAAAGTACAGAAGACTCAAGGTAATGCTGAGGTACACACAAGTACAGGGGTGAAAATGTACAGTGCAAGGGTGAAAATGAAAATGGGAACTCCAAAATAATTCCATGCATAACTCCAAGGAATGAATGTTGAGAGATTGGAGAGTGAAGGAATGACAACTGAGTGGGAAAGGGAAATAGAATAAAGAGGCTGGATATATGATCAATACACCCACACACCCTGGCAAACAGAGATAACAACTCATTCTCAGGCAACTGGAATGTCTTTTTAAATCAGCCAGCAAGCCTTCTGCTATAGTATTCCATAGGCTCCAAATCAATGCAGAGTACTATCAATAACTGTACTTAAACCACAAATCAGCAATCCTGGATCACATCTTTGCAAATTGGTTATCACCTATGTTTATCTGAGGGAGACAGTTACCTTCAAGCATATTATGACTGGAAGACCTTACTATATCAAACAAAACATCACTTGCAGGTCCTGCAATGTAATTCACATTGCTGAGTGGAAATGCCTATGATGACATGTTCAGTATGTGTGTAAAACGACAACTGATCCACACACATATTTTAGGAAGCACAAATCTACAGTCTTAATGAAAAATTGGAACAATCAGTTGCAAAGCAGTTCAATTCAGATGACCACCACTGAGCTGTCTCTGCAACAGAGATGCCACCTGATTCAAAACCACTGGAAGTAAGAGAAAACTTGTGGAGACCTAGTCTTGATACCTTACTACCATATGGCCTAAACCCTAGAACCAAAGATGTCCATGTAAGATAGTAACCTGCCTGCTTCGGTTGCAAACACAGAGATGTGCAAATCATTATGATTTATTTAATTTATAAATAATTTCCTTTGAAGCATCTCAAAGTGATGGCCCAATACATTAAAACATATAGAAAAGAATGCATACGGGGGGGGGGGGTTACAATAAAGGTTTAAAAATACATATATTTTTTAAAAGTTCAAATACAATACAGATAAAGATTGGAGCAAAAATCTCCACTTGTAAAGCTTATTGAAAGAGGAAAGTCTTCAACAGGCACATGCATATGTAAGCTATCAAGGGGCTCCAGTGGATGCAAGGGGAGTACTAAAACATGGAACCAGCACTAAGTATAGATTAGGGATCTTTTAAAAGTACATTGAACGGTAAGTACTCTTGATTGTACTTGAATGACTACCTATTTTGATTTTAAAATTATCCCTTAAATTAGAATCTTCTTATTCCCTTCTCTTTAGGAGAGCCAGAGGCCACACTATTATTTTTATAGAGCAGGAAGCCCATGCATGCTCCAATGAAAGAGTATTCATTTGGGCATTTCATTTAACTGTAAATGGTTTAATTAGAATATTCCATTACTTATCTTACTATTATTCATGCGGACTGATTCCCTATTATGCTGTTTATAAAAGCCTTATAAGCTACGTTTTGCACATAGTCACTATGTTGTGATTGGATGATATGCTTGTGACACATATTGCAAAAAGTTATTTTCCATATAAAAGTTGGATTATCCAAAGGGGTTGTCTGTTCAGCAGCAGAAGAAAAATTCTAGAGATGCTTGTGAAATACATTCACTGGTGTGGCAGTATGATGTTAATGACTGGATACTATGAACTGCTTAGAAAACAGAAATGCAGGACTGGCCCCAATGGTGTTTCAATGGTTCAGCAGAGTATTTTGATGTTGCTGTACCAGTATCAGACACCAGAAGGGACCTCTGCCACATTAAATATCAATGAGTGAAAAGGCAGGTGGCAGAGGAGTAGTGGCACACAGGTGGGGTAGAGCTGCCCTTCCAACACTTCCCCCAATGCTGCTTAGCAGGACAGGGCTGAATGGTAGTCAGGTTGGGGCTGTGACGGTAAACCAGTGAGAACACAAGATTGGCGGTGATCCTACTGATGCAATCACATGACCATGATCTCGCCACTGCCCTGTTATTTATTATTATTATTTAAATTTATATACCGCTCTATACCCTCAGGTCTCAGGGTGGTTCAACCGTTCCAACCATGTTCAAGTAAACAGCTGTCACACCACTGTCAGGAGGTTGGCTATGCCTCACCACACACACACACACACAGAGAGAGAGAGAGAGAGAGAGATACTGGAGTGGGGACACCACACTTATGGAAAAGCTCTTGAAACAACTGTGACAATTGTTTGGTGCAACTCTCACTGTGATAATTAGGGTACAACATCAAAACATGTCACGGTGCCATTAATACGCCATCCTATTTTCTCAACACCAGAATAAGGTTTATCTCCAGGTATAGTGTAAATGGCTCTGAAATCTTAGGACAGGCTGAAAAATGATTTTAGAAACAGAACATGTTCGTCAGTACCAACTTTTCCCATGAGCAGCAGCAGAACTGCTGTGATGTGAACTTTTATTTCCCCATGTCTTTTGGATTGTTGCTTCAATTCTGTCGGGTTGCTTATTTACTTATTTAATGAATTATTTCTTTTAGCTTGCTATTGTTATATATATATTTGTGTGAAAGCCACTCTAATAATACCTGTTTAAGTATACTATCTTAATTAATTAAACTTTCTAGTCCTTGTGGCTGCAATAAGGAGTTTGGGTGGTGGAAGAGGAAATGCAGGAAAACCCTAGAACTGGAAACAAGACATTATAATCTGGTTGAGTTTCCAGTAAGGTGTTTACATGCATTGCTCTCCTAAGCCTTGTCCACATGAATGTTCTTGGAGTCATAACCTGCTCCTCTACTGTCCACTCTGCTCTGTTCTGTGGCTTTGATGTGTCTCCAATGAAAATAAGGGAACTGCACAGGGCTGACCCAATCATGAGAGGTAATGAGACCACTTAGATGGCTGGGTGGGAGATGGCGGTGGGGGGGGGGAGAAGTGGCAAATTGGCACACACCTTGGCCCTTCACTCATATCATTATCGGCCACCAATGCTGCTGGTGCTGCCAGTGCCATCACCCACTGACTTGGTGAGGCAAGAAGTGCCCTTTCCACCTCTTCCCTCTGAGGAGGGACTCACTTGGCCCTTCCTCAGAGCAAAGCAATAAAGAGGTGGTGGAGGGAGGAGTGGATAAACCATTGGTGCCACTGCTAATATGGTGGTGGCCAAAAAAAAAAAAAAAGTCAACGAGAAGGAATGGGTGGGCAGGGGAGAAGATGACAGTGGTGCCACAAGGAGAACTGGAGAGAAGCAGAGCCACTAACCACCTCCAGCCACACAACTGCTTGCACTGCCCCAGTGACAATCTGGGAGAGCGATGGACTTTCTATTCCGTGGCTCTGGAGCTGCTACCAAAAAGCAAAGCAGCAACCCAACAGAATTACACACTTAAGTTCACTGATTGCAAAAAGGATAGGCATATTTTGATTGGATTGTGGACAGTGTGTATGAGAGGTGTGTGCTTCAACACCAGGCAATGATGTCCTACCACCCTCTTCCTCTTTGCAAAGTGTTCATTCTTAGGAAGGGAAAGTGCCAAAGTTGCCTTATGCAGACTCCAAGAGCAAAACACTTGCCTCACCTGAACACATATTATTTAATTTCTACACACACACACACACACACACACACACATATACACACACACATACACATACACAGAGAGATACACACACACACTACTTTTTTAAAAAAGTGGGGGAAAGAATCCTCACAAAGCAGCAAATAAGAACCCATGTTAAACACACCCTTCCGTCCAAGGCTGGTCCAATAAATATTGTTGTCTAAGGCAAAGGACAAAATGCTGCCTCCCACTCTCTTTCCCCATATAGAAGCCAACTGGAGTAGCAGTTTAATTTTGATTTAGCACTGGGGAGGGGACACTTTATCCTGCCTTGAAGGAAGGCAGTCCGACTTAAAGAAGGAACCCACCTGCAGCTTAGTGCTCTAAAAGGCCTGTGTACTGCTCCTCATCCCTCAGCACCTCCTGCCGGAGAAGCCACCTTGCTCAGGCCAATGGTAGGGCCGACTCTGCCTATGTCCTCTTTGCTCCCCTCTACACTGGTAGGCAGACACAGATATTATTGCAGATAGGGCTTTCTTTTCGGTGGGAACTCACGAGAACTCAATTCCAGGACCTCTCAGGTGGGAGCCATTGCCATTCTGAGAGAACAGGTGTTCATGGTGAGTTCTGGCACCTCCTTTTCTAGGAAAAAAACCAGGCACTGATTGCAGACACCTTGAACTCATACGCCTTTTAGTGAGAAAAACTAATGCAAGGACCTACAAGTCGTGATGCAGCTATGGAGGAAGCCTCGCTTGCAGGGCTTCCTATACAATAAGCGGGTTTAGGGCTCTGGTCGAGTCGCCGCGCCAACATCCCTCACGCGCGTCTACACGCTGCTTGGGAGTCGCCCCGCACAACCGACACGTGTCAGCTGGAGCCGCACAGGGCTCCGCGTTCCTTTCCACGTGCGGCGCGCGCGCGCAACCTCTCCCTCCCACCCATATCTCCCGGCCCGGGAAGAGGTTTTCCGCCAGCACCTGACGCCGAACAGCGTGGTTGCGCATGCGTTGCTGCCCTCTCTCCCACCGACCGACCCGCCCACCTCTCCCAGGTTGCTTCGCGCGACTAGCATGGCGGCTCCCTAAGGCCGCTTAGTGCACATGGGTTAGACTCGCCACGCGTCAAAAAAAAAAAAAAGGAAAGGAAGCGGCTTCTCCTCCGTCTCGTCTGTAGAGCAGGAGCACGTTGAGAAAATGCGGGCGTTGGAGCGTGTGTTGCTGAGGGGCTTCCCCAGCGCAGCGGAGTCGCCGCGGTGGAAGCAGAACGAGGCGGCTTCGGCTGAAGGTAAGGCGAGCCAGAGCCAGCCTTCATCGCTTATCTTCAGGCGCGCGTTGCCTCTCGCCCTGGCAGCCGGGTGGGAGCCCTGTCAAAGCGGCGCTTCACCTGCCGGCAGGGCTCCCTTTCCTTCATCCTGCCTCCCCTTGCCCTGGTACCTCCTTGAGTGGGAAGTGGGAACAGCGGGCGGCGTGTCCGCGTGTGTCTCCCAAAGGGAATAGTCGCTGGAGTTATTTCTTTGCGGGGGCTGCTGCAGCCCTGGCAGTCGTTGGAAGTGCGAAGGGTATAGTGTTCGGTGAGATCCGGCTGAACCTAAGACATCAAGCTTAACCCATCTAAGAGGCGGTTGTCAGTGCTGCCTGCTTGTGTTTCGGGATGGATAGGAGACAAGGAGTCATGGGGGCGTGGAGAGGCAGTGAGTCTGACACCCAACAATCAGTAGATAGCATTGTCACTTTTTCTCCTCTCCCCCGAAAAATAAAATGGAGGTTTCACGTATTTGAGCTTCAGTAGTGGGTACGAATGTCGCTCGTTATGATACCCGGGATGCTGGGTAACTGCGTTGCTTTGCAAATGATTGATCTGACAAGTTTTTGCTAACCTTTATTATAACTTAAGTACATCATGCTATTTCATGCTTACTGTCCGACCATTACAGATAGGCTCTGTGAAGTCGCAAAAGCCTTTAGTGATCCTCTCCATACTGTTGTTGCCACAGAGACTATTTCCAGTTCAGAATTTTCCTGATCATGGAATGCAATAGCCACGTATTAACAGTGCAATATTTTGTAAATCTCCTCATGAGATGCGCTTGCATGACAAGTTGCTTTTAACTGGTGTTTTGAGCAGTGCTGTTTTTCTAGAAAAAGAGGGGCCAGAACCCACCACGAGCACCTCTCTCATTCTCTTTAGAATGGCAATGGCTGTAACTTGAGAGGTGCCAGAAAGTTATTCCTTAACTTTGGTTATTAGAGGTCTGTAAAGGTGACCGTAGCTATCAGGTTGGATTTCTAACATAGAGGCCCAGTTTGGATTATCATTCAACGTTTCAGAAACCTTGGTTTATGAGCCTGTGAATGAGCATTTGGCCCAAGCACTCTTTCCCTGCCTCTTCCCTTCTCCCATTGCACACTGGCTTCTGTGTGAAAACCAGTTCTGTAGCTACTGTCCTATACTACAGTTCCCTGCTGCATCCAAGCTGGGGAACTCTGCATAGGAGCCAACTCCTAAGGGCCAAGATCCCTTTGCCCCTCCCAAAATAAAATATTTGAGGGGGCCAGGGGCCCCCAAAGTTGATGAACATTGCCATTCAAATAGAGTGAGTGCACAGTGTACTGTGATCAATTATGTGAGTAGGGCTTATCTTCTAAATATTGTATTCAAGTTGGCATCCTTGGGCCCAAGTACGTGAAGGAGTGCCTTCAAGCACGATGCCCTCCCCTTTTGGGCTATGGCACTCCCTCTTAGCTAAGATTCATTTGCCACCCATATATTTAGATGCCAACATAAAACATATTTATTTTTCCAGGGTTTTGGTAGCTAGCTGCATGTTTTAACAGAGGGCGTTTTTTTGTCCACCACTTTGTGTCTTAAAGGTTGTTCCTAATCAGTCAATGTTTTAAATGACTGTTCTGTGATGCTGTGTGTGTGGTTAGCCACTCCGGGGTCTTCAGGGAAGGACAGCATATAGTAACGATAGTTAGATATAATATACATTGCTGTCTGAAAGAGGGCCTTGTAGGACCATCAAGTCCAGAATCTAAAATTACCTAGCTGCACTGCTGCTTGCAAAGAATGTGTGAGGGTTAAGAGCAAATGATTAGAAACCTAATGTCTGGACAGCTGGTTCTTGTTTACAAATTTCAGTCTCTAAAATCTTTGTTGTAAGCACACCATAAGAGTCCAGTATGGATGCTGTTTTAATTTAGTAAATGCCAATGAGTATTTTTTTAAAGCATCCCAAATTATTTTCCTCTGATATGAGATGTCTTAGAATGCAACACTATATTTGTATAGGATTAAGTCTCTTTGAAGTAAGTTACGCTTGCCTCAAGTATACATTAAACAAGATAGGATTCCTAAGACTTTCATTGTGTTTTATTTTAGAGAGTGGGTCCTTGTTGCAGTTGTTGTTGGAAGGGAATTATGAGGCCGTTTTACTAAGTAAAGCAGTTCAGGATATTTTCACAACACCTGAAGTAACAGAAGAGGATACCATTGCCAGCTACTTAGAAAAGCAGATTCAAGATTATCTGGACTGTTCTTCTGCAGATACAGATCCTATGGAAAGGTAAAAATAATTATTTGAAGAAGAAATTTATTTTTCATACTTGACGGTATAAAAATTAATAACAATCTCAAAATAAAACAGCTATTCTGAACACATCCTAGTGTACTATCTCAGAAATTAGGGGTTGTTAAATCTTTTGAATATTTAGTGTTCAGATTTTTCAGTTTCTCAGGCATACCAGTGGGGCAGAACTGACCCCAAAACCTGTAAGAACAAAAAACATTGTTTCCACCCTACTAAATTAATGGGGAGGGGTTAACACGTCACAAGGCAATGGCCAGTTATTGTTGAGGCCTGCCTTGAACATGGAATTATGGAGTTAATTATAAAACAAAAGTTTTATTTTTTTCAGAGCTGTCATAGTTTAACATCTCATGTTTCACCTTACCTGTTGACAGAGGGTGAAAAACAACAACAACATGAATTATGAAAATAATTTGTAGGATCAATGCAAATCTGCAAATCCTGCAACATATTTTCAGTAACCCTAGTAACTGTAGACATCTATCGTAAGAAAACTGCAAGGATTGACTATGAGACTTACATATGAGGCACTTTGTACCATTTTCCTATGTGTACCTCTTGAGCCTTTTGTGTTTGTATCGTGGTTTTTTAGCCATATATTGGGGCTGATTTGTTATGATTTCCTAGTTCTTGGTGGGCGACCACATGGGAGAACACACTGAAATATTCTGAATCAAAACTGAACAACTCTATTTGTCCTCTGTAACAACAGTCTAACAAAGAAGTATGTGTGCACATAGTTCGGCTTATTAAAAAGTTCTACTGCAATCAGTTGTATTCATGAAAAACCAAGCTGCTTCTTAATTCAAATCTTAAGTATGCTTCTTGCGTCATTGTTGCTGCTGTTTGCATTGCAATTGCTAAGAACTTTAATGTTGAGATTTCAAAGTGGGGTTTTTTTTTAAGGCTTCCCTGGTATTTAAGGGAGGCATAAACAAAGGCAGAGAACAGAAGCAGAAAAACAGAAATGAAGAGCTGTGAAGATAAATAAGAGACCGATGGAAGCATAATGAGTGAGATCCAATGTATTCTGAGTGGACATCCACTTGCACAACTGGGCTTCTCCTTCCTCTTCTCCCCACTTGCAGCTCCCCAAGCACCCCCAGAATCTGCACAGGAGGGTTGGGGACCCCACAGAGCAGATTTTAAAGCTGTGCATGTGGGAGGAGAGAAAGTACAATTTCTATTGCACAAGCAGATTTCCATTGTGGGCTGCCAAAGTTGGGTCTTACCCAGGCCCCATCTGAGGAATAAATATGCGCCTGGTTATTGGAATCAAAGTTATTATTTTTACATCTTGGTCTTGATTGTTATAATTGGCAACTGTTGTGATGCACAGATTGCTTTTCCATGGCATATCTAAACTGACAACCTGTGCAGATGGGGCAGGACGGTGCTTCTCATTGATGGCATTCCTATTTTAAGAGGTTAGGTGCACAATAAGATTTGTTTGGTGCATTGGGTGAATGAGCATAGCTGACTCTGTGCTGCCCTACATGTTTTAGAATGTGTACAGGCAATTTCGGCCTTTTATGTTCCATCGCCTTATGCATCTAGCCATGCAACAACCTCTGATAAATCCAGAGATAATTTTATTTTCTCAGTTTGAGGGAGATTTCCTGCCCTCCTTCTGGTTTGGGAAGAGGATTCCTCCATTGCTTCTGCTAAGTTTGGAAACCATTTTTATCTGTCAGCAAAAAAATAACAATTAACAAGTCAGTTCAGTACTTGAAGCACATCAGGGAAATAAAATCTCACAGCCTTCCTTGAACAATTGAGTTAAATGTTCTTCAGATGGATATTTTTTCATGCAGATTTGTACCTGTTCCATTTTTTGGTGCATAGTCCATCTTTTAAACTAAAGACTTGTATAGAAGGAACAGGACAGTTTCTACCTACTATTTATTTATATATGTATGACCGTATCAATAAAAATGGAATTGTTTATTGTCTTGCAGGCAAAGTGTGGTGTTTCTGCTTGGTGTGGGGAGCCTGCAGTTGTTTGTACAGAGCAACTGGACTGGGCCTCCTGTTGAATTGCAACCTCAGGACTTTTTGCAAACTGTGTTACTAGAACAATACGACGAGGTACTGTTCTCTTCTCTCTCCACCACCACCACCCCACTCCCCAGGACAATAGTATAGTCACTGTCTTTTAGTGGAAAAATATTGATATGCACATCATGCTGATCTTATCTTGCTAGGTGTAAAAATAAAAATGGGGAGAATTGCTGCAGGTGATCTTTTATTTTCCTCATGCTGAAACTGCTCCTCAGAAATGGTTCGGCATCGTCACAGAAGTTAAAGATGTATAGAGATTCTGCTCAGCTTAGGTGTACATTAGAGAGAAACCTTAAACCTGCAGTGGAAGAATCCATTTTGCTTTGATTTTAATGGGCAATTTGCATACAGCATGCCATGTATAAGTTCAGGAATTATTGACAATGAGAGGTGAGAGGAAGGACTCATGGTTTCAAAGCACCATTTGCAATGTGAACTTTCACCTGTGTTTGAATTTCTGTATTGTATAAAAACATTTTGAGGCGAATGGGCTAAGGTAAATTGGTCTGTGCGGCACGCAAATTTTGCTACCTCTTGAAGATTAATTTGAAGTTGCCTAAAGTGAGTTTCTTGTTTTCTCCTTCCAGCCCAGTACATTGTCTACAGCTGTGCTGAGTCTGCTGGTTCTAGATGGTGAATCGATCTATAGCCTGACTTCCCATAGTGTCTTGCTGATGCTAGCTAGAGCAGTGCTTGTGAATTCAAAGCATAAGCTAGAAGCTATACAGGTAAGGGGGGAAAAACACAAGGAAATACTTATGTTTGTTTCCAGCTATCAGTGGGCTTATATTATTCATATTGTTCCTTGTACCATATGCGTTTCTTGAGTAACTGGGGGAAACAGGACCAAGACTTGGAGGTTCAAAGGCACAGCGTAGTGAAAGGGTATGGCATGCAGGGTCAAATTAGTGAGTAGGTACTGAGTTGTAGCCTGGGAGCAAGTTGGGAGAAAGCAGAAAGCAAGCAAATCCTCAGTTGTAGTAGCTTCTGTGGTAGCTGCAGGAACAAGGCTTCCTTGCTTATTGTTCCTGAGGCAGCCACTCATATTTACTGTCTGGCTCTCTGACCCCACTTGGTGTGCTTTCTCAGAGTGACTCAAAACCTCATTAGCTAGCACCTGGCTTCTTCCCCCAGGTTCAGCTACACAGTGGTTGATGATGATTTACATGATGCTGTTCCTGGTGTCCAGTCACAGGCTCTGAACTCTTCATTCATTCATTTAAAAGTGTTTCTAAACTGCTTCATGTTTTTTTTTAAAATTCTATAATTTTAATACTACTTTTAAAATATATACTAAAAAAATGTACAATTTTGTACAACTTGTAAAAAGAAAAAGAAAATGAGTTAACAAAAATGCAACCCAAAACTAATAAAGCAGTATTATGTCCCAGAGAGCTTTGGCATTTTGAGTAGGCTATTCTGCAGTACTTTTACCTTGTGAACAATCAACCTGGAGATGGTTGGATCTGTGCTCCTTAGTGCCTGAAGGAGGTTCTGTCTTATATTCCTGTGCTGGGCTAGTTCTGTGGGCTGTGACAGAGTACTGTGAAGCACTTGTGAGTTGTGGCAAAGTACTGTGAAGGATCCCTGATGCACAATATAAAAACCTATTTTTCCCCCTTCACTGGTAACACATTGCTGTTCCACTCATTGTGCATTTATGAACATTCATTTCTTGCCTTGGGCCTCTAAATGCCACCATGGAATAGGTGAAATGCTTTAAATGCAATTCTATTACTGTATTTCTTTCAACCAAGTCATAACAAAACTCTTTCCAGTCTGTGCTCAGAAAAGGGGAATACTTCTGCAAATACAGTAGCAAACCAATATCACCCTTATGGTAATTGCAGGACATTATGTCTTCAGACAAAATCAGCCATTCAGCTGTGAATATTCTTTGCCTTTTCAGTGTATTGTTGATTGTGTTTATTTTAATGATAATTTTGACAGTACTCTATGCATTTTTTCTGTGCTGTACTTTAATGATATATATTCCTGCTCTAAGACCATTTGGTGAAGTGCAGATTATAAATTGTAAGTGACAAATTTCTTCTGATTGGACAGCATGGAGCATATCTTTTCAGTCTGTAAATCCCAGCAGACTGCAATAGAGTCCCGACTGAAAATAATCTCTAGGGGGGTTTACATGGTAGGAAGTATAAGATGGAGTTCCTTATGTCCTCAACTGCAGTTTGGCAGCATATGCACAGTCATTGTTCTTATAATGGTATATCTGTTGTTTCAATTTCTTATGCACAACTTAAAAAAAAAATCACAGTCTCAAGTGGATCCTAATATTGTATTTTATATTAAGTTACTAAGGGCACTTTCTGAAAGCATGATCTCATGAACGCTTCCCACAGAGAAGGAAGTGGAAGCCCCTGGAAATATTTTTGCTACTTATCAGCAGTCAGGACTCTGACACAGAGGATCATGAAGACCAGCAGGGCAAACAGCAAGGGTGCTGAACCCAGGCCCTAGCACTAACATGGGCAGAGCCAGACGCATACCCACACCCCACAAGATGGCATCAGCTGAGTCATATTCCATTGAGGAACTAATCCCTGTTACACCAGGGGTCTTGCATTTTCTGCCTGATCACCGACACAGGCATCACAGAAGGCAGGAGCTGAACTAGACATATTCAAGGAGATGACTATCAATGGCTGCTAGCCAAAATGGCTGCCTACATGATTGGAGGCAGTAGCGCTTGCGAATGCGAGTTGCTGGAGACCACAGGAGTGGAGAGTGCTGTTGTACTCAGGTCCTCCTTGCGAATTTCCCACAGGCATCTGGTTAGCTACTATGAGAACAGGATGCTGGACTAGGTGGACTGGGAAGTTCAGGATTCCCACCCCCCTTTTCCTAATAGCCACTTTCTTTTACTTATCTTTCCAACCAAAGCCAGAGTAAATCTACGGCCTTAATACAGACATGATAATAAAACATGGTGTAGTGTTATGAGGAGGAGCAGGAATGAGTTTGTACACTCCTCCGCAGATGAGAAGAGGAAGTTTAAACCTTCCATTTGTGGTTTCCTATTTTTCAAACTGTGGTTTGAATAATTCAGTCCAAGTGAATTGAACCACCAAACCTTGTTGTACGTTGTGTGGTTTGAACAAACCAGAATGGCCAAATGGTCAGGGACGATGGGAGTTCTAGTCCAATGACTCCTGGCACCACATTGCTTTCAGGCCTGTCCATAATAAACTGGTTTTGTGACCTTGTTGTTCTGGGTGTTGGGAGTTGTTTAAATATCAGTCACAGTCTTAAAAAAATTCCATATCGGGAAGCAATACATAGTCGTTTGTTTTTATTGTGTTCACATAGTGATGCTTGATAAATGAAAAGCCGAAATATTAGTGAACATCCAAAAGAGGCCAAAAGGTACTTTTAAAAAACAAGTGTTTTTTATCTGGGTTGTGTGTACAATTTTCCTCAAGGCATTTTTTTTGTATTGCAAGCTTTGGCTAACAAAACACTGCTTTTTGAATCCCTGTGGAAAACTAGCATTAACTGCAGGGTGGCAAACGGCATTTACAGTCTAACATAAACTGCCTTGTAGGTTCCTGAACAAAGTGTCAAAATGCAAGAGCTGACCTCTCTAACAGTGTCTCCTGAATAAGTACCTTATTTTATTCAGCTTGATAGCATAAGTCATATTTCATTGTGTCCTGTGTGAGACAATACAATATCCATCCTGACAGGTGTTTCTAGAACAGTTTTAATAAACAGCATGTGATTGTTCCTTGAGATATTTTTGCCCTCAAATCATGCAGTCCTTATGATGCCTATTGCAGGCGTGTTATACCATAATTGCCTTGCACTGAGCAGAAGTGGCAAAATCAAGACTCGATGGCTAACTAAATTTCCCATTAGATGCTCTAAAAATGGCATTCTGTTACTCCATAAGAACCTCTGTTGTCTTATTTCAGTGACATTAACAGTTTTCTGAATATTCCAAGGTTTGCAATTTTTCAGTCGTTCCTCTGGGCCTCCGTTTTCCTATACAGTGGTACCTTGGATTAAGTACTTAATTCGTTCCGGAGGTCCGTTCTTAACCTGAAGCACCACTTTAGCTAATGGGGCCTCCTGCTGCTGCTGCACTGCTGCTGCATGATTTCTGTTCTCATCCTGAAGCAAAGTTCTTAACCCGAGGTACTATTTCTGGGTTAGCGGAGTCTGTAACCTGAAGCGTATGTAACCGGATGTACCACTGTACAGTGGTGCCTCGCAAGACGAAATTAATCCGTTCCGCGAGTCTCTTCGTCTTGTGGTTTTTTCGTCTTGCGAAGCATGGCTATTAGTGGCTTAGCGGCTATTAAAGGCTTAGCAGCTTAAAGAAAAAGGAAACAAACTCGCAAGAACTCGCAAGACGTTTCGTCTTGTGAAGCAAGCCCATAGGGAAATTCGTCTTGCGGAATGACTCAAAAAACGGAAAACTCTTTTGTCTTGCGCGTTTTTCGTCTTGCGAGGCATTCGTCTTGCGAGATACCACGGTACTAGCTATATTGTTGTTTCTTTCTCTACAGTTTCCGTTCTTTAACTAGATTCTCATAGGAAACTGCCTTAGATCGATTCAGATCATTAGTTTTTCTACGTCTGTGCTGACTGGCATTGGCTTCCTGAGGTTTCAGACAAGAGTCATTCATAGCCTTCCTTAGGACCTTTTGTATATCATCTACCACTGAATTGCACCCTTTCCTTCCTATCCCACTGTACAAGTTTCCTTTCTAGGAATATGAACCCCGTGATCTTTGTAGAAAATTTTTTTCCAGGTCAGATGATCTTACTGTTACGATGAATTGACTGTGTGATAAGGTACAATTGACATGTGAATGTGCTCATAATAAAATAGAAACGTGGGGATTTGAAACCAAGTGGATTTAATGTTTTCAATATTCTTCTCTGCCTTTTTTAGACATTGCCTTGGTGGACTCTACGGTGTGTGAATATCCATCAGCAGTTGTTAGAAGAAAGATCACCTGAACTCTTTGATATTGCCCATGCCTGTATACAACAAGGTATACTTAAAATTGACATTGGATGTTAGTGGGAGAATCACACGTTAGTGGGAGAATCACATGTTAGTGGGAGAATCACACGTTCTATTTGGATGACCGTTCTTTTCTTATATTTGGGATTATTTGTGTTTGTTTGATTGCTTAGTCCAGAAAGCCAATCATAAAAAGTTTTATGTGAACTATTTTTTAGGACGTCTCTCATAATCTGAGAGAACTATGAAAACAAATGAATTTCAGTGGACCCTGCTATTGATTTGTAAGACATTTGCTCACTGGCTGTATTTTGATGTCACACTATACTTTAGGATTATATTCAACACTGCATGTGAAAAGATCTGCCAAGGGGAATTCCCCGTCTCCTCCTCCTCCTCCTCCTCCTCCTCCTCCTCCTTCTTCTTCTTCTTCTTCTTCTTCTTCTTCTTCTTCTTCTTCTTCTTCTTCTTCCCTCCCCATGCATAATCTCCTCTGGAGGATCTGACGATCCCTGCTCTAAACACATGTAAAAACGGCATTAAAAAAAAGTCATGTTGAGCGTTACTAGGATCTATGCACCTTCTTTATTCAATTAAATTTGCATTTGAAATGGCGTGATTTTAATGGATGCAATTAATGCCCTAAACATCAGTGTATAACTAATTGGAAAGTTGCTTTCAGTGAGCAATACAAAGCAATGTTCTCCTTCATCCTGAAGCAGCCTGACAAGGAAGGCTATTATTAACATAGTAATTGTAGGAATAGAAAGAAGATTCTTTAGAGAAAAGATTAATTAGATGTCCATCCAATGGCATTTAACCTCACTGCAGGCAGCGCTGCACAGTGGTTACCACACAGTTTTTATGGATATTGGTCCATTTCGATTTGGAAGTAAGTCACACTTTGTTCAAGTATATGTATATGTAAGTATATGCAGGATTGAAGAAATAAAAACAAAATGATCTCTAGCAACTCTTTTCAGAAAAGGGGGGGATGATAGTGTTAATGATTAATTAGAATAAAATCCCATTGAACACAAGAACCCTGCTTGATGAGACCAAAGATTCGTATATTTCAGCATACTATTTCCCACAGTAACCACCTGGAACAGAGGCATATCTAGGCTCCCTTGCGTCCTTGGCAAGGAGCCATATTGGTGCCTCAACCCATCCTTTGTGCCATTGGCAAGGAGATGTTGGCCGCCCAGAGCAGTAAAGGATGTTGGCCGCCCTGGGAGCAGGTGGGCAGGCTCCTAGCCATTCCAAGTCAAGAGTAGAGATGCTGTAATGATTGTAATGATGTAGATGATTCTGTCATACCAAGCCAGTAAGTGTTGCAGTCTTTGTGACCTCATTGTGTGGTTGGGTATATTTTATCCTTCTGTTCTTCCTGGACGGATGTTTTGTAACCCTTGAAAGCTTGAAATACTTTTCAAATACAAGCTCAAATTCCCTATAAATGTGCTGAGTTATCTATTCTTCTTAAAAAGGTTGTCTTTAAATACCAGCCAGCTTACAGCAATATTAGGAATTAATTGAAAAGATGTGTACCGTCTTGTAATCTGACAGGTACTTATTCAATCAGCTGTAAATGATTTCTAGAAATGTTCTTAGCTTTGTAAGTTTCTTTATCATTTGTGTAGGAAGCAAGATAAAACTTGACTGGAGCAGATTATGGGGGCATGCAGGGAGATGCAATGGGAGGAGAGCATGGGAAAGTCCCATTGTGAGAGTGCAGGTCTGTTTTGCTGGCAGATAGATAAACTTGGGTGTTTTCTCTTTCTGTTTAATGTACCCGTCTCAGCTTTGTGGATAACAGCAAAGTATTATGATCTCAGTTGCTGATATCAGTGGGGCAGATAAAGATACGGCTTCATGTTTTTCGGCTTTAACAACAACCTCTGTTTGAAATAGGATGTGGTTAGTGATGACTGTGAAGATTAATTGGAAGATAAAACAAATTAGCTTTATATGACAACATATTCTGGTTTGATACCAAGATTTTTCATACTTGAAAGCAGTATGTTGAAATAAATTATACTTGGCAGGTACGCTAAGCATCTTTTTATAAAAAATTACATCATTCGGCTATTACTAATATCTTGTAACTTTTTCTTTTAAAAAAATGTACCATGGAGCTCAGCCAGTTTCTTAAATAGAAAATCTTTACTAGAGCTATCATTCAATTCATAAGTGCAGAGCAGTAATTTTTTACTTAAACACACACACACACACACACACACCAGTCCAGCTTCTTGATGCCAAATCTATAAATATCCAGGATATAAAGGCAAAGCATTATTGCATACTTGCTCTATTCTGTTACTGTGGTAGGATTATATTACTGCTCTGTCTGGTCTACAACCTTGACCAGCTTCTAAGAATGTAAACCTTTATAAAGTGCTTTCATTATGGGAAAATGGGGCTGTTTGGGATGTATATATGCATGAGATCGATCCATTCTTGTAAATAGTTTGGCAGCTTATTTAATAAACTGCACTAGAAAATAATCCGGTATTTTCAGAAATTGATATTTGGATGAAATGCTTGGTACCATTTAAGGACTATAACCTTGCATGTGGTCCCTGACTTCTAATAATCCTAGACTTGTTTTTCAAGGCTGGCACTGTTTCCCCCATTGCAGGCATGATTCCCAGTCATTTTGATCATGGTTGAGATGGGAATGGCCCATGAACTCAGGTTTACCTTTGCCCTCCCTTTCTTTCTTGCATATCCCCCACCCCTGCTTTTCTAAATTTGATTACAGTGGAGTACTACTACTGCTGCTACTTATTATATTGCTATCCAAAGTGTGTGAAAACCTAGAGGACAAAGGAGCCACTTTAAATTTAAAAAACTGATGTTGGTGTTGTCTTGTATTGAGTGGCAATACACAAGGTGTTTTTCCTCTGCTTCTCATTTTTTGTTTCCTTCTCAGTCCCATTTCCTAGTCGCCTCAACACCCCCTTTTTTTTTGTTTTGCAGTGTCTGAAATTGAAACTTTATTTACTGATGACGAGTGCTGGCATCTTGCTGTTCAGTTCCACCTGGAGTGCGCTTACACGTTTTTGCATTACTATGAGTATAAAAAAGCCAAAGAACACTTTCTTGCAGCCAAAGACATAACCAAGCTACAGATTAATTTAACAGGTATGTTTCTTTTCCCACTTCTTGAACATTAATATTTAACGCTAACTAGGTTTTGTGTTACTTGAAAGTTGGAAAAGGAAGATAATAGAGAAAGTGTTCAAGAGTGCTAACCTGTTTCTGTGGTGCTTTATTTGGGAATTACCTTCGATGAAATCCTAGAACCACAGAATAAAATTATAGAATAGTAGAGTTGCAAGAGACCCCGAGAATCATCTAATCTGACCTTCCTTCAATGCAGGAATCTCAACTAAAATTTTTGGTTTCGTTCTACAAGTATAATTTCTAACATAAGTATGTTTAGGGAAGCTTTTAATGTTTGATGCATTACCATATTTTAATATTTTGTTGGAAGCCACCCAGAGTGGCTGGGGAAGCCCACCCAGATGGGCGGGGGTATAAATAATAAATTGTTGTTGTTGTTGTTGTTATACCTGCTGGATCAGGCCTGTGGCCCATCTAGCCTAACACATTGGCCTATTCTCACAGTGCCTAACCAGATCTTTGTGGGAAACCTACAAGGCAGTATGCAGGATCAGGGCTCAAGAACACTCCCTCTTCCTGTGATTTCCAGCAACTGGAATTCAGGTGCATATTGCCTCTTAACAGCTGAGGTGGCCACTGTGGCTAGTAGCCACTGGTAGCCATATCCTCCATGAATTTGTCTAAACCTTTAAAACCTTCTAAGTTGGTGGTCATCAGTGCCTCCCATGGAAGCAAGTTTCATAGTCCAAATGTGTCCTGTGTGGGGAAAAAGTATGTCCTTTCATCTACCCTGAACCTTCTAACCTTCTAATTCAGCTTCATTGATATCCCCAAGTTCTAGAGTTGTGAATGAGAGAGAGAAACTTTTTGTCCACTTTCTCATGCTATGTGTGATTTTACAAACTTCCATCATAAGACCTCTTCCTCACCTTTTCTCTCAAGTAAAAGTCCCAAATGCTGCAACCTTACCTCATGGAGGAGTAGCTCCAACCCCTTGATCGTTTTGATTGCCCTTTTCTGAACTTTGTGCTTCTTTTAGTTTTCTGCGTAGGATGCCTATTCATTAGATTGCATATGTTTCCTTGAATACTGGTTGCTGGCACAGAGGGAAGTGGGAAATGGACAGAAATCCCCTCTTCAGTTCAGAAGGCTTATATGTGGTCAGTCTTTAGGAACTTGGTGCATGAACTATCTCACCATTCATTGCCTCTAGAAATAAACCCGTCTCAGTTGGTAGAGCATGAGGCTCTTAATATGAGGGTTGTGGATTTGAGACCCACATTGGGCAAAAGATTCCTGCATTGCAGGGGATTGGACTAGATGGCCCACCAGGTACCTTCCAACTCTACAATTCTAGGATTCTTCCATGATAATTGACTATTTGGTGGTTCTCTGTCTTTTTCAGCTAATTGTTTTGGTGCTGGCTCTGCTCTGCCTTATTTCTCTCCCCACTCCCCACTGCCTTCTCTTGTTTTATCTTTTAACTGGCATGTTCTGTAAAAAGCTGTATGATCTGGAGGAATTGCCAATATTGTGGGATGGGTTTACAACTTGCAGCTGGTAAGCTTTGGGTGAAGAAGGAATACTGGAGTGGGAGCATTTAGAGTAAGTATTAGCACATCAAAATACAGCTGTGGTTCGTATAAACATGACTCAGTTGGGAGCCTGCTTGCTTTGATCTCTGCCTTGCTCTTTCCAATTTTAATGTCACTGAGGCTAAGTAAGTTGTGAAGTGTGAGGATGTCATGTACAATCCCTGAAGAGAACAGAGATCCTCGTTTGCAAGTGACGCCCACAGTTTAATAATGGTGAATGAAATTACTTGTTTATCAGTTGCAAGGTACAATAAAAAAACATAATGGGGCTTTTTGCAACAAAAAAGTGTTGGCTTCTCATTCCTTTAGGAGTGTAAGCTTGACCAAGAGGCAACACTGAGTTACTGATTTTACCTGTTAATAATGTACAAAGCTAATAGTGATCTGCTGACCTGACACATCTTGTTGAGGAAGCACCTATCACACACAGCATCAGGAGCACCAGCATTATATACCATTGGGGAGAAGAGTCGTAGCACATATTTTTTCATTTAGGTTCAATTTCCAGCTCCTTCTATTAAGAAAATTTCAGAGGTAGGGCTGGGAAAGGACTCTGTGTGCAAGACTTTGCAGAACCATGTCAGTAAGGATAAACTGAACTGGCCTAGATGGACCAATTGCCTGACTTTGCTTAAGAAAGCTGTCACCTCTTTATATTCTCAGAAATGCATCAGAGAGCACCTACCAAGTATGTTATGACAGGCGTTGCTGTGATTCTAGGGGCATAAAATTCTCAAGATTAATTACAATAAATACTTAAATCAGGATTAGGACATAGCTGGTTCATGAGCCATTCTTCTGTCCTGTTTGTTGCGCCTAATCTTTGCTCTTATTTGGGCTAGTTCTGCCTATCTGCACACAACTCATGAATTTATTTGCATCTATGGATAAACTTGTAAGTATTCATGATTGTCTTACGGAGCTGGAGTCCAGGTTCTGTTTGACTCCATGCTCAGGTTAGCATAGTTTTTATGCTGCAAGATAATGCCTTAGAAGTAAATGCCTATTTTTCAGTTGAATTTAAAATAATCAAGGTTTCAAACTATACTTGGCCTTTATCCATGCCTTAATGAGCAGTCCAAGTGGAACTCGTAACAGGGTGAAAAAATCAACAAATAATCAACTCTGATTGATTTAAACTTGCCGAGTTTTCAACTACAAGGACATTTGTCTTAATATAATTGTCCTCACAGAAGTTTCCTGTGAATTCGTGCCAGAAAAGACTGGAAGAAGAATTGTACAGTTTAATTTTAAAGAGCATGTAGCACCTGCTGTACTTTAAATTATTTAGTGTGTTGATGTCAATTGGCAAGTTACACACAACTTCCCAAGGGTGCCATAAGCTAAGTTAACACGGTACAGCTCTTGCACAGTCCAAAGCCGATTTATTCTGTGTCAGTTTAGAGCCTAATAAGCATACATTGAAAACCAACAGAGCTCTACCTCTCTTTTAAATCAGAACCAGTGAAGGCGGTGAAGGTCCTGTGTGAGTGTCTGGAGGCGGTTGGAGGATGGATGGCGGCTAACAGATTGAGGTTGAATCCTGACAAGACAGAAGTACTGTTTTTGGGGGACAGGAGGCGGGCAGGTGTGGAGGATTCCCTGGTCCTGAATGGGGTAACTGTGCCCCTGAAGGACCAGGTGCGCAGCCTGGGAGTCATTTTGGACTCACAGCTGTCCATGGAGGCACAGGTCAAATCTGTGTCCAGGGCAGCTGTTTACCAGCCCCATCTGGTACGTAGGCTGAGACCCTATCTGCCTGCGGACTGTCTCGCCAGAGTGGTGCATGCTCTGGTTATCTCCCGCTTGGACTACTGCAATGCGCTCTACGTGGGGCTACCTTTGAAGGTGACGCGGAAACTACAACTAATCCAGAATGCGGCAGCTAGACTGGTGACTGGGAGCGGCCGCCGAGACCATATAACACCGGTCTTGAAAGACCTGCATTGACTCCCAGTACGTTTCCGAGCACAATTCAAAGTGTTGGTGCTGACCTTTAAAGCCCTAAACGGCCTCGGTCCAGTATACCTGAAGGAGCGTCTCCACCCCCATCAGTCTGCCCGGACGCTGAGGTCCAGCGCCGAGGGCCTTCTGGCGGTTCCCTCACTGCGAGAAGCAAAGCTACAGGGAACCAGGCAGAGGGCCTTCTCGGTAGTGGCGCCCGCCCTGTGGAACGCCCTTCCAGCAGATGTCAAAGCGATAAACAACTATCTGACATTCAGGAGACATCTTAAGGCAGCCCTGTTCAGGGAAGTTTTTAACGTGTGACATTTTACTGTATTTTTGGTTTTTATGGAAGCCGCCCAGAGTCGCTGGGGAGGCCCAGCCAGATGGGCGGGGTATAAATAATAAATTATTATTATTATTATTATTATTATATTTTTGGGTACTTCTAAAGTTTGGAACTGGTTCAGGTTGGTCAAGAGCCATTGAAAGTTGGGGCCAAACTGGATGTGGCACCAAATGCATCTTGGCATTTGAGGTACACATTTTTTTTGTAATGTAAATTAGTGACTGATGGTGTTAATGGGGAATTTTCCCCCAATGAAGGAGCAGCTTCAGAGGGACCATTGCAGGGGCGGAGGTTAAATTGCCATTCCACATGTTATCTCAATAATTAAGTCTGCCTGATCATATTTACATTAACATGCTTGTTTTTTTAAATGCCAATATGCATTTTATGTCACCTCCAGTTTGGCCTTCCTTTGGATAATCATGAGTAACACGTCAGTAGTACTGCTCCTTTATGCACCGTGAAGGCAACATTGGGTGTTCTTGGCTAGAAAGAAGCCTGCTCAGTGGAAACTCCTGTTAACACATTTTTGAGGACATTTCACATTGTTACTGTGGTCCAAAAATATATCATGACAGTCTGCCCTTAAATGCAATACACTCTGTTTAAATCAGTAGCATAGGAGGAAGCTGAGTAAAGATCCAAAACGTGTGCATTTATTTATGGTCAGAGTGAAGGAATAGGTTATTTGGGTGTCAGTACCCAGATTAGTGAGGTTAAGTGGGACTTGCCAATGTCAAAGAGAAGATCTGTTGCTGTGGCCTCAGTGTGAGCTAATGAAGGTCTCTCGTAAGTGCTTTAGTGCTGAGGGTGAAGGGGAAAGGCTGCATTTTATCACAGTGGTGTCATGTCAGTAAAAAGCAAAACTAAGTCCAGGCAAGTCTGAATGGATTTCTTTCAGCTGAGTTTGGACCCATCAGTAGGGAGAGTGGTGGCATCCAAATTTGTAACAATAGAAGATGTTAATGCAATATGTTAAGAGCTGATAGATTTTGTTTTGACCCACTTTACATGCTGATTTACTAGAGAGGTAAACAGCTGCTTTTGAGGCTTTGTGGTCTGACTTGCTGTAACTTGAATGAACACAAATTTAGTGTTTTTCAAAAGCATATTTTTCTGCCAACGGAAAGGAGAAAAGTATTTTCTGTTTCCATTCTGTTTGGGTTTTAAATGAGCATTGTCAGACTGAATATTTTATGAGTTAGCTATAAATCTGTACTCAACAGGGCTCAAGCTGGAGTAGCGATGATCCATAATTTAGTGGTGCCACCGTGCTATAATTAGAGAAGCTTGCCTTATAAAGTGGCCAAAACTATAGCATCTCTTTGAAACTGCATGGTAAAAATAGCCCCCCCCCCAAGTGCTTTGCTTAGTTTCTCGAGTATGATTAAATATGATAAATGACTTATTAATTTTGTACTTAGCTATGTTTGTGAAATTGTAATTCCACTTGGGATACATTTTGGAGGAATAATTATTCCTAATTGTTTTATTATAATTTAATTCTAATTACTATATAAGTTACAGCTCCACATACATAATTCTGTATTTTATTTGAAATCTGAACTGTCAAGGCTCTGATTCTATCTGGCCACTATCAGAATCTCTGGAAACTGTTGCTGCAGTCAATATATTATCCAGGGCTGCTGCTTATAAGTCCCTAAGGCAGTATAATTGAGGAGAGCACATTCCGGTTGCCTGACAATCTCTCCCAGTGGTTTCATGTAGTGCTAAATGGGGTAGAAGCTAAAATGAAATCATATTGGACCCCATAAGGCAGGGATGGCCTTGCAGATGTTGTAGGACTCCAAATCCCATCAACCCAGCCAGCATGGCCAGTGGACAGGATCAATGGGAACTATAGACCAACAACACCTGGAAGGCCACAGGTTTCCTCAGTAGTGCTTCCTGGAACCTTCCTCTAGGAAGTCTGTAACTACCACAGAAGGATCATGTTAAACGAGAGACACCCTCAGTGTAGCAGTGTGTCCTTCTAACAGTAATCAGCTTTAATTGTGAAATATACTTATCAAGTGTTTTCAGTTATTTATTTAGCTAATTAACAGTACAGCTTATATTGAAAAAAGCCACTGTTATTAATACAGTGGTGCCCCGCAAGACGAATGCCTCGCAAGACGAAAAACTCGCTAGACGAAAGGGTTTTGCGGTTTTTGCGCTGCTTCGCAAGGCGAATTTCCCTATGGGCTTGCTTCGCAAGACGAAAACGTCTTGCAAGTTTGTTTCCTTTTTCTTAACACCGTTAATACAGTTGCGACTTGACTTCGAGGAGCAACTCATAGAACGTGGTGTGGTAGCCTTTTTTGAGGTTTTTGGTGATTTTTGAAGCTTTTCCAAAACTTTCCTGACACCGTGCTTCGCAAGACGAAAAATTCGCTAGACGAAAAAACTCGCGGAACAAATTAATTTCGTCTTGCGAGGCACCACTGTACTTATTTGTGCTTTGTTGTAAATTTTATTTATCTACTATGACATTTATACCCGTTCTTTGCTCTGTATGGAACTCAGGATGGCATACATGCTGTTTCTAGTCCATTTCCCTTCCAGGCACTGACCAGACTCACACCTGCATAATCTATCGGCAAAGATGTCACATCTTGTACCTTGAGAACATACCCTCATACTCTGTGAAATATGTATGTATGTCTCTTAAAGTGTAACTTCGATATATGTAACTAGAATTTCTGTTTCCTCTTGATGGCCAACTTTCTGCAGGTGCCCTGGGAAAAAGGACAAGATTTCAGGAAAAATATGTAGCACAGCTCATATTAGATGTTCAAAGGGAAGATGGCATCCTCCTTCCTCACTGTGAGCTTAGTCCAGCACCTTCCCCACTTGAAGATTTAACAAAGGTATAGGAATTTTTCTTTTGAAATGTAATGTGTTGTTCAAAATAAGTAGATTGCCATGCTTGCCTGTGTATGTCTTCTAAAAAAAGAATAAAGGGGATTTTGAAGGCCAATAGAAATTAAGACTGCATAATGTGTATGAAAGGTACAGTTATAGTAGCATTTCTTTTATAATGTATAAATCCTACCTCATTGTGTGCTGTAAAATGGTAATCGCAGATTTTATATATACAGCATGTATGTATATATGTATGTATGTATGTATGTGTGTATGTACTTAGTGTGGTGGATAAATCCACAAAGCTTTGGCCATTTTAGCAAGAACTTTCCTGGAGCCTAAAATTCTTTCATACTGCTGTGTGGTTTCAAATATATATTTGGTGCAACATCCTTAGAAACTGCTGCCACCTTAAATCAGAGAGGAGCAAGGGAGAGTGCCAACATGCATGTGTGCTCACTTGTTTGTTTACAGAGGCAGTTTCCTGTTCAGGAGCATTGTGTTTGGGCTGGTGCTCTACTGATAAGCATTGCCTGTATGGTTGTTTGCCTTTCACTAGCAGTGACTCAAACTAGATTCAGACTACAGCGGGAAGATGTGGAAAAAGTATCCTGTTGTTACCGGACAAATCCGAGGGCTCCCTTGGACAAAACAAAGACACCAACCAGGATAACTTGGAGCAAAACAGCAGCCTGTAGGCTTGGCCTTCATTTAACTGTTGCAACAGGGTGTTCCCCTCACTTGCAAGAGAGAGGAAAGACCCAGAAAGATGGTGTGCAAGACCTTATAAAAACTTTTGAAATTCCCATCCTCTAGGTCAAGCCCACCCCCAGAAACATCATGCATACATTACAGAAAGGAGGGGTTGAGGGAGGAGTTGTGGTGGTAACCTGAGTGTCCTGTCACCTGGCTGGTTCCTCCTTTCCCCCTCCCCATGAGTCACTTCCAGGAGACAAAGGGGATTTGGCAGTTTCCTGCCCCCAGAGGGAAGATCTGATCATTGTCCTTTGTTTCAGTCCATGCTGAATCCACTCCCATATGCAAGTTCTTTGTGATCTTGATGGTCTTCTGTCTAGGACCATCAGGGTTGGCATAGCAACTGGGCAGGGCTCCTGTGGATGTGCTGGGATGGTGAAGGGATTATGGCTGGCCTGTATCAAACCTTCCCCATTTTGTAGTCCTTCCTTCATGGAGTCAAATAAAAGTGGAACAGTGCAAATCCGATGTATGGTTGATTTTTCTATGAATTTATAACAGAAGCGTGGTGTATGTAGTGTGTGAGAGTGTGTGAAGTTTGTACAAACTGAATGATTGGGGTGGGGGGTTCCTGCTACACTGTGTTACCATGGATTTGTTGTTGAAAGCAGCAGTTTCAGTGAATAGCCTTTGCTATTCTAGGGCAGTATTCAATGAAATAGTTGCATGCATGCAAGCAGGGGGTGTTCTGGGCGGGGAAGGGCGTCCGCCCCGGGTGCCATTCCAAAGGGGGGGTGACAAAATGCCAACCCCCAATCGGCGGCACCTCCTAGGGTGCTTGGAGGGTTTTGGGGAGACCCAGAACAAATTTAGGGGTGCATGCAGGGAGGAGAGGGAGAGAACGTTTCATTGTACAGGAATAAATCATTGTGCTGGCAGAATGTTTGCCCTAGCGCTATCTCCAGTAACATCTGTGTAGGCCATACAGAGTACAGGGAAAGTTCACAGCAGCCTGTATTGCAACCTGGAGCAGCATGCTGAGGTAGACATGCAGTTCTCTGCACTATGGTCCATGTGTTCCTCCACATTTGCACATGGCTTAGCATTAAGTCTAAACAAGGGATACTGGTTTGTTTTGCTTTATAGATGTGATCTGTCTCTTAAGGTTTGTTCATAGTTTTCTGATTAGATATAATGATAAACTGGGGGTTGTTTCCTTCACATGCTTGCAAAGAGGAGCAAAGCAGCCCAGATTGCCACATTCACAGCAAGCCATTAACTAGGGTCCAGTGTGACATGTTTAAAAAATGCCACTTGGTGTACATGTACATTTAAAAGCCAAGTCATTAGATATCAATAATATTAATCAGTCTAGCACAGTGGTTTTCTAACTTTATGTTCTCATGGATAATTTTCCACATCGGCTTTACTGAAAAACCCTTTAGCAACCATCGCAGAACTTGTGTGTGTTAATTCTGTTTTCCATTCATGGTTCTACAGCTCTGTCAGTTGTCCTGCATTATTTTAAAAAATCATCTTCAATACAGTTGTTTTTCTACTAGGAAAGAGAATACATTTCTTTTTACTGATAAGTCAATATGAGAATTTATATTTTTGGCAGAGTTCAACACCAATGCTGCTGTTAAGGGTTTTTTTTATTGTAATTTTCAAATAGCTGAGCAATTTTAATGTGAATGATCACTTATGTGATTTCCCCCCCCCCCACCCAACAGAATTATGATTTAAATGATGACACAGTGTTAAATGAAATAAAGTTTGCGGAATCTCATCAGAACCAGATGCCTGACTTATGTGCAGAAGAGCTTGCTGTTATCCTTGGAATTTGGTAAGATGATATCCCTTGGTTCCACTTCGTCACTCTCTCAAGTGTATGGCTGCAGCAAAATGATGGTTCCATAATAACTTGTTGGTGAAGTACTTTTGGGGATGAGGTTAGATCCACACATGCACTTGCCCGTAGGGCTGGTTGAAGATTCCTTCTATTTGTACCTTCTTCACACAAAGCAGGAGACTAAGGGCCAGGTTAAACTCAGTTGTGGAGCTATTGGAAGTCAATGCAATGAGTCCCATAGTGCAATGGAACTTCTCCCCCATATCTGCTTGGGAGAAGAGAAGGAAGATTATACCATCTAGAAAGCAGAAATGTTTGTGCTGATGAAATGTTCTGCTTAGAGTGACATTGAATTTCATGTGATTTGACTGCTCTTTCACTTTAACAGCTTGGTGTATTATAACATATATCTGATCTGATAATCTGAAAGTTTTGTACATGATATTTATAGCTGCCTCACAAGTTTTGAAAATGAATTTCAGAATGTTTATATTTAACAGACAGTAAAATTTGACTGATTGGCAGGTGTTGGATTAATTTCATTAATCCCTCTTTGGAGGTTATTCTCTGGGCATCTCTCCTTTTTCTTCAGCTGGACATCTTAATTATATGTTAAATCCAGCTGAAAATCCAGCTATTGTGTATTGTATTTTTAATACTGTATTGTAATTGTCAGACAACTTAATGTATTTAATTGATTAGCAATAATTTTATTTTAGCTGATTTGTACCCAAAATCTTCATCCAAAGTTGCCTGATGTGATTAACGATATAAAATGCAAAAACCAGTAAGGCTCAGAATGTGATTTTCCCCCCTTCTACGCAGCATAGACTTTCAGAAGAACAACCCGGTTCATAAGCTCACAGAAGAGGAGCTGCTTGCTTTTTCATCAGTAAGACACTTACCTATCTCCACTTGCATTGTGTTTAAACATTGTTTAATTGCTTCTCCCTCTGCACATAGTAGAAGGAGCAGCCAGATTAGGCCTGGTGGTCCTGCCTCCGTCAGTTTCCTCTTGTTCAGGGGATGGTCTGAAAATGCCTTCTGTGCCCATATCGTTGAACACACAGAGGCCCTTGGGCACAGCTAGAAATCCTGGGTGATTAAGTTTCACAGTTTTGTGGAGGGATCTGTATAGATTATGCAAAAGTATTTCTTAAACCACTTTTCATTTGCATCGCAGACTGTTCATGGCTCTCTATCAGGCGTTGGGAACCTCAGTCCTATGTGTGAAATTGTGGCCCTCCAAGCAAGCCCCTCTGTCTGGCTCTTTGAACTCTTCCCCAGGCAGCCCCCTTCCCTGACCCTGCTTCGCACCTCAATGTTTTTGCCTGGCTGGAATGTGCCCTTGAGCACTGAAAATGCCTCTTGCTTGTCTGGCAATAATAACAACCATCATCATCATTTATTACTTATACCCCGCCCATCTGGCCGGGCCTCTCCAGCCACTCTGGGCGGCTTCCAACAGAATATTAAAAACACAATAAAACATCAAACATTAAAAACTTCCCTAAAAAGGGCTGCCTTCAGATGTTTTCTAAAAGTCAGATAGTTGTTTATTTCCTTGACATCGGATGAGAGAGTGTTCCACAGGGCGGGTGCCACTACCGAGAAGGCCCTCTGTCTGGTTCCCTGTAACCTCACTTCTCGCAGGGAGGGAACCGCTAGAAGGTGTCTGGGCAGAACGATGGGGGTAGAGATGCTCTTTCAGGTATACTGGGCCAAGGCCGTTTAGGGCTTTAAAGGTCAGCAGCAACACTGAGGGGTGTGTAAGTTTTAAAAACTAGCCTGCTGTACAAAAGTAAAATGTACATATGTTGCTCCAACCATCGCTAGCAAGCGGCCAGAAGAGAATGTGGCCCTGAGGAAGAAGGGTCCCCCATCCATGCACTATGCTGTTTGTCTAAAGTGCCATCTTCAGTTTGTGTGTGGCATGTAGTCACATTCCTAATAGTTGTATGGGAAAGCAATCTAATCCCGCGAGCTAAGTGTTACACTTGGAGTAATTGCCTGACAAAATTGTCTTGGACAAATTGCTTTACATGCTCAATCCCCACTGACCAGGAGTGGTGTTCGGTGACAGAGATTACCTAGTATTTTGACAAGTTCAAATACATGTCCAAAAGCTGTTCAGAGTTCAAAGTTGTTTCTGGGCTTTGGGGGCTGATGGTGGGTGACTTGGGGGAAGCTGGAAATGTGGCTAGCTTCCAGCTTTTGGTATGATACTACCTTAATGAGCACATTTATCAAAGAAGTATTCTTCTCATGGTTGAAACAGAGAAAAATGATACAGTATTTAGAAGCTCCTTTATATCCATAAGAATTCCCATCTATCTTTGTATTTTGCTTTGTGCACCGTTTCATTACTGGAGAAAATACAGCAATTCTCCCCCAAGTGAACTGAATGAGTGCATTCTGGTTTCCTTGATTTCTATTCTAGCTGTTTTAAAATTATGAAACCAGAGAGGCTCGATTAAGAGGTTGGCTTTATGAATTGCTTTGTTCCTATGCCTGCTAAAGCTTTTACTGAATACTGCATTTGAGATAATACCAGAGAGGAAACGGACAATAATAGCCACTTGTAGCAGAAATGTAGGCTTGTATATATGGTATTTTTCATACCCAGTTTTATTTGTGTGTCTTGAAGTAATGAAGCTCTTATTTGGGGCAAATTCTTCATGTAGGGAACATGTATACTGAAACAAGTCTAGAGAAGCTTATTCCAAAATACATTGTGTAGACTTTAAGGTGCCACTATACTCGTTTTGTCTGCAAATGGCTAGCATGGCTGCCCCTCTGAAAGTTATTACTACTGTGCCATCTAGTGGCTGATTATTTGAATACAAGTGCACCAGTGCACCTTTTGTTGCTCAGTGAAGGAAATTTCAAGGAAACTTTTGCTGCCCGTGAACGATGTATTGCCTGTTGTCAGCCATTATACTTATTGCTAGTGTTAATACTGATCATAAATTGGCCATGGGGGAAGAACCTTCTCAAAGCGTCTTTCTTTTGCGCTAAGTCTCTAACCTTCACTGTACTTCAGGAAGTTGTGGAAAAATAAAAGGAAAGTTTCTAGTTCTCAGGTGCTTTTGGTTAGAAGCCTCCAATTATATTTGCCAACACCGTAAGCATCTTCTTGGTTTATGCAAAAAAATTAATTACAGAAAGAGAGTTTTTCAGTAAAGCCAAGATTGATGTTTGATCCTAGCTCCGCTAACATCATATACACTGTTGTGTGTATGTGTGAGCAGGCATCTTCTCAGCCTACATGTGGATTCCTAAATCTGCAGGCTGGTTAGATGGTTGTCATACATTCATCTGATATCTACTTAAATATGAGACGTGTCAAGATATCTTAAAGCATCAGCATCCATACAGCTCTTTTTAAAGTGAGTCGTGAGTCACCACTTCATTGTGGGCATTGTAGCTCAGAATCCCAGTAACCATGTTGATCTGTCAGCACACAAAAATCCAGATCAAGGTTGGTGATGTTTTGATGAACCCAATGACTTTTTTTTTTGTATCGAACACCTGCATTTGAACAAAAGGCCAGGGGAAACAGTGAAGGATGGGTAATTGTTGTTGTTGCTGCTTCAAGAGAGGTCCAACTTAACTTTCAGCAGCCTATGTTCCTTCCATACCCCTAGTCTTTCTCAGGGTTTTTGAGTTGAGCAGGCTGTTATCACTAGAGTAAGTCCCAGCCTTTTCTCATCAGGAACCTTAAGTTTCAAATTATATTGGTTGGCCACTTCATTCAATATACACTTGATTTCTCTTATTCTTTCCCTCCTTGCACTCCATCAGAGCTGTGGCAATCCATAACTCACAGTCCCCTCCATCTGGAATACTTATCATTTTCATTTAGCTTTCCTTCCACAATAATTGGTAACAATTCCCAACTGTATGGCTGTTGCTTCCCCTTTTGCTGTTCACCTGAGTCTCCTGATAAAGGTGGGGGAGGCCTATATTTCCATCCCCATCCTTTCTGCCAATTTCCAGCCCGGCCATGTTTCTTCTTGGCCACAAGGCCCAAATGGGATGAAGACGGGAGGCATTCACAGACAGTGCCTTAAAGGCAGCATATCTGGTACTTTATTTATTTCAGACATTTGTATCTCCTGTTGCAGGTGGCTTCTAACTAAAAAAAGGTGAATAAAATTGCAACATTCAGAAGCAAAGGTGTTTTTTTTAAAAAAAATGGGATAGAAGCATACCTAATCATATATTTTTTATCCCTTATGTGGTTCTGTTGCATGTGAACTGCCTCACGCTCCCTGCTGAAAACAAAATATATACTTGCAGTTCTTGCTGTGCAGCAGTAGTGGGGAACTTCTCTAGTCCAGCAAACTAGACTGTGGTGACCTCAGGCCAGGTTTGAAAGGTGGGTCTTCTGCCCACCTGCCAATTACTTGACACTGCAATAACATCAAGTGGCCTTTTCTTTTGCCACCGGGAGTCTTCCAAAGCCCTTTCATAGCACTTAGAAGAGGAACTTCTGAAGATCTGACAGAAGCCCTGTTCAAAGCGCAGGGCTAGATAGCACTTTTGAGTGGAGCTTCTGAAGAAGTCACCCATTGGCACTGCCTTCCAACACCCTTTCAGCCAAGTCTGGCTCTTATCAGCCATTTGCTGTGACCTCAGGTGTAGGGAAGATGGGTGTGGCTTTGCCCTCAGGGGTAAAGTGGGGAGGCCTGTTGAAGCCAGAAAATTTCCACTCCATACTCTAGAGACAGTATTGATACGGACCCACACCTAGGTAAATAGATTTTTCATACTTCATCCACAATCCAATGAGGTGTTGTTGTACTGTAGGCAGGAGTTGCTTTGATCTACAGCAGAATCCTCTGCCACAAATTGCTCTTGAAATTCCTTGAGCTTCAAAAGCAATTTTATCTGTGATGTGGAAGGGCTTGTATGGATTCTTGTTTTGTGGATAGTTGCTCATTACAGACTCCCCCACCCCCCCAGCTGCCACTCAGCGCTGCCGAACAATCTGCTGTGAGGGATTGGAAAGACCTTTTCAAAACAGCATGCCTGGTTGTATGGGGTAAATTGGAACGAGCATTTTCCTTCACAGCACAAAGAGCTCTGCTGGTCCATAGGATCTTCCTCAAGTGTGTTTGTTTAATTATTTTTTGTTTAGAGTTCTTATAAACCTCTCAACATTTAAAAATTCCAAAGTATTATGTAAAGGATAAAATGTGCAATAGAAAATGGCATATAAAGGACACAGGATGCAGTTTAGTACTTTTCACAATGACCAATACAAACGTCTTTAGCATATGCTGAAAGCAGAATATTGTGAGGGCAATTGAGGAACAAAGCCAGAGTCAAAATTGGTTTTTAATGAAAAATCAAATCACATACAGTTTCTAAAACAGTCTGAAATTTTCCATATAATTGTGTTTTTAAAGATAAATCTGCCCTACTGAGCTTTTATCAGTTCTTTTGAGATTGAAACTGGCGCTTTAATATGAATGGATTAATGCCCTAGGAAACCATTAAGAGCAGTTTTTAAGGAAATAATTTTAAAAACAATTGAAGCATAAATACAATTGTAATGCTGATCTTGTATCTATTTTTATATTGTCAACTTAAATAGAAATAAATTTAAATCAGTTTGTCCTTGTTTTATTACATTTGGCCATGCTTCAGGACCCAGCGATGAAAACAATTGTGCTTTTGATAAACTCAATTTTAATATCTTAAAAGTATATAGAGCAAGTCACAGTTTTTCTCCAAAGTATATAAATTTGGGCTAGAACACTAGCCCGTGTTCTTTGTTCAAATATTTCTAATTTATACGGGAGACTTTTAATAGTATTACAGTTTAAACTTTTTGTCTTTATGTTCTGTTTCTGCTGCTTGCCTCCACTTGCTTGGTGAAACATAGGAAAACATTTTAAAAATCAGATAACGGTATTAAAAGGGGTAAGATCAAGGGGACGAGAGAGCTGTCAAAACTGATAGAATATTGTCTGGTTCAAAGGTGAACCAGATGGTGAAAATAGCTCTGCATTCCACCTCGTTGATCCTTATTTTTCATAAATGTTCAAATCCTGTTGACATATGGGAAGGAAAAAGATCCATACATACTTTTTCTCACCTCTGCACCTCCTCTAGTCTGGATACATTTCATAATTTCCCCAGAGACTCCATTTTTAAAGAATCTCTCTTAGCAACTATTGTATTATATAGGGTGAATTAACAGGGGTGTGTTGTTAATTTTTTTAAAAAGTGGGTTGGCTCCAAAGAAACATAAAAAGAAGGAAAATATTAACTAATATTTCTTGCAAAACCTCGCCTAAGACTTAGTTGTATATTATGTGGTCCCTGTAGTTTCTATGCTACTGTTTGGTGGAGAGGTTTTGGAAATAGAAGAACATATTTTCTTACAAAAGGCTCTAGCATAAGATATGAAACAGCCTTTCAGTGAGTAGGACATCTTCCGTATATAGACAGGCACCTTTGTATCCTTTGTATAAATACAAAATGAACAAATTCAAATGCAGGTAAATCTAATTTCTATGGGCACAAAATCTCTTCTTTTTAAGTAACACTGTGCATACCATCTTGGTTCCCGTCCAGGAACACACCGATAGTTTTTTGAACCTGCAGTGCTGACAGGTGTTAGAACAGAACTATCATCTCTCATCAGTGCTATTTAAACAGAGGCCACTGAGTTGTATGCTTGGTTTTGCCCCTGATGTTGCTGGGATTCCCCTTCCCTCTCCGTGTGTGTTTAAGGTGAATGTTTACAGCAGAGACACCCTGATTTCCCAGGGGTTTTTAATTGTGGGGGTAGCATCCTCGGGTATCAAACACAAGAGGATCTGGGAAGAACTGGGTGATAATTTGGGCAGGCTAAATAAAAGCATAGCCTTGAAGCCCTGCTTGTACCCATGGTGAGTGATGCCAGAATAGGGCTGTGGTGTTTGCCAATCGGCTGTAATGCAAGGCAGGAGGAAGGAAGCCCATCTTGTGTCCTAGTGGCACATCAGAACAAACAGCCACATCTCTGGTTCTAATGGGAGTTTAGCAGAGAACTGCCTAGCTGAGCCCGGTGTCCTTTCTTGCTTCTTGCCTTACCTAACAGCTCTTCAGTGTTATGAATTGCTCCAGACTGAAGCCTTTCAAAGAGCTGATTTGCTCCTGTGAGGTGGAGTCCCAAACTCGCCAACCGCCAGTGGCTGTGACATGAGTACTACTGATTGCTGTTACTGAATGTGCCTTCCCCAATGCAGTTCACTTTTTGTACACCTGCTAAGAATAACCTATATGTTCAAACCCATTTGTCTTGACTAGAAGATTGTAAAAGCACCACTACAGAGGTTTTAGGTTAGGCAACATTATTTGGAGAAGCATTCTGTCCCCTCTCTACAGGTGTTATAATACAAATAATTCTAATGAAATGAGCTTGGTGAAGATCTCACATGAAAACATTGGCTGTCTTTCTCCCTTCTGTTAAACTTTTTCTCTCTCCATTCTGTCTTTGTGCTTTTAGGTCACGCCAGTTAATTTGTGGCGGTCTTCTATTCCCGAAACCTTAGCAATGTAAAATGCTGGTACTGTGTGTGAAATTAGGCTTCCCCTGACAAAGCTCTCTTGTTTCTTCACACTTTCTTTCCCTATGTCACTATTTTCTCTGGCAGCCTGGTAGACAACTGGCCTGGTGTGTACCTAAAGATCTTCTCCCTCTCGTTTGTCTTTGGCCAGCTGTATCTTCTGTGAGTCATTTGGTCAGGAAAGACTTTGACTTCTTTATAGCATGAAAACAGTATTACAACAGAGTGCTGTTTGATCTGGCATAGTGTTTTAGAATGCTAAAACAGTTCGTTCTTTAAAATGTCTCACTTTTCCAACCTTTCATCCTGGTTTACCCCAGTCTCTGGTGTAACCATAAGAGGTGCTTTTATGTTCTGTCTTAAAACTGTAGTTTCAAATGACATCTTAGGAATTTTTCTTAAGACAATTCTTTTTCCCCACTTGATTATTGGTGGCTCATGTATACTGGAGAGGCCTGAGGAAACACTTTTAAAGAACTTTTATATATGTAGTCTATCAACTTCCCTTTTTATTAAGTTTTGTTGGGCAAATGATTTTGGTGTACTGGGAGAATGGATTTGTTCATACATGGGGGATCCACAGTTTTGCTTCCCATGGTGAGTACCAAGAGAGCCTCTGGCCAGCATGATTCCTAGGCCTCCTCCTAACTCTGAAGTTGCAGGAACACCCCCAGGGCAAGTATTTGACACAAGTCTCAATTTGTGTTGGCTCTGATTTGTTTGGTGTTCTGGGTGCCCGGCAATGGCAGACCAGCTAGCGGGGGAGGGGGGTGGAGTAATTTTTAAAAAAAATTAAAAGGAGAAATGGCTTGCACTGAAATATTGCAAGTACTGATTGAACCTGAAGCATGGCTGACCTTGAAATAATACATGCTTTGTTCCAGTTCACTGTCTAAAATAAATAACATTAGAACAGTCTATTTAATATTAGAGAAATGTTAAAACTGTTTTTAAAAGGTGTAAGACAGAAATTAATTCACACATTTTCTTTCTAAATGACTTGCTCGAAGACCTCTTCATTTCCAACTCCGTATTCCCCAGGGATTAAGTACAATATTAGCACTGCATTCATTTAGGAATTCCTGTTGTACTGTTAGCTATTGTCTATGAAAATCCTTGAACTCTGGCATTGAAAAGTTAAACCCTTTTCATAGAAATCCAAATTCCTGATTTATTGCTGTTGAGATTGGGCCTTCAGAAATACATACTGATGCACTATGATGTGGTATGGAAGGCTGCGCTTGCTTGGTTTCAGGAGCTGGTCCAATCTAAACATCTAGTTGGGGTGGGAAGACAGTGTTGCAGTCAAACATGGCTAAAGTGGCTTTCAGCCTAACACAGAATAAATGATATGTTTAGAGTAAGGTACATGTTGGTAAAATGGCTCAGCTCCACTTGAAGTGCAAATGGAATCCACGCCTTGTGTAGCTTTAGCCTTCACTCATTATTGAAAACCAATTCTTTAAACAAAATAGTGAACGGACTCGTTTCCTCGCATGAAAAAAAGGTTAATTGCAAGTCTCTTCTGATGAAAAACATATTCCAGAACTGAAATGTGTATTGAAACCCTGTCAAAAATGAATTAAGATTCCCAATAAGAGCTGTAGGAGTTTGAAGAAATTTCCCTGGTCTTGGCTGTAAAACTTTGGCACTGCTTTGCAGCAAATTAAAACCAAGAATAGTTGATGCCAGCTATACCACAATGGCTTGTTCATCTCCTAACATTGCCCATGAACAGGATGTAAGTCTCTGTTATAAAAGATATTGCAAGAAAAATCCTAGAGGCTATTGAAACTATCAAGAATAATCTGCACTAAAAGATGTAGGCAGACGCAAAAATGTTGGCATTACTAAGTATGAATTTTATATATGAAATGAGGATAGCCAACAAGGTTCCCCCCCTCCCCCCGGTGTTGTTAGGCTTGTTGTTGTTTAGTCGTTTAGTCGTGTCTGACTCTTTGTGACCCCATGGACTAGAGCACACCAGGCACGCCTGTCTTCCACTGACTCCCGTTAGGCTACATGTCCCATTATAGCTCACCATTCTGGAGGGAATCACAGTGGCTATCCTGATGCAGAATATTACACTCCAAGACACTTGAATGTTTTAAAACACTTAGATCCCTTTCTTCTAAATGATTGGCCAACGAATCAGCTGAAATGCTATCTAAAGCTACCTGTTCTAAAGTAAATTATCAAATGCAGCTTTGGAAGCTAAGATACTGGGCACAGTTAAGTATGTCAGCCTGGATCAAAGCAGCTACATAAACCAATTTCTCGGATGTGTTTCTGAAACAGCAGTTTCCCATCACATGTGGCAACCCATCTTTTAAAACTGAGGGCAGTTTCAAAACAAATGTGTGGCATGGTTTGTAAGACTGCCGGTAGAATGTGAGGAAGTCGATAATCCCACTGGACATACACTGGCTGCCCCTTTCCTGTTACTTGGCTTTTCTCACTGCACAAGCAGCAATGCATTGAAGAAACAGGATCCAACAGTTAACCATGGGTTCCCATTATCTACAAATTCATAAACTGGTTAATTGTTTCCAGACAAGCCAAGATAGGAAGCCATCAAACAATGGTTTCACATTTTGGCTTCTTTTGAATCCTAGCTTGTTTGGCCATTCACGTGACACAAGGAGGAAAGTAGCTGGAAAGAGGCTGCCCGTAAGTGCCAAATCAGTCAAAAGATATCAGCTGTAGTGCATTGTGTATGTTGCTGCGACGTCCATCTGGGTCCAGCATATGCATTTTGGTTGATTGCAAGGGGTTACCATGCAAGTGTCTGTCAGGCTTTGGACGCTACATTACTCCCCAGTGGATTTTAATACAGTTTTGATAAGACACCGAGAACCATTTGGACAAATATGACTGGGATCTGTATTATTGTTTTCCCGGACTACATTTTGTGATCTGTTTTGTGAGCCCATTAGCGGTTTAGTGGATTAGCGCTATTAGCGGGCTTAGCAGATCAGCTGATAAGCGGTTTGGCGGCTTAGCGGATCAGCTGATAAGCGGCTTAGCGGATCAGCTGTTAAGCGGCTTAGCGGCTTAGGATCAGCTGATAAGCGGCTTAGCGGCTTGGGGAAAAGGGGGTGGGGGAAAGCCCCGCAGGAACTCGCAAGACATTTTCGTCTTGCGAAGCAAGCCCATAGGAAATTCGTTTTGCGAAGCACCTCCAAAACGGAAAACCCTTTCGTCTAGCAGGTTTTCCGTCTTGCGAGGCATTCGTCTTACGGGGCACCACTGTAGTTAAAAAGATTGCATTATAGACAATAACTAAGAGGTAATAGATATATTACGGGACGCGGGTGGCGCTGTGGGTAAAACCTCAGTGCCTAGGACTTGCCGATCGTATGGTCGGCGGTTCGAATCCCCGCGGCGGGGTGAGCTCTCGTCGTTCGGTCCCAGCTCCTGCCCACCTTGCAGTTCGAAAGCACCCCTAAGTGCAAGTAGATAAATAGGTACCGCTTTATAGCAGGAAGGTAAATGGCGTTTCTGTGTGCTGCGCTGGTGCTGGCTCGCCAAAGCAACTTCGTCACGCTGGCCACATGACCCAGAAGTGTCTCCGGACATCGCTGGCTCCCGGCCTCTTAAGTGAGATGGGCGCACAACCCTAGAGTCGGACACGACTGGCCCGTACGGGCAGGGGTACCTTTACCTTTACCTTAATAAATATATATACATAAAAGAAAAATCTTTTAGGCTGTAAGAACAGTCGAGCATCAGAGCATGCTGATGATTGCAGAATTGTCTTCTCATGTTTAGTGGATTTAGCTTTGGGATTCTATCTACAATATAGGTGCTTGGCACTTGCTGGTGGAGATGACTCCCTCATCAAGTGCCATAATGACTCATAGCCCGTTCTTCAGCTTGTTTGGCTTTTAGTAGCTGTGCTTGTGCTCCTGCCATTTACGCATTCACTCATGTTGTCATTCTGTTACTAAAGTCAATCCATTTTGCTGCTATCCTCTTCCCTTCCTTCTGTGTTGCGTCTAGCAAAGATCATTAGATACAGTAACCAATTTCAAAGTCTGACCAGATATTCTCCCCCTTTGAAAAGTTTCCTGGTTGAAATAATTGTTCAAGGCCTTCCTATCCAGTGCATCAAGATATTGGAGGCAAGGCAATAAAGCATCATGCTCCATAACGCTTAAAAATGTCTCTTAACTGTAAAATTAGCAGAATAAAACCAACAGTGTGTAAAAAGTCTTGAGCTGCTTTAGGTAACTGCAGTCCATTAAGTACTGGGTCTGGGACAATCATACAATAGTCATGCTATTACTGCCGTGGTTGCAAGGATTATTCAATAGCATTTCAAATTTTCATCGTCCGGCAACTCTCATTTATGATGGTCGCTTCACCACATTGTCAAGATAGCAGCCAGTGAAAGAAAAGCTTCCACGTAACTGGGCCATTGAAACAATCTCTTATTAGCTTTTGAAGTCAAGAATTGTGTGGACACAGAAGTATGTCTCGAATAATTGGCTTGGATCCTGAGACGTACAAGCTGAACTGCAGTTCCACTGTAAAGTTTTCCTCGCTTTCCTCATCAATGCAGCCCCTGAATAGTGTAGGCCAGAGCTTTCCAAACTTTTCATGTTGGTGACACGCTTTTTAGACGTGCATCATTTCACGACACAGTAATTCAGTTTTACTAGCAAACCGGAGGTTAAACTAACCCCTTTCCAGCCCCGACAGGAGCACAGTGAGCATTTGCGCGACACACCTACATACTGTAGGCATCACACTAACGTGTCATGACACACAGTTTGGAAAGCTCTGGTGTAGGGTATAGCACAGTGGGGAACCTCTGGAAGGGGGTACCTTATATGAATGGAAGTACATTTACGCTTGCACATAGTGCTGTTAGATCCAAACCATTCAAATTTGATACAGCCTTTTGTTTAGCATTTGATGGTTCCTGTCAGTGGCAAATGGAAATGTTACCTCTTTTTTGCTATTTTTTTCTACCTGCAATTTACCGTATTTTTCGCCCCATAGGACGCACTTTTTCCCCTCCAAAAATGAAGGGGAAATCTGGGTGCATCCTATGGGGCGAATGCAGGCTTTTGCTGAAGCTTGGAGAGCGAGAGGGGTCTGTGCGCACCAACCCCTCTTGCTCTCCAGGCTTCAGGAAGACATCCGCAGCCTAGGCAGTCCTGCGGGAGGTTCCGCAGGGCTGTCTAGGCTGCGGATAGCAGCCTGCTTCCCGGAGCACCGGGCGCGCTGAAAGCAGAGCGCCCGGCGCTTCGGGAACGCATCCACAGCCTAGGCAACCCTGCGGGAGGCCGTCTGGCGCGAGGGGCGCCCTGAAGCAGAGCGCCCCTTGCACCGGGCAGACATCCGCAGCGTGGGGAGCCCTGCAGGAGTTCCCCGCAGGGCTCCCCACGCTGCGGATAGCAGCCTGCCGCCCGGCGTTAAGGACACCCTGAAGCAGAGCGCCCCTCGCGCCGGGCAAACATCCGCAGCGTGGGGAGCCCTGCAGGACTTCCCTGCAGGGCTCCCCACGGTGCGGATAGCAGCCTGCCACCCGGTGCGCGAGGCGCAGAGCGCCCCACGCGTCGGGCAGACATCGGCCAGCCCCACAAGCTTGGGTGACAGCAGGGAGGCGCAGCGCCGCCATCCCGCTGTTCCTCAACCTGTTTCGGTTTCCCCGACCTGGTTTTGGGGGGGAAATAAAGGAAATTTTCCCCCCTTTATTTCCCCCCAAAAAAACTAGGTGCGTCCTATGGGACGGAGCGTCCTATGGGATGAAAAATACGGTAAGCAATTAGCCTTACTCAGCTAAAAATGGCAAATTATCTTCTACTAAGAAAGAGTACAGTCATTTAATGGTTCCTTTTGTGCCACATAAATGCATGAAATGCTATTTTGAAATGCATTGATACCAGCGACATAATAAAGGTAAAGGGACGCCTGACCATTAGGTCCAGTCGAGACCGACTCTGGGGTTGCGGCGCTCATCTCGCTTTATTGGCCAAGGGAGCCGGCGTACAGCTTCCGGGTCATGTGGCCAGCATGATTAAGCCGGTTCTGGCAAACCAGAGCAGCGCACGGAAACGCCGTTTACCTTCCCTTACCTATTCATCTACTTGCACTTGATGTGCTTTCGAACTGCTAGGTTGGCAGGAGCAACATAATACACAGCAAATAATCTCCAGTATGTAGTTATAATGCTACAATAAATTAATGCTGACTTTGTTGTATTGGTATACATCTTTGAATTGCCAGTTAGATATCAAGAGTCATATTAATTGTCAGATATTGGTTATAGTTGACTACCTACTGTAACTCAAGTATCCTGGAGTACCACACAGTAAGATTTCTCATCTTCCACTCACTAAAAATAAATGCTTTGTCCTTTTTCTTTCCCTTTTCCCCAGTATCTGCTTTCACAACCAAAATTCTGGGCAATTCAAACTTCTGCTCTGCTTCTCCGAACGAAGCTTGAGAGAGGAAGCATTCGTCGAATAGAACGGGCAATGAAACAGACTCAGGTAAGAGGGTTTTTTTGGTATATAGGGTTTTTTGGTATATAGTTAAATCTCTCTTCCAATTTTCTACTCTTGCTATTTGAAGTGTTGTCTTTATTCTTCTTTCAAATAAAGAAACAATATAAATATTCAGGGCTTTTCATAACACTTGAATTACTTGCATACTTTAGTTATTTCTAAATGCAGCGAACAAAAATTTTCTGTAGGCTATTTAGAGCTGCAGCTTTTTTGCAGTCTTGGTGAAGGATACCCAGGGATAGAAACCTGTTTCTGCTTGGATCACCATTATTAGATTGTGGCAGATGATGTTCTGCCTCTGTACAGTATTGGCCAAAGAGCTACTGGTAGCAAGCACAAGGACAAAATGTTCAGGAAGATCAAAAGATATTAGAAGTGTAGAGAACAAACTGAAATGTCAAAAATATCTTTTGAAAAACTGCTGAAGTATTTTTACTGATTACAGCTGCAGGCCTATGGACATTTACTTAGGGAAAAAGTTCCATCAAGCTCTCTGGAATTTCTGGGTGAACATACAGGATTGAGCAATAGTTGATATCGCTAGTAAGGTTTCTGCAATGTTTAATGCAAAATCCAAAAAATGCTGACAGATTAATATTTTTATGAAAATATATTGCCTTTATTTTGGTGTACACATGCTATTTTCTTGAACCGGGCTAAGGATTTTAAGGCAAGTTTTTTTAAAAAAAATATTGAAGTCTCATTTGAAGCCATGTTAAGGAATTTGTTGATTTGTTACTTTTCAGGCTGCCTAAAGTGATAATGCTGTAGTTTTAGTTACCTGTCAGAAATCTGTCATTGCCTGTCTTTGTGGGAATTACAAGCAGATACAAGTTTTGATCTGTATGATTATTACACAAGAATCTCATGCAGCCAACACTGTTCCCACCTAATCATATCTTTGCTTTTATAATGCAGTTATTGTGCCTGTTAGCATTCAATAGTTTCATATTTTCTTTGCTGCTGAATCATGGACATTTTCCTATTTAGGATTTCTTGTATGTGTTTCATTCACAGCTAAACAATTTTCCTATTAAGGAGGCAAGTGGTGTGTCATACCAAAGGTGCCTTTAAAAATTGCTTAGCAAGCAAACTGGTATTCTAATGGGTAGGGCTGTCTGTCTTTAAGACTGAAAGGTCACCCAAGACTATTTCCCCCCCTTAATCAAACACAGATGTGGTTGTGGTAGCTTGTGTCATATGGCAATTCATTACTAAAAATGGTCTCTTTAAGTGTCATTTTCTACAATAATTATCACTTTTGTACAGGGGGCAAAAAGGGGAGCAACAATTTGCCACTTATTTGGTTAAGAATAAATGTGGCTGTCCAGTCACTATCGTAGTGAATCTGGCCAAAATTCTTCCCGAAAAGCATTTCTTGAACATTTGATTCAATTGAATTAATTTGTTGTTAGTGATGTTTTTGTATCTTAATTTTAAGTGGACATTGTTCGGTTTGGTTACGTAGTTTTTAATGTGTTTTATTTGTATGACTACTTTGCTATATTTGTAATTATGTAAAGCTTTTCATATTGTAAGCCACCTTGAGCATTGTTTTAACTGTGGAAAGGTGGCATACAAATAAATGATGATGGTGATGGTGGTTTTTGTAACAGGATGCCTGCTGCTGGAGTGCTGTCTCCCACCCATTGCTGCTCTCTCAGGATCAGAAAGAAGACTTGCAGCCCTCTCTCCTGTCGCAAACCCCACCATTAGAAAAGCCATTCCTGAAAACTGGGGGTTCCAATTATTATTATTATTAATATTAATTATTATTATTATTATTTGTAGCCCGCTCATTTGGCTGGGTCTCCCCAGCCACTCTGGGCAGCTTCCAACAAAGATTTAAAATACATTAAAATGTCACACATTAAAAACTTCCCTAAACAGGGCTGCCTTCAGGTGTCTTCTAAAAGTCTGGGAGTTGTTGTTCTCTTTGACATCTGGTGGGAGGGCATTCCACAGGGCGGGTGCCACTACTGAGAAGGCCCTCTGCCTGGTTCCCTGTAGCTTTGCTTCTCACAGTGAGGGAACCACCAGAAGGTCCTCAGTGCTGGACCTCAGTGTCCGGGCAGAACGATGGGGATGGATACGCTCCTTCAGGTATACTGGGCCGAGGTCGTTTAGGGCTTTTTAAAGGTCAACACCAACACTTTGAATTTTGCTCGTAAATGTACTGGGGGCCAATGTAGGTCTTTCAAGACCAGTGTTATGTGCTCTCCAGCCCCCCAAAGCATGCTTCCCTTGCATATCCTCAAATAAATGAAAACTAGAAATTCAGAAGTTCTTCCTTGACAGATAGTTTTGCTGTCTTCTGGCTCCTATAAAATTCTGGATAGTTCTAAGAGAATTCCAGTAGCTTAAGATTTTGCAACATTAGACTAGCGAGTTTGGGGTTTTTTTTAATCAGCTGCAGCTGTTACTTTTTTGTGGTTTCTTCAAAAGAGAAGCAATGTTGGCAATTAAAACAAGTTACGGTATAATTTATCATCACTGAATAGTTCAAAAGATTCATTGGAAATGAAATGTGTGTTCGACAGAATGAAACTTTGAGCTCTTTGTTTTTATGTTGACTGTATTCCTAATATAAAAAGTGGTCTTATTTCAGCAGAGGGGCCTAAAATCCTGTGAGTGTCATAAACCCTTTTCACTTTATGTGGTAATCACATCCTCATATGGGTAAACAAGAATGGAATGTTATATTTTAAAATACAGTGATCTTAATTTAAAACGCTTTTTTAGCAATCACTAAATTGGTTCCCTCTGCATTCTATAGAGGTAACCAATAAATATTACTTTTGTACACAGAATCTTTTATCTCATAGTTTGCACTGGAAATTGATGAAAACAAGATAAAATGAAGTAAAAGCACATAAATCATTTTTAGTGGAGGTCTTCATAAATGAGCCATGTTTCTAGGCTTCCAATATTCATAGAATCATAGAGTTGGAAGGAATCGTGAGTATCATTTCTTCCCAACACCATGCAAAGCAAGAGTCTTTCTCCCAAGCCCATTTGTTTAACTCCTTCAGCAGACCCTAGGAATGCCAGGGGATTCAAAATGTAAGCTGTTGGAAGTGTTCCCTAAAGTAGGGGTGTCCAACAGGTTGACCACAATCTACTGGTAGATCCCCGGGAGATTTTTGTAGATCGCGGTTGATCGCTGAGTCCCTTTCCTTAGCATTGGTAAAATCAAATCCGGCCCCACCCCCTCGCCCCACCCTCCAGAACAGAAGACAGTGTTTACTCAGTGAGGCTGTTTGTTTCCCCAGCAATTTGTTGGTGAGTGGCTGTTCCTCTTTTCCCTCAACAACTTTGACCTGAACTCCCAAAAAACGGGTAGATCACTGCCAGTTTTTAATTCTGTAAGTAGATCGCAGTCTCTTGGGAGTTGGCCACCCCTGCCCTCCCTAAAGTACAGTGGTGCCCCGCAAGACGAATGCCTCGCAAGACGAAAAACCCGCAAGACGAAAGGGTTTTCCGGTTTTCGATGCGCTTCGCAAGACGAATTTCCCTATGCGCTTGCTTCGCAAGACGAAAACGTCTTGCGATTTTTTTCGCTCCCCCCTTTTTCTAAGCCGCTAATAGCCTTTTAGCCGCTAAGCCTTTAATAGCCGCTAAACCGCTAATAGCGCTAATCCGCTAAGCCACTAATAGGGTTGCTTCGCAAGACGAAAAAACCGCTAGACGAAGAGACTCACGGAACGGATTATTTTCGTCTTGCGAGGCACCACTGTATCTAAATGCAAGGATCATGGAGGGAGGGAAATCTGTGATTTCTGTGGTTAAGCACTCTTAAACATGCACAGTGCAATCCTATCCATTTAATAGAGCTTATTCCCAATTAAATACAGTGGTACCTCGGGTTACATACGCTTCAGGTTACAGACTCCGCTAACCCAGAAATAGTACCTTGGGTTAAGAACTTTGCTTCAGGATGAGAACAGAAATCTTGCTCAGGCAGCGCAGCGGCAGCGGGAGGCCCCATTAGCTAAAGTGGTGCTTCAGGTTAAGAACAGTTTCAGGTTAAGAATGGACCTCCGGAACGAATTAAGTACTTAACCCGAGGTACCACTGTATAGATAAGATTGCAGCCATCAGGGCCAGCATGTCCCCTTGAGCCGCTTGAGTTGAAATGGGAAGTGCCGCCCTGCCACTGCCCTACTGGAGGAGAAGCAATGCCAGCATCAACACCGATTTCTGGCAAGGTTGGGTGGGCAGGGTGCCCCCCAGGGTGCAGCCACAAGGGCTTCTGCCAACCAAGGTGCTTGCTTCACACACACACACCCACACCCACACACACACCCATGGTGGGCCTGGCCTGGCAAGCCTTTGTGTTGTACTTTGCTAAACTGAGCTTCATTAGGATTATCCTTGGCGCCCATATAAATGAACTTCTACTTTATGTTATCTAATTAGACATTGTTATTAATTTATTACATTTCTTAACTGCGCTTCACCTTAAGTTCCCAGAGTTACATCTTTAAAAAAAAAAAGACCACGACAAGACAATAAAAAACCATCTCAAAATACTACACCATGGAAACACTCTGTTACATTGGATAGTGGGGTCCTGGGTTCTAGCCCCACGTTGGGTAAAAGATTCCTCCATTGCAGGGATTGCACCAGATGACTCTTCCAACTCTACTGTTCTACGATTCTATGATTTAAGAAACACTATTTTGCCCATTAACTATCAGTCATCGCTTCTGAAAAGGTCTGGACATTTGTTTACAGTCTGATCCTATGCATTTTTAATTGGAAGTAAATCCCCATTTTGCTTAATAGGACTTGCATCCAAAAAAGTGTTCATAGGATCCAGAAACCTGTCTCTGTTCTCTCAGAAGATAGAATTCTGCAGTGCTAATAAATGTTGATTGTCTGGCCAGAGTTTTGTAATTTTGCTTTAGGTTATATAAATTCGAGGTAGTGGTAAACAATTACATTTCCCCGGTTAATAGCACCAAACAACATTCATGATATTGTTCTTTCAGGTAATATATTTCAGAATTATTCAAATTGAGTTTCTCAATTGAAATCAGTTGCCTCAGTGATTTATACATTGCCATGATTTAAACCATTCCAGCCTGATCTTCTCTTGCACTCAGCAAATTGCAGTTCCTGACACCATAAAAAGGTTGAGTTAGACTTCCAGTACATGTTGTTTTGCCTGTCTTGTTTAAAATAAATAGGTAGGCTTTTTGTTTTTGTTTAATTCTCTTTGTTCAAGCCAAACGCTGCATACTGGTGCACATTTCCATTTTGTTTTCAAAAGTATTTTATCATGAGCATATTTTGCATGTCTCTCTGTTATTGAGTTCAAAGTTGGTTGAGGTTAATACACCTCCTTAGGAAAGCTCACCTAACCGCTGCACCCAGACAGTCTCCCCACCCCCACAGCTTAGCATGCAGCGTTTAAAATGTTTTCTGGCTTCATCTCATACCTATTACCATTTTCCTAGTAGGTGGTCCGTGCAATTCAGCTCTGTAGCTTAATGGATTTCAGCAATGCTCTTTTCATAAAACATCACTGTGAAAGCAGCAGATAGCATTAGCTCATCTGATTTATGGAATACCATGTGGTGACCTTTTGGAGGAAGGTCCCAGTTAAATTTAGTTTGCGTACTAAATGCCACAGCTGTATGGAAGAATGAATGGTGAGGATGCAACCAGGTGACCTCTCCCCACCCCACCCCCCCAAATTCAAAGATCAGGAAGCAAGTCAGTCATGCTCATAGGAAAAACAGAGGTGTTCCTTAATTAACTCCAATTGTAGTCTCTTATGCAGGCAATATGCATAACCTTTGCTGGTTTGGAAAGCCTGTGTTTTGTTCACCTTGCCATACCTGCAGAATGTTTGGGTCTCTTAATGTTGGATGACATTGGCGTTGTGTATGAGTCACTCTGTCTGTAATAATAGTTGTCAACAGCACACAGTGTTTTACATCCTCCCCTGTTAATTAGAGAAAGGTGGTTCTCCCTGCCTAACCCCAGATGTAGGAATACCAATTGTGCTTGAAGCTTTGCACTTGCTTTGTTGCAGAATTTTATCACTTAAGTATTAAAGCACTGCATTAAAATACAGAGATTTAACTGGGAAAGGAAGGAGCAGATGTTGAGGTTTGGCTTTCTTTAAATATTTGTAAGAAAATGATTCATTTTAATATTAATCAAAAGAAGTTATTTGGAGATTTTAGAGATTTTTCATTCTAATAGATGCATGCGCTGGTAAGAGAATGAGATACATTTTTTAACTTTCATAAAGCGATTGTGTGATCTATTCTATGCAGTTTTCATCATCTTTTCTATTGTATCCACATGTTATCAGCCAGGAATTAGATCCCACCCATTAACAAAATAGCACTGTGCGGTCGTATCCTCCCTCTTATCATATTATTATTCCATTTCATTGGGGGAGAGCCAGAAAAATTCAATATTTTGGCCTCCAGTGAATTTTTAAGTCTGGTTATGTCTTTTCTTCCCCCTGACTGCCTTGATTAGAGGACCTCTGGGGTCGGCCAGTTATGCTAAATGTTTCCTTGTGACCTCAGGAATCCATTGCTTTTTTTTTTTAAGTGAAGAGCTTTAAGTAATGTTTCAAAATAGGAGCAGTTTAACATCAACAGACAAGATCCCAAATAATGTACCATATGCAACTTGCCTGTGATTTAATACAGAGGCATGCAGAAGGGGTTTGAATTGGAAAGCTGAATTATTATTTTCTGTGCTCCATCAAGATTTCCTTAAAATGTCACTACAACTTCCTGTATGAGGACTGGTGTAAGTACTGATATGCACTCACAGATTTCTTGATGCCTTATCTGTATTTAGCAGGTCATTATTGGCCCCAGTTTTTCACTCTGCTCATTGTTAGCTGTATCCAGTGTGACCATTTCCACCACTATGGTGTTTCCAGGCATGGCATGCTGTCACAACCCAGTTTGAGGTAGAACTGGAAAGTGAACTTGAAACAACCTTGGGGTGTGTGTGAGAGAGAGAGAGAGAGACAGACAGACAGACAGACAGACAAGCTGATCAGGCTTGAGATGCATCCAGTCAGATTTCTTTCTATGCAAGGGGGCCACAAGGGTCCCTCACAGCGAGAAGTGAAACTACAGGGAACCAGACAGAATACCTTTTCGGTAGTCGCCTCCACCCTGTGGACTGCCCACCTGGCAGATGTCAAAGAGTTAGACAGCTATATAGTTTTTCGTAGGCATCTGAAGGCAGCCCTGTTTCAGGAAGCTTTCAGTGTTTGATAATGATGATGTTGCTGCTGCTGCTGCTGCTGCTGCTGCTGCTGCTTGTTTTTCCTGTAATTTTGTTGGAAGCCTCCCCAAGTGGCCGGAGCAACCCAGTCAGATGGGCAGAGTATAAGAATTTCTCCTAATACTAATGCTACTAATAATAATACCAGGATAAACAAGCAGATCAGAAAGGTCAAAGCTTTATTTCCTAACCAAATGTGTGTTTTCCCTTGTGGAGAGGGAAAAGGGAGCCTAGAAGATGGAGTGAAGGAATTACCCTATCTTGCACACTAACCTTAATCCATGTACATACCAAAGATTGGCAGTGGGGGGTCGAGATGCTCCCACAAATGAAAGACCTGGGCTAGTGAGCCATGTTAGAAGCAAAATAAAAGAATCCTGTGGGATTGTAATAACAGAATTTTCTTTTGCCAAAATCCACGCTTGTATTGTTCTGTATGCCCAGAGTCTCCACACATTAAAATCCAGATTGCCAGCTTGCTTGTTTGCTAGCCCAAACCTGTTGCTTCTCTTCCTAGCCCCACTGTAGTGTCTAGTGTCAACGCTACAAGTTGGTGGTTGGGGAGGGCACACAACCTCAAGCACTCCAGTTCATTTTGCATCTTTGAGAGCCTCTTCTTCTTCTAGTGACCACAAAGATTAAATTTGTGGCAGCTCAGAGATGTACCCACTGGAATAGAATTACCGTATTTTTCGCCCTATAGGACACACTTTTTCCCCTCCAAAAATGAAGGGGAAATCTGTGTGCGTCCTATGGCGCGAATACAGGCTTTCGCTGAAGCTTGGAGAGCGAGGTGGGTCGGTGCGCGCCAACCCCTCTCGCTCTCTAGGCTTCAGGAAGCTATCAGCAAGCCTGGGGGGCCCGCGGGAGTTCCCGCAGGGCTCCCTAGGCTGCGGTAAGCAGCCTGCCGCCCGGCGTGCGGGGCACCCTGAAGCAGAGCGTGCCAGGCAGACATCTGCAGCCTGGGGAGCCCTGCGGGAGTTCCCGCAGGGCTCCCTAGGCTGTGGATAGCAGCCTGCTGCACAGAGCGCGGGGAGCGCTGAAGCAGAGCGCCCCATGCTTCGGGCAGACATCGGCCAGCCCCACAAGCTTGAGGGACAGCGGGGAGGCACAGCGCCGCCATCCCGCTGTTCCCTGACCTGGTTTTGGGGGGGAAATAAAGGGGGGGAAATTTCCTTTATTCCCCCCCCCCCCAAAAAAAAACTAGGTGCGTCCTATGGGACGAAAAATATGGTACATACCTTATTCATGGTTATGGAAAGATCGTTCTGCACCTACTTGTATGTAAAATTCAATAGTGTTAAACTCTGTATGCCCTGGATAGTATTTGCACTAAATTCAAATCAGAAGCTTTGAAGCAATCAGTGAAATGAAGCTACATTTCTCTGGATGCATATAAAATTGGTCTTTTTAAAATTCAGTTGCATTATTAGGAATTCATGGTCCAGCTATCTACAAGGGATTATTATTCTCAGCTTGCCAACATACTTATCTGTAACAGATCTGTAGCTCCCACAACACCCTTGAAAGTACTTCATCTGTATGTTGCAGTGACACCTCTGGTCTGTTAAATTCATTTTTAGCAAGGGAGCCTTTAATCTCCATTTGCTTGCATGTGTCGCAATTTATTAACTGCAGAAGAGGCAAAATACAGTTGCTACTTGGTTTTGCAAACGGCATTGTTAGTTTTGTAATAGTCCATCCATCGTTCCAATGTTATTTTCCTAAAGCTGTTTTTAGTTACCCAGACCAAAATTTCATCTGAGGAGCCAGATGATGTGGCTTTTAAGCTGGCTAAATCTAAGTAAATTCCTTGTGTAGCTAAATAGCATCACAGTATTGAAACTTAATATAAATTGATTAGACAGCACATAATTCACGGCTCTGTTTTCCCTAACTACTTGCTTTACGGTGTTAAAAGCAGAATCTGTTCCTTACTTTTTACATTTTTGTGACCACAGAGAGGTAGGAAAGAAACAAAATCTTATGCAAAGATATAGGGTGCAAATATTGAATTTAACATATATCGTGCCTGGGTGAGGACTGAACAGGTTTATGCATTACAAGAAAACAGCCTAAAACTAATACTTGGTTCCCAACAATGCAAGAGGGAGGAATTTTGTCATGAGGGAGGAATTGAAGCCAGCTTTCAGCACTTCTCTTGGGATTCCATCCTTTCCTGGGGCTTTACCACATGTCTGAGAGTTGATGGCGTTCTTCAGCTTATCAAAGGGGGGGGGGGACATCCAGCTCTTCCAAGGCAGGCAGACTCTGTTGATTGCTGTGTCAAGGACCATGTTTCCCTGCAAGTACAGTTCTTGATAGTGCTCTGCACATTGCTTCATCTGCTTGCTGTGGTCTGTGATTATCCCTCCCAACAAGCTTTTCAGCAATGCAGTTTTCCTGACTGTTGATCCTTGGTCCGTTTTGCGAGTGTTGCCAGTGTCAGCAGCAAGTTGAATGCTCTGACACAGCTTTAGCTAGTAGTCATTGACACATTAGTCTGGCAATCAGTGGGGTATCAGTCCTTTCCTTTCTCAGTGTAGCAAGTGTCTTCTTGGGAGTCTAGAGTGTCAACTGCTCAAAGTATCCTTCCTTCACTCATGTCTTCCTCCATGGGGGTCCCTATTTTGAAATCGTAGGTGTTAGATACAAGCCAGCAACTGATGTTTGTGGGGTTTTCTGATGTACGTAAAGGGCCTAATACCCCCCACTAAGTTACCTATTTCTGTGAGTGGCACTCTGATCCAAACAATTAAATCACTGTTTTCTCTATAAAAACATCAATTTCTGAAATATGGCAAAGAAGATCCTTTAAAGTATTGTTTAAAATGACCCTGTTATACAGGTGGATTGGTCTGTTTTGCGGCTGGGAATCAAAATAAGGCTTATCCACACTCTGCAGTTGAGCTGTAACCATAGATACGGTACAGTGTACTGGTGTCGGATGAATGAATATAATCAATCTGCTGCTATAATTTATTAGCTATCTTCTCTGATCAGATAGCTGATTAATGACTAGCAAAAATGTGTGATTGCCTTCATGAGGTGGATGTTTGCTTATGGCAATAAAGATATTTAAAGTTACACAGCATGCACAAGAATTTTTCAGTTGAATCTGTTGAGGCTATATATATGTTGAGAATTGTGGTTCATGCATTCCTTTTAAAAGTGTTTAGGCCTGAGTTATAATCTTGTAATAGTGTTGGTGATATCTGCTGTGTGTTTTTTTTTTTTTAACTTCTGAAAGTCACCTTGCTATCTTTAGACATATATATTTGAAAGCCAGTTGATGGTGTACTCAAAATACATAATGCTGGTACAGCAAATCTTAGGCCAGGATCCATGCAACCATGATCTGTATTGGGACCTGTGCTTTTCAACTTGCTCATAAATTACGTAGAGCTAGAGGTGAGCAGTGAGGTGGTCAAGTTTGCTGATGACACCAAATTGTTTAGGGTGGTTAAAACAAAAATGCAATTCATAGGAGCTCCGAAAGGATCTCTCTAAACACTGCAAATGGGCATTAAAATGGCAAGTGTAAGTGAATGTAAACAAATGTAAATTAATGCACATTAGGGCAAAATGCTCATTTATACACATGGGGTTTGAACTGGTAGTGAATGGCTTGTATCCAAGCAGCACTAAGGATTTCCACTTGGACAATGGAACGTTCCCCCCTCTCCTCCTCCCGTGGATGTGCCCCTAAATATGAGGGTCTGTAGGGAATGAGTTGCCTTTCACATATTTGGGGCCTAAGTTGTTTAGGGCTTTAAACACTAATGTAAGCACCTTGAATTATGCCTGGAAACAAACTGGCAGCCACTGCAGCTGTTTTAACATGGTATTATATGATTTCTGAATAGAACCCCAGCCAGTAATCTGGCTGTTGAATTTGGACAAGTTGAAGCATTGCGATATTTTAATCTAGGTGCTAACAGAGTATGGAGTACAGTGGCCAAGTCTAAAAGTGGCCGGCCTGAATTGGAAATAGGTGCTCCCAGCCACTAAGGCCACCTGATCCTTCAGTGACAACTCCCAAGGCACAGACCTGTTTTTTTCCAGAAAAATGCAGCCCTGTGTGGAACAGGCTATCTTCCCACCTCCTGGAACTTGGAACACATGGCACCTCTTGCCTTTCTTCAATTCACCTTCGATTTACACACTTGAACACTAAGCAGCCCTATTCAGAAGTAAAGTTTGTGTGTTTCAACACATTAGCAGGGAGTGGAGCAGAGCCTCACCAACTAGCCCGACTTTCAGTCATGTATGCTGCTTTGACCCACTCCTGGCACCAACATTAGTGGGTGATAATGCCTTTGTGTATACTTCTGAATTGGGCTTCAGAGTGGTGAAGCTGACAGAATCAAGAAGTCATTTTCAGGTAATAAATGGGAACAATCTCCTTGTCCCCTCATGGATGAACATAGGCATCAAGTCTCAACTTGAAGTTGGGATCTTGATCCTCAGCACCTCTATAAATACACTTCATGTATTCATGAAGCCTCCCTCACTGCAAACGTTTATACCGAACACATAGGCATTCGACAGTGGGCAAGTCAGTGTGCGTAAAGTCAGAGGTGGGGCTCGGTGGCGCAGCCCCACTCACACCTTGAATCAATGTATGAGAATTACTTCTGAATGGGACTAGTGTGTCCATAGCAAAAACCGCACTCTCTAAAACTGTAAAATCGAAACACTCCTGTCTTTATTAGCTAGTGCAGCAGCCAACTTTGAGTAGGAACATGAGATAGCATCACCAAGTAGAACTAGTATGATTATAAAGTTGGGGATATGTTCGCCTCAAATGTGAAACATGGGAATCTAAAAAAATGAGAGAGGTGTGCTTTGTTAAGTGAAATTTTAATGTGGAGTCCATCAGTGGTTTATGTGATAGGCTGTGATAGCTGTGTTGCTCTTCTGTTATCTCCTGTTGCTATTGCCTCCTTTGCTGACCACTGAGACTACAAGCTCTTCAGCTTTGGCTGTCTTCCTGTGTAAGAAGTGGTTTATTTCATAAATTTTATGGCATGTTGACATTTACAATACCATCCCATTCATTTTTCCAGTGTACTGTGTCCAATGGGACTTACTTCCTTGTTTGAGTGCTTAGAATAGCAGCCTTAAGAGCTGTGCTGTTGTAGTTTTGTTTCAGTCCTAGACAGAATCGTAAATACTGTTAAACTTCCATTTATATACATAGTGTTTTGTATTCCCAGGCTCTTGCAGACCAATTTGAAGACAAGAAAACATCAATTTGTGAACGTATGAAACTATTCTACAGTTGCCAAGTTCCTCCACATTGGGCTATCCAGGTACAGAATAACTGGTGCATAATGTTTTAGTTAGAATTCACGTTACATTTGATTTTTAAGCATTTCCTTTTTGAAATGTCCCAGCTGAGATATTGCACTGGGGAAATGATTGCTTGTTTTGTTAACATGAAGAATGTTACAGATTTCTCTCCGTTTTAAATATATTTCCCACAGTTTTTGATTTCTCCTCCAGTATTAAATTGTTTGTTAACAGTCTCTTCTCCCTCCCCAAACAAACATAATGATTTAGCTTAAAGAATAATACTTTCATAAATGTTCAATAAGTCATGATCCAGGAAAAAAATTAAACTGTCTCCCCACCCCTTTTAAACTGTCTTAACATATTATCAGTGGGGACACACATAACCACAAATTTAGAGCTTTAAAATCCAGCTTAATAGTTAAGATACTGTGGTCAAGAAACTTCTTTCAGCTTCTAACTTAGATTTGCAATCTGTTTGTATTTCTCTGACACAGTAGAAACCATTTTAACATTTCCCCCTAGGATTTTCCCCCTTTAAAAATTTTTTTAACCTTCCAGTTCACAAAAAACCAGTGTGGTTTTAATTTCTAGCTTTTCTGGCCAAACCAATATTCCGAGTCCTACTGAGAGGTATATTGGTGATTTATTATTTACAGTGGTTTCAATATTTTTCTAAGTAGCACTGCCCATTTCATACATTTCTCCCATACTTAACCTAAGAACTATTGCATGTAAATCATACATATGTCAGTGTTACGGAAAAAACCTGGGTGCGTGTTTACCCTGCCACCCAGCCAATCGGACCAAGTCCGTGGATTCTAGCGGGAGAAAAGGAAGTTCAGCCGGACGCAGGAGCAAAAGGCGAAGATCCAAGTTTATTGCGCAACAGGTTCAAAGTGAGATTGAACCCCGAGGATGGGGCGACATAAACTTTTAAAAGTTCCCTCCAAGTCCCAGAATACAGTGCACGAAACGTCATGAATACATTATGGGAAGGTTGGGTTTCATGGGTTGCATCATGAATACATTACACACGTCACGAAATATCTCAGAAAAGGTGGGGTTACACTAATTAGCATTTGAGGGAAGGGAGGGGTGGAATATGCAGAGGAGGGTCGTACACGAATATACATTTCCTGAGTACCGGTGGCGGCGGGACAATGGGTTACTGATATGCACCGTCTGCCACCTGGTATTGTCCGCAGGAAGGGCTGGGCAGAACGATATGACGGGATTAAAGAGTTCCTGTGTACGTGACTTGCCGCTTTGGGGATTATGGAGTCCTGGGCAGCATCATGGAGTCCTGGGGAAACTGAGTCGATTGACACCGAAACCAAGGCAATCGGAGCTGTGGTTGATTTTATATGATTTTAAGAAGTTTTCGCCTGTTCTAGTCCATTAGTATAGTAATGATTGAGATCGGAAATAAAATGGATACATTGTTGCAAGTTTTGACACTTTTATGAGTCCACGAGTTTCGATTCCATTGTTCTCCCAGCGGGGAGCTGTCAGTAGCTTGTCAGGAGGTTAAATGAGGCGTGCAGTAGCTCCTGAGCTAGCTCCTGCAAGGCGAATGCATGACTGTGATTGGCTAAAGCGGGGCTCAGTATAGTGAATGGAGATACATTATGATGCGGTCTACTCACGTTAGGAATAGGGCGAGAGGAAGGCATAGAGAAGATTGGGGCTTATTTCGCCCGCATAGAGAAAGGAAAGGGGAGCCTTTTATTAGTGGGGCAGGGGTATAGTGTGGTGCTTATGTAACGGTGTGGGGGCTGAGGGTTTGAGACCGAGTTGGGCACGGTCGAGGTCATCGCCTCGGGCCCGTTCAGGAAGCGATGGGGAAGCATTCATGCCCCCCCCCCTTTCCTTCCGTATCAGTCCCCCATTCGGAGATAGATTTGCATCAAAGTTCTGTAAGAACTTGCAAATCCTTTCTCCGCACCCTATACCCCTGTGATTTCATACTCCCCTTCGCCAAGGTGTCTCATTTGCACATATTCAGGAAAGACAGGAGCGCTGTGAGAACGGGAGTAGGCTCGAAAGGAAAGAGGAGCGGATTGAGTAGGGAAGCGGAGGAAAGAGCAGCAAGGAGAGACACAATGCATGGCACAACAGAGCACTGAGATGCAAAAAGCAACAGTAAGAATTGTGAGCAATACGACCTTGATCAATTGTCGGAGCCACCCCAGCTTGGGCAGCCATCCCCACAAGTCGATGTCGGACAGTCCTTCGTGTTGTATCCCGTTTAGTCTCCCTGCTAACTCGTGGATGTTATTCAAATGTCCAGTGATGTTTAAGGTTTGGTCAGTTACATACGTGCAACACTCGGTACCTATTAAGGCGCACGTCCCTCCTTGGCTAGACAGCAGAAAGTCCGTGGCAATTCTCGTCTGTAAACTTAGCTGTCTCACTTCGGACAGCTCTGACATCAGGGAGTCTGTGATTTCAGTTGCCTCCTGCATGAATTTGAGGAGGATGTCAGTAAGCCGAAGGATGTCGACGTGGTTGGATCCTGCCCCGTAAGCAGGAAAGAGTGCTCGACCCACGGTTTCCCCGTTTGCAGCGACATCGGATAAGTCAGACAGTTGCTTCTCTTCCCTTTTATTTCTCTGTCTCCCAGGGGGTAGATGTGGCACCACTCTTATACCAGGAACGATGTACCCAACGAAGCAAGATCCGGACATATGGGGGCTCACCCAGGTATATGCGCGATGGCCACATACCCAAAACAAGCCGCTGAGATACGACTCCATTCTCCCTGAGGCGAAGGCTTGCAGTAACATAACGTCGGCGGGTTGGGGCTGCCAGAGTGGGGGGTGGCTGATGACAGTGGCCCAAGCAAGGGTGAGGTTTGGGAAGGTCCGGGATCCTGTCACGTCAGTAATGGTGACATGGCCGGTGGATAAGAGTTCCAAGTTGGACGCACAGGTACTGGAGCCGATGAAGGTCCCTTCCCCGGTGAAGGTGCGGCAGAGTGGACCCTTAGTCGGGCCAGTGAGGTAAAGGTATTGGTGGGTCAAGTTCAAAGCGGTCAGGTTCCAGGAGGCGACATCCCCTGACCGGAATTGTTCTATGGTAACTGGGACGGGAACGAGGGGGAGGCTCTGTTGAAGGTGACTCGGCGCATGGGCGCAAATCCAGCATTCAGAATAGGGTGCCTCTTTGGCCACCTGGCCGATGAGTTTAATATAAGAGTTCTGTTCCCAGGAGGAAAGGAGATCTTCTCCAGGGAAGGGAGGGTCAGCGCCGAGTTTCCGTGGTGCCGTGCCGAGTGGATGAAGGGGGTCGGTGGTATTTAGGAGGCGCCTGTCTTTGGCTATGCCCCCGCATCGCAAAGGTCCAACGTTATCCCATGTGGGGGAGCGCGAGGGATGTGCTGGATGGTACCAGCCTTCTAGGTATTCTGCCCCTCTCCAGTCGTGGGTAACTCCGAGGTTCCAAAGGCAGCAGAACTTTCTCACGCAAAGTCCTTGTAGTTGAGGTTTTCGGGGTTCCGGGGTCATGAAGAGGCATTGGAATCCGAAGATCAAGTTGTCGGAGGGATCGGTTGCATCGGTGTAGGATGATGCAACCCCTCCTTTCTCGATCTCGGTCCAGTTAGGGTTCTTTAAAAGTTCTCCATTGCCGAAAAGGAAGTGAGTCCCGTTCTTACAGGTGAGACGGTAGTAAGAATGGTCGAGGGTGACCGCGGCTGACCCAATTCGGTGTAGGGTTTGGTCCCGAATGAAAAGTTCCCAATACTCGTTGTCAGTTAGCCGGGGTACGAGGGAATGTCGCAGCAATGTCCGAGACTCGGGGAGGCAAAAGTCAAAGTCCCCCATTCGACCAGGGTTTGACTTTCCACCCGTCTCGAGTCGGTGATAGTCCAGGAAATGGTAGTCTGTGGGTAAGTCAGTACAATGATCGGTTGGCATGGCCGAGGAGTAGGTCGAAGTCTGGTAGGCAAGAAAGATGAAGAAGTTCATGGTTGGAGTCCGGAAATGGGGAAGCATTTGGTATAGGGCAGTCGAAAGGCCGTGGGAACGCACTGTCAGAGCCGCTGTCAACGGAGCTGTCAAAGCGCGCTGTCAGTGGAGCTGTCAATGGAGCTGTCAAAGCGCGCTGTCAGTGGAGCTGTCAATGGAGCTGTCAACGCGAGCTGTCAGCGGAGCTGTCAACGGAGTTGTCAGGTGAGGTGTTGCAGCGTTTGAGGCGTAGCCTGAGGGCGTTGGTGTCTGGGACGATTTCAGATGTCCAGTTGGGCGGCGTGGTGTGTGGTCCGGTCTGTTGAGCCCGACCTTGGCCCCGATCCGCTGGTCCGGTCTGTTGAGCCCGACCTTGGCCCCGATCTGCTGGTCCGGTCTGTTGAGCCCGACCTTGGCCCCGATCTGCTGGTCCGGTCTGTTGGGCCCGACCTTGGCCCCGATCTGCTGGTCCGGTCTGTTGGGCCCGAACTTGGCCCCGATCTGCTGGTCCGGTCTGTTGGGCCCGAACTTGGCCCCGATCCGGTCCGGTCTGTTGTTCGTCGTCGTCAATATATGAGGCCGGTAGAGCAGGTGGAGCCGAAAAGGAGAAGTCCTCGCCGTTGCTTTCTTCAGTCTCCTGTGGAGGGGGTGAGGACTTGCACCTAGTGTGATGTAGCCAAGAATTCTTCTCACCTATTTTCACGGCGGTTGGCGATGTCAAGAGTACTTGGTAGGGACCTTCCCACGCGGGTTGGAGTGGTTCCTTCTGGTAGACCTTGACGAGGATCCAGTCGCCAGGGTGGAAGGAGTGAGCGTGGACGTCGATGGGCAGGTTCTGTCCCTCGATGGCCGCGTAGTGGTGGAGACGCTGTAGTTGTGTCTGGAGCTGAATAACATAATTAGTAAGTTCTGCTTCCCCCAGCTCCAGTTCTGATAGTGGGAATAGAGTGTTATAGACGGGAGGAGGTCTCCCGAATAAGAGTTCGAATGGAGAGAGTTTCAAACGTCCGGTTGGGGCGCTGCGGATGTTATGAAGAACCAGTGGGAGTGCATTCACCCATTTTAGGCCAGTGAGCTCGCAAAGTTTGCCCAACTGTATTTTTATTTCCTGGTTCATGCGCTCCACTTGGCCAGAGGATTGTGGGTGGTATGGAGTGTGGAGGTCCCATTTAATTCGGAGTGCCTTGGCCACTAATTGCACTATTTCTGCAGTAAAGTGGGTTCCCCTATCGCTGTCTAGGCGGCGGGGTATGCCATAGCGGGGAATAATATCCTGTAGGAGGGCCCTGGCAACTACGGATGCGGTGGCTTTTCTGCAAGGGAATCCCTCCACCCACGAGGAGAATTGGTCAACTATAATCAAAGCATGTTTAAAGCCTTGGCATTGGGGCAGATCAATGAAATCAAGCTGCAAGTTCTCGAAAGGGACAAAGGCCCACGGTCTGGCTCCTGGTGGCCTCCTGGGTTCACGCTTGGGATTGAAGCGATGGCAGGTAATGCAATTCTTTGATGCTGCTGCTGCAGCGGCCGCTATCCCGGGTGCGTACCAAGTTCTAATTACGTGTTCCATTAATCTCCCTTTTCCCCAATGTGTCCGCTGATGAAGGAACCTCACTACTTTTGGAGTCCAGGCCTTTGGAAGGACGGTTCTTCCATCGGGGAGGACCCAGATACCCTGTTGTTCGGTGGCACCTATCGATTCCCACGTAGCCTTTTCATCCCCTGGGGCAGATTTGTAAATTTCTGTGAGGTCCAGGTCTGCTGGTAGTTGGAGGGCTTGAAACTCGGATTCATTGTTAGGGATGCGTAAGGCAGCCATCTGTGCGGCTTTGTCGGCTCGTCTGTTTCCTTTAGAAACTGAGTCCCTGCCCTTGGTATGGGCCTTGCAGTGGACAACGGCTATAGCGGCAGGTAGATGGATCGCTGTGAGGAGTCGCTCAACTAGGGCGGCGTGCGAGATTTGGGACCCGGCAGCGGTTAGAAAGCCTCTCTGGAGCCAAATTTGGCCAGTTGTGTGCACCAGGCCGAAACAGTATTTACTATCCGTATAAATGGTTATCCGCTTCCCTTCACCAATCTCGCAAGCACGCAGCAGCGCAATCAACTCGGCGGCTTGGGCGCTGTACTGGGAGTTGATTGGGTTTGACTCTAGTACTTCGAAGTCGGAGACTACCGCATACCCAGTCTTTCTAACCCCGTCGATTACTTTAGAGCTACCATCAGTATATAGTATTAAGTCCGGGTTCTCCAGGGGAAGATGATCTAGGTCTTCGCGGGGCTTTTCGGCTTGCCGGACTATAGTGGTGCAGTCATGATGCGGGGTGCCATCATCGGGAAGGGGTAGTAGGGTAGCGGGGTTTAGCGAGTTGACACGTTTAATGGTGACATTAGTTGGGGTTAGTAGGAGGGCTTCATACCGGTTGAGGCGGGAGTTCGAGAAATGGTGACATCCTTTTAAGGTTAGGAGGGTTGAGACTGAATGGGGAACGTGAAGGGTGATTTCGTGGCCTAGAACCGTCTCTTGGGCTTTCTCGAGAAGGACAGCAGCGGCTGCAATGGCTCTGAGGCAACTGACAGCCCCTTTAGCAGTGTTGTCAAGTTGTAGGCTATAATATGCTACTGGCCTCTCTTGATCGCGGAAGGGTTGGGTTAGGACACCGGAGGCTACCCCCCTTTGCTCATGGATGAACAGGTTGAAAGGGATTCGGTAGTCGGGCAATCCTAGGGCAGGAGCGGATCTGAGTTCCCGTTTTAGCCGTTCAAAAGAGCTGTAAGCTTCTTCCTCCCAGACCAAGGTGTCTGGGTGGTCCTGACGCGTCATGACAGTTAAGGGCTTCGTTATTTCACTGTAACCAGCGATCCATGCCCGGCAGAAGCCGGCCATGCCAAGGAAGCCGCGCAGCTGTCGCTTCGTTTTTGGGAGAGGGATTTTAGTGACTGCCTCGATCCTGTCAGTGGCTAAACTTCTGGTCCCTACTCCCAAGATGTGTCCCAGATACTTGACCTCTTGTTTACAATATTGGAGTTTCTTTGGAGACACTTTGTGTCCCTTCCTTGCTAATTCCGATAGGAGGTATTTAGTATCTATCTTACACGCCTCCTCACTGGTAGAACATAATAAAATATCGTCCACGTAGAGGAGCAAAGTGGAGCTGGCCGGTAGGTGGATGTCCTCTAAGTCCTGATGTAATACGGCCGAAAAAATCGCTGGTGACTCTACGTAGCCTTGGGGCAGTCTGGTCCAAGTTAATTGACCAGGCCCCCAGGTAAATGCAAAAAGGAATTGGCTCTCCGGATCCAGGGGTATACTGAAGAAGGCAGAGCATAGGTCCGCAGCGGAGTACCAAGTCGTCCCAGCTGGGATGGCGTTTAGGAGGGAGTTCGGGTTGCCAACTACCGGGTGTCGGGGTATCACGAATTGGTTCACTAGTCTCAAGTCCTGCACAAAGCGGTACCGTATGGGTGCCCCATCCTTAGCGGGCTTCTTGACTGGGAGAACTGGGGTATTACAGGGTGAAGCACATGAGACTAGGATCCCCTTTTCGAGGAAGTCTTCAATCATGGGTGTTAGGCCTTCTATGGCTTCTTTGGGCAGAGGGTATTGCTTGGTACACGGGAAGGGTAGGTCACTTCGGTAGGTGATCTTGACCGGAGTGGCGGAGAGTAAGAGCCCAACTGAGGTTGATTCGGTGCCCCATAGGGTGGGGGGCAATTCATTTTCCAGGTCTAGTGGGAGTTCGGGAAACTGTCGTTCCGCTTTAGATTCTTGGACGATACCCTGGAACATGGGAATAGAGTTCCCTGGCATATGTAGGTAAATGCCATCCGGGGAACATTTTATGGTGGCGTTGAGTTTGCAGAGGAGGTCCCTGCCGAGAAGGTTGACAGGGCTGCTTGTTAAGAGGAAAGTGTGTTCTGCTAGTAATGGTCCGAGGGTGACCTTGGCCGGCCGCGAGAGCGGGCAAGTGCGGGGTATCCCGTCCAGTCCCATTACTTTCTTGGTCACTGTCCCTGGTTCTAGGTGACTGTCGGTTAGGGTGGAATAGGTAGCCCCTGTGTCCAGTAGACATTGATAGGGGTGGCCATCTATCTCGATAGTACAGACCGGGTCCTCAGGTGACAATGCAAGGATAGGGCAGATGGTTTGGGTCTGACTGGGATCCCCTTCTAATTGTCAATAAGTGTCCTGATCCTCGGGGGGTGGTTGGTTTGGAGGGTGCAAGGGAGGAGCAGTAGCATTCGCCCAAGGGTGGGCAGGCTGGTCTATGGCCGGCATTAGGGTCCGGGGTCCTGGTTGTGGTCGGGTTTGAGGTATCGGGTTCGAGACCGTCGTTGGGGTATAAGTCGCTGGGTTGTGGTTGCTGTAGCCTGAAGTTACGTTGGCTTGTGGGGGGAAAGGGGGGTGGGTAGTCCGAACAGGGAAAGGCTTAGGCTCCTGTCCCCCGTAGGGTGTCGCATTCAGGTAGGGGCAGAATCTTTTTATGTGTCCCTCTTCTTGGCAGTAGTAGCATCCTCCCGTCCCCGGTCCCCATTGCCTATAGGGATTTGGGGTCCCTCCTCCACGGACCCCCTTTCCTCGAGGGAGTCCCCTGCCTCGATTAGGGCCGTAGGCAGCTTCCATGCTTAAGGCTAGTATTTGCTCGACCTCGGATTTTGTTTCCTTCTTCTTTCTTTCATCCCGAGAGTTGTAGACAGATTTTGCGATGGACAAGATTTCACTTACACTCTTTCCATCATATCCAATTTGGAGATTCAGAGCCTTTCTGATATCTGGGCAAGCCTGATCCTTGAAGAACCCTTTAACGATTACTTCATGCTGTGGGTTTTCGGGGTCTATTCCTCCCCACGTTTTAATGGCAGAGACCAGTCTAGTGTAATAATCGGACGGGTGTTCGTTTGGTCCCTGCATGACCGACTGGACTTTGGTCCAATTAACGGTGCGTTGTCCGGCGGCCTTTACACCGTCCAAAATGGCCTTTTTAAATAGGTTTAAGTACCAAATACCGTCGGTGGTGTTATAGTCCCATTCTGGTTCTACTCTGAGACATTGTGCTGTGAGCGCCGGCAATCCCTCGGGCCGTCCCCTTTGGTAGTCGGGTAGTTCTATGGCCTCCCCGGCTTTAGTTAGAATGTCCGCTTTCTCCGCCTCGTTGAAGAGGGCATTCAGAAGGACGTGGACATCTGGCCAGGTGGGATTGTGTGTGGAGAAGATAGCGCTGACCTGGCGGTGGCACTTGTCCGGGTCGTCCCTCAGTGAGGGCATCTGATTTGACCAAGTTACTAGGTCTGAGGTGTAGAAGGGTTGATGCGTGTAAACCATCCGCGGGGGCCCATCAGGTTCGAGAGGGGGTATGGGCAGGGCCCTTAAGGGCATCTGGACCGCAGTGGAACTCACAGTGGAGCTTACTTGGTCGGAAGTCCCTGGTGTCTCTTTATCGCGGACCAGGGTCCCCTTTACGGAGCCATGAGGTTTCGTGGGAGCGGTTTTATTCCCGATTTGGGTAGAGTCCTCAATGGCGTTGTGGAGAGTAGAGGAGGGGATTTTAGTCTTAGCTTGTCCGGGGTTTCTAACTGGTTTGGCATCCCCCGTATCCTTTCTCGCTTGTAGTCGTGTGACCCTTCTATTTTCGGTGTCTTGAGCCTCATCCTCCTCCCCCGTTTCTTCCCCACTACTAGAATTGCTGTCGCTGGATGTCGGGGCTCGCGGCGGTGGTCCTTGATAGTAAAAGGGGACTAGGGTCTGTCGTACATCGTCATCTTCGTAAGGGGGGGGCATTGGCTGCCGCCCGGGATTTAATATTGGCAATTGGTAGGAGGTTGTTCCCTTTGGGGTTTGGAGCATTCTCCCTACTGCCTCAAAGGTGGCCAGGTATTCTAACTGGCGGGGTTTTTCTTCTACCAGGGCTTTCCTTAGGTGGTTCAAGCGTTCTTCATTAAACGAACCCCCCGGTGGCCACCGTAGTTCGCGTTTGGCGGAGGCAGTACAGGCGGGCCAGGTTTCGGAGCAGAGGTCCTCTAATTTTTCCTTAGATAACAATTTGTGGCCAGGAATCGACTTCCAATACGCGATGACGAATTGGAGAGGAGAGTCGGGATCCTTCTGGGAACGGGATGGCTTCCGGGAAGCCTTCCTCCCAGAGTGAGTCCGCTCGTGTTTGGAAGCCTGGGTACCCATAGTATATCTCACGCGTGTCTAGATAGGAAAGAGGAGAGAGGAGGGGGTCGATAAGGATTCGTGGGTCTAGGGCAGTCTGACAGAGGAATTGTAAAAAGAAAAGGGTTTAGTCGCTTGGCAACTTCCTAGGGAGGTTTTAAAGAGCTCTAGCTATCCGGTATTCCTTCATTCACCTGGGGTCCCTTTTCCACTCTGCCGGTCCCGCCCAATTCCTCATGGGCTATTCCCTCCTGGCAACCTCCTACCTATCGTCAAACTTCTCAGGAAAAGGGGCCCTACTGAACGCCCGCGCCGTGCGGTGCCAGATCGGGTGATCCCTGGACAGAGTTTTGGGTCGAAAATCCCCCTTGCTTTCGGAAGCGGGCTTACGATACACGTGGTACGTAGCCCGACCGGTGCGGCTGGGATTGGGATAGAAAGCAAGACCACTTCCTGCCCCCTAGAAAGGACGCTCGGGAAGATCGGAAAGAGAGCTCCAACCCCTTGCTTTCAACTGGGATACCCGTTTGCGGAGAGTCGGCTATCTTTCAAGTCGGATCTCTCCGTCTTACTCTTCGGGTTCCCAATTGGTGCGGCTGGCTGGAGAGTTTAGATAAAGAGATAGAGCTCAGAACCCCCCTTTCGGGTCGAGCAGCGGTCCACGATCTCTCTTGCTGACTGGACCAAGAGAAAGGCAAGAAGGTACGATAGAGAGGAGGGCAGAGAATTCAGTTGCCAGGAGACTTCCACCCCTTCCCACCAGTGCACTGGATTTTCCTATACTCACGCGTCTTCTACGTCGATCCGATCCCGGGATCGATGAATAAGCCGGCTGGATCCCTTTTGCTCCCCGGCTGAACTCCTGGGGCTTCCGATTACCGCCCGGGAGATGGCCGGAGGTCCAAAAGGGTCTTCTCGGGCAAATTGGCCCGCCGCCGGCTGAAGAATTCGGGGCCCCCGGTCAGCAACCCGGGAGAACCGTCGCCCCACGTTGGGCGCCAAGCTGTTACGGAAAAAACCTGGGTGCGTGTTTACCCTGCCACCCAGCCAATCGGACCAAGTCCGTGGATTCTAGCGGGAGAAAAGGAAGTTCAGCCGGACGCAGGAGCAAAAGGCGAAGATCCAAGTTTATTGCGCAACAGGTTCAAAGTGAGATTGAACCCCGAGGATGGGGCGACATAAACTTTTAAAAGTTCCCTCCAAGTCCCAGAATACAGTGCACGAAACGTCATGAATACATTATGGGAAGGTTGGGTTTCATGGGTTGCATCATGAATACATTACACACGTCACGAAATATCTCAGAAAAGGTGGGGTTACACTAATTAGCATTTGAGGGAAGGGAGGGGTGGAATATGCAGAGGAGGGTCGTACACGAATATACATTTCCTGAGTACCGGTGGCGGCGGGACAATGGGTTACTGATATGCACCGTCTGCCACCTGGTATTGTCCGCAGGAAGGGCTGGGCAGAACGATATGACGGGATTAAAGAGTTCCTGTGTACGTGACTTGCCGCTTTGGGGATTATGGAGTCCTGGGCAGCATCATGGAGTCCTGGGGAAACTGAGTCGATTGACACCGAAACCAAGGCAATCGGAGCTGTGGTTGATTTTATATGATTTTAAGAAGTTTTCGCCTGTTCTAGTCCATTAGTATAGTAATGATTGAGATCGGAAATAAAATGGATACATTGTTGCAAGTTTTGACACTTTTATGAGTCCACGAGTTTCGATTCCATTGTTCTCCCAGCGGGGAGCTGTCAGTAGCTTGTCAGGAGGTTAAATGAGGCGTGCAGTAGCTCCTGAGCTAGCTCCTGCAAGGCGAATGCATGACTGTGATTGGCTAAAGCGGGGCTCAGTATAGTGAATGGAGATACATTATGATGCGGTCTACTCACGTTAGGAATAGGGCGAGAGGAAGGCATAGAGAAGATTGGGGCTTATTTCGCCCGCATAGAGAAAGGAAAGGGGAGCCTTTTATTAGTGGGGCAGGGGTATAGTGTGGTGCTTATGTAACGGTGTGGGGGCTGAGGGTTTGAGACCGAGTTGGGCACGGTCGAGGTCATCGCCTCGGGCCCGTTCAGGAAGCGATGGGGAAGCATTCATGCCCCCCCCCCTTTCCTTCCGTATCAGTCAGGAATCGTAACTCCTCCAGCCTGGCCTTCGGTAGAATGCAAGGTCACCTGAGGCCGCAAGCTGCTTTCCTCTCTTTCACTCCCAGAAACCCGTGTAAAAGGAAATGGGAAGAGACTTGTGATGCATTTGTCATCAGTTCACTCTTAGGGGCTCTTTGGCTGCGTTCCAACATCTCACCCATTCTTTTGTTTGTTCTATCTCCCTGAATCCTATCTTGTCAGCCTGCCTGTTTCCTACCTATTTGCTTTTCATTGATCCTGGTTAAGTCCCCAGTCAACTTTGTTGCTTCTCAGTGTCAGTGGGAGGTAGGTTAAATGAAAGTGGCTGATCTACAAGGCAGTAGGTAACATGCTGATAGAATTCCCAGCAGTCAGTGTTACACCTTAGCCCAACTGCATACGGAGAAGCGCCAGTATGACCCAGACTCAAGGCAGCCACAGTCTCAACTAGGAATGGTTGCTGGTCATCTGTCCAGCAACTTGGCTGATAGGGACATTTCTCCATGCAGTTCCATTATCAAAGCACAGTCTAGAAGAGAAGTGAGGAACCTGTAGCCCTACAGATGTTACTGAACTATGCCTCCCATCATTCCTGACGGTTGGCCATGCTGGCTGCAGCAGATGGGAGTTGTAGCCCACATCTGGTAGCTCCATCATCCCTGACCACTGGTCCTGCTAGCTAGGGATGATGGGTGTTGTAGTCCAAAAACAGCTGGAAACCAAAGTTTGGGAAATGCAGGTCTAGAGAAATACTTTGGAGAGGAGGGAGCTGCTGACTGTGTTTATGATTTAGTTCTTAGTGAATTAAGATTGTAAGACCTATGCCTAACCTCTGTTAATGTTGATTTTAAAATTAAAAAATTCCTTCCTGTAGCACCTTAAAGACCAACTAAGTTAGTTCTTGGTATAAGCTTTCGTGTGCATGCACACTTCTTCAGATACTTCTTCAGATACTTCAGAAAGCTTATACCAAGAACTAACTTAGTTGGTCTTTAAGGTGCTACAGGAAGGAATTTTTTTATTTGGACTATGGCAGACCAACACGGCTACCCATCTGTAACTTGATTTTAAAAGATTATCAGTGCTAACTCAGTAGATTTTTATGCTTGATTTCTTTAGCTATCGTATATTAAAGACTTATTTATTAGAATTCCCATGCCCTTCCGAGTTCAACTTGAAACACTTTAAATTACCGTATTTTCCACCTTATATATATTCTTCTAAATGGTTTTCTAGGGGGAAATTCTGGATTTGAATTTTTCAATATTTTCCTTTGCAGCGGCAGCTTGCAAGCTTACTATTTGACCTTGGATGTACCAGTTCAGCTCTGCAGATCTTTGAAAAGCTTGAAATGTGGGAGGATGTAGTTATCTGCTATGAAAGAGCAGGACAGCATGGAAAGGTAGAGTACATCTACTTATTTTCACTGTGTTTATACATAATGTACCCCAGAGTTGCATACATGCACAAGTACATGTACATCAGCGCCCTGCAGGAAGCAACTTCCTTTCACTGGAACATATGGTAAGGGTCATTATGAGAAGGAAAACTGCTTCCCATAAATTTTTATAAAATTATTCATAATAGTATTTATGTACTACTACAAAGACTGATGTGATGGACTTGCATGAAAGGTCTTCCCTAGAATCCCAGAATTGAAAAGTACCATAAGATCGTGAAGTGCAACTACTAAGTTGAGCCAAGATCTGTACCACAATGTTCTTGTAAACAGAGAGCAGGAGTGAATGAGTGGGAGGCAATTCTAGATAGCTGAAGCAAATGAGCCAGGTCGGATGATATTTGTCATTGCGAAAACTCATTGTAAAAACTCTACAAAATGACAGAGAGGCAAAGGACTTCCTTCTGGTCTCTCTGATTAGAGGTTTTGGGGCTCCTGACATTCTTGCCTGTGACCTTCTTTCTCTCATGCTTTCCTCTCCTCTTCCTTCCTCCCATGGCCCAAGGGCTACTGTTAAGATCCTCCCTAGAAATTGAAAGAGTGCTTAGTACCAAAGCCATCCATGTCTTCCCACTTCTGCAAGTATCCCCTTCCCACAGGGTCAAGTCTGGCATACAAAAGGAACTGGCTGAGGCGGCAAGGCTAATTTAACCTCCAACAACACAAGAATTGCCTATGAAAACAACAGAATGAGGTGGCAGAGAACTGAGGTGAAGAACTGAACAGGTTGTTCCATTTCAGACCACCACTGGTAGAGGGTAAAAATAAAAATTAAAAAAATCCATGCCAATAATAAACTAGCACAAAGGGAGGGAGCTGTATTGCAATATGTCTCCTTCATGTATTTGCTGGCAACTTACATAGAAGAGCATTTTTAAAAATGGCACCCACAAAGGCTAGTTCATTCTTCCACCTCAGAATTCTGCAGCCTCAATCTTGGTGTCTACATCAGCTGTTTGTTCATAGAAAAAGACAAATGGGGAAATGCTGAAGGGAAAGAGAGTGGGGAAGATTGGGGATAAGAGTGGAAATGAAGTAGAGGTCTTGCGCCTACAGGAATCTGCAGGGCTGGCGCAGGTTTGAATAGTGCCTTGAAGCAGTCTCCTGGGCAGAAGGCTGAACAAAGTGGGAACTGAAGCGTGCCCTGTTATAGGAACGGGATTGCCTAATGGTTGTGATCTCATTAAGGACAGGACTGGGGTGCAAGGCTCATTGCATGGCAAAGAATACCAGTAGTATGATGTCATTAAACATCACAGTATGAATTCCCCACCAAGTTGTGTCTGGGAGATCACAAAGGATCTCTGACCAATCAGAACTTGCAGCCAGATGAATGAGGTGTGGGGGAAGGAAAAGGCATTTCCCAGGCAAGTTAGGAATGATCCACTTACCCCACTGGAAGATGCTTGCTAAAAGGATACCTTACTGTCATTGCCTTAGGAACTAATTAGTGCTAAATAAGGGCATCTGTCTGCACTAGATGTGACAGAGGGACTAATTAAGCTTGGACATATCATTATGCACAGTGGTTACGGTGAGGAAATTTTCCTGCACATCAACTACTATGGAGAGGTTATTTGGTAGGAATCACTAGAACTTCTCCACAGCTTCCTCTGATTGATTTGCAGTGGTGTTTCACTCGTTGCTCGCAGCAGAGCCAAAACAGACAAACAATTCTGGGATGCATGCAGAGTTCCAATTGAACCAAGCTTTCCTGTAACAAAGTTGTCTCTAATGCAGGAATTCCACAAACCTTGAGTATACACAGTGGCCCGCTAGCTTCTTAAGCACAATGTTTCTCTCACTGCCACTTTCCAACCAGCTAGTCTATACTGTGTTGAGTGGCACTTAGGGCATCTTGGAAACCCACTATGTTGCATTCTTAATCTCTGGATTTTCTGTATGGGGGCAAAGAAGTCTGGGGAAACAGAACCTTAAAATTTACAGTTACAGGTAGGTAGCCGTGTTGGTCTGTCGTAGTCGAAACAAAATAAAACAAATCCTTCCAGTAGCACCTTAGAGACCAACTAAGTTTGTTATTGGTATGAGCTTTTGTGTGCATGCACACTTCTTCAGATACACACAGAAGCTCATACCAATAGCAAACTTAGTTGGTCTCTAAGGTGCTATTGGAAGGATTTGTTTTATTTTGCTTAAAATTTATGTTGATGTTGTTGCATGGATTTTAGCTCATCTCTACACACACACACACACACACACACACACACACACACACACACCCCACATATGAGGAGGGGCTTGTCCATGAATTTTGGCCCAGAAATAGCAATCCTGCTCTGTAAAACATCACAGAAAAGCGTTTCTTAGTGTGAATTCCAAAAAAATGCATGAGCTTGGAAACCAGACAGGATGTTCTGGGGAAACCATCCAGTGTCTACATTTATTAATTGCCATCTGTATCCACATATTTGCTTCCCTAACAGCTGGATATGTAGACTGACTAGTGTGTATTTTAATTTTTCAGACATTGGGTTTCTCAGACATCTTGTTGGTTCTGTGTCTTGACAAATGTCCAGTATACCCAGCATACTGTGTCTAGTGTTTGCAATTTCTGATGCTCTAGAGAGCTGGTGTGTGTGTGTGTGTGTGTGTGTGTGTGTGGAGGGTCATTCTTTTATAAGCTAATACAGTGGTACCTCGGGTTACATACGCTTCAGGTTACAGACTCTGCTAACCCAGAAGTATTACCTCGGGTTAAGAACTTTGCTTCAGGAAGAGAACAGAAATTGTGCTTTGGCGGCGCAGCAGCAGCAGGAGGCCCCATTAACTAAAGTGGTGCTTCAGGTTAAGAACAGTTTCAGGTTAAGAACGGACCTCCGAAACGAATTAAGTACTTAACCCGAGGTACCACTGTAATTACATATTTTCATGAATTTCTTTACATCTTGTGTCACAAAGGCAACAGCAGTTCTTCAACAAAACTATTTAAAAGGAAGAAGAAGTGTGCATGCACACGAAAGCTCATACCAAGAACTAACTTAGTTGGTCTTTAAGGTGCTACTGGAAGGAATTTTTTTATTTTGACTATGGCAGACCAACACGGCTACCTATCTACTATTTAAAAGGAAATTATACTTGCAGAGACTAGAACATTAGACTCTGTTGTGATTTTCATTTTTCAGAAACACATATTCCACTATCTTCACTTCATCTTCCCCTGCCCATAGATATTTAGTTGCATGGGTGTAGAGGCTGCAGTTAAACAATAGATTGAAGGATTTTGGATGGAAATCTCTAACAGTGCAATCCTAACCCTATATACTCAGAAATACCCTACTGGATTCAATGGGGCTTACTCCCAAGTAAATGGTATTAGGATTGCAGCCCGAACTTGTGATATAAATAATGTGGAACTTCTCCCATGCTTTGCATACTATTCTGAGTAAATATCTAAATCTGGTAATTACAAAATGGACAAGTATGTGTCTTGGTGCCAAATTCTGTTAGGATTCTCATATTGCTCTGGCACAAGCAAGGAGCCCATCAAGAAGAAAAGTTTATGCCAATATTTTCCATTTGTGTCAAGAGATAAGGAAACAGTATTTGGAGAGTGGATAAGGAAGGCATCTGGATTAAAATATTTCATAATTGGCAATTGCGTAATTTTTGAAAATACATTCAACTAATTCTGTGATAAGACTTTAGAATACTGGAAACAAGTCTTCAAGTTCTGTGTGAAACACAACTGGGAGCTCTTTATCTGTAAGCTTTAAGGGCAATTTAATTTGTGCTTAGAGGGACACGGGTGGCGCTGTGGTCTAAACCACAGAACCTAGGGCTTGCCGATCAGAAGGTCGGTGGTTCGAATCCCCGCAACAGGGTGAGCTCCTGTTGCTTGGTCTCAACTCCTGCCCACCTAGAGTTCAAAAGCATGTCAAAGTGCAAGTAGATAAGCTGTACGCCGGCTCCCTCGGCCAATAAAGCAAGATGAGCACCGCAACCCCAGAGTCATCCGCGACTGGACCTAATGGTCAGGGGTCCCTTTACCTTTACCTTTAATTTGTGCTTAGTCAGAAGAACTTTTTGAAATGAAGAGCTTCTGTTAAAATTCATTATTTTCCTTTTAAAAATCAAACAGATAGTTATCACCATTACGTAAAGTTGTGATTCTTCTGTAAATTGTTTTTTCAGCGGTCAGAGTAGTATTTTATTTTGTTTTTATTTGTTTTATTTATTAGTCACTTCTTTCAAAAAAAATGAACTCAAACCAACTTATAAAAACAACTTTCTATAAAAAGCAGCATGTCACTAAGCAGGGGGGAAAACAAGAGGGAAATATTTGGCTATGATCAGTACATGGCCAGGGTAGGATTCCAGCATTGTTTCCTTGGAATAATTTGGTGGCCAGGAGATTACAAAAAGTTAGTAATGTATACATAGTAGGCAACTTGCATTTATTACTGATCCTGTATGGTAGGGAGAAGGTACCGTATTTTTTGCTCTATAAGACTCACTTTTCCCCTCCTAAAAATTAAGAGGAAATGTGTGTGCGTCTTATGGAGCAAATTCAGGCTGCGCAGCTATCCCAGAAGCCAGAACAGCAAGAGGGATTGCTGCTTTCGCTGCACAGCGATCCCTCTTGCTGTTCTGGCTTCTGGGATTCAAAATATTTTTTTTCTTGTTTTCCTCCTCCAAAAACTAGGTGCGTCTTATGGTCTGGTGTGTCTTATAGAGCGAAAAATACGGTAATTTGGGATCTGCTGGTGGACCTCTGGGTGATTTGCAATAGATCAGCAAGGGTTTCTGACTTCCAATGGTTTAATAATAGCAACAGCAAAATTACTTTTTCCAAGTAAATTAGTCTGCTGAAATGAAGAAGGCTAAGCAGGAGTGGGCTTTTGTGTGAGAGGTCTATGAGTTCAGCTCAGATCTGGTAACTGAAAACAATGGTGTCTGGAGCTGCACAGCAACCATCCAGTTAACATTCCTCAAAAGTAGATATTTATGATCAACCGTGGCATGGGTGTTAAAATCTTTTAGGAGCTTTCTCCTAATTGCCTCTCACAAGGAGGCATTAATTACTTCCTGGACTCTGCTTGTCATTCTAGTGCTGCTGAATATTAGAAGACAAAAAGGGCAAGGGTTATGCAAATGAGTGATAGCCTCACCCCACCAAGATCTCGTCCACATCACCAGGCCTCCACGAGTGGAACTTGTTAAATAAAACAGGGCAAAACATTGTACTGGACACATCCAAAGACATAACAGTAGAATTAGTGGCATACGAGTTTAGGCGGATATGAGCAACTCTATCCCCCAAATGCCTAGCAAATAAGTTGCAACAGACTACTTGGACACTTCTTTACATCACTCTGCAGACCAAGCTAGAGAAGACCTTGAATAGTTTGGGGGGAAACTCCAATGGACACCACTGAGTAGATACAATGGTGACAAAGTAGTATTGTCACCTTGAGGTCATCACTACCACAGAGTAGCCTTGAAAATTAGGTATTGCGTTTGCTTGGCTTAACTCAGTCTTGCACCATCTTTGGCTTGGAGTTGCCAGGGTTTGAAGCTAGGCATATCACTGAACTGTACCCCTCCACTTCAGATAGGAAAAAGAATTCACTACAGATTTAGTCCAGGCTTGCTCAGAGGTACAATTTTGTGAACTAGAATGTTTAATATTACTGAATGGCTGGCCTGCATATCTAGCATACAGTACTAGGCACTACCACTCAGTGACCTGGATTTGAGAGAGTCTTATGCAAGGATGAGGAAAAGGAGCGGGTCGCTGTGCACTTTTCACCTCAGAGATGTTTATTCACACTGTAGACTGTTGCTCCAAAGAGAGGGGGGAAGAAAGAATTGCCTGGATCTTTAACTGCCTCACCATGGCTGCTCTCTAACTCAAGCTGTTTCTTGTTCCTTTAGAAAAGTTATTGTGCAGCCTTAATAATTCTCGACAAGCAGGTTTTGCAGCAATCATGCCATTTTCACCTTTGATTTGATTCAGTCTTGTATTTTTCTTGCAAAACGTAACAAGTCCTCCCCCCCCCCATGTGCATTGCTCTTGGTTGCAAAATATGTTTCAGAATGGACACAGTTCTGAAACCAACTCCCTAATGACAACAAATATTGCTTGAATTCAGTAGAACTTATAGGGAAGCAGGATATAGGCCCAGGTGCCAAATTGTATAGCAGAGGTTTTCAACCTTTTTGAGTCCACTGCTCCCTTCAACATCTACATTCTTTCTGTGGCACCCCTGTGGGGCTCAGGAGCCCAGTTGTGCCACCCCTTGCCTGCAGAGCTGTGTCACCCCTTTTCAAACACCCTCCTTTGTGGAGTGTCCCCTCAGCCTCCTCTCCCCTCTTCTTGGGAGGCCTCTGGGAAGCCACCCCCACCCTCCGCCCTAAAGAGAGCTGCCTCCCAGAGGCGCCATTTGCCTGTGGAGCTTATAGCCAGGGCTGCTGCACTAAATGGCTGTGCAAACCTTGGGGAGGCAGAGTCACAAGAGGCCATTAGAGGAGGAAGGAAAGGGAAGAGGGACAGAGGCCAGTGTTGCCTGCAGCACCCCTGACCATCATGGCACATTGGTTGACAACCCCTGTTGTATAGCATTATGGATCAGAGGTGTGAGGGGTGGTCCGTGCCTTGGGGAACCCACTGAAGTCAGCCTGCCCAGGAGCCCTCAAAATCTGAAGCCAGTACTGCTAAAGAGTATTGTGCATGCTGACATTTCTGACTCAAGTTCTTGTAGAAAATGAAAACAAAACATGCACCTGTCCAGTATAATTACAGCCATTTCTGGGCTTCTGAAAGACTACTTTCTACCTCACACATCTGGCAGCTAACCAAGGCGAACCAAGTGATCCTCTCTCTGAAAGCGGTGCTAAAAATGGTGCTTTCTTTCCATAGGCAGAAGAAATTTTGAGGCGGGAGATAGAGAAGAAAGAAACACCGAGTTTATATTGCTTGCTTGGGGATGTCCTTAAAGACCATTCTTACTATGACAAAGCTTGGGAATTGTCAAAACACCGCAGTGCCCGGGCTCAGCGCTCCAAAGGCCTTCTCCACCTTCGCAACAGGAACTTCAAGGAATGTATAGAGTGCTTTGAGCAATCCGTGAAGATTAACCCCATGCAGGTAAGACAATAAGAACTTTTTACAATATATTTGTGTGCTGGCTTCTGAAGAATTACAGAACTTTTAGAAGACATCTAAAGGCAGCCCTCTTCTCAACGCTTTGTTTTTAGATATGCTGTAAGGCGCCCAGTGTGGCTGGGGAAACCCAACCAGATGGCGGGGTAGTAATAATAATAATAATAATAATAATAATAATAATAATAATAATAATAATAATGGTGTGTGTCTTAAGTGTCACATCTCCTGCCATATATATCCTTTTAAAGTCCTAAAAGCCTTAGCCTGGTTACCTAAAAGACTTCCTTCTCCAATATGTACTTATCTAAACCTTAAAATCCTCTTCAGATACCCTGTTCTAGTTGGGCCCACCAAATGAAATGAGGTGGGCATCCACCAGGGATAGGACCTTTTCAGTAGTAGCACCCTGGATATGGAATAGCCTTCCCAGGGAGGATTGTCTGTCACCGTATTTGTGGCTTTCTTTAGATGACTTTGGTAACCTGGCACTCTGTTTTTAATGCTCTGTTGTGTTTGAATAAGTTTTTTCCCTTATTTATTTATTTATTTGTTTATTTATTTATTTATCTATCTATCTATTTAACAAAATTTATATATCACTTGAATTGTCAGAACACCTTTAAGTGGCTTACAAAAATCTAAAATGAAACATTAAAATTGTCAATTAAAAGCAATTAAAAACAGGTATTTAAAATTTTCAGAAGCTTATTAAAATCACCAGTAGCTAAAAAGATTAATGGTTCTATGGTTTGCTTTGTATTTTGGTTATTTTGGACTTCTTTATTTAAACCACCCACAGAACTTCATGGCAGAAGTCATAAAATATAGTTTGCTGGAGCAAAGCAAACCGCAGTCTCTGGTCTGGATGTAATGCTGAGCTATGGATCCTGATTTGTTTCCTCCACATGCTAGTGGGGAGGAGACAGCCAGCCCAGCTTGGCAATTCATAGTAAACCATTAACTGTGGTTTACTGTGACGTGTGAGCTGGGCCCGTTATATAAGGTGATTCATTCAAAGCTACGTAAAGAGCAGTTGGTAACTAATAAAAATATTTTCCATCACTTTGAAGAAGTAGTGGTCTAATCATGAATTTATTTTTTTCAAGTACAGTATAGGCAAAACGTTTCATTCAGATATTCTCATTTGTGCAGCTGCCACCACCTAGTTTTCAGAGATCCCTGCCCCGTTGCATTGCAGCTTCCCATACCCACATCAGAGGCCTTCCCTGTTACTGGGATATCTCAGTCGGTAGAGCGTGAGACTCTTAATCTCAGGGTCATGGCTATGAGCCACATATTTGACAAAAGATTCCTGCATTGCAGGGGGTTGGAGTAGATGACCCTTGTGGGTCCTTCTATCTCTATGATTCAGTCCTCTGGGAGAGGCTTCTTAGGCAGCTATATTAGGAAGGACTGGGTAGGAAATCCGTGCTGTGCAAACAGCCTTACATAATATTTTCATGCAACCCATGTTTGCATGTTTCTTCTGTTGGGGAAAGCGCTATTATGATGCATTGAAGGTCAGCAACTGAAAATTTGAATTTGAAATCTACTTACCATATTTTTCGTTCTATAGGACGCACATTTCCCCCTCCAAAAATTAAGGGGAAATGTGTGTGCGTCCTATAGAGCGAATGCAGGCTGCGCCGCTAAGCCCAAAGCCAGAACAGGAAGACGGAGCACTGCGGAGCGCTCTGTCTCGCTGCTCTAGCTTGGAGACGGCTGCGCGCAAACCTCTGCAGGGCAGCGGGGAGCCTTCACCCCGCTGTCCTGAAGAAGCTAGCAAGGCTGTCCCAAGCCAGAACCGCGAGACGGAGGGCTCCGTCTCGCTGCTCTAGCTTGGAGACGGCTGCGCGCAAACCTCTGCAGGGCAGCGGGGCGCTGCGCTCCAAAGGCTTCCCCCCACCGCCAGCCCCACAAGCTCTGGTGAACGCACCTTGTTTTAGAGGGGGAGAACAAGAAAAAAAATTTCCCTTGTTCTCCCCCTCCTATGGTCCGGTGCGTCCTATGGTCCGGTGCGTCCAATGGAGCGAAAAATACGGTAATTAGACCCTAAACTAAAGGTTGAGGTGAAAAGGCGTGGCTGGGTTAAATGAGACGTCTATCATCATCACATTTGGGCCAATTCACTGCAAGTAGGCCGCTATCAAGTATTATGTTGCTGCTGTTTTGATGTTTGACTGTGCATTTGTTGCATTTTAAAGTGACTTTTTTTGTATTAATGCACCATTCACTGCTATGGGTCACTCTTTGATCAAAAAGTGGTATATAAATAAGCCATAGTATAAAACAATTAATATTTCCACTTCCTTTGAGCATTTGTAATAAATGTGCTTAGTCTAGGCTCCATCATTATTTATTACATCCATTCATCATTTATTTTACATGAAAATGTGTCAAAGTGACTTAACAAAGTAATAATAGAAACAACAAGATCTATTAAAACCAAACACAAGAACAAGAATAAAACCACAAACTGCCTTAGTAAGGCTCTTTTTTTTTAACGTGAGATGCATGTGCCAACATTTGCTTTGTTCTTGAGTGTAGTTCCAAAGTTAACACTTCAATCAAAGCAGCAGTTTCAAAAGCAGAATTAATTCTGACCTTTTTTCACACATCTGCACGTTGTAAGCTTGAATTCCTTCGCTTACATGATAAAGAGTTATTTGAAGAACTACTGACATGAACCCATATAAGAGGTGTGATTCTAGTTTGTGTTAGCAAACTGCTTAGGCAGTGGAGAAGCAATATACAGTGGTACCCCGCAAGACGAATGCCTCGCAAGACGGAAAACCCGCAAGACGAAAGGGTTTTCTGTTTTGGAGGCGCTTCGCAAGACGAATTTCCCTATGGGCTTGCATCGCAAGACGAAAGCCCATAGGGAAATGCTGGCGGTCGGGAGCAAAGACTTTCGCCCACAGCCGGCCTTCAGAAGAGGACCTCTTCTGAAGGCCGGCGGGGGGCAAAAGTCTTTGCTCCCCCCCGCCTGCCTCCCCCCCCCCGCCTGCCCCGGGCGATCTTAAAATGCTGGCGGGTGGGAGCAAAGCGTTCGCTGCCGCCCCCCAGCATTTTAAAATCTCCCCGGGACAGCAGAGAAGTCGGGAGCATTTTAAAATCTCCCCGGGACAGCAGAAGTCTCTGCTGTCCCGGGGAGATTTTAAAACGCTGTTCCGAAGCGGGGGGCGGGAACAGCTGCCCCAGCCGCCCCACTTCGGAACGCTGTTCCGAAGCGGGGAGGGGGGGCGGGAACAGCTGCCCCAGCCGCCCCACTTCGGAACGCTGTTCCGAAGCGGGGAGGGGGGGCGGGGACACCTGCCCCAGCCGCCCCACTTCGGAACGCTGTTCCGAAGCGGGGAGGGGGGGCGGGAACAGCTGCCCCAGCCGCCCCACTTCGGAACGCTGTTCCGAAGCGGGGAGGGGGGGCAGGAACAGCTGCCCCAGCCGCCCCACTTCGGAACGCTGTTCCGAAGCGGGGAGGGGGGGCGGGAACAGCTGCCCCAGCCGCCCCACTTCGGAACGCTGTTCCGAAGCGGGGCTGGGGGCAGGAACACCTTCTGAAGGCGGGCAGGGGGCGAAAGTCTTTGTCCCCCCTGCCTGCCTTCCCAGGGGCTTTTAAATCGCCCCGGACAGCGGAGAAGTCCTCCGCTGTCCCGGGGTTTTTTAAAATGCTGGGGGTGGGAAGAAAAGCCCTTGTCCCCCCCCAGCCTTCAGAAGAGGTCCGGGGACAGACTGTCCCCGGGCCTGGTCTGAAGGCGGTTTCCCTAGGAACGCATTAATTGATTTTCAATGCATTCCTATGGGAAACCGTGCATCGCAAGACGAAAAAGTCGCAAGACGAAGAGACTTGCGGAACGAATTAATTTCGTCTTGCGAGGCACCACTGTACTCTTGAACCATACATAGAATATGGTATCTTAAACATGAAATCCAAATAGAAATTCATAGTGTCCGTACCCATGTGGCAAGTAGTGGCCACAAGGATGCAAGGCATACCAAAACCAATCAAGAGATTGACAAAACGAGGCTACTAATTAGTACTTATTCTCTGCAATCAGTAGTGCAAATATATAAGCCACTTTTTTGGGGGGGGGGCGTTTAAAGTAGGAAGGTAGGAAGCTTGTTCCAGGTGAAAATTTCCCTTGAAATGTTTCTCATGCTGTATTCCCTCTTGTTTGCAACTGCGGTTCAGGGAAATAGTTTGCTACCAGAAACATCCCCCTGCATTTAGTGATTATTCAGAGCCTCAGGGTTTTGGGGGTTTTTTTTTTGCAGTTGTGAGTGATTTGCCAGATCCCATTCCAACCAACATAATTGCCTACGGAAGTCATGGTTTCTCTCACTCCAGCTTTTCTTTGCAATTATTTCACTGTTGGGCCCTCTAAAGGCCTCCATCTCCTACAAAGATGACTTAAACATACTTCCTGCAATTCAGTGGCAGTACCCTTTCTTCCTCGGAAAAATGTGTCTCTATAGAATCATTCCAATGCTGCCTCTAATTAGACAGAGGCACACACACACACACACACAGGCCTCCCTTTGGCAGGAAAAACCCCCGATACTGCTTTATCTGGACTTTCAAATTTTAACGGCCTAAGATTACTCTATTCTGTATTTCCATCATTGATGCTGTTGAAAAATAGCTCTCTTCTGACCTATGCAAAGATGCAGCCTAGCATATGGCACTGTAGGGCCAGCTTACGAGTGGCACTGTTTTAGAGAGAAGCTCTCTGCAGTTGGGGGGTAGCTGAACCTTTAAACTCATTTCCCGGTTAAGATTTCATGGGAAACTATAAGAATTCGAGAGAGGCTGGTGCAGGAGGGGAAGAGGGAATAGGAGCTTGTCACCCAGCACACAAAATTTGGTTTGTTGGACCAGGTCAGCTGTGTCAGAAAGAGACCCTTTTGAAAGCAGAATGTGAGTTTTAGTAATTATTTCCCCTCAGGGACACCTGCTCTTCTTTTAAAAATCAATTTAATATGGTTTTATTATCTCTATGTGGCAAAGTATTAATAACGAAACAATGAAGGGGATTATGGTGGGCTGGCAGTGGCAAAATGCTATTTCCGCACAATGAATTTTACATAAATATGTCATTTACAAGATTTTTGTTGGAACCTATTCTTGGTTAGTTTTGCCGCTACATTCTGCTCCTTCAGTTTCCACAACCATCACATTTGCAAGAAGAATGTATTATACAAACTGGTGTCTCTGTGGAGACACCTGCTGCTTCTCAGGGGCTATTTGCATCATCACAGCTGCATCCCCTTATTGCCCTTTCTGATGGTGGCATCACAGCCAAGAAGGGGCTGCTGTATCTTTGTCGAGTGTCCAACCTGCAGATTGACTCTTGAAGCGCCATCAGACCTATGGCTTTAGTTAGATAACATACCTTGGGGTAACTCCAATAAAAGTGATGTGGCCTTTTGCACAAGAAAACAGAACCAGTTTTCCAGGCAAACACTGCAATTGTTGTTTTGTTTTTGTATGCTCCCTCTTGCTGACCTTTCAGTTAGGTGTGTGGTTTTCCTTGGGCTGTGCCTACTTAGCTTTGGAAGATTATGAAGGTGCTGCCAGAGCATTTCAGCGCTGTGTGATATTGGAACCTGACGTAAGTACAATAAGTTTAAGGTAACATTGGTGTTGCTTTGATTCTGTTTAACAGTATTTTTTTAAATCACTTTTCTGGGCAAGCCCATCCAATGTGAGTTGAATAATAAATAGACTGATCAATAAACAAGCCAGTAAAAACAAAATAAAGCTATATAATCTAGCCTGTAAAACAATATCACACCTGGAAGGCTAATATAAAAATATACATTTTCAGTGCCTTCTGAAACCCATGCAGCATGCTTACCCTAATACAGATCTGAAGGGAAAGAATTGCAAAGCCATGGAGCCACCACAGAAAAAGACTATTCCCTTTCGGCTTTCTGTCATGGGAGGAGGATACTTAAGGAAGGAGTTAGTGCTGTTAGAGTGTGGGCTAGCAGTCCAACAAATTGCTTTAACCCAGGAAAGCATTTGATTAAAAATATATTGGTTATCATTGTCAAGCTTTCATAGACTAAGTTTTAAGCTTGTTTATTTAAAAATATTTTTATCTATGAGACGGCAACTACAACAATCCATTGCTGAGTTGGGTGTAGCTGCCAACCATGCAGGGATTGTCAGAGCAACACAGAGCCCTGTTTCATTCCTCCTCTTCTCTTCCCCTAACTGTAACCGTAGTTTAGTGTTACAAGAACAAGACAAAGCAAGCCTCTGCTCAATTCTTCCCAGCCACCCACCCAGTGCAGCTGTGAAGAGGAGTTCCAAAGTCTTTCCTTGTGTTTTAGATTAACTATAGCTGGCCATGTTGTCTGAACCTGCCGGGCTGGGATTCATTTTAACTATGTCTTGTTGAAATGAGACAACGGCAAACCAAAGTTTAAGAAGCTGGCTTGTTTCTGCATCACATAGTTGAGATCACCCACAGTTTGTGGTGAATGCTACTTCCAAATACCAGTTGCTGGAAACTACAAGAGGGGAGTGCGCTCTTGGTCCCCTGTTCTGCTTGCTGGTTTCTCACAGGCACCTGGTTGGCCACACAGAGAACGGGATGCTGGATTAGATGGGCCATTGACATGATCCAACAGGTCATTCTTATGTTCTCATGGATCAGGTGTAACACTAAACTGGTTAATCTAAAATAGAAGTGAAGGTTTGCAGCCTCCTCACAGCTGGTGGGTTGGTGGAGGGAGGACACAAAACCCATGGCTTGCTGTGGTTTATCCTCATTAATGTTAAACTGGGCAAAATCAGTAATTAACATTGGAGCATTGCCCCAAACGAAATTATAATCATTCTCAGTCTGAGAAAGTGTGTCAGGTCTAGGGCTGGGCGATATCACCTTTTCAACATTACGGTGTATCGCCAGCTAAACATCGCAGTTTAGCGATATACTGTGATGTTGAAAAAACAAGCTGCATTGGCCTCTGCCCCGTGAGACACTGGGTGAAACTGCGCCAGCTCTCACCTCAAGGCTCGCAGGCTAGGACAATGCAGCTTGTTTGCATCGCTCAGCTGGGGGAAGGGAACACTCCCCCCCCCCACCCCCAGTGGAGCATCAGGGCTCCTTTAACTGCTTGCTGCGAGGAGGGGCAACACTCCTCAGTCGAACAGTTTAAAGATGCAGAGAGAGGAACAAGCTGTATCAGCGAGGCGCTTTTTTCTCCCTCTCCATCGTATGAGGGCAGAGTGGGATGGCGATTTCACTCAGCGATATATCTGTCCCTCTGCCAGCAGCACCCACTGGAGGAAGGAACTATTGCCTTCTTCCATCAGACGCTGCTAGTGAAGGGACTCAGGAGATGTAGCAGTTTCGTCAGCGATATACCACTGAGTGAAACCGACATCACAGTCCGCTCCTCATACCAGTCCTGGGTGATACATTGATATATCGCCCAGGCCTAGTCAGGTCTGTGCTCTTCTAATATGTCCCAAATTCTCAGACTATTTTTAAGGTTATTGTTCAATGTCCTGTCAAAATAATACTGCCTGGTATGCCACTGTTTCTACTGTTACACTAGTTTTATACTGCAACAACCTAAAAAAAAATTCTTAAATATGGGCACTATCCTAAAACTTGCCATACTCCTAATGGCTATGAATCAAGCAAAGGTAATCCCTTGAGTGGCATATGCTTTAAAATTCTCTCAAAATCAGCAGGTCTTTAAAATGTCTAACTCCGGCTCGATTATGCCTATTGATTGGTGCTATAATTGAACAGTCAAATTTATGAATGTCAAATATGTTGAGACACAAATCAGTGTTTTCCAATAAAAACACAAATTTAATGTGCTCAGTGTTTAAATAGGTATCCTTACTCCTGTATGTTTGCTCTCTCCTTCATGAATTTGTTTTCCCCACAGAACGCCGAGGCTTGGAACAATTTATCAACTGCATATATCAGATTAAAACAGAAGTAAGTACATCAAAGGGATTAGTAACTGCTGCTTCCAAAGTAAACAGTGCTGGTTTCCTCCCTCTCCAGCTTTCCCCCCCAATTCCTCCCAGCTCCTGGGCATGCTTCCCTCGTGATCCACTTTATGATCACCTCTAGGACAAGCCTCCCACCACGAGGAGCATTAGAAAGGTAGAGATATCATTGAAAAGCCTTTGAAAAGGAAAAGCAACTGTTTAGATTCCTCCCCAAACTGGGTGTCGCAATATAGAATTTATTGCACAGGATGCTGTTAATTACAAGTGCTGTACTGACTTCATCGTGCAAGGGAGGCCCTGCTCTGCATCCTGACCCTTTACACAAAAGAGCCCTGCGGAATCAAATGCCCATGCTTTTCTGTATTGTGGACCCCCACTCTACAGAGTGCTGTATCTATGGGGTGCATATCCCCTCCCACTGACCCACCTGGCTTTTCCAAAATGCGTTTTAGTATTCTTAATAACTGTAATGTCATTAACTGTGGAATTTTTAGCCGGCTGTTTTTATTACTTGTTAGTTGCAGGGTTTATTGTGAATTCTGCTTTTGGTCAGTTTCAGGTGGTGTGCAAATGGCAGAGAATGGGGCATATAAATATTTATGTACATAACTGCATTCTTACTTTAAAAAAAAAGCAAGCTGGCATCTAAATCTGATTTCAGTCCCTTTGGAAAAAATATATAGCTAAGGATGCCTATTGTAGTCACATAATCAAGGGGGAAGTTGGCAGTTTTAGTACTAGCCTCATGGTAGCAGATGGTATCAACCTGCATAATAAGCCACTTGTTTTCTGCTCCCTAGAAGAAGCCATTAATAAATCTTGTGAAGGGACCCGATTTCTTAGTTCTGTATGCTTGCTCAGTTTATGTAATGATGTCTGGAGTAGATACCTTTTTGATAATGCAGTTCTTTCAGAAGTTCGGTATCATAAGTAAGTTGTCAAGATAATTTTTTGGTTGCTCAGGCTGTGTCCCATTAATCATCTACCAAAAAGAATGCAACTTAAAAAGGCAAGGGAGAAAAATGAGAGTTAAAAAAAATAATTCTTGATTCCTCTCTCTCCCCCCCCCCACCCCCACCCCCTTGCATCACTGTGAACAATTTATCTGCTTTCTGGAAGCAAACTGAAAATGAGAAAATGAACAGGGAGTTCACAAAGTTGTGGACACAGGAAACAAATTGCCAAGAAAGTGCATTGAACCAAAAGCCATAAATAAGTTCAAGAGGCCCTTAGACATATTTATGGAACATACAGACTGAAAGATGCAGTTGCTACGGAGACTGCAAGGAACAATAAAAAAAAGATGTAAAGAGATACAAATGTTTGTTCAAGTGTCCTTTTCAGACAAATGTCCTTTTCAGCAACTTTCAGAATATGTAGAAGTATCCCCGAGAAACTTTATAGCCAATTACCTAAATGAAGAAAATCAGACTAGAACATTTATCAGACTAGAACTTCTAAATCTCTCTGTGGAGGCTACATAGGTTTCTAAGGTGGCTAATTTTTAAGTCAGCAAGTAAATTTTATCCAGAGAGTGATTAATCTGATCCCTTTGTTCTCCCTTCACATGCCATGGTGCAATTTCTGGACTCTTTATGTACCCGTATTGTTCCCTTAACTGGAATGACATCCCCATCTTGTGTCTCTTATCTCTTCTTATAAATTAGCTCACAGAGCAAGAGCTGTGGTGAAATTTCATCTGGCAGAGATTTGCACAAAAAATGGTGTTCCATATTTAACACTTGATCAGTTTCTGTCATTGAAAGCTACTATTTAATTTCTCATTCGCAAAACAAAATCAAGATGACTTACCATTTAATCAAGACTTACAAAATACAGTGTAAGAAGTAAGAGGGGAACTGTCTATGCCAGGGGTAGGCAACCTAAGGCCCGGGGGCCGGATCCGGCCCAATCGCCTTCTCAGTCCAGCCCGCGGACAGTCCAGGAATCAGCGTGTTTTTACACAAGTAGAATGTGTCCTTTTATTTAAAGTGCATCTCTGGGTTGTTTGTGGGGCATAGGAATTCGTTCATATTTTTTTTCAAAATATAGTCCGGCCCACCACATGGTCTGAGGGATGGTTGACCAGCCCATGGCTGAAAAAGGTTGTTGACCCCTGGTCTATGCCAATGGGATTAAAATAACATGTAAAAAATTTAACATTCTAACAACGCAATTAAGAATAGTAGGTGGCAAATAGCAAATCTGTGAGTACTATAGTTTAACAATGTCAAAACCTTTTGTTTTTCATCCTGGCTGATGGAAGCACACATACTCATCTTTAAACAAGCAGCATTCTCTGCTTGTTTATCTGCTTTAGCCTATTTGTAAAGGAGAAGTGTAGTAATCTTCCATAAATTCTAGACTAGCAGATATTTCACGGAAAAATAACAAAATGGATTGTCTTATACGTGTATGGTTTCCCCCCTGGTATAATAGATTTCAAGGTGGGGGGAATACAGCAAAATAATTGTTGGAAAGCGATTTTTACTACATTCAAATGCTGTCACTGGAAAATCTAGAACCCCCTTCACATATAGCCCAGCATTGTGAGAGTTGTTTCCCTGTGGAGCAGTCTCTCTCCTGCAATGTCGTGCCCTGAATGCAAATGATACAATAATGTGGATTGTTCCTTTGCAATTGGCAGCCTCTTTTGCAGACAGGTGCTGCACTCAGCTATATGGGATCACACAACAGGGAAGCATCTCTCATGTCACTGTGATTATGTGTGATGGGGAGCCCTGCCAACAGATAACAGCAATAAAGGTTATGGCATGAAGCATGCTGGTATAAAGGGAAGGGAATCATCCATCTCATGTCAAATCAGCAAAGCAACTCTTAAGATTGTGGTCTTCTTTGTAGATACAATTTTTAAAATGATAAACCTTCTAAAGAAGTGAATTAGGGCGGGGCGAGGAGGCAGGAATTGAATGGCAAAGCATAAATCCTTGTGTGTTTTAACTTATTTAATTTTGAACCAGAATTAAAGCATTCCGGACCCTTCAGGAAGCTCTCAAGTGTAATTATGAGCACTGGCAGATTTGGGAAAATTACATTCTCACCAGTACAGACGTTGGAGAGTTTTCAGAAGCTATTAAAGCTTATCACAGGCTTATGGACTTACAAGAAAAGTATAAAGATGTCCAGGTGGGTTGTGTCTCTTTTTATTCAAGTGTCCAGTTTTAATGATTTCAAACATGGTTCATGAAAACAGGTCATACTCAGGACAGCGATTAAAGAGCCTCCCATCTTATAGCGAAGTTGTAGGGTACCTCTGTTTCTTCTATAAAAATGTCAAGCCAAATCAAGACTTAAACGGAAGTTGCACATTCAGTCCATCCCTGACCATGATGGCATTCAGTGAGAATGCCTTCTACTATGAGCCCAGCAGCTGTTGCAATCCTTTGCAGTAGAACAGGGGTAGAAGAAGAAGAGGAGTTTGGATTTGATATCCTGCTTTATCACTACCCTAAGGAGTCTCAAAGTGGCTAACAATCTCCTTTCCCTTCTTCCCCCACAACAAACACGCTGTGAGGTGAGTGGGGCTGAGAGACTTCAGAGAAGGTTGACTAGCTCAAGGTCACCCAGCAGCTGCATGTGGAGGAGCAGAGACGCGAACCCCGTTCCCCAGATTACGAATCTACTGCTCTTAACCACTGCACCACACTGGCTCCCAGTAGCCAACTTGGTGCCCTCCAGATGCTAGAGTACAGCTCATATTAGCTCCAACCAGCATAACCAGTTGTTGGTGATTTTTAGTTCATGGAAACAGAAGAGCATAAGGAGAAAATTCTGTCCTTGTGGAGGAAACCATGGCAATTTAGCCTTTACAGTGTCCTTCTCTGTACACTGAACCTGGTAGGAAATCAGTGGTAGACTGTTTGTGGGACAGGGGACAATATTACGTTGGAACATGATGATGCCAGTGGACATTCCCTGCCTTAGAATAGTGTTTTTGTTCTACTGCTCAGCCTGAATGCATGGACAGTGTCAGTGGATGTTTTAGCCTTCAGCATGCCTTTAGGAATGTTATCTGAATGAACAAACTGGGATTTTCCTTTTTTAAAAATTCATTAAGGAGCAGTGAAACTTCAAAATCAGTGGGAGTGATAAAAATCTGCTGTTGGATTTTCAGAAGTTCAGGCTTGTGGGCACAGTCTAATGGTCTTTCCCCACAAAATAAATTAGATGTGGATTGTTTCCTTCCTCAACAGATTCCTTGCTGCTGTATTCACTAGTTGCTTTTTCAGATGGTACCTGCATGTAGCTGACTATCTCAGTTGTCCAATAAATAAGGGTTTTTCCCCTAGAAATATTAGGTGCCAGCACCTCACCATGAAGTTGTTACAATAAGTGCCACACTTACACAGTAATCGTACCTTTGTTGTTATTCTCGAGTACCCCTTGATAAAAACACATTTTTTAAAGCATCTCCTTGTGGCTGGCTCTTATTTGTGTAAAAAGTGCTACATCAAAATGTATGCAACAAAGCAAAATCACAGGCAGGCATGGACGCCCACAGGATTTCCTGGGCCTGGTACATTGCATAGGGATAGCCCCCCCTCAAGCAATCTACTGGCAATAACTGCTGAGGATGTAAATATGTTAGTTTAGCCTAGCCTACCACACCAGGCTGCCACTGTTATGATTATTTATTGGATTTCTTACCCATGCTTCCCCATAGGGTCCCAGGGTGGGTTGCAACAATTTAAAAATTATTTAAAACAGTATTAAAACAAATAACAATTAAAGGAATAGAGTGGATTCCATTGCAATGATAAAAGGGGGTGGGGATAATGTGTGCAACCTTGAGCTCCTGGGTGGAGAAGCAAGAAACAGCCCACAGTCCTGATATTTACAGCAGTGTTGTTGCCTGCCGAGTGCTGAAGCCTTTGCGTTTTGTGCTCTTTCTGTAGAAATGTCTATTTGAATTACATTTTCTTTTTCCAAAGAAAGTGAGGAAAAGGAAGCTAAGAATCGGGGGGGCCTGCTGGCTCATGGTTCAGTACCTGTTGGCAGCCCTGGGTGCAGGTTTTACTACTGCAGATAGCTACTGGCCTGCATTTGTGGTGTGGGATTTTATCTGGCAGTGCAATTTGCTACTTCTGTCAACTTCAGGATTTATACCATATATGCCAAACATTTTTTGGCAAGAGCTAAGTCACAGTTCACAATAATCACCTTTGACCATGGGAGTAAGGAGGATCAGACACTACTTAAGCAATGCTAATTGTCCTCTGTCTCACCGTTGAAGCTCAGCAGTTGCTGTTGCTCTAATGCTGGCTTGCTAAGAATGACAGAAGCATCAAATGTGTTGTGGCTTTTTTAAGCAGTCTGCTTCACTCTACAGTGCACAGCTCAATTTTATTTGTTTCTTGAGCAGGATATACATATGTGTTCAAAACAGGAGTTAATGGAAGACAGACACCAACAGAGAAAATGCCACTATGTCATCTTTTGTCAGCACATAAACTCAGAGATAAGCAGTAAGGTTGATTCTTTATTCAGAGAGACAAAACCTAAGAGAGAACTCCACAGACAGGACTACCCCAAGGAGGCAGTCGCCAGAACTGAGGATCTGAGCCTTCCCAGCAGTCGCAAACTCCTTCAAGAGCCAGTGTGGTGTAGTGGTTAAGAGCGGTGGACTCGTAATCTGGTGAACCGGGTTCGCGTCTCCGCTCCTCCGCATGCAGCTGCTGGGTGACCTTGGACTAGTCATACTTCTTTGAAGTCTCTCAGCCCCACTCACCTCACAGAGTGTTTGTTGTGGGGGAGGAAGGGAAAGGAGATTGTTAGCCACTTTGAGACTCCTTTGGGTAGTGATAAAGTGAGATATCAAATCCAAACTCTTCTTCAAGGAGGGGCTCTCTGTGCCTTTTGTCCTGCTACATGTAGCACCCCCTAGGCAGTCAAAATCTTGGGGCACCTCTCGTGCGCATGCTCTAGTGGGATTACATTGAACTAAGAAAACTAGATTGCAATTTTCTTTCAAGATGCAATCAATGTTACTTTGATCCATTTTCACAGGGCCCCTAAAAGTTGTGGGGCCCACAGACCACTGCCTATTCGGTAATCCAGCACTGTTTCCCTAGCTGCAGGCTCCCACCATTCCTCCTCATCTAGCCAGATCCTGATGTCTTTCTGTCCAGAATCCTTTCTACTGGAAAGGCAAAAGCAAAACTTTTTCTGTCCCTTCAATTTCAGAAATAGATTTCAGAGCTTGAGGAGGAGGCAGAATTAATAGGTTCAAGGAGACACCTGTACCTGCTAATGGCCATTTCCTTGTTTTTAAGCCGTAACATCGGGAGCCATTTACAGCGTGGTACTCTGTAGACTGATGGCTTATCATGTGAGAACTGATCTCTAAAACCATTTTCCCCCTCGTGAAGCCTGTCAGCTTTGCTGAGCATCAAGGTAGCCTGGGAAACATGTTTTGACAGGCTGAAATTTTATATCAAAGGGGCTTTGTAACTGTACAGTGATAACTAGTAACAGCTCAGATGTTTGGAAATACAGGGTTTAGGTTTCGACAAAGTCATTGTGGGCACAAAAACATCTAGGAAGGTTATGGGGGGAGAACAGCAAACCGGCTTCACTGGTGTTTTGTTTGATCCTCTGTAATGATCCCATGACCTCTAAGAGACATGTATAAAAATTGAATGTACTTCCATGAATGCATAACTTTATTTGATGCACTGGATGATTAAGTTATCTGTAAAAATGTAATATAACTTACAACATTGATTTTGGACCTACTGATAATAAATTTGACAACTTAAGAACAAGTTTCTTAGTTGCTGGATATAGCACCAGTAAATGGCAAAGTCATTTAGAAGTGTTTAAATTCTATTAGTTTTTCAAGAACTCACTATATTCCAAGAAAATAAGTTGCTAGCATTCTTAAACAAGTATGGTGTCTCTGCATCTATGGTACATAGGAAAGCTACATTACATTTTTAATAGATTAATTCCATAAAATAATCCTATACATTTGCATGGGAATAAACCCCATTAAGAACAATGGGACTTAACAACTAAATGAACATGTATAGGATCCCACTGCTTATATGTATTTCCAGTACCTCTAACATGTGTTTTTCCAAACCTTACTAAATGCCTTTGATTTCTCTGGAGAATATTCAGGTCCTTTTATTAATATTGACTGCCAGATACAGATGTAGCTAGTGTTGTCAGAATTTCCCATGTGTCCTTAAAGAGATTTTCTATCTTACAGATTAAAAGTGTAGTGTAAATTTGGGGCAGTAAGACTCTCTGTCTTCTGGTTAGATTATAGTTTTAAGTGGTGCCCAATTATGTAATATAGAACCCTTATTCAAATTTTGGAGAAGAAGCTTTCACAGAATTGCTGTTACCACTGGGGAACATTGTTTTTCTTTTTCCTTGCTATCTTTATCTCTTGAGCAGCTTATTGTCTGTCGAATGTTCTCCCCTGGGAGGTTTGGCTGCTGCCTTCATTATACACCTTTAGGCACCAGGAGAAAAGGGAAATGGGATTATTGATTCTGTGGGTTTGAGTCTTTTATGCATCTTGTGTTTTTATCTTGTATTTTTTATGTTGCGAACCGCCCTGCGATCTATGGATGAAGGGTGGTGTACAAATTTAATAAATAAATAACATAAAAATAATTCAGACTCCTACAAATCATGTTATTGTATAAGATCTGTATACTGTTTGATTGTAAAAAAAACCACCAAAATCAAAGCGGCTGTTGAACTCACATGTTGCACACATTCACTAATTTGACTTGTAGTGTTAGTCCAATTATAACCAAAATTATCTTCTTTCAAAGGTGCTAAAGATACTAGTAAAAGTAGTTATGGATGGAGTGACCGATCGTAATGGAGAAACTGCAACAGGGTTAAAGGGGAAACTGCAGGGACTCTTTGGCAGAGTGACTTCTAGAGTGACAAGCGATGGAGAAATCTGGAGACTATATGCAAGACTCTATGGGAATGGGCAGAGTGATAACCATGAAGATACAGAGAAGGTAAGTGCTAATGGTAAGAGTGTGATTTTAAATTAGTAATGATATAGGAAATTTACTCTCTACTCAAATTTTGGTATTAGGATCATGATGCTTGGTTTGTGACTGTTTGGTATTCCCCAACTCACAAAATAAAAATATTGTAAAGGAATCTGTTTAAGCCAATTTCACTTATTGTCGGTACTTCTGTCTTTGACAAGCGGATCAGCAAATCAAGCTTAACTTGATAAAGAAGAAAAAGAACAAAGCAGGCCATTAAAGGGAGGGAGGATAATGCAGAATGTTCAGGTTGCAGCACTGGAATAAGAAAGATTAACACCCAACACAGGTGAAATGTTGTTTTTCATCATTCTTATTGTGAGAATGCACTTAAGAAATAGGTAAGTTTAAGGATACAATCCACAGAAGGTTACTTCTGTTCAATTCAGTCTTAAGCATATATATCTGTCTCAGAATTGTGTTCTGTATATTTAATGTGCATAATCCAGAGCGGGGCACTAAAAGGTTATTTTAAGCAATATGACTTTTCTAAATGGATTTGCACCTTTCAGTTTTTCTACGGAATTCAGGTGGCTAAAGCATTATCTGAAGGCAGCAGCACTCAGGGGAAAAGAATGTTCTCAGTCATCAAACTATTACAACCTAGTGCCATGCAATTGTGTACTGCAGCCGTGGGATCACCTATTAAGCTGTTCTGCAAGGTCAGCCTGCTCCTTCAACACCACCTGCTGACAGATAAATATTGCTCTTCAGGTGGGAGTAAGTGTGGCATCTCCCTTGCAAACATATGAAGAAGCTGGATTCAAACACACAGATGAACTGTGAAGTGGGAGAGAGCTAACAGGCATATAGGGGAAAGTAGCAAAGATAAGGAAGTTACGAGAGAGGAGGTTTGTGAATCTGCCAGAGAGGAGGAGGGAGGGAAGGAGAAGCTTGGCGGAATGCAGAAGAGGAAAAGGAGGAGCAGCAAGATTAGAAAAACTAGCTGGAAAGGAAAAAGAGTGAAGGAGATTGACATGAGATTAGTCAGGAAGAATAAAAAAGACAAGATAAAGGGATTTGTGCATTTCTTACAGTGCTGCTGCTATTGGACTGCATATCAACTATGTCTTTGAACTATGTCTAACCTTCCCTTGTTTTGGCTTTTTTATTTTATTTTTAAAAGATAGATTCCCCCCCCCTCTCAGAAAAAGAGTTTTTATACAACAAGTCTTGTTTTCTTCACCCACTTTCTACTAGGAGATGCAAGTTCAGTTTTCTCAGCTTTGCATCCCCTGTGAGTAGATGCTCCTGGAAATTCTCATTACCCTGGTTCTTGTGCTCAGTGAGAGAGACAGAATTCCCCTTTATAATGCCAGGGATGTTACACCTTGACATGTAATAGCAGAAGCTAGTAAATAGCATTTCTGAAACGAGTCATCTAGAAATTAAGTATATTCCTGAGGGACCTTCTGTCCTGCCTACTTTAGTACCGTTTTCAGATTATAAAATTGGCATTGGACCCAGGAAATGGAGTGAGAGCATTTGAGGTCTGAAGCTAAGCAGGGGTTTGGGAGGGGAGGCTTAACCCTCCCCAGCTTCCCCTACCCCCCCCCCAAAAAAAACCCAACCTCCTCATACAATTAGCCTTGGGGGGAAATCTATTGGCTTTTTTCAAGCTTTGCTGTTGCAGAAGGGAGGGAAGAGTGATCTTCCTTGAGATTTCAGCTAGGAAGGGAGGGTTAACTCTGCCCTATCTCTATTTTCCAGAAGATCACACACGTCACAAAAAGCATAAATCAATGAATCAATCAATCCCAGGTGCTTGCAAATGTGCCCACAGGCCCAAAAAGGTTGTTGAAATCTTCTAGGTATTTAGAGAATCTAAAGAAAGCTTTGAAATCTGCCACATAGTCACAAAGCTTCTAAACTACATGGAGGGGGGGGGGGAACGGGACTAACAATGAAGTAGGTATTGGAAATGACAGAAAACATCACGTGGGCACAATCAAAAAGATAGAAACTCCATCGAATTCTAATCGTAAGACAATAAAATACAATATAAATTAAAAAACAGTAAAAATACAATTAAAAATCACAGATCATCAAGCACAGTGCATTCCAGTTTCTACAACAGGCAGAAAAATCACTGTGGTCCACAAAGATCCTTAACCATTTACAGATGACCAATGTGAAAAATGGTTTAGGAACCACTGCTCCAGGATGTCTTAATAACCGAGAACCATGTTTGTAGGCCCATAGTAATAGAGCCAGTTTTGGGGAGTAAGAGAATATAGAGAAATCATCAGGACTTACATCTTTTGTCCCCTGTGCCTACACATTATAATACAAAAGAAACATTTTCCAGTAGTGGTGCTTGCTGTTTTCATTTTGCTATAGAAAACTGGAAGAACTACAAGCAAGCATTTCATCTTTGTGCTGTAGCCAAGGTTATGAGATGTGTGCTTCAGCTATTAAATCAAAGCAAACTCCCGGTGGCAATTTTTCAAGGAGCCACATAGTGTGAAAGAAGCATCAAACTCTGAATATAAAATGAATACTTCCAGCTTTCAAAACATGGTAGAATATTGTGACGGAAAGATCTTGCTAAATTATCCTGACCCATTTTCCTGTAAGAGCTTGCTCCCTTGAGAGTGTTACCAGAAATTTCTTCATTTAGGTTAGGTGTGTCTGTGTTTAAATGTTAGCAACGTGCCCTATACAGCCTCTCTTTTTCTATGAAGCAGCATAGCATGCAACCTAAACTGTGTAACTATAATAAAGCTTTTCCTGGTATTTGCATTAGTTTCCTTTGTTGATTTTGTTCAGGGGCAGATCCAGTTGGGTGCCAAAAAGCAAATAGCCACCAACACTGTTTCTCCCTCCTTTATCTATTTTTCATATTGCCCAAATGTAATGCTGGTTGGCAGGGACATTATTAGCATTATATGTATATTTTTAAGTTAATGCGGTTTTAAGTAACACAATTCTGTACCTTCTGATTACTTATTCTGCCCTTAACTTGTCGTATTCCATACTGCTATTTAACATACCCCCAGTTCAGTAATCTTCTCAGAACTCAATCATGCCAACTAATTATCTCTCCACCACCACCACATGGAATCCTCCATGATGCTTTGCAAAGGCAGGAATCTACCTGGGATAGCTCAGTTGGTAGAGCAGGAGACTCTTAATCTCAGGGTGATGGGTTCAAGCCAAACATTGGGCAAAAAGATTCCTGCATTGCAGGGGATTTGACTAGATGACCCTCATGGTCCCTTCCAACTCTACAGTTCTATGATCCTATACTGTCCATTCCAATTAACATTTCCCAGGAGTGAAAACCACTTTGCTTCACTTTGTATTCTGCAGCCCAGGAAACACCTGTCTATCCCTTTAAACTTCTAGTTTAGCTCTACGACCCAGTAATTTGCTTGACATTTGAATGCCACAGTATGCTTCTTTGTTTTAATATTTGATCAAAGGTGAAATAATGTAAAATGCTAGTATGAATCATTCTCAGTTGTGTTATTTTGTGTAATTTATGTGCAATTATAGCTCTATTCAAATAGTGATTCCCCACCCCGCAAAGTGATTCCCCACCCCTCAAATATTGATGACACTGAGATCAGCAGGTAATAAACTTAATAGTCTTCCTCTGTTGACTTAAGAAAGGCTAGAGAGAGACTGAAGAGGCAAGCTTCTGGCAAAAAAAAAAAAAGGAAACTGCCATTGGCTGTGATTTTCTGTCCCTAGCATCTCAGAGGTGGAAAACTACACTTTCAAATGTAAGTTCTGATTACAAAACTAGTTTTAGGAGATGTGGCTGTATATGGTCATCTCCCCTACCCACATTTCTGCCTCCCCTTAGTCAGAGAGAAAGTGATGAGGACAAGAGTGGTATCACACTCTATTTCATATCTAAAATTGAACTGGTGAAGGGTTTTCACCGTAGAAAGCACTGTCTCTCCAATGTTTCGTATGTTTCAAGGCCCACATGAATCTCTTGGTGCATCAACAGAGATGTGAGCTTAACTCAGTTTTCCTGCCAAAAAGTACCCAAAGCAAATACTAACACCATAAAATGATATAAAACCGTAGTGGCATTAACGTATTCAAAATGTCTGATATAGCAACTTGCTAAAATTGAAAAGGAAAAAAAAAGTGATTCCATAAATGCAGCACTCTATCACAAAGAGAGCAAGTAATTTCACATCATGCACACACAAAAAATGAGACAGATATTTGTTGTGTATCCTAATTATAAAACTATATCAATAATTAACTGTATCAAGAAATCCATATGAATGGGGGGGGGAGTGTGAAGGTGGAAGTTGTCTTGCAATTTTGTGTTCCAGGAATTTATAAATGAAGTCCCAGCATTAAATAAATATATTTGGTGCTCTTTCTTCCTTATTTCTTTTACGATATTCACATTTAGTTAGAAATGTATATCACAAGTCTGTTTTTCTATCACATTAGTAGTACCTTGGATCCCGAACGCCTTGGTACTCCGACGTTTTGGCTCCCGAACGCTGCAAACCCAGAAGTGAATGTTCTGGTTTGCGAACGTTCTTTGGAACCCAAATGTCCAACAGGGCTTCCGACTGGCTACGGAGCTTTCTGCAGCAAATCAGAAGCCGCACTTTGGTTTCCAAACATTTTGGAAGTCGAACAGACTTCTGTTTGACTTCCAAGGTACAACTGTACAATACATCAACAGACTTCAAAGATTTCCTGTTGCTAGCAATGGCTTGCCTGGCTGATTCACGCTTAGGCTTAGCCAAGAGAAAGGCATACTCTGTTATAGCAAAATAGGGTTCCTTAAAAGATGGCAAGCACAACAGAACCCCCTTTGCAGATCTTTATTAGTGTGACGGGGAATTCATGTGGATTAGGTGTGCTTGACTTGGCTTGTTCTGAAGAAAGAAAATAAAAAATAGCATATGGAAGCAAGTCTTGGTACATAGCAATTGTGTGGTCTCTCCAACTAGCCCCAGGTGAGAACCAAACAGCCACCTTTTGGGTCACCTCACAAAGCAAAGATCTCTCATTGGTGTTTGTTGGAGAATTAAGCCAATTCTTTCAACTCTTCCATTAAGACCAGTGGGACTTAAGTGCTCAGGTTTTTTTGCTTTAAAAAAGGCTAAGTAAACATTTGGATTTAGTGGGGGGGGGACACTTGTTTTTGCTTTGGCTCATTTGCTTCTGCTTAGGTTTGGGCAATTGCTTTTTATTTTCTCCGTTTTGCAGAATCCATGTCTTCTTGTTTTTTTCCACATTGGGGAACCAATACAGAATAAAACTGGCATCTTAATCTTTGTATATATTTGAGCAATTTATTGCATTCCTTAGATGCATAATGGCTTAAAATATTAAAATACAAGTGTTTTCCTGCTTTCATGTGCATTTAGTCATTGTGACCTAGCAAAATATGGGTCACATCCATCAGTCTAGACAGATTTTTTTTAAAAGGTAAAAAATTATCTTTTAAACACGTGTTACTTATATGTCTGTCATACTTGAAAGGCAATAACAGCGAAAAACATCTGTGCTACAGCTGCAGAATACAGTTGCAGGGCAGGGGAGGAAGACTGAAAAACTAATACTGAGAAACTAACATATTACCAATCAGAACTATTTTTTTTAGAGTGACTTTGGCTTTACGTATTAAGATAAAGCCGAACTAAGGTTGTTTTCTAATTTCACTCTTCTTTCTTTACAGGTGCTACAGTATCTCAGCAAAGCACACAAGTGTGAAATCCAGTCCAAGGACTGGGACAAAGATATTTTCTCTTTTAAGAATGTAGTAAAAGGAGCTTTAGAGCTTGCACATGGTATGTCCTGTATGAATTTTTCGGCAGAAATCATTATTGGTGGGTGACTTTAAAAGGTTCATTTGGCTGTAACATGCCACACTTGCTAATACTTAAAAACAAATCCCCAGAAAAACAGAGCTGCCTTAGTTCTACAGTAGGGAAAAGGATGTTCAGGAGAGATTGTGTTAAATGACCAAGTCACTTTCCGTTTCCAGAGATCAGTGTGAAGTCTCAACAGGACCACCAGCCATACATGCAGAAAATTCCCTCAGAAATCCATCTGGATCTGCAAGGATCAGAGGCAGATCATTTTAATCAGTCCCTCACTGTACAGAAGCTCTTTCAAACACACAAGCGGGACTGGAAGGCGGTGTGAGTGTGCCTGCCAAGGGCACAGCAAAGCACAGCCCTGCTTGGCACCAGGAGGAGGGGCAGTGCGGGCTCCGTTCACGCTCTGCCCCTGGAGTGGCATTCATGTGGCCAAAAAGCAGGGTATAAAATCCCTTAAATCAGTATATCGCTGACATTCAGCACTTGTATCAGCCAGTATTTTCATTCCAATTCATTTGTCCAAAATGGACAAGTTATAGGGCAACTTGAGATAAGCCCAAGGTTAGCACTAAGTACAACAAATAATTAGGGGGAGAACCCTCAAAGGGAGGAATCATTCCCCCCACCACCAAAAAAATGAGGGCCCAGTGTCCATGGAATACTGTGACTGTGAGGCTGGAGAAAGAAACACAGAGATACTATAATTACACACATTCAGTCATGGGCAGTCTCCCTCCACCCCACACCATTTTGCCTCAAGACCTCACTTACTCATTTCTGAAGTTCAGAAGTGTGTTGCCAAAACAGAGCCCTCTGCATGCAAGGAGGAGAAGATATCAGAAGTACAGAAAAGCTTTAGGGAAAATCCCTAAGAGGAAGAACTAACTGGGGTTGAAGAGGTGGAGTGGAATGAAGTAGCAGGAAAGAGGGTGGGATTTCAGCAGCACTCCACGCAGCAATATTTTGTTACGGCATTTTATTCTCATTTTACAGAAACAATGCTGTGTTGTTTCAGTGATTCATGTTGCAGTTCAGAATACCTGCCCCCCTTACCATTTGTATGGATGCTCCTTTTAATGAGCTTCCTTGTGAAGAGAACTGGCTGAAAGCTTTAGTAGTAATTTATGTCTGCCGTGTTATCACAGTAATCACCAGACTTTTGTTTTGCCTTTTTAAAATTCATCTTGCAGTGGCAATGAAGTGCAGCAAAACCAAGTCTAATCACCAAGAGGCACTGCAAATTCTCTCTTCGGCTCGACTCAACTTACGTAGCTTGGCAGCCAGAGCAAAGGTGAGACTGAGATGGGCATCCTTAAAATAGTCTTTTAACAGAGAGGCAGGGTCAGCAAAGGGCTCCCTGTCTCATGGCTTATGTTCTCAAGGACTGCTACAGGCACTTTACTTTTAACTCTTCCATTCTAACCAGAAAAATACTGTAATGGAAAGGAGGAGATATTCTTCGTATGTTTAATCTGTGAAAACTTTACTGGACTAATTTCCTAGAAATATCCAACAGTTGTCTCTGTGCAAGGAACAGGGCACAGTCTACTTTTGTAGAAAGTGTGTATGTGTTTGTTTGTTTTTTGTGTGTGTGTGTGTGTGTGTGTGAGAGAGAGAGAGAGAGAGAGAGAGAGAGAGAGAGAGAGATGGGGAAACTGGCATGGCTCCCTCAGGACATCTCTAAGCATGACTGTAATGGTTCTAGGGTTTGCTTGTGCGTAAGCCGGTGCTTATCTCCCCGGCTGGGTGCAAACACCTGGCTTGGTTGCCAAAGTGAACCTTTTCTGTCCGGACAGCCACTCACCCGTGGCTGACTCAATCGCTGGCAGCATCCGTCAGTGGGCGTTTCTTAAACTTCTTCCAGCAAAGAAGCTCTTTGACGCCTAGTCTCCTCCTACTCTCTCTGCGCGAAAGCCTTCTGCGCAAGGAGGGCGTGGGCAGCGGAGGACCCCTACTCTCCCCGCTGGTCCCAGGCAAGGAGTCATGGGACCGCCTCGTCGTTTCCCCCATCTGCCCCCCTTCTCCACTGGTGCTACGCTGATTCTCTTCCCCAGAAGATGGGCTCCTCCTCCCGATCCCTGGCTGCTCTCTGGAATCCCTCTGGCTTTTGCTCTCTCCCTCCGGCACTGATGGCAGTTCCCTGACAATGACTTTCCCTGATTTGAAAAGCTGGAATCGGTATACAAAAGGAAGGTAGCTCAACAGTGTTCTTCCGTCAAATCCAGGAGGGCAGATGACACCCATTTGTCTGGCTGTACAGATTCTCACACAATCGTCCATAATCCCCAGAGAGCTCGGCAGCTTCCGCAGGGCTTGTTTTGGACTTCAGCTCAATGAATGCCAAATAAGAGAGAGAAAGCTGAGCCAGACACCATCCTTCCTCCCCAGCTTCTTCACATTGGGTAGCCAGAAACAACTTTTTTTTTATAAAAAAAAAAAAAAGCATGATGGATAGCTGTCACAAAGGATCCTTCATGAAAGCTTCCATCTCTCAGGAAAAAGTCTTCTGGCTCTGCTGCACCTGCCAAAAATTGGGCTGTGAGCTGGTAATTGCATGGAGTAACACTGTCTCTCCAAAGAGGACAGGAGGGCAACTTTATTACATTTCTTTATTGTGTTTTCCCACGAATGAATGAAAATTGCCCATTCAATACAACCCACCCATTGTGACGTTTAATACTGCAATGTGTACATATCAGCCAACAGGTGCAAGTGACCTGAAGTGTCATGGTGTAGCACTAAGGAAATTGCATCGCTAAGACTAGGAGCAGGGTCTAGTTTTTCCTGCCACACATACCCCTCCTCACCCAGTCAGTCAAAAGAGAAGGTGGTGATTGAGAGGGTCTGATCTTCAGAACCTGCTCCAAAACTACAATGGGTTTTTAGTTTATGAGGAAATGATTCACTTCAAGGCATGTTCAGTAGTATCCCAGGCCCCATATCAGACTGCAGCCTAAATAGGGTTAGGCCACTCCTGCTGCTTTTACAAGTAATCAAAGGGGAGGGGGGGGAAGCCTAATGTTCACTGTTTGGCCAGTTGGGTTTATAGGTCCAGATGAGTACCAGTGACACACAAGTAGGTCCAAGCATTGACTTTGTGGAATTCCTGCAAAATTGGATTGTATCCTTGCACAAATCAGTAATTCTAGGTCTTGTCCAAAAATGATGAAGTGGACAGGGCTGTCGTTAATTTGTCCACAGGGTGACACTGGTGTGTTTTAACAATGTTGCAGTACTTTTTTAAAAAAATTTGCATTTAGGATGATTTTATTGTCTTTGGTTAAGAATAAACTTTCTGTTACAAATCTTCTTTTTTTTCTTGTGCAGCAACTTTTTGCAGACACAGTGAGTGGTGAAGTTTCCAGTGACCTAGCTGAAGAAGTGGCAGCTATGGAGAACTTGATAGTGGAATTGCAGGAACTTAGCAACCAGCTAAGAAATCAGACCTGAGAAAAAGAAGATCCAGTTTCCTGGAAGGAAGGAAGGGCAAAGTTGGCAAACTTCATTGGCTACAGTTTGCGCTAATGAGTTTGCAGTAAATCAGACACCCCAAGCCACTCTCTAATAAATATTTTTCCATATAACGTAGCTTCTAATTGCAGCCAGCATTGCTAGGACTGTAAAGTGTTTTTAAGGTCAGGCCTGTTCATTGTCATTTTCGGTGTTTGTGTGATTTCTGTTGGCCTGGGTTTTATAGAACAAAACTAACTGGTTTTTATTTAGAAGGCCCTTTTATTTAGGATTAGTTCTGCTCGAGTGCACCACGTAATTGGCTTCTGTCCACTGATGTGCACTTTGCAGATAGGAGAGATTAAGTCCTGTTGATGTTAGAAGGGAAAAGGGATGGGGGCACTTTGCTCTTGTTTCTAATTGAGATTGGGGGAAGGTCAGAAAGATTGAGAAAACCAAACAAAAAACCAAATGGCTCTCTTCTGTGGAATTTAAAACAAATGTAATTGTGAAGGATGTGTCAGTTGTGTTATCCTTTGGTTTTGTGGTTTTCAAAGCTTAAGCATTTGCAGAAAATGGGCAGCACTTTCCCAATAAAGCTACACAACAAAGGCAGCACAAACAATAGCTTGCATCCTAATCCCCACCATTTCCTTTTCTTTCAGGGAAATGGTGTGTTGCTTTTCTGGTTTTCTATCAGCCTTTGAGGTTCAAATGTAACGGGGCAATCCATAGTCCCACTTTTCTAAGTTTGACCAATAGCAGCTACTGGACTTGATCCGGAAATGGGTTCCAGCTTTCCTTCCTCATTAACCTAAATATGGGTGCCTACAAGAGCCACCTTTTCTAAACCCGACCCAGGCTATTTATTCTGTCTCCAGCACTGACAAGTCAGGTGCCTCTGCCAAGCCTTTTAACTATCCCTCTTGTTTATCACCAGGATGATAGTATGACATATATTGCCTTTTAAAGTGGAGATATCAGTCTTAGAGTCATGGTTTAATTGCTATTAGCCTATACTCTATGAATTTATCAAATCCTTTGTGAAAGTTTCTAGAGTCAGTTTGTTTGAAGGATCTGGTTCTCACAATCATATCCTTACTTCATAAACTAGGATATGCATGAGGGGTGTGTGTGTGTTGATGCACATAGCTCCCAATGGTGTCTTGAGAGAATACAACATTCAGAGAGCAAAACACAAAAATATTCTTTCTTTTCCTCTCCTCCCCCATCAAATCAAGTCAGCTGACTCTTACATTTTACTTTCTGTCATAAACATTTTTACAGGACACTTTCCCTTCTCCACATCCTCCCCCACCGTTGTTCCCTCTGCTTGCTGCTCAAATGCCAAAGTCATCCTGGAAAAGTTAGAATTGAGAGAGAAAAGAGACACACTTCCCACTTCCTTCCTCACCCCTATGTACGTTTCAAGGCTGACATAGCTCCCTTACCACTTTCGAAAAGGGCGCAGTAGTAGAATACAGAGCCTTTGAAGACGCTTCCACATTGGGGATGGAGTAGCCTTTGAGTGAACACATAGTTGCCTAACTCAAGAACTACCCACTTGGCCTGGCATAGTCTCTGCAAGGCCTCAATCATTTCACTGAAACACCATGGATTGAGCCTGGGACCATTTGCATGCAAAGCACAACCTCCACCTCTTTAAGTTTTTTGTCTTTCCACTTTTGCTTTTCACGTTCACACTTATTTTTTAGGTGGAAATGCAGTACATTTTGTCTATGTCCAAAAAACCCCCCGAGTGTGTGAGAAAGCCTGGATTGTGAGCCACGTTTGGAATTTGGAAAGCCTTTTTTCCTTTTCCTGTTGCACTATTTCCACGTCCCAGAGGAGCCATGATAGGGCATCCTGTTGTTTCCTTTTCTGCTTACAGATGAAGTGGGAGGGGATATTCACACTGCAAAAGCCGGCTGTAGAGCGCCCAGCTGCAGTATAGCAGCAGATGACCTTTCTCGTGCAACAGTTCTATAATAAGGCCTGGGTTGCAAGCATCCTTGGAATGGTGCTTTCTCTAGGAATGATAATTAACGTTCACGGATGGTGAAGTCACTCCAAGGAGAGTTCAGTGAGTCCTCTGTCATCAATTTGTGCATCCCCCCCACTCCCGTCATAACAGTGTAAAAAGTTGCAGGATTCACACAAGAAAAAATCAGCAACGTTAAAAATTTTCTAGGCTGGGTCATTTTGTACTTAAAGGGCTGTGCTGAGAAGGCTGAAAAAGGGGGACCAACTCCAGTAGTAGACCTCACTCCAGCGACTAATGTATGGTTTCTGATCCACTTCTTCCTCTTTCTGTTCCCAGTCTCATAAAGATCTCAACCTCATAAGTTCAACAGCTCCTATAAAGGGTCCCAAGTGGAAATAATGTAGATGGGCAGCAGGGACTGGGGATGGTGGAAGGACATAGACCTAGGGTCAGTGCACACAACCTTCCCAAGGGCATAAGACATGTATATGAACATAGAAATTTGCCTTGTAGTGAATCTGACCATGGTCTGTCTAGTTCAGTATTGCCTACACTGACTGACAATAGCGCTTCAGTGTTGCAGACATGGAATCTCCTCAATCTGATTTATATCCTATGCCCTTTTAAAATGTGTTTCGGGGAGGGGGCTTTGTTGTTGTTGTTTTTATTACGTATTTTGTGGTTTTATATCTTGATTCTATTCTGTGAACCACCCTGAGACCCCCAGGTATAAGGTGGTATATAAATTCAATAAATCATCATCATCATCAATGCTACATAGGGATGCCCAGGACTGAACCTGGCGTTTAATTCCTGGAAACATCTGCTATACCACTGAACAACACTTTCTGCCAGTTTCTTGCATCTTTCTATCTATAAAACCAAGCAGCATTAATATTTAGTTCTAGAATTTTTATTATTCAGATTTCTTTATACTCACCATCCAGAAAATGGTATATTGTTTGAAGAGGAAAAGTAAAAATGTGATAATTGTAAATTCTAGGCATTTAGATAATTTCCCTACAAAAGAATCGATATTATCAAGATTTAATTGTTTCATCAGGGTATCTTCCAAAATTTTAAATAAAAGCACCTTTTTCAAAGTTTTGGTTTCCAATATATGTGGTTCTGTGATACTGGGAAATTAACAAATCTCTGCTTTGCTGAGTAATTATAAATATAAATATCAGTGATATTTCTGTCTTCAATTGCCAAGATCCAAGTAGTGTTAAAGGAACAAATGAGAGAACAAAAAATAGGGATTAGTGGCACACACTTTGGATTCTTAGTACTTAAATAAACTGGAGTGTGTCTAGGAAAAAATTAAACTGGGGACAGGCCTAACTAATCTGGAATTCTTGTCAGTAAGATTACTCAGATTGGCTGCTGCCTGTTCCAAAGATCATTTTTAAATGCCTATGGTGACTGGAAAATATTATTTTAAAATACTGTGCTTGTGTGTTTGTAACAAAAGAAGGGCTAGTACAAAGAGGATACACTTAAACTTTTAAAGCAGTAAATCTGTTTATCCATTACGTATAGTGTTTGGATGCTATCGTCCTGTTACAAAAGCATAGCACAACATTTAATTTATTAGGAATACTTACCGGTATGTCTTTCTGACCCACTTTTCTAGTTAGGTGATCTGCATGGTTCGTAATGCATACAGATAATTTAATGTGTGATAGGACTCGAGTGATACATATGGATGAATTCATGCAACACTATCCATGTACAGTCCTTGCCCAAAGTTCTCACAATCTGAAGTTTGAAAGTGAGCAAGAAAGGTTCAGGATGGGGAGTCGGAAAGGGAACAGGAATGTATGAATGCAAATGCAGTTTCATATACTTTTTGTGGCTGGACATTGAGACAGAGCAGGGGATTGTGGGGGCTTCATGGAACAGTAGGTTTTGAGGTGAGCTGTGAAGGAAAACAGGTGACAGTGGCACTACACAGGTGTTCTCAAACCTGGAATTCCATCCCGGGAGTGGTAAAGAATAAGATAGGCCAAGCCACCTTAAGAAAGCAGGAGGAAATGAGTGTGCTTGCTATTTACCAAGTGGTAACATTCCACAGTGCACATCCAAATACATGGTAAGCCCAGTGGTTGTTGCATCCTGCCAATTGGTGAAAATTGCCACTCCTCTATTTCACAAATTCTGCAAACGTGGATATGTGGAAAATTTTCTCTGTGATTACCTATAATTTGGCACACAGATAGTTCAACAACGTGTAAAACCTCCTAAAAGGACATCTGTAACAAATGGAAAAACAATGAACTCATAACGGTCCAAGCAACAGTGCTGTGCGACACAGGAAGGTTTTTCTTAAATGTTTAGAAGTGCTTATAAATAGATAGGTTTCAATCAACAAGAAGCTCATTCAGGCATGCACTCAAATATAGTAGCAGCATTCATTAGACAAACATTTCTGCTAATCCCTCGGCTATGCTAATAAAAGAGTGATCCTTCCAGACTGCAGATAGTTCAACTCCTATTATTTAAGCCTAATAACAATTGTATTAAATTTGAGCAAGGGGTTCCATTCAGCTTAAACTAACTTGAGATCTCATTAAAATGGTTGTGGAATAGACAGTTCTCTAGCTGAGAATAATTAAAATGCATGTGAGATTAATGTGGGTTTTTTAAAGCTGTAGAACTTTTTCTCCCCAATACCTAGTTATTCAGAATATGCTCTTTGACCTCCCCCCCAAAAAAAATTATAGTAAATAAATTGTATTTGTAGCAACATCATTACCATTGCCACTGACTCCAGGTAGGACTTGGTGTCATACTTAGCACAAAGCCCCTGCTCAGTGCAGCATAACCCCATAATACCAATCCTGAAAGAACTTCATTTCTTGGCTGAAATTGAGGTTCAGGTGTCGATCTACAAAACCCTAAGCAACTTGAGAATTAGGTAGCTAATGGAACACCCAAGCCTGTTATCAGCCTGTCTGTGTCCTTAGTTCATAGGAGAGAACCCCATCTCATTCTAGGGTTTTTTTAGGGGTTTTGAATGTTTTATGTAGTTTTTATGTAGTTTTATGGTAGTTTTATGTAGTTTTATGTAGTTTTTCAATTTCATTGTTCCGCAAGGGACAATGACAATAAAGATACCGTTATCGTTATCGTTACTGTCAGGGGAAGTACTGGTATCTTAAGTGGTGACACAAGAGGGCCTTCTTCATGGTGGTAACCCAACTATTGAATGCCATTGTCCCAAAGTCAACTTTATTTACATTCCAGCACCAGGCTAAGCCCCACCTGCTTACCCAAACATTTTGAGTGGTTACTCAGTCATGACTGGATTTACTGCAGAATATCTGTTCTTGCTGCTCATTGTTTTGGGATCCCCCTCTTTTATGGTTTATTATTTTAATATTACTATTAGAAATTTAACTAAGTAACCAAATGTCAAATCTCCCCACAAACAGGTAGGGGTCACTCGCATTATGTGTTTCCTCCACCCTTGCCAGCAGCAGCCAATTATCTGGGGATGGCAGGTTATAAGGGTGGGGCACTGAAGCTGCAGATGAGCATCTAAATATAAATGATCTTACACATTTCAAAGGAGAGTGGGGAAAACTTACCACAAGATGCTGGCTTCCATGGCAGTCCCTTGTTGCATATAATACGGGGATCTACTCCGGTACAATTAATGTGGCTTAGAGCTGCCTTTGAAGTTGATAACCTTCAGATGTTTGGGACTACAGTTCCCATCAGCCCCAGCCAGCATGGACAACAGGCAGACAGGATGGAAGTTGTAGTCCAAAGCATCTGGAAGACACCAAGTTAGGAAAGGCTAGACCACTGGAGACTTGCGCAGAGATAAATGAATCCTGTGGAGTACTTGCATTATTACACATATACACATAAGATTGCTCTCTGGCCTAGTTCTAAATATGGATATGATCTCTGACTTGCATTCATGTTTGTTTGTTTTTAAAGAAACTTTATTAAGAAATTGAATAATTTCTCATGAAAACTGCTTTGTATAAATGTATCTTTAAGCTTGCTCTCGTATTTAAAAAAGACCCTTTGTGGGTTTTTTAGTTTCTCGTTAAAGGTAAAGGTAAAGGTACCCCTGCCCGTACGGGCCAGTCTTGACAGACTCTAGGGTTGTGCGCTCATCTCACTCTATAGGCTGGGAGCCAGCGCTGTCCGCAGACACTTCCGGGTCACGTGGCCAGCGTGACCAGTTGCATCTGGAACACGGAACGCCGTTTACCTTCCCGCTGGTAAGCGGTCCCTATTTATCTACTTGCACCCGGGGGTGCTTTCGAACTGCTAGGTTGGCAGGCGTGGGACCGAACGACGGGAGCGCACCCTGCCGCGGGGATTCGAACCGCCGACCATGCGATCGGCAAGTCCTAGGCACTGAGGTTTTACCCACAGCGCCACCCGCGTCCCAGTTTCTTGTTACCTGAATGCAATTTTCCTTGCCTGCATCATCGCAAAATATTTTCCTTGTGGCTGCTATCAGCCTCCCCTTCTCCCCCTTCTTCCTGCCTTACTGTAAACTCTAGTGACCTGCAAGTCTTAGTCATCTACACCAGGCATATCCAACTCCCAAGAGACTGTGATCTACTCCCAGTATAAAAACACTGGGAGTGATCTACCAATTGTCATTGGAGGGAGGAGGACTGTGGGGGGGGGGGGTGGATTGCCCAGAACTGTTGAGCTTTTTTTAGGAGAGAAGTGCCCAGAGTTGAGCTTTTGGGGGGAGGACTGCACAGAGTTTTTAAACTTTTCCCCCCTTAACTTTTTGTACATTATAAGGATCCTGTGATCTACTGGGATCAGCTGGGGATCTACCAGTAGATCACAATCTACTGGTTGGACATCCCGGATCTACACCATCCCTTGGCCCAAAACAAATGCAATGATCTCTGCAAAAGAATAGCAGCCACGTTTTCTGACAGCCAGTACAGTATTAATGGTGCTAAAGTGCTTGCTTATATAAAAGGGAGTTGGAATATTTAGAGGCATCACAACTAAAACAAACAATTTAATATCATTAGCAGGGGACTCAGGAAATTAACCCTAGGATGGCTGGCATTTTCCAGATCTGCTCAAATACTATGTTTTTTCAGCCTTAATGACAGGGATGCACCCAAATGTGTTTCCTTTTGCTGCTTCGCTGTTTTTGGAGGGCTGCCTGCTTTTGACACTCCCTTACTTTCTACTCAGGTCAGTCTGACTTACCTCTCCACACATATTTTTCACCTTATTTTCCTTTAAGATAAGGGTCAAACTGTTGGCAGCTTTGTCTACGATGGAAGGCAGCAGCTGGAGGAGTGGGAGGGGCGGTTCTTCTTCTTCTTTTACTTGGCTTGGATTTTGCTTTTACTGCCCATCCCACAAATGAATCCACTTCAGTGACGGTGGTCAGAAATCTCTGTAGGACAAAAAAAAAATGTAATTATTAAAGCTGGCCGAAACAAAATTCATAGAAAGGAAAAAGAACAAAATCAGCAAAAGCTGTGGTAAACAAAAGCTGTCATCTGTAAACTCTTCGCAATCATTGTCTGAGCTACTCCCATGTTGCAGAAGCCTGGGAAAGGAATGTGAACGGTATTCTCGTGTTTTGCACCTGGACACACCGTGTTAGAATATATGTGATCCAAGTAAATGCAAATATAGGAATACTAGGCGCAGTTTTGTTAGATGATCTTACTATATTAATTAGAGGTTTGGGGCTTTTGAATGACAAGGCAGTGAAAAGACAGTGTGGATGACTTGGACAATAAGGCTTTTTATGTTCCAATTACTGTAACATGAAAAAACCTGCAGAGATGCTACATTACAGCAATTTTGAAACATCAGCACATACAGTGCAAACTAGTGTATTGTAGTGGCTATAGTATGAATCCGGAAGTCCTGTGTTCATATCTTGCCTCTCAGGCGCCTATAGGCAACATGTGTTTTTCCCTTTCACAGGCAATAAGATGATAATACTGGTCTACAATACAGGATAGTACCTATTAAAGCACTTAATGAACTCCTTTGCTAGTTTTGTGCAACAATACAACCTGCTCCTTTTGCTTGTGAATATTCAGATCAATGCACATTTACAGTTTTTACCAGGAACACTTCTGTGAAACTGATATATAAACCAATAAAAATGGCCCAGCTACAAAGCTTTGCGAACTTCAGGAGCACGGCTAAGACTTTCTTGTACCAGCAAGCATTTTAAGGTACGGTATTTGGAGAGATTTAATTAAGTTGTTGCATGCATGGAACAAGGTCCACTCACACAACAGGACCTTCCCTGTCTCTTCCCCCATGCCCCCTAAAATCTGCTCTGGAGGGTTGGGGGGAACCCAGAAAAAGGGGAGAAGTCTCACTGCATGAGCAAACCTTGTTCCATGCGCACATACTCCAATTCCTTGCACGCTACATTAAATTTCACCCAGAGTTTGCTTTTATGATAAATCTTTATTATTCCACTTTCTATGGATTATTTGTACGCTGATTAGAAATGCAAATAAGTAAGTGGTCTAGAAATGTCTTAAATAAATGAATAGTATGCACTAGAAAAGATTAGTTAAAATGCTTGAGGCCCAAGAGAATGGCAGCTCTTTTAAGTATTTTTAGCTCTTAAGTTAGGCAGGTGAGGGCCTGGTAAGTGTCTGAATGTGACACTGCTGTACAGCCCTATATAAGCAACGCTTTGATCTGTTGATTTTGAACGAAATCCCAAAATGAGTGTAATATATTTTCATTTCTGAGACTATTAATAGTTTAGAACTCTTTTAACTGTTATCATTTACCAGAGTTAAAGTGTATGGGGGGGGGGGTGAGAGGGAGGGAGGGAGAGAGAGAGAGAGAGAGAGAGAGAGAGAGAGAGAGAGAGAGAGAGGGAGAGAAGCCCAGCATAATGGAAAATGAAAGGGGTGTCTCCACCAATTTTACCCTTTCCATTTGGCAAACCATGTCCTTGAGAAGAGTATTGCTTTTTAATTTCCTGCCTTGCTGGTTTGTGCTCATTGCCCCCCCCCCCATGATCTCAGTTCAGCTCTGAGAGTTGTGCTTTACTGCTGAAGAACAAGGATTGGGATGTTGTGCATAAGTCTCTCCTAAATGTTGACCTCAGGCAATACCCCCCAGCTATAAAGTCGCAGTTTGCATACATGGCCTGGAAAACCTGTCAGCATCTGCCAGTGCTTCTGCCAGAAAAAAAACCCCCAAAACATTGCCAGATCAGCCCCCCTGCCTAATTTTTTTCCATTCTCTATTTCCAGAACAAAAATAAAAATAAAAATTGGTACTTTGTGGTTTGCTTTAGAATGGTCTTCCTCTGAGTATACTTGTGGGATGTGAGTGGATGGAAAGGATAATTGGGAAATGGACACATTATCTTTCCTTCTTATATGGCAGCAGAGAATAGATGAAAAGGGCAACTCTCTCCTGCATTCGAATGCAATGTTACATCACAAAAATTGTTAGGCTCCTTTTTCCTAACTCTGTCATGGCTGGTGTAGATTGGGAGGCATCACCTGGTTCCGAATCTTAGCGTCTCCCCACTTCATGTATCCGGTGCCCACAAGGGTGGCCCCACCCTCTAGTGGGAAAAACATTACTTTGTGCAGTGGTACCTCAGATTACATACGCTTCAGGTTACAGACTCTGCTAACCCAGAAATAGTGCTTCAGGTTAAGAACTTTGCTTCAGGATGAGAACAGAAATTGTGCTCTGGTGACGCGGCAGCAGCAGGAGGCCCCATTGGCTAAAGTGGTGCTTCAGGTTAAGTACGGACCTCCAGAATGAATTAAGTACCGTACTTAACCCGAGGTACCACTGTAATGTGATTCCTAAACCTGAACTAACAATATGGAGGGGGCCTTACTTTGGACTGTGTGGGAGCCCTCTCCTGTTTTGAGAATATGCCCTCTCTAAAGACCAGAGCTAGACTGCAGTGCCATGATGATCTTGTAACTTTTTTAGAGCAGGGATGGGAAACCTGTGACTCTCCAGATGTGGCTGGACTACAACTCTCATAATCCATGGCCTTTGCCCATGGTGGCTGGAGCATCTGATGGGAGCTGGAGTGTAACAGCATCTGGAAAGTGACAGGATCTCCACCCCTGCTTCAAAGGCGTCAGTGCAGGGACTCAGCTTGACTTGGTAGATGTATTGTATGTACCACGCCCTCTGAGAAGCTTGGTAGTGTGGAGACCTGAAACTACTGCAAGAAGCTATCATCTAGCACTTCGCAGGCACCTACCTCATCACTGGTTGTTTCCTCTGACTGCCCCCACAAAATAATTGTGAGTGCCCTAAATGTCATCATCATAAAAAAACTCAGGTTTCATCTTAGAAAATATTCAGCATATGAGTATGAAGGTCAGTTAAAGTGAAACCATTCCAAATGTTCTTGTCTTGAAAGTGTCGGGCTCAGTTAGCAGCTGAAGGGAGGACAGGGGTATACATTTCACAAGTCCCTTCGCACTGCACTCTTGGTGTTTACACCAGACTTCAAACAGAAGCTTAGGGAGGATCTTCTGTTTGCCTTTGGGAACAGCTACTATAAATCTTTCCCTGCTGAAGTCAAGGTATGACATTTTAAAATATGGGTTAGATGCCTTGGAGTAAAATAATATTGCTATAACTTAGGTGTCAAGCTGATGCTTGCTGGGTGTGATAGATCCATTTTAAGGGCTCTCTGGAAAGGGACTGTAGCTGGCCAATTTTTTATGAATAACTTGAGATAAAGGACTGTCAAGAAAAGAGCTCAATGTTAATTTTAAGGCTGCAATCCTGGACATGCTTGTATGGAGTTAAGGCCCTCTAAATGGGCTTACTGTTGAGGAAGTAAATTTAGGATCGGTGGATAGGGTTCTGGATGAAGAAAGTAAAAAAGGGTAGGTTAATGAAGCTGGGAAGAAAGCTTTTTGAAGACCATGCACAGAAGAGGAAGAGGAGATAACCAAAGAGTACTTTGCTGTTTTTTGGTATCCTGTAACACTTACTTGAAGAACCATTCAAATCCCCAGCTGGCACACAAAAAATATTACAGTGGTACCTCAGGTTAAGTACTTAATTTGTTCCGGAGGTCCGTACTTAACCTGAAACTGTTCTTAACCTGAAGCCCCACTTTAGCTAATGGGGCCTCCTGCTGCCACCGCGCCGCTGGAGCATGATTTCTGTTCTCATCCTGAAGCAAAGTTCTTAACCCGAGGTACTATTTCTGGGTTAGCGGAGTCTGTAACCTGAAGCGTATGTAACCTGAGGTACCACTGTACTGTATTACAATTTGCTACAAAAAAACTTGTTTCGGAATCAAAATACTGTATACATTGATCCTTATTTCTACAGTTCGTTACTTAATAAGCTGTATATTATTTACTATATTAGCAGCATTTGTCCATTGAATTTGGTAAATTAAATGATAAGAGTATTTATCTCACTTTGTGACCAGTATTGGTTTTTCCATTACTGGTCTCCATTTTTCTAATAAAAAAAATTGTAACTTACCTGTTCTTTTTTGGGCACATGGTTAGGTTTGAGTTTCATCTATTTTTTATTAGTCAGTTAGTTACTAATTTAAATATTTGTATATCACACTTCATTGCCGAATTTCAGAGCAGTTTACAAAATACAATAAAACACAGTACGATGAAACAGGGATACAAGTCAGGGTTTCTCACATCCAGATACAACGCAAGCCACTAGTGTTGGTAACGTACTGGTAATGTAGGATTGATATGTCTGGATTTGTCTGTGTTTTCTGTCTCAACCTCAGCATCAGAATGTAAAAAGAGCCTTGCTGGATCCGGCCAATGGCGCACCAAGTCCAGCATTCTGTTCTCAGATTGGCCATCCAAGTGCCTGTCGAAAATATGCAAGCAGCACTTGAGCACGATGGCATTCTGCCCATTTGTGACTCCCAGCATCCAGCATCCAGAGACATACCACCTCTGAAAGTGCAAGTAAAATACAGCCATTGCAGCTAGTAGCCTTTGATTGCCTTGTCCTCCAGTAATTTGCCTCGCCATCTTTTAATAACAACATATAAATACTAAAATATTAGATATCATATTTACACCATGGGGAAATACTGAAACTGTGTTAAGTCTCAATGATTTGCATATGCAAGGACAGGAGTGGCTGGCATGTTAATAGGTCTGGCTGCACAGTGTTCATCTCCAGGCAACTATATGTTCAAGTGTATGTTTGGGTATAGAAAACAACTGGCTTAGTTAAATATAAGGTGCACTATGTCTGCTGTATTTATCATTAATCACGAACTGTTAAAAATACTTGCACCCAACTGGGAGGATGATCAGCCTGACATAAACAGTCTCTAGCCAGGTGTAGCATGTTCAAATTAAGACATTTTATTTACATACTACTGGGAGGAAGGGACGTGTGGAATGAAGGTTAATCAGAGGCCTCTGTATCAAATAACTGCTTATTAAAGCTATACTTTAACCTCCTTTGGTCTGTGTTACTGGGATTATTTGACCTGACTGCCTTCCTTTTTAAACAGACACTACAACTGATCAGGACAGCAACTACTTGAATCTCAGTAATTTAATTTTGTTTATTACTCTATAGAGTAATTTACTGCAGAACATACTTTCCAGATTTCCATAATATACATGGTACAATGTTTTTGGACAATCCAGTCTGCTTCATGAGTCTTGACTGGCTAACTGGTTGCTGAATACAGAGGAGATGGGTGTTGGCTTGTTTGAAAGCAACATTTCTGACAAGAAGGCATGAAAAATGAAGTGTGAATTAAATCAGCTGAGAAAAGATGAAGCCCAAGTGTGTTCTCTTCTGTGTGAGAGCAGCTCATGACTGCAATGGCTGGTGACTCCTTACGAAAGGTTGATTCAAGTAGTAATTTTGAGAGATTTATTTAATGTAGGAAAATGTGTTATCCCTTACAGGCTAGTTGTCTTCATGAGGAACATGCAGTACGACTTGACCATATGACTAAATTACCACAAAAACTGTATGCTGGCCCACCCATGGGTTTTTTTCACACAACTTGATATTTGAGCAAGTCACATGAAATGCTTCACATTTGCAACACATACATTCAATCTGTACACTGGGGAAAAAATCAATACTTTTTCAGATTAAGAATACCCCCAAAATCTTTAAGACCCAACGGTCAGAGGAGAATATAGCAGCCCTTTCTCAAGCTGTCCTCCCTCTCATCCACAATGATCTAAAACAGCTACTTCCTAGCCACAGAAAGCCAGATAATACAGACACAAACACAGGGTCTAGGCCCAGCAGCAAACCAGGATGCCAACTTTGCCCCCATATCGACTTGGGCAACACTCTTACCAAAGCTAATAATGTCAGACACCACACTACTCACTTGCTCATTTTCCAGTGGTGCATACAGTCATATGCCAGCAATGCCCATCTGCACTGTGCGTAGAACAAGCCAGCCTCCACAAAAACAATGAATAGACGTGAAGAGGACATCAGAAATAGCAATATCCAGAGAACATTTTAACATACTTGGGCACTCTGTAACTGACCTTAAAATGGCCCTACAAGAACACAGAGACTTCAACAGAAAACTCCAGTAGGAAACTGTTAGTTGCAATTTATCAGGCAATTCAGTTATGTCACCGGTGGCTTGAATCAATATTGTTTTGTTTTTAATCACATTGCATGTGATTATTGGCTTACCAATGCCAGGTTATTTGTTTTATCACCAACGCTGCCTCACTATATGGTCACCGCACTGTTGTGTTAACTGGTCAGGGTAACTTTTTGACTTTCAGGTAAATGTTGTCATTTAATTTCCCTCTAAATTCACTTTTCCACGTGCCACACCCTACACGTGTATTTGTGCTTGCCAGTTCAGGACTTTACAACATGCTTCAGATAAAGTGGAGTATAGACCACAAAACTTACGCCATTAAAAATAAGTTGGTCTTTAAGTTGCCACAACTTCACCTATGTTTTGCGCGTGACATCATCATTTTATGTGTTAACCTTGTCTCTAAAATTATTCCTTTGTGTTATTAATCATTCTGTTTGTTAGTTCAGCTCTCTCTTTTTTCGCTTTATTTTTTTCACGGGTTTGGTGGAACAATTTACGGTGTGTTAAAGAAGGACTCCATAGTGACCAAACATAGAAAACTGAGCTCACACTTGGATACACTGTGGTATAATAAAATACTCCAATAAGATTGGCATAGATGTTAGGTAAAATAAAAATGCAAATACTCAGAAGATCAATAACATTCCATTCTTCCTGACCCATAATTTACAAGACACTTGGGAGTCACTTACTGATGAAGATAATATACAGTTTGGGTATTTTCATTGAAAGCTGGCATTGGTTACACAGATAGTCTAAGACATCTTGATTACTAAAAAAAAGGCTGAACACAGAAAATGTTTACAGTAACAAAATGGTTTGCATATCATGCTAAGTCATAGTTTGATTTAAACCATAATTTCACCATGATTATGCCTCCCACCCATTATGATGTTTCCTCCTGCCCTCATGGGTACAAGACTTATCGACTATACAGTAGTACCTCTGTTTTCGAGTGTCTCGGAAGCCGAACGTTTTGGTTTTCAAATGCTGAAAACCCAGAAGTAATTCCTTCCATTTTTGAACATGCTTCGGAAGTGGAACGGCTTCCGCTGCGTGTTTTTCAATTTTTCCAACTGAACTTGCAGCCAGCCCGTTGCGCCTCAGTTTTCAAACGTTTCAGAAGTCGAACAGTCTTCAGGAATGGATTCTGTTCAAGAACCGAGGTACCACTGTATTATTATTATTATTATTATTATTATTATTATTATTATTATTATCATCATTATCATTATTATCATCATCATCATCACCACCACCACCACCACCACCACCACCATTTATATTTGTTGGTTGTTTTATACAAATAAGTCTCAAAGGAATTTATCATGATAAAATACAAACAAATACAATTAATTTTAAGCCAGAAAGTTTAAAAACAATGTACAGTACATTTATAAAATGATCATCCAACCAGTCTTACCTCACTACCACTAAAATATCAGCAAAACTTAACTATCAAAGGCCTTGGTAAATAAAAATGGCTTAGCTTGGTGTCTAAAAACAAACAATGATGGCGCTAGATGTATTTCCCTGGGGACAGCATTCCACAAATGGAGAGCAGGGCCACCACTGAAGATATCTGCTGTTTTGTGGTCACCCTCTGCACCTCCCTAAAACTGAGCACATGAAGGAGGATCTCTGATTAAGACTACAAAATCCAGACAGGTTCATATGGGGAGAGATGGCCCAGGAGTTACTGGGGTCTTGAACCATAAAATGTTTTATAGGTCAAAAACTGCTCTTAAACTGTGCTGAGAAACTAACCAGTACCCAATACAGTCAACCCCAAATTGGTATAATATTGTTATGAGTTTTTGGGGGAGCGGGTTGCCATACCCCCCAAATATCTTGGGCCAGTCCTGAAGCTGGCTACTGAATAGCTATAGTTTCCAAAGGCAGCCCCATGTATAACACATTACAGTAATCTAACCTAATATGTCATAATGTTAGGTTCAATATCCAGGTATCTGGTTCAATAGATCTGTTAAGATCTTTGCACATTTGTCCTATTTAAAATTATTTCTCAAGGTGCATCTTGTTTGTTCTCTAAATCAAGCACTAAGGCTTCCACAGTCTTCAATGCAAGGATTTTCTTTTATGAACAAAATGGACAATAGCATCTCACTATATATTTTATGCTGATTTCACTACAAAAGGGGTATTTCTTAGAATATTTGAATGCTAAGCAGCAGTTCTACTAAGAATCTGAGCTTGGCTGTACTGACCAATAATTCCAATAGTCACCACACCCATGTCATCTAAGTTAATTAAAAACAGAAGTGTTTTAAAAAGTAGTATCACTGGATTTTGTGGGTTTCTGATTTAGCCTCTGCAAAAGTGAATGAAGTGATTTATTTCATACTGGCTGTGTACTGTATAGTTGTTTGATTGATGGGTAGCCCAATTCACAACCCAGTTCACCTGAAACATTTGGATTTCAGCCAATTCAGTCCCATTGGCTTCAACAGATCGTTTTAAATGAAAAGCCTTTGGGTTACTCAGGTTGTGGATTTGTCCGTAAAAAATAAAATAAAAATGATGTATACTGTACTTGTCTTGTCAAGCAATTTATTTACAGAAGTGCTGCCCAGCATATATATTTGGTATCAGTATTTATTTAAAATTTTTGAAATGCACCTTTTGTGGTGCAGGTTTTAACAAACTTCAGAAATCTTTCCAAGAATTTAATGTAAGTGTTGAGAGGTCTAGGTTTCTGTCCTGCTAGCTTAATGCCACAAGCCTCATTTCTGATATTTTGCACCCTGGTTCTCCAGCCAGGGATATGACATTAAGCTGGAACAATACTGATGGGTTGCAAAATCACATCTACCTGTTACTCCTAGAGGATTAATGAAAACATACAAGTAAACAACAAAATAGAAACATTGAAATTGTTACGGCTTTTAAAGCTCTGCACAATTTGGGACCATGATACCTTCTCTAATATGACCCGGCCTGACCAAAGTTAATCAACAGGTGCTCTCCTGTGTGGCCCTATTTCACATCTGACTGGAATGAGGGATGGAGAGTGCCACTCTTCCCAAGACATTTTGGCACCTGAAGTGAAATGGTGCCCACCCCCTGAGTCAAGAAAGAAGGGGAGAGTGAAGATCTACATCAGAAACAAGTGGGGAAGAATCAAATCAATCCTACCCAATAGTTGAAGTGGGAATCAATGGCCATTGGGGGAAGAAGGGGCCCGCTCTGTATCATACTAGCTCAGGGGTCGGCAAGGCTGGGCTCTGAGGTGTAGGGAGCAGCGGGAGTGGCACTCTAGAAGGCTGAGACAGGCAAGGGCCCGCAGCCCAGCTCCTTAGTTGGCCAGGCAGGGCTCATTAGCTCTGGGAGGAGGCGTGTGATTGCTCAGCTGGAGTAGGCTTGGAGCAGGTGAGGGTCACCTGCCTCATCAAGCCCAGATGCTGCAATCAGCAAAGTACAAAAGGGAAGCAGAACTGAGGGGCTGTGTTTGATCACTGTCGATGGAACTTGGTTTGGATGCTGCTGGACCTCTATGGGACTGCGCTTTGGGTTTGACTCTGGATGGTATCCTGACTGCAGGACTTCAGACCTAGCTACCTGGATTGACCTTGGATTGTGTTTCCCGACCTTTGGACTTTGCTTGTGTGGCTTCACCCCTGGACTTTGGACTTGACATACCAACTTGCAGCCAGGTAGGCCAGGGCTTCAGGACACCAAATCAGCGGAGATGTCTCATTTGGAAGCAGATTTGCAAATGGAACTAGAGAATGAAGATTTGCTAAAATAAAATAAGCAGACTACCCAAGCCTTTTATTGTATACCCTATAGAAGAATTACCCTATAGAATTATTCTGTATTTTTATATATTCTTTCCCCTTCCCTTGAGGTGGTTATTTTTGGCAGAGAAAATAGCAGGAAGGGGAAGGGTTAAGTATCCCCTTTCTCACACCATTCTTCCACTTAAACTGGGAGTCTCCAAGGGCTGCATTTCATTTTAAAAATACTGTCTGGTTTGACCCTGATTTTTTAAGGTTCTGGTGTGCATTTTACTTTTGTTGTTTTATGTTTTGCATTATTTTCTCCATGTCATGGTCTGCATTTCATTGACTTTTGTAAAACATTCTGCATTTTAATTCATAAATATAAAAGCTAAGTATAGAGTCTAAGCTTACTAAGCTTACGGAGTTTTGTTTAGAGTCGTCTGCTTCTTTGTGACCATCAAAAGACATTTCCTTGCTTGAAATAATTTAAATTGTGCTAACTGCGCTCCTAAACTTTGTGCTTAACGGTAATTTATTGCCATTTGATTTAGCTTTATGGTAGACTTCTGGCAGAAGCAGTGATAGCAGCTGGAAGACTGCTCTCCCCCTTCCCCCATAAACTGGCATTTGACAATAATGAGGTTTATTTTAAAAAACTGCATTGTGCATTTTGATCTAACAATGTTAAGCTTCCTTTTCCTTTTAGAAAACCTTTTGAATCTGACTGTCCAAGAGAATCTCTAAATACAAACCAAAAGTTCTGACATCTTTATCTGTTATGCAACTAGAGCACAGAAATAACTGAGGTATAAATAAAGATGTTTTGACAGGGATTATTGATCTAAAGAGAGACTAAACTGGAAAATGTGTTTATTAAGTCGTTATTTTTTGCCATGTTGATATATGACACTGTCAAAGCCTAGGTCAAATAGAATGGCCTCTCAAGTTATCCAACCATGGCACCACATTTTGTGTAATCCACATGCTCTGTAGCCATAAGGGAAGAGTTGATTACAACTTAATTTTTTGGTTTTTTGTCTTTATTTATTGCTATTAAATCATAAATCCCAAAGTAACAGTGGGTGTGTCAACAATGATCATTTGCTATACACCTGCTGTAGCTCTGTGTGGTTCAACTATATTTCTGCCCAAATGCAGGCATGATAATATGGTTTTGATTAAAAGTCTATTCAGCTCAACTGTTGAATCGGTAACTTCCCCTTACTGCTCTTCCTCTTCTTAATACTCAGCTCGGATGTTTTGTTTACTTTTGTTTAAAATGATAATGAAAATGTACTCACAATCGATGTTCTTCAACCTTGGGTCCTTAGACGTTGTTGCACTACAACTACCATTATCCCAACGACATCTGGGAACCCAAGGTTGATGAACATTGTTAAATTGCCACAGTGATCTCTCGAAATCTTTAATTTCAGTCAATTCTTCCTTCCAGAGAAAAAGCCTGTGTCTGGCTACTATCCTTTGTTCTTACATAACTGTAGGAAACTAGATTCATACGCTGTAACGGAGAGACTGTGCTCTCTGACAAGGAATAATGACATCTGCTAGAAATAAAATAGAGTGCATTGGATGCTATTCAGCTCTGAAAATCTATCTGGAGAGCTGCTGAAATCCATAGCTTAGTTGCATGTGCTTCAGATGCTTATTTACTCCATTTCTCTACCATTCTTCCTCCAGTGAGATCAGAGTGGCAAGGTTGATCTCCCCTTCCAGTTTTATCCTCACAACAATCCTGTTGAATAGGCTTGGCTTTGACAGGTCAGGCCTGTGGAGTATTGGAGCGGGGCGGCGGCGGGGGGGGGGGGGCAGAAGGGAATGGGCAAGGCTTGGAGGGGGGAGCTGGGAACTACCCCACAGCATCGAAAAAAGTGCAGGGGGAAAATCATGAGGGTCAAATAATGAACGCTGTTATGCCCAATCAGAAGCAGCCGCTGCCGCAGCCAATTGAAAAACAGAACAATCGCTGAAAACAATCACCAGCTTCCAGCAAGGGGGGGGGGGAGTTCCAGGTTTAAGCAGTGGATGCACGCAGTAGCATGGGGAGGAGTGGGAGCACAAATGGAAAAAAACAACAAAGCGGATGGGCCAATGGCGCATGTGCCACCAGTGAGGCCTCCGTGTGCCCTAGGTTCGCCACTGATGCCCTAAGTTTTACTCAGGTTGGCACCCCTGGTACTAGACCAGTCTTTTATCACTGTACATGCTGGCTCATTTACTTAAGCATGATTTCCATGTTTACTCTTAGCTATACCCTGCTTTTCTGTAAACTGCTTAAGGAGCTTTAAAAGGTAAAGGTACCCCTGCCCGTACGGGCCAGTCTTGACAGACTCTAGGGCTGTGCGCTGTCTGCAGACACTTCCAGGTCACGTGGCCAGCGTGACGAAGCTGCTCTGGCGAACCGGCACCACAGCAGCACACGGAAACGCCGTTTACCTTCCCGCTATAAAGCGGTACAGTACCTATTTATCTACTTGCACTTAAGGGTGCTTTCGAACTGCTAGGTGGGCAGGATTAAGGAGCTTTAAAGTGCATTTAAAACTATAAAATAAAAATGGAATGAAATTTTAACATTAGCAAAAATTTCAACAGCTGTTGAAAATAAATTCCTTAAACAGCTGCTCTAAGACTGCAGATTTTTTTTTGAAGAAAAGTCTGGTTCTGGTTGCATGCTGAAAAATCAGTGAAGGACCTCTTTGGGGGAGGCATTTAACAATCTAAGTGCTATAGATGAACAGTCCTGTCATAAATCCCCACCCCCTGTAATGAGACTGGACTGTTAAAGGAAGCAATTTGGTACGTGATACTTAAATATTCTTAAAAAATTATCTGAATTATTGTTCCCCAGTTTTATTCTACAGGGTAGAATGGGTAAATGTTGTTTGTTTTGTTTTAACCACCCATTATTGACTTCTTCTTTTTCGTATTTGCTGGTAGAAAAAGTCATCACCCAAAGCCTGTGCAAAATCTATCAGCTTGGTGCTGTTATTTTTAACGTCCATTGACAAAAGGTCACATAATCCTCCTTGAAGCTAAGATGGTCAGAGCAGATGCTCAAAACTTTAAAAAGGAAAAAGGTGGGTGGGTTGGGAGGCAACTATCAGGACAATTTTGGGCAGCATGCTTTTCTAGAATTAGCAATGTGTCCTTTAGAATCTTCCATAACCTGGAATAGCTGTGAGTCTTTTTCTTTGGATGCCAAGTGACAGCCAGTGATGCGTAAATCAGCCATGCCTCTCACTTTGATTTCGAGCATTTTATAGCATATTCTTACACGCCACCCTAATCTCCGAGTGGCCCGAGTTTCTAGGGTTTAGTCACTTACCAAGGGTTCATATTTCCTTTGGAAATGAGGCACAGCAGAGACTGTGGTGTCTTTATGATGTATGTGCAATAGACAACATTGCATACAAAAATGTATTTATTAGGTGAAATTCTCCATAAAAATGCTGGCGAATTTTCAGGGAGGCTTCTAGACTTCTTTTTTTAAAAAAATACAAACAAAAATCACTAATTACTCTGCATTAATTTATTTGGTGTATTTAAATCCCACCTTTCTTCCCTCATAGATACTGTCTGGTTCCTAGGCAGTTTCTCATCCAAGCCTTGACCAGACCCAAACCTGACCCAAATCAGGTCCTCTCAGACCACGCCGTAGGGCCATTAATATGAATTTTACTTTGCAATTATGATAAATTATGATTATTTATTTATTTACTTATCCCAACTTTTCCCTGACAGGGACTCAATGCCCCTTACACCTAAAATGGAACCAGCTAAAAACATAGGGAAAGAAGTGCAATTATTATTTTTTTAAAAAAACAATTAAACATGTTTTACAGATCTATGCTTTAATTACAGATACTGATAAATCAATAATACAAATCCTGTAACAAAAATATTATAACCTAAGAATTGCTTTGAGGATCAGGCAAATATCCATGTAGCCCAAGTGTCTTTGAGAACCTAATAAGCATTCCATGAAGGTTGAGTGATGATGAGAACAAGACCTCACAATGGGACAAGACCTCACTGTGGTTCCTTACAAATATTAATTTTTGGGAAGGGTAAATGGGTGAAGTCATTCTCCATCAAGGACTCACCATCATTGCTGTTCTCTCCTCTCCTTCCCCCTCCACCTCGTACTCGTACTAATCTTCAAGGTTGTTGCTTAAATCTGATTTTCCATCTGGATAAGGTGACTATGAAACATCATGGCCAGTGATCTGTGACTGTAACATCCCTAAAAAGAGACACATTTCCACACCCCAGCTTGAACCCCTTTTTATTTTTAAGGAGGGGTTCTGCCTTTTTTAAATTTCTCACAAGGCAATAACTAACTAAATGTATTTTGCCTTCCTAGGACAAAGCATATGGGAAAAGGCTGCTCACAAAGTAAAGAATAATATATATGTATTATCACAAATTTAAAGTACAATAATTTACAATAAAACAGCAGACCAACATCAGAAATAAAACTGCATTAAAAAAAGACTTTTCAGCAAACAGTTTATAAATACATAATTGCAAGCTCTAAGTGGAAATACATAATTGCAAGCTCTAAGTGGAAAATGTCAACAGGAACAAAATGGTCTTAAGAACCAATTTAAAAATAGGAGGCTGGCTAGCTGAACCTCTCCTGAGAGACTTTTCTATAATATAGGCATCACAACAGAGAATGTTGTTGCTCTTTTCCATACTAACTACACTTCTCAAGGCTAGTCAGACATTTCACAAGATGGTGACCTTTCAATTCCACAGACCAGAGTCACTTGGACTAGAAGTCACCTTTTTCTTCAACACTGGTGTGACAGACATCAATCAACCTCTTGTCAGTGCACTATGCCAATCATTTGGGGTTCCTTTTTCAGTCAGCCTAAAGTCTTCCCGAATCTTCTTTCTCAGTTCAGCTCATCTGTTGGCGATTTCCCATGTGGGAATAAACACCTCACCCATTCCAGTTCTGCTTTGAAGTATTTATTGAAGAATTAACACTATAGCTTGTATAACTACTGGCCTAAGGAAAATAAAACAGAATTATATACAGTACAGAGAATCATTCTTCCTCTCTGCTCTTCAACCATCCGGACAGAGTGACCAGCACACTCTTTCAGAGGTTTTCTCATACAGAAGTCTGTCACTGGGGAGAAAATTTGTTGCTAGGATCAAACTTGCTAGCGGCAAAACTATTCAAGGATACCGTAATTTCATGTCGGTTTTTAGACAACACTAACACCTCTACCACACTTGAGGCCGCAGGACTATCTTGGAGGGCATGGCAGAGACAGATTTAGGGGAGTGCGACTGGTTCAGAGCTTGGCTTAGGACAGTCTGAATGACACATGGTTAGCCCTCCACCATTTACTCTCCCCCTGCCGCCTGACTAACCGAGGACTATTAATTTCAATGGGTCTATTCAGAACATGGCTATAACCCTAAATGTTATTTCCAACCTTGCATGCAAATTAGAAATATTCTTGTTTTACGGGTGCTAGGATGGAAACAGGTGGCAGGCAGTCTTTCACCTGCTAAATAAATCCCACAAGGTGGTCATAAATACCTGTACTTGTGTTGTGTCTGCCAACAGTTTACAAAAGCCACTAAGCTGAAGGGAGGGAGGGTTTGGCAAGTAAGATTGTACTTAATTGCACCCTGTGTGTATACAACTACACAAAAACATATGTAGAATGTGGTTTAGAAGCAACTACAACAGTATGTTCGTGCAGACAGGCGTTTGTGTTAAAGGAACATTTATTGCTCAAGTTAACAGTGCAGTTCTGTTGCACCCAATGTTAACAAATATTACATTTAATGCGTAGAATGAAGGGTTGTGAGTTGACAGGATCACCCTGCTGTTTTATGCTTCCTTCCATGTGCAAAGCTGCCCCAATAAATTTGGGTTTCCAATATTGAATAGCCAAAGCAACTCATGCCCTCAAGTGTTGTAACCATTTATCCCCTCCACTATGAAAATGTGGAAAAGGCTGAAGGCTGATGAGAGCAGCCTTTTGGATTGTAAACTTCCACCATCTGAGACTTCTATGCTAAATAGCAGGTCTATGTTTGCATAACCGAAAACAAGGGCCGAGGAAATTTTATTTCAGCAGGCAAAATATTCCAATTCATTCATTTCCAATCCATTAATTTTTGTCTGGTTTTAGGAAATAGTAGAATACCAGGCAAGCTAGTGGTTGCTCCAAGCTCACACTGCATGGCCCCCCCTTTTTTTTTTACAAAGCCACCCTTATGTTCCTATACAAATAATTTTGGAACTTTCACCACTTTGGAACTAACCTAAGTTTTGCTGCCTGCTTTTTTCTGACTGCTCTATGGAAAATCACATGAATCTGACCTTGGAAGAAGTGTAAGTAAACCATTTTTAACTTATCAAACGTGATCTTTTTCTATGCTAGGGGAAGTGGAGAACTTTGGAAGGTATATTTTAAAGGTCTAATAGGCTATATTCCCATGCTTTACTGTGCTTCATATTTTGTGATTTTAAATCTCTGCTGGCATTCTCTTACCAAAGAGTACTTGCACCAAGCCTGGTTCTGGGCACCCAGGGAATTCTCTTTCTCTTTATGCATTATTATTATTTTTAATTTCCCAGCCAATAATAGCAAATAAGCTTCACTGTTCCCCTGAAGTGACAAAATGGCTGAAGCAAGCTATGATTTGAGGCTGGCACTCAGGAAACATAGGCAAACATGCCAAGTGATTTCATCATTCTCCAATAGTGTGAATGATTATTTTAGAAATCTCCTCCCTCTATACTTTTGTTGCTTTTTTTTTTTTACTATGTTCACACTGTGGCTGATATTTCTGAGGAAAAATTCTGTCTTGCCTTTTTCTCAAAACACGTGTGTGTGTTTAATGTTCTCCTTTCTGCTTCAATGACTGCACAAAGTGCTATTATCTGTTTTCTCCCTGAGCATTAAAGCAATTCTTTAAGTGCTAGACCTGCCCAGAATGTTTCTCTGATCATTATGAGACTGTCAGTCGCGATTGTTTTTGGTAGCAATTTTATGATCGCCTAGCCATGTGGACTAAAAAACATGTTTTATTTAAAAGGAATGCGCTTTTGCATGGCGTAATGGGACTGGGATACAAATACCTCTCAATAGGACACATTCTTGTGAAATGATTTAGTGTCCCAGCTGGGATTTGGCTCCTAGAGAGGTTTCCAGATTTGTTGCTTACTGACGTTGGTTCATGTTTAGGGAAGAGAGAGCAATATTACCTTGTGAGAAAAGCCAGTTGAGGGCGAGGGGTGGAATGGGGGGACGGAGTGGGGAGAAAAATAGTCTTGATTTTCCCAACACTGGCTTGATGTATCACAAAGGACATATTAGGGAATAATATTGCTTTCCTCTCTGCTGCTCATTCTATAACAAGGCTTCCCAAATGTGGGTCTCCAGTTGGACTACAATTCCCATCATCCTTGACCACTGGTCTTTCTAGTTAGGGATGATGGGAACTGTAGTCCAAAAACAGCTGGAGAACCAAGTTTGGGAAACCCTGCTCTATAAGAACTAAGGAGACAGTTTGCTGGATCCATGAAAAGGAAGGGACTTCAAGTGGACTTCATACAATGACCGCCCAAAAAGGAGAAATGCATCTCACACACCCAAAAGAGGCCACAGATTAACAAGGGGGGAAATGTATGTGCTAATTTATATGAATTTTTTTTTGTAACCACTAGTCACCAATGGTAACCAAATTCTGTCCCATCTGTAAAATGGACCTCCCACCTGTGGTTGCACCAGCCTATCAAATGAATAAAATGCAAGCCATAAATTATAAACTAAACATATACTTATTTATATCTGCAAATATGCCATTATGGCTCACTGAATTGTATACCATGCAGGATTGTACAGTATCTTCAGCAGTAGGGACATGGGTGGCGCTGTGTCTAAACCATTGAGCCTCTTGGGCTTGCAGATCGGAAGGTCAGCAGTTTGAATCCCCATGATGGGGTCAGCTCCCATTGCTCTGCCCCAGCTCCTGCCAACCTAGCAGTTCAAAAGCACACCAGTGCAAGCAGATAAATAGGTACCGCTACAGCGGAAAGGTAAATGGCATTTCCGTGTGCTCTGGCTTCCATCATGGTGTTCCGCTGCGCCAGAAGTGGTTTAGTCCTGCTGGCCACATGACCCGAAAAGCTGTCTGTGGACAAACGCTGTCTCCCTCGGCCTAAAAGCGAGATGAGCACCGCAACCCCACAGTCGCCTTTAACAGGACTTAATTGCCCAGGGGCCCTTTACCTTTACCTTTTTACTGAACCAAAGAAGAACAAAGCAATTTGTAGATCCAACAATTGAAATGACCTCAGAGTTCCAAGTGGAGGTCCCAATCAGAGCAACACTTACGGTTCCTTACAGGCACTCTCTCTCCAAAAACATCTGATGGTAGAGCAGGAACCTGGACAAATCTGTAACTCTTGAAGCAGGCAAAACATCCAGGCCTCTTCCAAGCTCTCTGCCTTCTCCTCCAAGCTGGCTTCCGGAATTCTCCTACAAGAAAAAAGTTAGTGAGCATGCTCCACTGCTGTGGAGAAAAGGGGAGGGGTTCAGATTATGGGCCCTCTGTTGGCTTTTACAATGTCTCTTCCCTGCTCCTAATAAGGATTACAGCATGGGTTACCTATAGATGCAAATTTATAAATAATTGCTATGCTTTACAGGCTTTTGTTTATTTAAGCTGTTTATATACTGCTTACCTAGTGAATTTTCTAAGTAGTGTATATAATTTTTTTTAAAAAAAGCTTGCAGTAGATTTATCAATTGAAATTAAACAGAAAAACAGAAAATGTCCTTAAAATTGCCTGCTGAAATAGAAAGGTTCAATAGAAGTTCAACAAGGAGTCGTCTTGTCTAATCGCAGCAAGGAAGAAGTGCCACAGAATTCGGTCTACAATACTGAATGCACAGTTTCTGGTGCACTGGCCCGGCTTGGCCCAGTTCAACACCCTGAGATGAAATGGTAAGGTGCCACCTTTCCCTGGCCGCTCCCTCCCGCCCCTCCCCCGAACTTCTCTCCCATCTCTAGTGTAAATTAATAGACATTTAAATTAAAAAATCTTGATTATTATTCCTCCCTACCCATCTGTGCAAGTGATAGCCATTTGTTTGGTCCTGGAACACATACTTTCCTATGACTAATCATTGTATTATATGATCTGTCTCACCTCATGAGTTTACTCTTTCACTGGCTGAAACAGATTCCTTGCAGTTCGCAAAATAGAGTACATATGGGGCTGTATGTGACTTTGCCGTGCAACTATGTTATAGTGAGTGCCAAAAGGGGAGAAACATGTGGAAACAAAGCATGATTTTCAACTTGCAGAGTTAAATTTAAGTGAGCACATATGAGGGTAAGTGGCAGAACTGAAATATGACTAAGGGAGAGGGTGATATTTCAGAACTGGAAATCATGGAAATTTTGATCAGCGAGATGGAAACGGGGGTTTCAGCTACATTCTTCTAGAAAGAACCCAAGAAATCAAACAAAAACTTGGATGTGCTCAGAATAGCCGTGCGCATCACCCACAGAAATATACATACATTTTGTCTGGGTCAAAACACTGATGGGAAAATGTTAGGCTTTCAATTCCAGGCTCTGGAAGCACCCATGGTTCAAATGTGCATTTCTTTTCCAGGGGTGAAAATCCATCCTGCAAGTTTTAGGTAGATGCTGGCTGTTCATGGTGTTGACTGGCAGGACCCCTAAAATGTCATCAGAAAGCCTTCCTACCCCTCCAGTCCTAGACCTGCTTTGCACTTAGCAAAACATCCATATATAGATGTACAGTTATAGTAAGAGAGAGCAACAAATGAACGCATATGTCCATCACTATTCTTGCAACACTTTGAAATGGGGGAAGGGCAAGACTGAGCTAGTATTCAGTTCACTGAAATGACAGGTATATGTGTTCTGAAGATGGAAAGCAGGGACAAACTGTGAGCTCTCCTTTAATATTAGGTTTGTCTTAACCCTTAAAAATTGGTTAATTTTAGATTTCTTCATTTATTGTTGCAGCAAAGATTATTATTTTCTGTCCTATTGCACCTTTATTCTGCATCAATATGCTTAGGGATGGAAAAATAATTTGATTTATTGCACCTTTATTCTGCATTAATATGCTTAGGGATGGAAAAATAATTTGATTTAGTACACATTTAAAGGCAAATCTTTTTCTGCTTTTTGAAACAATATGTGAACTGAAACACAGCTGTCCTTTGAAAATTGCACATCTGAATTTCACAGTGCAGTTCTCCAACTAGTTTTTACAAAATAAATAAATAAATGCATATGTTAGGGAAAGCTGTACATAAATATGAAAATAAAATACAAACGTGCATTATATTAGGGTAAATTACTTGCAGAAATGTGTACATTAGTCAAAACTGCATATAAAAATGTGTGTGTTAGGAAAAACATCATGCTAAAATCTGTTGAATTTTCATGAGGGTTTTTTTAAACAATCTTGCAAAACATTGCAAAATGTGAAGAACGTAATTTAAAACTGGAAAAGATAGAAACTGAGACAGATCCACGCTCCATGTGCTGTTCACTGCTGTAAGGGCCTTTGGGTTAAAAAGCACCATATAACATACCTTAACATTTTTCAAAAAAGAAAAATCCTCCCTGCAAAAGACCATTAAATCAACAGTCTAAAATTATCTAACCATAACACTGCTTAAAGCACCAGCATCATCAGTCCTTCCTCTCAGGGAAGGTGCCAGGACCTGATCATTGTCCACAACCATTTTTTGCCCTTCTTTAACATGTATGCTGTAAAAGGGGGAAGAGTTTGAAGTTCATCCTCCTCCTTTCTTAAATAATTGGATCCATTCTGTGAGAGCTGAGCTTCTCGGTCATTCCCTTGTTTGTTTGAAATAAACTAACGCATTAATAAAATATTCTATATAATTTTTCAGTTGCCCACAAGAGTCTGAAAAGCTACACCCCCCCCCAGAAAGAAATAAAAGACCATTGTTAAAGAGATTATTTTGCGATAGCCTTCAAAGCATATGATGCAATTCCATCAACTTCAACTGCTCTTAAGGGAGACCCAAATTATGATGGTATAATTCACTTTCAAGAGGCCTGCTGATAGGGCTCATTAGTTTAATTCCACACATTGTGCTTATTGAATATATAAGTAATTTGCTACTCAATGAGCTGTGAACATTTGCTGGGCACCTTCCATCTCCTTTTTATTTTCCAGCCTAGACAAGTAGATCAGAAAAGAGCAGAACATATAAAAAAAAAATCTTAGAACATGCAAGTAAGCATGACTGGATTGGCTTTTGGCCTTATTTTTATCTACCATAATGTTTCTTCAAGCTTAGACATGTGTTTGCTCCACAGTTTGTCCTATTTATATGCCAAAGTTTCAAAGTTCAACTATTTTAGACTTCTGTGCATGGAAAAGAAGTGTGGCTGTTTTTGTTGTTGTTATTCTGCATTGGAAATAAGATACCCAATGATTTATTAAATGTGAAATAAAATAGAGACAATTTATCATCAACACTTGGAAACATCTGACTAATCCTTTCCCCCTGTAAATAAAATTTGCAAACTAAACATTCAAACCCAGATGAATATATTTACAGTATGAGGAATCATAGTTCTAAACTGTATTGATGTTTCAATGTGAATATTTTATACTGAAGTTCTACAATTTTCCTTTTTGAAAACAAAAATTCAGATTGTCAACAAAAAATAACTAAGGGTAAATAATAAGTGTTGCCTACTCCAGTGCTGTTGACTTCCAGCACTGGCAAAAGGTTCCATCAACTATATTTATCCTTGTAACGGTGAAATTGTACTGGTACAAAAGTCTACTTTTCACCAGTCTTGAAAGCAGACCTTGCACCAGAACAATAGATGCTACCATGTAATGATAGAGCTTATAAATTAGAGTTTATAAAGCTACCCCCTCAGTATTAATGAAATGGACTTGCCCTATAGTCACATGGTGTAGTCTAGTTTCAAAGGTGAAGTTGTTGCTCAAGTTTGTATAAGAAGTTGCTGAGCATATAAAGCTATTCCAAGCTTGTTGCTCATTACTTTAGCCTGTCTGTGGACCCAGAATCAACCAGTACTGGTCCACTGTTACTGGAATAAATATGCTGCAGAAGGGCATTTTCCTCTTGGGCGAATGGTGCCTTTCTTGTGGCTTAGGGCACAAGAGCAAAAGACACAAACCAGGACCAACAACAATAATTTATTTATACCCCACCCATCTGGCTAGGTTTCCACAGCCTCTCTGGGTGGCTTCCAGCAGAATATCAAAACATAATAAATATAGAAACACAATCCGCCATGTTCTTGCACTGTGCCATTAATTTCAAAGAGGCTTGAGCATTTCAGTGGTTTGTGCCCTAAACTTTTAGCCCTAGCAGAGAGTACGGAAGTAGGGGTATCCCAAGTGATAATCTTGTATTGGGATGCCATGGGAATTCCTCACAACACTTTCTTTGGATTGAGAACTGGGCTTCTATCTGTGTTCCCTTAGTAGCCTATAATGCTGATCAGATTTATAAAAAGCTATTTTGTGATGCTAGGTCCGCTTTCTGTGGTTAAATCCATGGCTATGCTATTTAACAACTGTTTTGAAAGCCTGCAGGAACATAAGCAGGTAACTCCAGTATCAAATGATTCCAAAAATAGCCTCTAACACAAGTTCCTAAAGCTTTTGCCTGATGTGCATAGAAAGATAATAAAACCACTGCTAATATATTTTCCACTTACATTTCAGTCAGGAATAGCAATCCTACTTGGGGCTTTTTCTGGTTTGAAGCAAATATCTCCATAGATTGTCTCCAAAATTAGTCTTACTAACATGGAAGTTGTGAAACATTTTCAACCCCTAGATTTGATAAATTCTCCCTTCAAATTTTACTAATTGATTTATTCACCCAAATTTTGACTGCTGCATTTTCCTTTCTATCTAAAGTTTCTGGCATCTCTGTTAATATCTGGAAGATCTATAGTAACTGACTTTATAATTGGATATACAGGTATCACACTGACTCAAAATGTATCTTAAAATCAGAAGGAAACCAAAATAATGAGGAAAGCATTACTCTTAAGATTTCATTTGTAGATGCTTTCAGTTACGTTAGCACTGGTTGGATATAAAAATAATACTAATAAATACGAGGAAGGGTGCTTAATGGGAGCAGCCATTGAGATAAAGGATTCCCTGGTGATCTACTGCAAATCAACCAGAGATCCAGTGCTTTGTTTCTGGGGGGACGCAGAAAATAAGGAGTGACTCTGATTAACAGGGGCCATTGGTGCATGTGTCATAGCCTGAATAAAAAGGAAACTGCATATCTTTGAACCTACATCACTTACGATTGCCATATTTTTTCTGTGCTTCTCCTACCAAGTAGAAGACAGATCTTCTTACTACAACCTTTGAGTACCCAGTTCTGTCCTGCATCTCCTGTTCAATATCTCCTGTTCAAAGTTGAAAACATTGAGATGTAAACCCGGTTCCATGACAAACTGTGGGTGTACTGCACAATGTAGTACTGCAGATTGGGGGAGCCAACAAGAAATGCCTGTCTAGAACTAATTGGTATTTTTTCGAGGGTGGGGGGGTTGTATATGTGCTAAACTTGTAATTCCATCTATTTATTGGCTTGCAGTAGGGATAAATTTGTGAATTCACAAAAGGGACATCGCAATCATGCGCCGCACTTTGCTGGCTTTGAAAGGCTTGTGAGTAACACTGAGCAATTAAGATGCCCTTTTTATAGCTCTTTCAAGTGTAATCAAGTGAATAATTGAATAAAACCGAATGAAGGCCACAGCAGGCCACCCACAAGTATGCTGGCTTTTCATAGCTGCTACAAACAGATGAGAAACTCAGGGTGGGGGAGGGCCATCTATTTCACAATGCTCCTTGTGCTGTATGGATTACGCAGTGAATTTGAGGCTTGGCTTTACGTTTCTGGATTCTTAACCACAAAGGTGGCAGCATCGTTGTTACTTATTTTATTTGCTGTTGCTCAGTAGTTTCTTAGGACTGTCTGCTCTAAATTACATTTGGTGATGTACTGCTCGCTTTTAGTGGCAGAAGCCTCCCAGGGTACACCTATCTCTTCACTGGTGGCACTGATTTGGGACAAGATCGTGGGCAAACTGGCAACAATGGCAATACTGCTTCCCCGCCAGTAGCATGCAGTGGTGCCAGAGAAGGCAACGGGAGCGGGAGCAGATAGACGGTGGTAGGAGCAGTGATGGCAGCAGGGCAAAGCAGTACGTACTTCCCATTTTGCCTCAGACTGGGAAACAGGACGCGTTCCCCCTGCCACAGCACTGGGCCTTTGGCTTGCCAAAAATTGCTAGACCGGTGGGTTCCCACAAGGTGAAAGCACTTTGCGCTTCATGGGCTGGCAAGCCAATCCAGGGAGTTGTTGTTATTACTATTGATTATTTTATTATTATTTATTATTATTGCTTATTAATAGTATTATGAGATGTATGTGGCCATGTCAATAAATATTCCCTGAGCAGCTTACAGCAAAACAATATCAAAAATATAATACATAGCAATTCAAACAACAACGAAAGACAAACAGCCTGCAGCCCTGATTCCCCCACAGGTGCTTTCTAAGTATTAACGATTAATGCAACACACCTTCAATATAACATGCATTTTGCACCTGGACCTTTGGACTATGCATATGAACAGTGTTGTTAACTTTTGAAAACATTCTTAAACAGCAAAATGTTATGGCAAAACCTCCTCTCTAGGTTATTAATGTGCTAATATAAAAAGCATAAGAGAGCCATTTCAAAATTGTATGTCAATCCTGTCCAATGAGATTTTTAAAATTTGATTATCACTTGGAGATAATTGGAACATAAGTATTAGGATCGCAGCTGAATAGAGTCTAATGTAACTTCAATAAAGTCTTTCAGCTTCAAATTAATGTGCTTTCTAGGAGGTAATGGCTTTCTATGAGGCAATTTATCTCTCCAATTAGTTTTAATAAGCACAATGACAAAGGTAAGATGAACTAGTTTACTGGGCCACCTGCTTTTGATGGGAGTCCACTGAAAGATTGCTTGGCCTCTATAATTCTCTGGGATCAACCCATAAACAGTGCTATAGACAGTTTGATTTTAATGATGTTTAGCAGTGATTTGGGGAGGCCTCTGTAATCCAAGAATCTTTGGTTACAGCGGAAACTTGTGATTACAAGTAAACATTATTTTACTGCTTTTTCATTAAAAACATTGGGTTGTATCCAGTGGTTGTGCAAGTGGAAGGCAGATTACACAACTGAGACGTCTTTCCCTGCTTTCCTCTGAAACCTACTGTACCACCCCTTGAAGAAAACCTTTCCAAACGGTCAGGTGGGGTTCCTGAAAAGTTTTTTGTGTTAAACAGGGCTGCAGTGTAAACACTTGGAATCAGGTGGAGGAATATTGCATCCGTAGAGCTCTGCTCATGCAACCATGCAATGCAGCCCTTTCCCATTTGAGTTGCCTAGTAAAATAGAGTATGTCTTGTGGCTGGAACATCATAAATTTCAAATATTTTTATTTGGGTCAGCATAAACAAAGGACTAACATAAACACTTTTGTTACTAGCTTAAATGTTAATAACATTTTGCACAAAATCAGCACAGTACCATCAAGAATCAGCAGGAAAACTACATATGTAAGAGGTGATCCTATCCAGGTCAAATTGCAGGTGCACAACCAGTGACCATGTGAATAAATGCTGTTGCAGCCATGCGCGTAGCTCCACATTAACAGTATAACCCATTTAAAACAGTGCAAGCATCAAATCACACACATTTGACCAATTACAGATAGGTAGCCGTGTTGGTCTGCCATAGTCAAAATAAAAAAATTCCTTCCAGTAGCACCTTAAAGACCAACTAAGTTAGTTCTTGGTATGAGCTTTCGTGTGCATGCACACGAAAGCTCATACCAAGAACTAACTTAGTTGGTCTTTAAGGTGCTACTGGAAGGAATTTTTTTATTTTGACATTTGACCAAATTAGTGGAGAATGCACAACCCACAGTACTCCATCAGCAATGTCCAGGTTTTTCAAAACAGGATTAATTTTCAACACACAAACAGTACATAGAAATGGTTCTTAGTGCCTCTTCATCACCTGTGGAAGAGACAGATTTGGGCTTGATCCTACCCAAGTTAAAGAACTTACATATTCCATTTATTTACATGAGAGAGTAAAGCTCATTTCCTCCAATTTCCTTCTTTAGGCAAGTAAATGACATTGAATAAATTGCTTCGGGCATAAATTAAAAAGTTAGGCTGGTTAATTTTAAATAAGGCTATAGATTACATCTTCCCCAAAATTATGTTGAAACATTTTTAGTAGTTTTCAGCTTCCCTTCCAGCCACAACAATGAAGCTTCTTAATGTGGCCACAGTTTGAGTGCTTTGCATAACTGGGCAGGCTTTGATTTCAGATTAATGCTTTTATCTCAAAGTCCTCCCTAATGAGTTACAGTATACCCATAATGAATAAAACCAAACACAGGTACATAAATTCTTTTCTCTTCCTCTCCCTACCTCCTGCATTTCTTTTACAGAGCTGGCTGGGGCATAAATGTCATATTGAGATACTCGCTGTGTTAAAAATTAGTTTCACTAATAGTTTCTTGCTGTGACATGTACAGCTGGAGCAAAAACACAATTGATTTTTCGCTGAACTTTTAATCGCTGAGCTAATTTAAAGCTGCATTTGCACAAAGTAGCCATGAAAGATGGGTAAATTGGGCCCAGATTTTTATTTATTTATTGTAAATTCTCATTTACATAAAACCATAGAATTGTAGAGTTGGAAGGGGCCCAAGGGTCATCTAGTCCAACCCCCTGCAAGACAACAATCCTGCCCACAGTCTTCCCTGAGGTGGGTATCAAGTCCCTATAACTGACAGCACTAAATTGATTTCATTTATTTTAATCTATATAATACAGTATATGCAAAGCAGGATTGCCCGTAGGATTTAAAATATGTACACATCTGATCTTTTCCATTATGTATTTAATGGGCCTGCATGAGACACAAATGACTTTTGTCTGAATTCATTTAGATGCCATTGGCTTTCCAATTTTGCATGCTCGGCTGACCTTCTATACTTTTCCCATGCAATCTATATATTGAAAACAATCAGGACATATCACAGAGAGCACTCCCATGTATACAGCTTGTACACACTTGATTGAAACATAGAAGTTAGGAGTGATAATTAGTTGAAGCTTGCCTGGAAATGATTAGAAAAATATTTCGTGGTCAGGAATAAGGAGGGCTACAGCAAAATGTTGCAGTATGGAGAGCTCCTTCCGGGGTTCTAACTGGGCAGCCATGTCTTTTTCCAGGACGCTCCATTCCATTCTTCTTTTCCACCCACTGACCAGTCACATTTCATGCCTACTGCATATGCTAATACATCTCTATTTTGTGTTGATGGTGCTACTGTACTTGTGTTTCACAAGGATCAGCAGTCAGAAAAGTAGAGAACTTCTGAGAAAGCAAACCAGGCTGGATCTAGACACATCAAAAAAAGTTTCAGGGCAACAGGTTGTAAGCCTCATAATGGGAAATCATGTTGCTGAAAGATGGAACTCCACAGCGCCATCGCAGTGTTATAACACATTTAAAACACTTTTTATTTACTAATGTAGATTAGTCCCCATTGAAGGTTTCTTCATGTTTCTTTTTTAATATTTCTGTCAGAGATAGGTTGGTTTTTTTAAGATGCTCTGGTGTATGACTAGAATCTAGCTTTAAGGGTGGGAAGTTACTTGAAAATGAAAAATCTGAGGAGTTTTTCCCCCTTAAATGATACCCTTTAGGTCTTCCCCTGGCATCTCTGAACCTCTGAAACCCCCCTCCCCTCCCCATCCTAACTCACACACCACACTTCATTTAACTATGGGTTAAAGTGAAGTACAAACAAGGCCACTGAACGCAAGCACCTTTTTTTGCTTAGTTTTCCTGTTCTGTCCAGTCACTTAATTCTTTGCATTTTTACATCTTTTTAAACAGAAATCTGCTGTTTAGTACTTTAAAAAAAGCAAAAAAAACCCCACATATTGTTCCCAGCATTGTGAGCAGCTTTTCCAGGCAGGGGAAACCAGAAGAGGTTGTGTATATGTGTGTGTTTTTTATGACTGAGTAAAACAGAATTCCCTGTGGGCTGGTCTGCTTTTCTTCCATTGTTCCCCTTAGCATTTTCTTGAAATGTTTCACTCACTAATTTACTCTCCAGCACATTTATAGCTTTTTATATTTAGGATTGTGTGCACTGTATGTATGAGAGACCTGCTTTTTCTGCTTCCTGTCTACAGTTTCCATGTATTGACTCTGGTATATTCTCGTGTGGGTTGTTTGTGATGCATGCAGCTTTAAAATGGCTGGAGAGCGAGTGTGGGGTTTCTCCCTACTGCTAGACAAGAATGAACCGGCTGCAAGATTTCAATTACCGTATAGGTGCTTTCCCCCATAATAAATTTTGAAAATGTACCCTGGAGAGGCCAGGTTCACTTAATGTTCCATTTACACCCTGGTTTTGGCCAGGAGGATCACCATTCCAAGGATTAGCAGTCGCTAATTTAAAAACAAACAAACTAGACACATTAATTCCCACCACACAATTCAGATAATGTCTAGTTTGGCCCAAGAGTCCCAGCGTAAATGAATATAATAGCTGAGAGGCTTTTTCAGTTACCATGCAGTGGGGCTTCCATTCAAAATGCAGCACTTTAGCATCTGTGGGATTGTCCCTGTTCCAGTTCCTGAGACTGCACACACACGATTAGATGTTGCTCTCATAGGACCATCATCTGTGCAAGTAAGATGGGGAATGAAAAGGACCGCTCTGAATTGCAAGTTTATGTTGGTCACTTCTGTGCAGGAACCTGTGCCAGACACCTCCCATTCCCTAAGACTTTCCACAAGCTCCGAGTATGCGGCTGCTTCAGCAGTCCCACCAGTCAGCTTAAATAGACATGTGGAGAAACACAAACCACAGAATAGTTGCTCAGTGGATCAGTGCTCACTGGATAGTGTAGCTGCTGCTGAATCCACTAGCAAGATTCCCACTACAGTGGACGCTCGGGTTGCGAACGTGATCCGTGCGGGATGCACGTTTGCAACCCGCAGCGTTTGCAACCCGCGTCTGCGCATGCACGGGTTGCGATTCGGCGCTTCTGCTCATGCGCAAAGCACAATTTAGCACTTCTGCACATGTGCGACCACCGAAACCCAGAAGTAACCCGTTTCGATACTTCCGGGTTTTGGCAGTCCATAACCCGGAAAAAACACAACCTAAAGCGGCTGTAACCTGAGGTATGACTGTAGTATGAAAATTTTTCACTGGAAATTATTTGCCGATGAAGACTTTATTCCGAAACATTGAACTATTCCGGACACACTGTCCTCTTGAGACTTCCTTTTAATATTTCTGATAGATGTCTTCCTTTGAAACTTTTACAGGACGTCTTCCTTTGAGAGACAGCTTGGCGTTCCTCGCCATTCATTGACTTGTTTGACGCCTCATTCGACTCTTATATATACAACAACTTACAGTCACTTGTATATTTTGTGAGATGTACTGTATGATATATACATTATTTTGAAGTGGTATATTTTGAATGACATTGTAATTATATATCCACTACCAGTTATTAGCCAGCGTGTTGCGTTTGCATTTTTGTTGATAGCTTAAATAGACCTGGCATCAGTTGCACAGACATGGACAGACATGGTGGGGCTCTCCCCTTTTTTGCTTCCACCGTTCCCCTTTCTGAACTGCCAAGCCAGAGAAATTTAAACAGTGGTTTGTGGCTTGGCAAACGAAGCCTCTGAAGTGAAAATGGAAAGAAAACCCCCAGGTGTGTGTGTGTTCTTGTCTCTTGAGAGAAGTGCTATTGATAGGTCTGGATTGCAGACATAGCCACTGCTTCAAAGCTGCATAGCATAGATACCCCAAGTCACACATAGGACTCCCGTATGGGAGAGCTTCCTCATTCCCTTAAATGGAAGAGGACATTCTGTGTCTGGAAGGGGATGAATCTCCACTGAACTTGAATGAGAAAGCTCTTGAATAGACTGCTGAAGGTACATGTAACACTGCTGAATGGCTTGATAAAGCCTAGTTAGGACCAAGTCACTCAGCATAGAGCTAGAAGGCTAGAAAACCTGTTCTGCTGGAGAGTTGAATAATATTTATGGGCTCTTATCACCTTATATGAAGTACGGTAAACAAATTATGCATAGGTAAAGGTAAAGGATAAAAGGACTCCTGACCATTAGTTCCAGTCATGACCGACTCTGGGGTTGTGGCGCTCATCTCGCTTTATTGGCCGAGGGAGCCAGTGTACAGCTTCTGGGTCATGTGGCCAGCATAACTAAGCCACTTCTGGAGAACCAGAGCAGAGCACGGAAACGCCGTTTACCTTCCCGCCGGAGCGGTACCTATTTATCTACTTGCACTTTGACGTGCTTTCAAACTGCTAGGTTGGCAGGAGCAGGGACTGAGCAACGGGAGCTCACACCGTTGCAGGGATTCAAACCACCGACCTTCTGATCGGCAAGTCCTAGGCTCTGTGGTTTAACCCACAGCGCCACCCGCATCCCTTAAAACTAAGTTTTAAAACTTAAAACTAAATTATGCATAGACATGGTTAATTATCAAGGGGGATGGGAAATCAGTCCACATCTTTTTCTCACAGATGTGTTTGGAGGCCCACAAAGTAGCACCCTTCAAGCTGCAAATGATAATTCTGCTGTTTGATGAGGTCTTGTTACTTTGGGACTAAAGCTATTTGCAAAGAAGCAACTCTAAGGTCTCTAGCACTTTTGTGGATTAGAGGACTGGGCCAACCACAAAGTTTGTAAGCCAGAAAGGTCTAACCTTGCTCTTTGGATTTGAGTTTCACATTGTATATGTGTTGAACAAATTACATACACATTTAGCTCTATATGAGCAATTACTATATTGCTTTATATAATTATGGTTCCAACTAAGGGAATTTGCAAGTTTTAGTCCAGCTAAGCCCCATAGGAACCATACAGGAAGGGCCAGCACAAGGAACCACTCAGTCAGGATCAGAGCCTTTTATCAGTTGAAGGTTATTGTACAAGACCTGATAGCTGCTGCTTTTTGGCATGTATGCATGGAGAGAAACAGCTGATAGAATAACGCCTCTATGCATATCCATGGTGCGACTGCACTTGGAATGCAGTGTGCAGAAAGGGGCAGCCAAAATGATCAAAGTTTTTGGGCAACTCCCCTATGAGGAAAAGTTACAACATTGGGAGTGTTTTAGTTTGCTTGAGGCAGCTTACCAAAACATAGCTAATCAAAACTAAACTGAAAAAAATCAGTATAAAATGGCTGAAATTAAAACCACATAATTAATTTCACTTCCAAATCCTAACTAGAACAAAAAGACCTTACTTTCTGGAAATGAAAAAACCAACAACCCCTCAGCAAGGGAGAACATTGTTCTACCTTTCCAGAAGGACAATCCAAAGCTAAAACAGCCCCCCTTCTCTGCTCTCCAGAGAAGGAAGGAATCAGTGTGGCCAGGGGTCCTACTTTACCAAGGACAGGCCTATTTGAGGCGCCCTCTGTTTGGGAACTGTCGATTCCGAATCTGGATTAAAGAGAAGGAACCATAAAAAAGGGAAAGCAGCCATCTCCTCTCTACAGTTAGCAGCAGCAGACTGAGCAGGTACACAAGTCAACTGGGCTTTTTTCCTTTAAAGTGAGGTATATGAATATATAGTTGTTTTAAATTTGTATTTATACATATGCATTCTATACAAATGTTATGCAAATTGGTGCTCCCTTTTGCCCTTTTTTAAAGCAATGCATACCTGGTCACCTGAGAAGGAATGGCGAATAAGCCTTGCCAGAATAACTTAATTGCCAGGGAAGTACCTTGAATTGACACAGCCACTGACATAGGCTGTGTACGCATTGCTGTCTCCTCCAGCTCCAGTATGCCCCCACTGTTGGTTTTTTAAGCCAATTACACACGACATTAGCTACAATCCATGTATGTAGCCTGATGTTTCTTGAGAAATACTGGTGTTTGGTGCAATTTCCCTCAAATGGGCTTCCATCCAATTTGAAAATGGAAGCTGTGGCTCTTCTGAGGTGTGTACATTTGAGACAGCTGTTGTGCAGGCACAGATGCCAGCACATGTGCAGAAGATACCTTTTACTGAACAGGAGTTATGGGGAGTTGCAGGCGTGGTGAGAAAAATCAGGTACAGTGGTACCTCTGGTTGCGAACAGGATCCATTCCGGAGGCCCATTCGCAATATGAAAAGAACACAACCCGCAGCAGCACCGCTTCTGTGCATGCGTGTGACAGCATTTTGTGTGTCTGTGCATGTGCGAGCGGCGAAACCCGGAAGCAACCCTTTCCGGTACTTCTGGGTCACTGTGGGACTCAACCTGAAAAAAACGTAACATGAAGCAAACGTAACATGAGGTATGACTGTAATGCGCATCATGTGATGCCTTCCCAAACCTTCTCTGGTGTGTACAGCAACATAAAAATGTGGCTTGAAACACAGCAGGGGAAACGACTTCACTGGGTTTTAAGCTACTAATGTGTAAATGGCCATGTGTACGTTGGCCTCTTGACCTTGCTTGTTGGTCTTATTTTGGTGAGGTTAGTCTTCTATTATCACAGGGAGGGGTTAATTATGCTTCATTTCTTTTTCGTTTTTTAAGCAAACTGTTTTCTGTCACTGCTAGGACCAATTACCTAATGACATAATACACTCAGCAATTTTTCTTAAACTTACATACACATAGAACCGTATTACTAAATCTGGCCCGGTCTTCGTTAAACGTTTTGGAGAGAAAAAGGAGACTGCACGTATTGTGTTCCAGACATTACAGCAATTGTTTAGTATATATTTGGTGTAGACAAAGTTTTTTAGCCTTGATTATATTCCTAACAGTAGTGCCAACATTCAACCACTTTTGAACTATGAGACTGTGGGCATGCATGGATTTAAACAAGTAGTTTCCTATCTTCAGGTTCTCCCACTTCATATTTAGATATAATTGCCCATGGTTTTAAGTGCCAGACATACACTGAAATGTGAACTTAAAACATATGCTTATTTTGCACATTACACAGTAGGGTGGTGGTTGTTTTTTTTAGAACATTTGAATCAAGGAACTCCTTTGAAACTCTCTCCACAGGCTTTCTAATTTAGATTCTATTGTATTCGTATAACAGCTTTTTAGTGTGTATAATGGGAACCTGAATATCCAAATTTAGTTGTCCAAATCTTTTCCAAATTCATTGAACCCCCCTTTATAGTTTTCAGTGCCTGTAAAATTCCATGTAAATAGCACTTTATCCAGATGTCCAACTCTGGGCTCTGCACTCCAAATTACAAATGATGCAAATCAAGCATTTTTGTATAATTAGCTATTAATAATTATACAAAAATGGGGCAGGTAACTAGGCAGGACACTGAAGTCACACTTTTGCCCCAGGTTTATCAATGAGCAAATGTTTTTAAGGCACCAACAAATAACCATGCAGAAGCTTTATATACATCTGCCTGCTAACATGAGGTATTGTTTTTAATGCATATCATTATATCAACTTTAGCTGCTGGGTAATGCTGTCTTATGGGAATCAGATGTGGGGAGAATGCTTTTTTCAGCACCCCAATAAAACTGTTATAACTGATGCAGACAAACAACCGAGTTACTGAACCTTTCTCCAGAACGCTCACAAGTATATAACTGTACAAATCTTCAAAATCACAACCCAGGCAGCTGAAATATGAAAATGCAACTCTACCAAGATCCCTCAGGGTACTTTTTGTCTTATCACACTCCACTAAAGGTCAGCTTGGTATTATTCATCTGCCACAAGTGGCTAGACTTCACAACTCACACTCTTTGAGATGTCCTGGAAAATCAAACTATGAAAACATTCCAAGAGCTTCCCTGGGATTATACAGTCTATTGAAATTTGGTTTTGGACACGGCATAGGGCTTAGCATATGAATAATCAAGTGTGCCCCATAAATGTCAAAGCTCCAGTCTGGGGGCCGTCTACCTAAGCTACAGTGTTTCACATAAAAATCTGTCCCATGCAGCTTCTTATTCCATAAATATGTAAATAATTGTTAGCCAGGTCCTAAATGTCATCTCCCAGGGTTATTAGTGCTCCAAGAGTCACAGCCAACCTCAGTCTAGGGCTTTAGATGCTCTTTGCTCACAGAGGCTGGAGACTAGCTTTAGGCAGCCTGGTGCTCAACAGATGGCTTGGATTATGACTCCCATCAGCCTCAGTCAGCAGTGCAAGGCTGGAAAAAGGCTTGACGATCTACCCATTCCAGAGGAGGGCTAGTAGTGGTGCATGCATGCCTCTCTATCGAAACCAGTGGTGCAGATAGATAATTCTGAGCTTAGTGGCCCCCCTCTGGATGGTAATGTGCAGTGACACCCGGTAACCACTGGAGCTTGTGGGACAGTGGACAAAGCAGTTGGGACAGGTAGAGCCACTAGATAAAGAAATAAGTTCACTGTCTTTCCTAGTACGGGCTCCTGTGTAGCTCTGTATAGCATTTTTTATATAATGAATGCAGATTTATGCACAAAATAATATCTAGCCTACTCCCAATCACTGCTCTCTGGCTCATTATATAAAAAAGTAAAACCAATATATAGTTTACTGTTTGCATTCATTCCAATCATATTTCTAATCACAAACTCAAGGATTCGGTGAATTTCAGCCTAATGTTCTGATTCAAAACTAATTTTGATTATGGCATCCCCCATTCATCTTGTTCTTAAAAGGCCTTGCAAGACCTACTTGAAATACCTGAGCTAACAACCATCTCATGTTTAGAGAACAAAACCTTACACTGAAAACAAGCAGTTCAGGTTTTGTAAGGCTTATTGAAACTAGGTTACAGAAAAGCTGTCTGGATAAGTTTACTTTGATCTATCAAGTTCAGATTTTTCAACTACCAGTAAAATTGTTTTAGCAACCTAGCCTGAAGAGAAACTGACCTTCAGATCCAGAAATTGACAAAAGACAAAGGCAACAATGGAAGATCAGATTTGAAAGTGGGAGAGTGATCAGTTTTACATTTAGGAGCTTCCTTTCTAATTTGCTTGTTTTGTTAGTTTTATTTGAAAATATATACACCACTTTCCTACAAAATATAATACTCCAAGTAGTTTTATAGCAAAAAATGGATTCACTTAGTAGGTCAGTAGAGGTTGTAAGGTGCTTTGGGTTATCCTGAGCAAGATAAAGTAACTAACAAATGTAATTATTAATACTTCGTTTCTGCTTTCACACTGAATATTGAGGGAACCAGCATGGAAAACAAACAGTTCTCCCCTCCCCTATGCCAGTGCACCACTCCAAATCCCCACACCTCTCTGACTGCTATTAGAAAAATAAAAACAAAACTTGGCAGCTCCAATCATGGAACTGCCAAGCTAGAAATCTAGGTTGGCTCTCATGGTCAGAATTGCTGGCATCAATGCTTAAGGCCCAAAACAGTTCAGGGCCACATTGGTTGCACCTGCATGACTCTGCCCATCATCTTAGGTTCTGTTTGTGTGCACACAGGGTGACATCAGTTAGGCTGGCAACTCCCTGAGATACAGCCTTCTCTGTGGTGATCCTACACCTGTGGAATTCTCTTGTAGTTGACATTCACTTGGCTCCTTCAGTTCTGGCATTCTAGAAGGCCATAAAAATGTATCTTACTATTTACAATAAGAGAATTTTGGCAGTCTAGCTCAGTAGCTCCCAAGGGTCTATTTGTCCGCATCCACCCAGTTCTTCATACTCTGCCTGAGCTTCTGTTGTTTTCATTTCTGTCTATAGATTGCTTTGTGAAGGATTGGTCTTGAAAAGTGACTAATAAGTAACTGGAATAAGTAAATAAATAAATCCACAAGCCCTACATAAAGGAGAGTGAAACCTGCCTGAGTGTGGCAGGTTTGGGGCAAATGATAACATTTGTTCTCTTCAGTGATCACTGCCAGTAATTGGAAGCTGAACACAACGAGGGGTATGTGAGATAACGATCATGTTGATACATAGTACTTTTGGGTGCCATGTCAGTATTAATAATGACATGTATAATTGCATGCCCCAGATAATAATGGGCAAATTAATTTTAGTGCCGTGTGCTATTTAAGTTAAAGTAATATGTTTGAAAGCATTGCCTCTAAATTTCAAGTTCATAATATTATTGTTCTAGCTAAAGGCCATGACATACTTGTATTAGGCAACAATATTAATAAATTAAGAGCATAGGAAAAGCCCGCCAGGTCAGGACAATGGCCCCAAAGGCCCACCCATTCTCCCACCAAAAAACAGTGGTACCTTGGGTTAAGTACTTAATTCGTTCTGGAGGTCCATTCTTAAGCTGAAACTGTTCTTAACCTGAAGCACCACTTTAGCTAATGGGGCCTCCCGCTGCCACCGCGCCGCCAGGGCACAATTTCTGTTCTCATCCTGAAGCAAAGTTCCTAACCCAAGGTACTATTTCTGGGTTAGCTGAGTCTGTAACCTGAAGTGTCTGTAACCCTAGGTACTACTGTACTTTCCCCAGTGCCACACAAGATATTGCCCTGAAAAAAGTGCTTTATCAGAGTGAGAGTGAGGAGTGGGTCATGTGACTTCCCCGGGTGCGCGTCCCGGAAGATGCGCATCCCAGTTTTGAGTCTGAAATAGTTGGATGGTATATATACTGCCTTGGTATTTTCCAGAAAGGCAGTGCAATACTATTTAAACTAGCAAACAAATAACTGATCTACTTTGAAGACCAAATCTAGTCCTCTTGGAAAGCTGCACTAACAGCACACTTTCTGTTTTATTGCACATTTCCCAGAGCACAGTCTTTTCTTTGTCCCATCTCAGTAGCCTGACAGTAGCATATCCCAAGCACTTCCAGCCCTGCTCTGCTGTGCTTCGGACACTCTGTGATATGCATTTCTACTTGGCATCTTTTGTAGCTGAAAGCGACACGCTAACTCTCATGCTTTTTAGAAGGCTTAATGTGCATGCTGTTATAAAAGGAAAGTCAGAAATGGGTCCAACTGCTAGTCATGGGTCCACAGACACTGCTTTTTTGGACAGATGACAATACATTTGTGGTTAGGAGGTATCGTTTCTGCTAATTTATGGCTTTAAAAAGGCTAGACGTGTGAATGTAAGCTCCAGAAACAGCGAAAGTATCACATATACTGTTATTTGTCTTAAATTATCCTCCTGAAATAGATGTAGTGAGAGACTTTTGTGGTATCCTGCTTTGTATGTATGAATCAGAAAAGAGCACAAATATCTTGGGGGATAGACTGTAGTGGGAGACATGAATGAATCAATGGATGGTCATGGTCACCACAGGTGGTCTCTCCTTGTGGTGGTTTGGATTCACAGGGGGAGGAATGACTCATTGGCTGGTGGTGGGAGGAATGTGAGAGTGCAGGAAGACATTGTGGGCATGCCCATACCACAAGTGGCATAGTGTTTGGGTCTGTTTGCTGTTGGCTTAGGTAACCACAGTAAATTACTATGATGATTTTTTAAAAAACCTATATCTGGCAGCTGCAGATATTTAATTTAGAGAATACTGTTCAGGGTAAAATGGAAATGCAGAAAGCATATTTTATTCTCTTAGACATTAAACCTCACAATAAGAAAATGTCTATTACAGTGGTACCTCAGGTTACATATGCTTCAGGTTACAGACTCCGCTAACCCAGAAATAGTACCTCGGGTTAAGAACTTTGCTTCAGGATGAGAACAGAAATCGTGCTCTGGTGGCGCAGCAGCAGCTGGAGGCCCCATTAGCTTAAGTGGTACTTCAGGTTAAGAACAGTTTCAGGTTAAAAACGGACCTCCGGAACGAATTAAGTACTTAACCTGAGGTACCACTGTATCAATATTTTAATCCTCTATAGCACTGCCCACTTACGTAGCATAAAAGACCACAGGACTCTGCAAAGCATACATACATACATGCAAATGAGACATAGACACACTTACTCAATATTTTAATGCATGGATCCTTCATCTACCAGGTGGTAATTCCGATTTCAACAGGGAATCTGAATAGATAAAAATCATGGCTATTTGAATACATGGATTTTCAGCTCAGTCAGATCACAGTTAATCTATTCTTACTTAAAACATTTATGCTGATTTTGGTGTGGTTTCAGGTACAATGTAAATGCACAAAATGCTTATTTTGCTCTGACAATATGGCAGCATTTCAAAAGGAAGCCAAATCCAGCTGGCCCGAAGCAAATAGTTTCATTGGATATGGCAGTGATCACTGATGTTGGATGGAAGTATTAGATGTTGGCCAAGAAATTGTAATTCTTTTAAAACTTAAATAACAAACAAGATAATCCCTAAAGGCAACCTATCCTGGCAGCAGTGAAGGGGGAATGTGACAGCCACTCCAAGCTGTCACCATCTTTTCCTTTTCCAGCATTCAGCTTTTGAGCAGTTTAGCTGTAACCTAATTGGTTTGCTGAAACTCTTTATGTGCTCATGTCGTTCTGAGGCTTCCACTTTCATGCAATGTATCCAATTGGGAAAACCACAAGACCTTGGTCATCATTAGCTTCTGTGGCAACAAAAATCAATAGTACAAAGTTATTGTTAATCCCTCCACTGTACAAAACAGCACTAGCTCTGTAACCATATTTGTGCATATTTCACTCTCCTGTAATTAAAATATCATGGAAGAATGTCAGGATCAAATCTATACCGCCAAGACATCAGATGCTGTAAGGTTTAGCTGGCAATGCCTTATAACCTTATTTTCTAATTCTTGTTGGTTGCAATTAATAATCCTGTCACTGTAGTTGATGATATTAAACAAATAATATCTCAGTCCGAGATAACCACAAGATGTTTTTGCCCACTGATGTCCAGTGTCCAAATCTTATTTGCTCTGAAAGTTATGAACCATTGCACATAATGGAAGGAAACAATGATACTGATAATGTACTTTGTGATTGCTTTTAGAGTGATATCCCTTTAATATTTGTATGCTCTGAGGCCAGTTCAGCTGATACTTCAGACATCTGAACAGACCCAGTAGGTGCACCTGGTATGCTGGCCTGCCTCTGCCATCCACAAAGGCATGGCCCAGTCACTGGAGCCAAAATCGTGTAATTAATACCCAGAGCTTTTTTCTGTTGAACTGACCAAGGGGTTTTGTCCTACATGCATAAGACCAAACATAAGTGAAACCCTGTTTGGTCAGGCCTAAGGCCCGCCTAGTCCAGCATTCTGTTCTCACAGCAGCAAACTAGGTGCCTATGGGAGGCCCACAAAGAGGAACTGGGGCAACAACACTATCCCTATCTGCAATTCCCAGCATCTGGTATTCAGAAGTATAGTACCTCCAACAGTGGCGGTAGAATTATGTGTGCAGATCAATTTGCCCCATTTAGACAGGCTGTGGAAAGAGGAGGTTAGGCCAGCATGGCAGCTCCAAATATAGGGCTGTACTGGACCTTAGAGTATTGTTAAAAACAAACAAACCAATAAACCACGGCTTCTAGCAAGCCAAATGCTCTGTCAAGGTCTCTATCACATAAAGCAAACATAGTGGTACCTCGGGTTAAGAACTTAATTCGTTCTGGAGGTCCGTTGTTAACCTGAAACTATTCTTAACCTGAGGTACCACTTTAGCTAATGGGGCCTCCCGCTGCCTCCGTGCCGCCAGAGCACGATTTCTGTTCTCATCCTGAAGCAAAGTTCTTAATCCAAAGTACTATTTCTGGGTTAGCGGAGTCTGTAACCCAAGGTACCACTGTAAGCTTCTACATTGCTTGCTAATCAAATAACTGGCAATATTCTATTGTTGCAACATATAATAGCATTTATTTAGAAACAACTGATTTCTTCTTTGAAAGATACAGTTATCTTTCATACAATAAACTCTGCTGCATAGGATGTGACCTCATTCTGAAAATGTTCAGAACAGCAGAGGAATAATCCCAAACATGCTTATGTGCTGCTTTCAAATGTTGAAGGATAGTTAAATTCCTTATTGTCACTGGAATTCTGCTATAAACTATGCAGTAGAAGGTTGAACAGACATACAGTTGCATCTCATTACCATACAAGCTTACTATGGACAAAAATGTATAATAATTAGCCTAGATAACAATGACAACAGGCAATTAATCACAGTATGGACATATGCCAGAACTGAGAAGACAGACTTTTACGCAGTCCTTAGCTCTGGAATCATCATGGTCACATATTTAGCCTATGGGAAGTTGGACAAAGGAAAACCCAGTCCAATAATGACTCATTCGTGTCAAGAAGGGTTTTGAACCATGTCCCAGGGCCAGAAACTTATTTGATATGCACATATACAAGCTGTTGATGAAAGCTAAGGTTTAAAATGCACGTAACTATTTATCTGAACTGATTTTAAGCCTGGAGGGCTTTAAATATGCATCTTAAAGTATTTGCAAGGGCAGCATAACATCATAGTTCTAGAAACTCTGATATTATATAGATCTATAATACCATTATTATAAATGGTATTATATAAACTCTGGTTCTATCCTCTCAAGGGTATATCTTCAATGCAACAAAACTTGGTTTTGAGCTGTTAGAATCATAGAATTGCTGTGCTATAATGGGGGTGGGAACCTGCAGTTCTCCAGATGTTGGACTACAACTCTCAGCGATCCTGACCATTGGCTATATGCTAACTGGGGCTGATGTGAGTTGGAGTGCAACAACATCTGGAGGATCACAGGTTCTCCTCCCCTGTGCACCTCCTGTTTAAGTCCCACCTTAATTGTCATTACTTCCCTCTGGGGGGTCCCTAGAAATGAAGAGACCAGTAGAATGTAAAGAAGCTATTTGTACAGAGGTTGTGGGATCACATCTATCTGCAACTGCTAATTCCACTGCTGTTTGTTTAACACAGCATATGTTCTGGAAAAGTCTGTGTGTATAGTGTATACAGTTAAAGCCAATTTAGGCCAGGTATTTTCTAGTAAATGTATCAAAATAATTACTTATTTCATAATGCTTTCCCACTCAACAGACATGCAAAAGAGGAAATACTGTGCTGGACAATCAAGAGGCAAGCTTTTCCACCACCACCACACCTGCCCCTGCTTCTAAGAAGGAACTGCTCCTGTTCTGACATCCTTTGCCCCTGTTGTTTTTAATGTTTATATATATCTATTTTAAAATGTGTGTTTTATTTTTGTTGTTGCTGTTGCTTGACTTACCTTTTGCATTATCCTTTGTGAGTTGCCTTGGGGTCTATTTTGGCTGAAGGAAAGCATAGAAGTAAAATGTAGTATAACATGCTTTGGGCATATACCCAAGATGGGACAGGGTTGAATGCGTGTTGTTGTTTTTATCCTGCCTAGAAGAAAACTAAGCAGAAAGAGTTTTGATAAAGGATTCAAAAGTTTTGTCCTGTACTGAGGAAAACAAATACATTCAGACTCATCATAGTTTAAGCTGACAGTACACATTCTGAAAATATGAATTATTTTTAGATAGATAGGAGGAAAGAACCAATACAAACAGACAAATCAAAAGAGATTCACTCTCTCAATTTTCCAGTGACTTCTGGTGCAAGGAATGGAATTAGGCAGCTACCTGGATTGCAGTGGTTAGAGATGGGGTTGAGGTAAGAGGCATAGGACCACTGACACTCTTTCAGCTGAGACATGCATTAAAAGAAAATAAGGGCCTTGTACTTACCCCTGAGGAGCCTATGCCCACCCCTGATGTTGCTGCACTCCAGCTCCCATCATCCTCCTAGCCAGGAGCATAGGAAGGGGGGGCAGTCCACCCAGGGTGCCATCATGGAGGGGGGTGACAAATTATCAAGGAACAATTACTGCCCTACTAGGGCGGTTCATAAAAAACTTTATTTTTGAAAATGCCTGCTCCAAAGGTCTACACCAGGGATTATATAGCTATATCTGAAATTTCATGCATATCAGTTAATATCTTGACCCTCCTCCACAAAAATAACTGTTTACTTGGCCGTTTTCATATGCCATGAAGGCTGAAATTTCAATTCAGTGGAGCCAAAACACAATCCATCCTGTAGATTTAAGTATCTGTCCACAGTCGCCTACTTGTTATCAGGGCCCCAGAATCCACATTCCTTTGTAAGAAAATATGAAATAACATAAAACTATTTTTGCAGGCAAAAAATAAAAAAAGTGGGGTGACAAGAAATTTTCTGCACCGGGTACCACCTGACCTTCCTACGCCTCTGCCCCAGCCAGGGATGTTGGAAGTTGTAGTCTAGCAAACAACATGGTGGGGGGTACAGGTTCCCTACCCTTACCTGAGAGACAAGTGCTCCATGATATGAAATCATTATTTATACTGTTTCCTCTTGCTAAAAATATTTGCTTTAGACTAAAGTTTAGAGTGTGGGGGGGGGGAATCCTAAACATATTTATAATCCAATAATTTATGGGGGGTAGCCATGTTAGTCTCTTCCAGCGAAGTCTCTTGTGGTGCCCTAAAGACTAACAGATTTACAGTGATACCTCGGGTTAATTACTTAATTCGTTCCGGAGGTCTGTTCTTAACCTGAAACTGTTCTTAACCTGAAGCACCACTTTAGCTAATGGGGCCTCCTGCTGCTGCTGCCGCACCACCAGAGCATGATTTCTGTTCTCATCCTGAAGCAAAGTACTTAACCCGAGGTACTATTTCTGGTTTAGCGGAGTCTATAACCTGAAGCGTCTGTAACCTGAAGCGTATGTAACCCGAGGTACCACTGTATTGCAGCATATCCTTTTGCAAACTAGAGCCATCGGTGAAGTGGATTAGTCTCAGAAGGGGAATAAGTACCATTGTCCTCAGCAAAATAAGCACATGCAGGATTGTGCTGTACATTCTACTGGGTTCACCAAGATGTGCAGTGTGATCCTATTTATGTTTACTCAGGAATGAAGCCTATTGATTTAGTTTGGTAGTATATCAGAGTTTGCTTGGATCAGGGTTAAAGGCTGAAATCCTATGCATATTTATCTGGGTGTAAGTACCACAGAGCATTCATTGTACAGCATTAAATTGCACTGTATTGTTACTGACATATACACACTCAAAATGTAATGGCATGTGCTTTTTCAATGATGTGTGGTATATAATAGCACATAAAGAGTTTTAGGAGTTCAGGTAATGGATGTTTTGCCATTCTTTTGATACACTGATGACCAATATTATATGCCTTTGTACTTTGTAATGCTTAGACCCTTTCAAATCACAGCTTAATGGCAGTTAGTGACTTTGCAAACGTAAGTTATCAAGCACTAGCCTGGCACTAGTGTTTTGTATTTAATTTTTCTTCTTCTTGAAAGCAAGTTATAAAAGGAAAGATTATGAGAATTTAGTATGGGTAGATAGTACAACCCCTGGTGTTGTGATACGTTTCAGCGTTGTCTGCCTTGGTGTTTAGGCATTGTGCACACGCTTTCCATTATTGTATTCTGGGTGAAGATCACTCTTTTAACTTCCAGCCTTCCCACACTTACAAAATGCAAAGAACGAAGGGATCCGTCAATAGCACATCACTGAGCTTTTTGTCTGAGGTCGCAGATCCAGGAGCCTTCTCAGGTCTACAGCAACTCTGTTTTTGAAACTGGATCGTGCCTGTGAGCTCCCAGCCCCATTTTATAGTTTTCCCAATTAGGACCGGCTGCCTGACGTCATGCCTGCCTGAGATTGGCTGCGCAGATCTGACACTCAAGGGGAGCCGCACACCCGTAGAAACTTTTTAAACAGACTCTTCCCCCCTCCTTCCTCAGCCTGAACTGCTTTAAAGCTTATTTCTTAGCCATGCGTTTAGACCACTAGCAAACTCCGGCAGCCGAAATAGCTTTTCTTTGGAGAGGAGGGGGAAAGAGAGAGAAAACCCCACCAGAAAACACCCTTCTGCCGCCGCCGCTCCTCCTCCTGCCTGGAGCCGAGGTTTCCCCACACCCCACCGAGCTTCCTCTCCCTTAACAATGTTTTCTTACTCCGTGCAACAACTTTTTCCCCTGGAGTTGCTCACATGGTGAAAGAGAGCCCTGGACGGCGGCTGATGCGAGAGGGGAGCTAAAGCTCTTTCCGCCCCCCTTTTTTTGTTTTCAGGATAAAAGGGAAGAAGGAGCCACACTCCAGGAGCGACGGAATTGCAGACAATCTTTTTTTCCCCCACCTCCTTTGCAAAACCAGGAACTTTGTGCGTTTCTTTTGTCTGCAACGAGGGTTTGCGGAGTTCTCGTGGCCGCGGGGAGTTTCTTGGAAATGGCTTGGATCAGGTGGGGTTTTCTGCTGTGCGCCTGTGTCTTTTTGTCCCCGGCCCTCGACGCTTCCGAGAAGGCGAAGCGGAGGACGATCACCTATGTGCTGCCGGGCACGTCGGGCAGCCGCCGGCAGAGCGGCGGGCAGCAGCAGCACCAGCGCGCGTTCAGTGTGGAGGTGCTGAACACGCGTTACAGCAGCACGCGGCAGAGTAGCAGCAGCAGCAGCAGCACCTTGGAGCGGACTCGCCGGATGAGCAAAGCCAGCGGCCCCAGCGTGCAGCTCCGCTTGGGCCCCACCGTGCAACTCCAGCACAAGCCGAGCAGCAGCAGCAGCGGCGTCCCGGCGGCACCCGCCGCCTCTTCCACTTTCAGCAAAGCGGGCAAGCTGGTCGCGCGCTCCAAGCTCCAGCAGCGTCAGAGCAACAGCACCTCCAGCGTGCAGGTTCACTCCAAGCCCCATCTGCAGCAGCTGCAGGGGTAAGGCGACGCTGCCCCTTTCCCGTGGGGCCGCATCGCTTCCTCCGGGCCAGGGATTCGGCTCCCCCCTCCGGTGGGGCGGGCTTTGATCGCGCGCGCCTGCAGAAGCGGGAACGCTTGTTTAATGAAATGTATGCTCGGTGTTTCCCACAATGCCTCTCTTCTCCCCCCCCCCAACCTTTCTCACTGTCTTCTCCTGAACGACGTAGGGCCGCTATCTTTCGGCCTTGCCCCCTCTTTCTCTATCAGTTAAGGGGGTTGGGTCAGCCCAAGATTTATTTATTATGGCTGGAGCCTCTACCACAGGGTGGAGAAAAAATGGGCCGGGCTGTGAGGGGAGGAATCCATCTGCTGGGCTTTGCTGTATTGCTTCACACCTGGCTGAGTATTAGGTTGGGAAGTGAGGACAATGGAGAGCATTACAGGAGGTGCTTGCTTGGCTTGGCTTTGTGGTGATTTTTTTTTTATTTTTTGGAGGGGAGAGGCATTCCTACTGCTCCAAGGTTGCCATTCTTGGGCAGCTGCTAGGGTTCAAATATGGCCCACCATGGATCCTGGCCTTGACCACATGGGACTCCATTAAAAAAAGACTTTTTTTTTTGGCCTAGCATTCCCTGCAGCAACAGGTCTAGCTGCCATTTTAGTTTCCCTCAGTGCCCCTGCTGTAGTGTTGCAGTGTGCCATTGTGGGAAATAAAAGTGGTGGCTGGTGGGAAATTTCTGCTACTCACCACTAGTGGCAGGCTAGACCAACAGGGCCCAGACTTGGAGCTGGTTCTGCCCTCTACCGTAAGGCTTGAGGTGAGGTTTGAGACTTTGAAATGGTGGTGGTGGCCTTTTTAAGTGAAGGATTTCCCACAATTTGAGGGAGTTTTGAGTTACCTATAATTCCAATGACATATTCAAGAACCTTTGAGAAAGTTTGGGACAGAACGTTCATTTGAGCCCCCTTTTCCTTCTCAGTTAAGAGAGTGTTGTTTGTGAATATTGTCTGAGGGTTGGCACAGGTGGTGACCATTTTGCATGTGTCCGATTGACGTATGACCACCAACACGTGTGTTGTTTTTGGCCCCGGAAGGGGGCAGTAGCAGAACTGGCTTATGTTTGACTACTGACATGTACAATGACCTGGAACACAACCCTTGCACAAATGGGGAGTTGTTTGTATATTTACCCCTCCCTGAAAGGCTTTGGCACTTTCTGAGGAGGCATCATACAAATCATGAGTCAATGTAGAAAAGAGGCTTTTGCATCTTCTGAAGTTACGTATCATAAAAGAGTGATGGAATCCTTGAAATTACCATTGTAGTATTTGATCATTAGGAAACAGCTGCCTGCCCAATAGTGCATACACATGGTAAAAGTTGAGCCGTCATTCAAGAAATCTTAATTAATTGTGATTTTTGTGTGTGCATATGAATAAATAGTTCTGGAGCAGCTTCCTTTTTCATGTTGTTGCTAATGCTTCCATGGATTACATCAGGCCACATTTAGAAGAGGCATTCTCTTCTGTGTGGGTGAGAAAGGAGAATAACTCTTCTAGGATAGCACCTGTCTTGTACACTATTAAAAATAAATTTCTTGTACATTATTAAAAATAGTGGGCTTTTATTTTAAAATTTTGCTGCTTGATTATTCCTAGATGCTTTTTAGACAGTTTAATTTTTTTTAAAAAAATGATCCATTTAGCTGATTAAATGGCTCTAGACCCAAACATTTGTGGAACTCTTAATGTCTGCCCTGCAATTTCTTATCGCTAATACCTGATACATACATCGCAGGTATGGCACTGCCATGCCTAAAGTCAGCCTTTTTATTACAACTTTACATGTTCCATAAGGCCTGGTTATTGAAATTGTTTCTGCCATTTTCCTTCTGCAGTAGCTATTCAGTATTCTACCCTGTTGGGCCTTGTCGTTTAATGGCTTCACTTTGTCACATAGATCATATTCACAGCAATAGATTGTTAAGTATGTCTCACCTTTTCATGTGTTCACAAGAGAGGGATCCTAGAAAATGGACAAGGTTGCAGAAAAGGTATTGGGGTAAGACATCAGACAAAAACTCCACGAGGGAGATTGTTAGGTACTAAGGTTTGACAGCCACTGAGCAAGATGGCTTATGTGGATGGCACCCTTCACAGAGATGGCCCAATGAATTTTGTCGACACGTGCAGAAAATCCAAATGGGTGGCCGTTGCATGTTGATGACTGGCTACTCTTTTATGGTACCTCAAAACCTGTCTCCTAATATGGCCTGTTTAAGCCTGGAAAGGGCTGAATCTGACCTTGATCAGCTGTCTTGGTGCTAAGTCTTTAGGGCTTTCTTTCCCTTTCTCCTTGGATATCCTGCTGTGGCTCTTCACTGATTATGGCTGGCTTCAGGGCCTAATCTTTGGGAAGGTGATGAGAATGTAAACAACAGAGACATTTGGACGTCTGCACGCTTTCTCATGCTTATGCAGCCAAGAGGGATGTGCCTTGAGGTCACATGTAATGAAAGTGAGGTAACTACAGATAAAGGAAGCTCTCCACTCCCTGTTAGGAAGCACAACAAGCCAGGGGAGGCCTATTTTCATCTGTTAGGAGCTTGAGGCTGGAGTGCTAAAGAACAATGAGTGTCTTATTTAGAACATTTATAATTGCCCTCCCTTAGGCTTTAAACTTTACTGTTCCTTGCCAACTCCTAGCATTCATTACAGTGAGCTGGTGTCTGCCGAGTCTTTCCTCCTTTAGCATGTTACTTTTCTCTCCTTTTCAGCTCTTTCCCATCTCACCCCTGCATTGAGGTGAGGAGCAATTCTTTTGCAAGGGCCTCATTCCCTAATGGGGGTGGGAAGGGAGGGGGGAGAAGTGTGCAATTGATTTGTAGCTGGATTTAGAGAGTGCTGCACCTGGCCGTTGATGAGGTTATAAGAGGGGCTGTGGTGAATTGTTTCCTTTCTTTCCTGTTGCTGCAGGGTGAATGTCTGTGGAGGGCAGTGCTGTCATGGCTGGAGCAAAGCTCCTGGCTCTCAGAGGTGCACCAAACGTAAGTAACCATGTGTGCAGTGTAATCTCTTTCCTTAAGCAGTGGCTTCCATCATGGCAAAAAATATCGCAGCAAGAAGGAGACCAGCCCATCTATCCCCAAATATTGTCCAGGGAAGGAGCAAAGGCAAGGAGCTTGCTTCCCCCTTCTGATTAACTGCCAGTTTGCCCCATGACTACAAAACTGAAGGGAAACATCACCTGCGGGATTGTGAGGTCTTCTTCATGTACAGTGTATGTGTGTGTTATCGATCCATTGTAAGCCCCCTTGAGGATAATTTGAAAGGCTGGATACAACTCTATAAATAAATAAAGCCATCAAGGACCTTACAAGGTCTACCATTGTGTGGCCAGCTAATGGGTTGAGGCACAGCCCCATATATGTATTTGTTGCAGGAAATCCCCTGTGTCATACCTGCACGGTAAGGGAACATATTCTGATTTGATTAAATGAATTAAATCTATGCATAAAATAAGGGGAAGTAATTGACAAAACAAATAAAACTGAAATAGCTTATATTCTCCACCGGGCTGTTTTGTTTGTTTACACAGTGCAGTGTATTCCCCCCCCCCTGCAGGGCTTAGTAGTTTTATCATGTTCAGAATAAGGTTCCTTATTAATATCAATTAATTTTAGCCTGCAATCATTTCATATAAACATGGGAATTCAGGGTAGAACAGCTTTGTGTATGATCCTCTGTTGTCAGTTAAGATCTGCAAGTGGCAACTTGCTCTGAATTCCGTCTTGCATGTTTGCCAGATCAGCCTCTGCAAGAAGCAGGACCATTTCTGTGGTGGCCTCAGTGCTGCCACCTGAATTTGTTTGTGTGGTGGCTTTTTTGTTGTTGTTGGTTGTTGTTTTTTCATGCAGCTCTTGATTTTAGAAATTTTAGCCTTCCCACTTTAAATTCATCAAGGCAGCCTTATAAATTAGCACTCCAAAATTACCTGCCTGCTTTTTACTCATAAGAGTTGCTGTTGAAGTATGGATAGAGCACCCTCTCCTTTCTTTTCCAGCTTCTCTTATGGGTAGATTGCAGACACAGAAAACAGGAATGGGCCAGGAATGGTCACTGCCTGCCTCTTTTTCCAGCCTGCTCCATTTCTATGCTGAGCATGTAGGAAGAGCCGCCTGTGCATCTCACACAGAAGTGCAGTGAACGGGCAGCAGAGGGATGAAGTGGTCTGTGTCTCTCTTGCCAGCCTGATAGATTTCTCTGCTAGACATCCAGTAGGCGAAGCCCTGGCCTATGTTTCCAGCATAGAAATCAGGCTGTATGTCTGTCATGTTCTGGTCTGATACCAGATCCCTTGGGGCAAGGCAGGTCAGGACCACGGATAGCTCTGAGTGAGCAACTTGCTCCAACAGAGGTTGAGAGCAGACAGCCTTTTCATTTTTTTTTTTTTAATAAATTTTTATTGGTTTTACAACATTTTTAAGAAAAACAAACAAACACAAAACATGACAAACATACAAAATAACTTCAAAGATATTTTCATAAACCTCTTTTCTTGGACTTCCCCATACCCCCCCTCTCTGCATCCCAATGTCCATATTTAAACTAGCAACTCCCAATTGTTACTTTCTAATCTCTGTCGTCTTAGTCCTCTTTTATTGTCTAACCTTGTATCCCTGTACCCTATTGCTTCTGGCAACCGCAACATTTTAACATTCATTCAGTTTATAGTAGTCCTTAAGATAGCTTTTAAATTTTTTCCATTCTTCTTCCACCGTCTCTTTGCGTTGGTCACGGATTCTGCCTGTCATCTCAGCCAATGTCATATAGTCCATCACTTTCATCTGCCATTCTTCCAGAGTAGGTAAATCTTGTGTCTTCCAATACTTTGCGATAAGTATTCTTGCTGCTGTTGTGGCATACATAAAGAAATTTCTATCTTTCTTTGTCACCAATTGGCCGACAATGCCCAAGAGAAAGGCCTCTGGTTTTTTAGAAAATGTACATTTAAGTACCTTTTTCATTTCATTATAGATCATTTCCCAGAAGGCCTTTATCTTCGGGCATGTCCACCAAAGGTGATAGAAAGTATCTTCAGTCTCTTTACACTTCCAACATTTATTATCGGGCAAATGGTAGATTTTTGCCAGCTTGACTGGGGTCATGTACCACCTGTAAACCATTTTCATAATGTTTTCCTTTAAGGCATTACATGCCGTAAATTTGATACCGGTGTTCCATAACCATTCCCAGTCATCTGACATAATGTTGTGTCCAACATCCTGCGCCCACTTAATCATAGCAGATTTAACTGTTTCATCCTGTGTGTTCCATTTCAACAGCAAGTTATACATTCTAGATAAATTCTTAGTATTGGGTTCTAGCAATTCGGTCTCTAGTTTTGATTTCTCCACCTGGAAACCGATTTTCCTATCCTGTTTAAAAAATTCCATTATTTGGCGATATTGAAACCAATTTTCTACTTTGTGCTTCAATTTCTCCTGACTTTGTAGTTTAAACTTGTCTCCATCCTGTTCTAAGATTTCCCAATACTTCGGCCATCCGACCTCCATATTGAGTTTCTTCACTGCTTTAGCCTCCACTGGTGACACCCATCTAGGGGTTTTATTTTCCAATAGGTCTTTGTATCTTATCCAAACATTAAATAATGCTTTTCTAACAATGTGATTTTTAAAAGTACTGTTAACTTTGTCATACCAAAGATATGCATGCCAACCAAAAGCATTATTGAAACCTTCCAGATCCAAGATGTCCGTGTTCTCGAGGAGCATCCATTCTTTTAGCCAGCAGAAAGCTGCTGCCTCATAGTACAATTTTAGGTCCGGCAGGGCAAAACCCCCTCTTTCTTTAGCGTCAGTCAGTATTTTGAATTTAATTCGGGGCTTTTTGCCCTGCCAGACAAATTTCGAAATGTCTTTGTGCCACCTCTTAAAGCATTCCATCTTGTCGAGAATCTGCAAGGTCTGAAACAAAAATAACATTCTAGGCAATACATTCATTTTAATTACAGCAATTCGGCCTAGCATTGACAGTTTCAGATTTGACCATATTTCTAAATCTTTTTTAATCTCTGACCAACATTTTTCATAATTGTCCTTATACAAATTGACATTCTTAGGTGTTAAATAAACCCCTAGGTATTTGACCTTCTTGACCACTGTCAAACCTGTTTCCTCCTGAAATTTCTCCTTTTCCATATCTGTTAGGTTTTTCCCTAAAACTTTAGTTTTTTGCTTATTCAACTTGAATCCAGCTACCTGGCCAAATTGTTGTATTATTTCTAAGACCCTTTTCGTGCTAGTGTTTGGCTCTTGCAAAGTCAATACTAAGTCATCTGCATACGCTCTTAACTTATAATGTTTAGCTCCGACCTGCACACCTTTGACCTGCTGGTCATTTCTTATCATATTCAGCAACACCTCCAGAACCGAAATGAAAAGTAATGGGGAAATTGGGCACCCCTGTCGTGTTCCTTTTTCTATCTTAAGTTCCTCAGTCACAACATTATTTACAATCAGTTTAGCTTTTTGTTCAGAATATATTGCAGCCATACCATTCTCAAAACCCTGGCCTACCCCCATCCCATGAAGATTCTTCCTCATAAAACTCCAAGAGATATTATCAAAGGCTTTCTCCGCATCCACAAAGATCAATACTGCTTTAGTGTTTATATTCACCTCCAGCTTTTCCAAGATGTCTATTACATTCCTTACATTGTCTGCTAGGTGTCTTTTAGGGAGAAAGCCTGCTTGGTCTTTATGAATCTTCTCCATCAAAACTCTTTTAAATCTTTTTGCCAAAATGTCTGCAAAAATTTTGTAATCCACATTAAGGAGTGATATTGGGCGGTAGTTCTTGAGTTGGGTCTTTTCAGTCTCTGACTTTGGTATGAGTGAAATATATGCCTCTTTCCACGATTCAGGTGCTCTTTTTCCCTCAAGAATCTCATTACAAACTTCTCTTAGTGGTTGAATCAGCCATTCCTTCAGCGATTTGTAGTATCTAGAAGTCAGTCCATCTGGTCCCGGAGATTTGCCCAGTTGCATATTCTGAATGGCAGCCTCTATCTCTTGTTCTGAGATTCTCTGGTTCAAGTCCATCTTACTTTGCTGAGATATGTTTTGTAATCCATATCTTCCAAGGAATTTGTCTATATCTTCTTCATTTTGCGGACCTTGGGTGTAGAGTTTTTTGAAATAACTTAAAAAGCAATTTCTAATTTCATTGGGTTTAGATATGTTCTTTCCATCCACCTCTAGGCTTGTGACTGTATTTAGTTTCTGCCTTTTCTTCAATTGCCATGCCAAAAGTTTACCACATTTATTTGCTGATTCAAAAGTCTTTTGCTTCATTTGCTTTATCTTCCATTCAATCTCTTGGTTCATCAGTTCCATATATTGAGTTTGATATAACTTGATCTCTCTTAAAATGTCCTGAGACTTTGGTTTCGTTCTTAATTTCCTCTCTCCTTCCTTTATCATTTCCAAGATCTTCTCTTTTTTCTCATTTTGTTTTTTCCTCTTTATTGAATTTTGCTGGATCAAAAATCCTCTCATAACCGCTTTACTTGCGTCCCAGATCACTCTTTTCTCCACGTCGGTCCTCAGCAGACAGCCTTTTCAAGCTTCAGCTTCTAGAGTACCTTTCCTAGGCTCCTCCCTGTTGTAGAGAATTTAAGGAAAAACCTCTGACCTGAAGATGGGCACTCCTCAGTTCCATAGCCTGGGGCACTTCCTCTACCGCTAGACTGGTGAGGTATTGTGGGAAGTATTGGGTCCTTGGATTCAGGAAAAATGCTTGCGAGGGTCTTGGCTCTGGCCATATTTGCCCTTGTGGTATGGGAGTTTCTTCTAGTTGCTCCTGTCTGACAGGCTCAGGCAGAATGGTCTCCTAATGCCCAGCAGCTGGCTCAGATCCCTGAACTTTGTCTGGATTCTTAACCACAGCCTCTGATTCTGAGTCTTGATTACTGCTGGTTGCAGAAACATGGGTTGCTGTATCCCTTTGCCACCGGCCTGGTGTGTTTCTGTGCTAGATGTACAGGAAGGAAGTTCACCTCCAGTGCTTCCAGTGTAGAAACAGGGAGATACCTGTCTGCTTGGTTTCTATGCTAGAAGTGAAGGCTGGGGTTTCAACCCCTGAGCCCCAAGTAGGGGCTGCTGGGATGATGTGCTCTTTGCCTTCACTGGCAGCCAGTTTGAAGAAGAGGTCTTCCCCTGCCCAGCATAGAATTACAGTAAGCTTCTAGAGGAAGGGCTGAGCATTTCCTATCTCTTGACAGCCCACTTGGCTTCTAAGCTGAACTGGAAGGAGGCAAAGCAGTCACCTTGCCTTTTGGGAGTGCAGTGGGCTGCCGAAAGAGCAGTGAAATACTCCAGCAGCCCACACTGCCCCTCTTCTGGCACTAGTCATAAGGGCTTGAAATACCTTCTCTTTTCAAGATAGGCTTAGATTCATAGGGTAATTCTACACCCATACTGAATTCGGTATTTGTGGAGAGTTTTCATGGAATTGTAGAGCACATAAAGCCCTATCCAAGGGAAAATATGTGGCAGGTAGGCAAGAGCTGGTTGGCTGCATCCCACTTGGCTGGTGCAGGGCGTAGTTTCAGTCTGTTCCTGTGCAGCTAAAGAAGCCATTGAGGGTCTGGTCTCCAGATGTCCCACACAGACCTTCATTTTGCATAGACTGAAATAAATGCTTCTGTTTGTTTCAACATTTACATATGGAAACAAATGCAATAAATTCTGGATAGAATGTCTGACTCCTGGTATGCATATGGAAGTAGAAATAGTTTTATTGAGGACAACTGTCATGTAGTGCATTCCGTTTTGTCCCAGACAACAAATAATCCATCTTTAATGTGTAACAAACAATGATTTTATTAGTCCGAGCATCTGCTACTGATGCCTATGTTATTACAGCAGTACATTTGCATTTTGATGTACATTCTTGTAAGATCTAAGCTAACATTCAGGTTGAATGTTTCACCAGTTGGGAGGAGCTAGTGGTTCACGGTTTCCAGCCCTTCTTAAGGAATCTGTTTATTGGGCCTTACTTAGGAGTATCCCTTTCTTTTCCACAGCTGCAAAATCCTGTAAATGCATTGCATTGGTTTCTCCAAACACAGTAATACCTTTTTCCATTGTTCATGTTTAGAGATTTTCTAGTGGAGCCCTGGATTAGGGGACTTGGTGTGTGTAACCATTACTACTGAATGTAAAAAGGAGTATAAAATTTGCCATTTCCTACAAAGTTGGTTTCCCCCCACACATTGGGAAAACTAGGAAGGCAGATGGAAACTGCTTCAAGGTGAGGAGACAGATTCTGACCTTCAAGGCCAAAGATCATTTAGACAATTTAACCTTTTCATTCATTGAATCTATAGGAGATAGTGGGTCTGAATCAGCTGCCTCCACTCCTGAAGCATAATGGGGCAGGTACCAATATGTGGAGGGGAGAGTTGAGAGTGTCTGCTGGTTCAGCCTCTTGATGTCCATGTATTCAACAGATTATATGTAGAGGGGAGCTTATGCATATGTACCTGTGTGTGGGGTGGCTCCACTTTACTGAAGTTCCATGGAGTGCATGGGTGTCAGGGCTGGGGGGCTGGGATATGTGATGCTGGAGCTGCCAGGCGTAGCCCCATTCTCCTTCCCACACATTGAGTCTACATGTAAACAGCAAAGTATGAACGAGGCTTCTGTAGAACAGATTCTGCCATCATTTTTTACATCGCAACACCACCAAGAGATAACATTTCCTCACAATTTTCAAGCTGCAAGCATTTTCCCTTAATATTCACCATACAGTGGAGGCTCACTGGAAAGTTTAGCTTCTGCAGAATGTAATAAATACCTTGTGGCTGTAAATTCTGAAGGAACGTTCACCGCATGAAAATAATGATGACATTTAAAAATTAATGTGTAGAATTAGGCCTTGGGCAGAGAGAGCTGATGAGGAAAAGGAAGTGTGTGTGTGTGTGTGTGTGTGTGTGTGTGTATGTATTCTGTCATAGGTCAGCTGAGAAGCCTGTCTATGTGTTATCTTTATAGTGCAGAAGCTTTTAGAAATATCCTGTATATGGTATATTCTCTATGCAGTTGTCATAACATGCAGCTGTTTATAATGTAGGGTTTTTTTCCCCCAACCAGCACAAAGATTTCCACACCAGCAGTCTCCGTTCCTTGTGCTGGAATGGAAACTCCCCAGTACAATTTTTAAGATTAATGAGATGACTGCCTTGACACAGTATGGCATTGGCATGGAGAAGGCACCATGCCAAGTGGTTACCACATGAAAAAGATAAAACAGGCCTGCTCTGAGTTTGTCATACTGTCATCTTCTGTTGAAGCTGTAGACTGAATAGGGAATTTGAACCTATGTGTAGTGAGTATAAGACAAGGTGTTAGTGCATTGCTTACTTTTTTGAAATATAGCCTGATCAAACCAGGTTGACATAGGAGCCACAGCAAAGAGGGAGGAGAGTGTGCGTTGGATTCATTGCCTTATATTGAAGGATTGACATTAGTGCAGGCCCATGCAGCTTGTGGTCCATTCAGCAATGTCAAGCCCACCAACTATATATAGTGGTGACCCATATATTGCAAAAGCATGGGGGGGCTGTTAAGCACTTGCAAGGTATGGTTTGTTGGGTCGCAAGTCATGAAAACTTTATTTTATTTATTCAGTTTATATACTGCCCTTCATCCCAGGATGGTTTACAATACGAAAACACAAAAACACATAACATAGTAACAAACGAAAATACCCCCCCCACACCGCACTATAAAAATCCATAGATTGTTTAATTAGCCAAAGACTTGTAACACACTGCAAAGTACTATGTGTGTATGCAGAGATTGGAGAACAATTTCATCAGGATAATGAAATCATTTTTAGGATCCAGCATAGCAATTCTGGTGTTTCTAGGCACCTGAAATGTTACAGTAGCAGTTTGGATATGATTTGTGCACTTTGCCATTTTATTTATAACTTCAGAGAGCCGAAGATTCTTATTGTGCTGTGTTGTTCAAATCCGAAAACTTGCTGTTTTGTTAGGGCGCAAGATTAAGTACGGCAAGGACAATGTCTGTATAGAAGATCAAGATAGTTGCAATATTAAAGCCTCTGATAATGAAAGAATTGTAAAAGAGCTTTCCCCCCTCCAAAGTAAAGTGTTGAAATAAAGGATATGGTATTAGTCCACTGGTGAGATAGTACCCCAAAACTGTAAGAATTCCATTTTTAATTCGTGCAGAATGCATTCATTTATCTTTATGCAGTGGGAAATTACGGAATGGTATTGACCAAAGAGGGAAGCTAAAAACTGTAAAGCTGAGCTGGAAGTCTGAAAGTTACAGTAACTGAGGAGAGTGAGACGCAGAGGAGGTATCTATAATAGTGATGGGTAGAGGACAAGAGTGAACAAAAACAATTAGTAAAGGCCAAGATAAAAGAGAGGATTGGAGATCGTCTAGGATATGAGGTAGGAATTGCTGTGTGCTGTTGGAGTAGCCAGGCAGCTTTGGCAGCAGGGCTGCCAAGATCCAGGGAGGTAAAGGATGTGACTGACAGGTAGGGGATGAGTTCACATTAATTTGAATTTATCAGGCAAATAAATTTATTGTGGTTCTTTTTCTTTTCTTTGTTTCAGTAGTGAGATTTCAGAACTGCAGAAATCATTTGTCCCTGACTTACACTGCTGTACTAACAATAACTGAGCGAGAGATTGATCCAGTGATTGCACAGGGGGCTAGGTTATTCAAATAAACTTAACACAAGAACTTGAAGTTAAGGATTAATTGCACATGGTGGAATTATTTCATATCCTTGCAGCCGGTATATGCAGGGATATGGTTCCACTTGATCTCTCAAAATAAATTTGGCTATTTTATTGCATTCCACACAGAAGGAATTTTTATCCACAGAGGTAAAAGGAATTATCACTGCAGCTTGAACAATTATGTATTGCATGCTACACATTATAGTCTGACCCAAACATAATGCCAAACTATGATATGACCTTATGTGAATGAACCTGGCAAAACCATTGTTCTCATGCATTTCCAACTATTCCTTCCAATCTTGCACTGTGATTCCCTTCTTGGTTTGATGAAAGCCGTGGTTTGCTCTTTTATCCAAACTGGCAAACTGGTTTGTGCTTGCCTGCAGACCATGACTGAAAACTGATAACTTCTAATCCTAGTTTGCAAAGTATGGTTTGCACCAAACCTGCGAGGGACATGTCTGCTTTTTGCTTTGTGTCATGCTTGCTTCCCTGATTATTTCTGGACAGTAGGCCTGGGTGATGAACCACTCCTAGACAATATATTAAGGGCCAGAGCATTATGGCGCCTTCACCCAGTGGTATATTGTGGGTGAGACTTGCCTGCACCTTACCTTCTTTCTTTGGCGGTTTCACCCTTGTGCCTCATGGGGCTGGGGTGTCGCTTGTTGTTCCCCCATTGGCGGTAGAAGGAGCTGTGACGGTTTTATCACAGCACCTTGTGGGGCCGGGGTGATACTCTTTCCTTTTCTACATTGCAATGTATCACTATATTTTGGACAGTTCAAGAAAATGAATGCTAAGGCTATCAATGGTTGCTACCTGGATAGATATGTTCTTTGTCCACTGTTGAAGGCCATGTGCTTCTGAATATCTGCTGCTGGAAACTGCAGTAGTGGAAGAGTGCTGTTGCAGTCACATCCTGCTTGTAGACTTTCCATTGTGAGAACAGGATGCAGCACTAAATGGGCCACTGGCTTGATCCAGCAGCGCTCTATGTTTTAACATTCTTAAAATGAGGTTTTATTGCCATTTTGTATAAGCAATAGCAACTCAGACATTTCGAAGTAAATATGCTAAATGTTATGTGCCCCTGCACCAGTTATTCCTATTTATTAGCATTCTGATAGCTCTAATTCTCCTTTTGCCCCTTTAAAAAACAATGCTAGCTTTATTTGGCCTGTGGGATGGAATACATGATTAGACTCTGTGGTGTAAATTCTGTGCTATATCTTCCTGTATGTCTCTACTCTTCAAATGAATGGATTCGTATTTCATGCTGAGACTTAGAAGCCTGCTGCTTATTTTGTAACTGAGAACCATGACCTCTGAGTGGTATCAGAGTTCATCTGATATAGATGCTTATGTTAACCATCTAGTAATGTATGTAGCAGGGCAGGTTCATTGAGGGTTTGAAGCTTTAAGTCACCCTTATACCATCCAGGTTGCAGCACACACAATTTCAGGGATAACTGAGAGCAGCAGCTGCAGTTTACAAGTCTTCAGGCAGCCGTTTACAACCCACTCCATGACCCATAATGGTTTCATCTTTGGGAACATGTTGCGCAGTTCCTAGGCAACCACAAAGTGCTTCGTTCCTAGAAGTAGTAAGAACTAGTGGGCCACGTAAAGAAAAGGGGAGTGTGGGAGAAGAGGCATACACAAATTCACTTCACAAGTTCCCTAGAGGTGAGATAGGTCCCTTCTTGCTGCCCATTTTGCTTCCTCTCCCTCTTGTGATGGTGCCTAGATCCTATTATGGTGCCTAGATAGTATTATGATGATACAAGCAGAATTAAGTCCTGTTGATTTCACTGAGGCTTACTTCCTTGTAAGTGAGTATAGGATCACAGCCAGACTTGACGTGTTGTTTTGTTTGAGCACTTGCTTAGGATTTACCCAAGGGTAGAGCTTGCCGTGTTTTGGAGAATGCAGAAACCATTATACTAACCACGAAATAACACAAGACTAATTTTCAACAGTCTGAAGTGGAGAAGCTGACTTTTTAAAAATCCAAATTTCTAAAAACATATTTATAATGTTTTCCTACTGAGGAAAATAAGGAGCATCAATTGTACTTGTTTCTGTTTTCAAAGCTGCTCAGAAACCTAGGCATCCTGACCCTAGAGAAGACTTAGTAAACTGGCATACTCCTTTATTATTATTTTTAGCATCGTTTTGATCCAGTTGTGCCTATTATGCACCCTTATTCTAGTTTTGTTTTTGGTTTTTTTGTCACAGACATTTCTGGCACAACTTGTGAATGGGCATAATAGGGGGGGAAGGTTGTGGTTCGAGGACCCGACCCCCGTGTGGTGAAATAAAGACACAAGGACACGTGATATATGGTTAATGGGCAAGAAAAGGCCACAACTTTATTGGTTACAGCAATGGAAAAGGTATTGGCTTAGGCATTGGACGATGGGTTATTCAACCAGTAGGTGGAGCCTGTCGATGCTGATCCGACTCTAGGCTCACCCCTGTTGTCACCGAGGGTCGTGCCAAGGCCTCCCGCCAAGCAGGCATCGGACGCCCGAAGAGGCGACGACGGAGAATGAGGCCGGGGAAAGGCTGTCGCTGCAGCAAAAGCTGCTGAACACGCCCCCTCAGTGGCACCTGGTTGGGTGGCCCTCCGAGGGGGCGTGAGCGCCAGCCAGGTGAGCTGAAGGCAGGGGGCTACGCCCCCTGCTAGGCGGGGCTCAGGCTCCCGACCACAACCCCTCCCCTCTCTTTCAGGGAGGAGAGTCTTTATTATAATTTGGTGTACAATGCAAGTATTATCACTTCAGACAGACAGCATCTTAATGATAAAAGATGCAATCATGTCCACGTTATGAACAAATATGCCATATTGATTGACTCTGCCACAGTACCTGCACCGCACCAACCTCCCTCCCTGTTCCCCTTTTCAAGTTACCAACAGTGACTTCCATGTTGGGAAATCAAGTGAGCAACGTGGCCTTGCCAACCACCATTGCTTACTTACAGGGGCCCTTGCCAACAGAGAGATTAGCTTTATATGGAGGGTAGTGCTTCCCTTGTTTGGGAGGCACTATTGCCTGCTTTGGGGATGGAAAAAGATTACAGTGGTACCTCGGGTTAAGTACTTAATTTGTTCCGGAGGTCCATCCTTAACCTGAAACTGTTCTTAATCTAAAGCACCACTTTAGCTAATGGGGCCTCCTGCTGCCGCCGTGCCGCCGGAGCCCGATTTCTGTTCTCATCCTGAAGCAAAGTTCTTAACCTGAAGCACTATTTCTGGGTTAGCGGAGTCTGTAACCTGAAGCGTATGTAACCCAAGGTACCACTGTAGTGCAATACAGGTCAGAGAAGGCACAGTAGTAATATATAGCCAGGGGGACAGAGTGGAGTCACCTGAGACAGTTGCAGCATTATATATTATGGTTTGTATCCTCATGCTCTTTTCCTAACTCTGTTGGGCAGGCCCATGCAAAAGGGGTTGGGTAGCTGGGTACAATTGTCCTGGGCTTCAGAAGGCTAAGCTGGTCAGCAACCTATTGCCAGGGACTGGCTGCTTTTTCAGTTGAGTTTATAAAAGGGTAAAGGGAACCCCTGACCATTAGGTCCAGTTGTGACCGACTGGGGTTGCGGCGCTCATCTCACTTTATTGTCTGAGGGAGCCGGTGTACAGCTTCCAGGTCATGTGGCCAGCATGACTAAGCCGCTTCTGGCGAACCAGAGCAGCACACGGAAACACCGATTACCTTCCCGCCGGAGCGGTACCTATTTATCTACTTGCACTTTGACGTGCTTTCGAACTGCTAGGTTGGCAGGAGCAGGAACCGAGCAACGGGAGCTCACCCCGTCGTGGGGATTCGAACCGCCAACCTTCTGATCAGCAAGTCCTAGGCTCTGTGGTTTAACCCACAGCGCCACCCGCGTTGAGTTTATAACTTTATTCTAATAAGACTCCTGCCCTGCGCCTCAGACAAACTCTGTACAGACCTGCTGTTGAGTGTTAGCTCCTGAGATCCCCAGATACAGTATTGGAGAGGAATTTGCTGATGAGATCTTCATCCTTACTTCTTAGAGAAGATGCATTGGATTGGGCTGTTAATAAGGTACAACCTTAACATAACAGCACTTTGTAACTTTATTTCTTCTTTGGTGATCACTTGTAGCCGAGTAAGATTGTCTTCTATAAACACAGTTTTAACAATGAGTCTGTAAGTGACTGTGGAGGCCAATTCTGGATCCGCACGTCCTTCCACAGTGGGGACATTGGTTTCCAGATGGGAGTTGATCACGGTGTGGATTTACCAAGCATGCCTTTCTCTTAGCACACTTCTCCCTTGTGTCCTGAGTTTGAGTGTCTTCAAAGCCCATGACACCTTTGGTAAAGGCTGTTCTCCAACTGGAGCGCTCGCAGGCCAGTGTTTCCCAGTTGTCAGTGTTTATAGTACATTTTTTTAGATTTGCCTTGAGTCAGTCTTTAAACCTCTTTTGTTGACCACCAGCATTATGCTTTCCATTTTTAAGTTTGGAATAGAGTAGTTGCTTTGGAAGACCATTAGGCATCCGCACAACATGACCAGTCCCAACGAAGTTGATGTTGAAGAATCATTGCTTCAACGCTGGTGATCTTTGCTTCTTCCAGTACACTGATATTAGTTCGCCTGTCTTCCCAAGTGATGGGTAACATTTTTCGGAGACACCGTTGGTGGAATCTTTCGAGGAGTTGGAGATGGCATTTATAAGTGGTCCATGTTTCACAAGCATATAGTAAGGTTGGTAGTACAATAGCTTTGTAAACAAGCATTTTGGTTTCCCTGCGAATGTCCCAGTCCTCAAACACTCTGCACTTCAATTGGGAGAAAGCCGCACTCGCAGAGCTCAGGCGATGCTGGATTTCAGCATCATTGTTGGCCCTTGTGGAAAGATAACTGCCTAGGTAGAAGAAGTGATCAACATTTTCCAACATTACACCATTGAGTTGGATTTGTGGCGCTGCAGAGGGGTTATTTTGTACTTGTTGGTGCAGCACTTTGGTTTTTTGGATGTTGAGTTATAGGCCAAGCTTTTCGTAAGCTTCTGCAAAGATATTTAGGATGGTTTGGAGGTCATCCTCTGAGCATGCACACACTATGTTGTCATCCGCATACTGAAGCTCTATGATGGAAGTTATAGAAACCTTACTCTTTGCTTTCTGTAACTTACCTTACTGGATGGTGTGTGTGTGTGTGTGAGATATATATATAGTGTTTTTTATAGGCACAAGAGGTAAAATCCTTTTTATCCTGAGCTAAATCTGGAGCCTTGTGTTTTGTCATTGGTGATCTGATACTGTTTGCTATTATAACTTCAGTGGAAGGGCAGCTGGAAATTGCCATGATGACACAATACAACATTTTCTCACCTGCTGCCAGCGATTGCATAAAAAACAATTTGACTCAAATTTATTCCCTTCACATGTGAATTGGACATGCTGCTGCTTGTTTGTGTGCTGAAGCCAGATGATAAAAGAGGAGAAGACTGTGTAGTGTTTTATAGTCATCATATGTAAAACTGGATGAACTTCATGGATTTAACCAAAGTATGATTCTGGCTGCAGGGTTAATAGCTAACATATAATTTATAATTAAATAAACATCTGCCTTTCAGAAAAGAGTTAGGCTTAATAATTTTTCTTAGTTATTTGGGGAAATATTGGAGAAAATCCATTAATGTTTATAAATCTCCTTTGTCATTATCATAAGCGAGGGAGGGTTTTTCTTTGAATGCTCATTTTTTGGCATTTAACATTTGGGAGGATCATGTAAATTACTTTTGCTCTTGTTAAATACTGTAATATTGGATTCTCAGTTGCCTAGATGTATTTTTTCTATACAGTCCCAGTAAATGTATTTTGTTTGAGATTCAATAAGTATTGGGAATAAATAGGAACCATAATGCTGGTGTGTCTGGATCCTCAAGGCTGGACTTAGTGTGATGTTTGTACACTAATATCATAAAGTCACAATACCATAAGCAAATGGAAACAGAAGTGTCTGACCTTTTCCCTTGTCTGAAAATTGTACAGATTTTATGAATCTCACAAAACATGTCTTTGGGATCTGTGCATCAGCTTCCTATGTAACTTTGGGAAATTATGGGTGGCAGCATTCCTGCACATTTCATCCTTTATTTGCACCTCCTAACCTGGATCTTAAATTATGTGTCTTCACTATAATAAAAATAAACTCTTCCTTTTTTTTGTTACATATATGTGTTTGTATATGAATATATAGTGGTGCAGTAACCTAACCTGAGTTCTAGTCTTTATTTTTAATTCTTTTGCCAACTTCCCAGCAACATGTATTTAGGTTTTCTCCACCCAGTTGGGAATGTCAAGTATAATTATTTTCAGATATGCTGGGAATGATGGGTAACCCAGTTGAGAATATTTATACTAACTTGGGTAAATGAAAGATGGATTAAAATGTTGCCAAGACCTTATCAGATTTGGGTTGGAGTGAAGCTGATCTCTTAAACCAAAACACAAAGCCAGAGTTATTGTTTGCAGAGGCAGCCAAGGGAGGCTGGAGTTGGTACAGTCTGAGACCAACAGGGAGGCACCAGGGGAGCATGTTGGAGCAGAAAAGTGGCAATAGAGGGAAGATTTCAGCTCATGCATCTCCAGAAGAGAGAAGACCCCACAGGCTGTGATAGATAAATTGAGGCAAGGCTCTGAGACCCAATTGCAGTTTGGAATCCTCAGTGCAGCTTGCAATACCTTAACTCAAATTAATTACCGTAATTAACTGAAGGATTTAAACTCACCTACTAACTGAAGGTCTTGAGGTGGCTTACACTATGTTGAAAATTTAATAAATTAGATAATTGCATAATAGTTACTGGGCATGGGAAAGGCGTGCATACATTTCTCCCTAGGTCTCTGATGTTCCAAATTTTCACTCTGCACTTGAATTTTCTGGCCTGGAACTACTTGTTGAAAGACCCAGAAGAAGATAGCGCCTCACAGGCTGAAGCTTGCCCACTGGGCTTCTTCTGTCTCACGTATCCTCTGGCTCTGGCAGCAGATGCAAGAGAAACTGGGGTTGGGGGTAGGAAATAAGTTGCATGCCCCCACACAGTCCCCGGATGTTCCAACTCTACATTATTGAGCAATCTTCTGGGTGAAGTGACAGTTGAGGGCACCACTTGGAACGTGTCATAAGTTTTGGCAGGCATGAAGTGGGAGGGGCAGCACATTGAATTTGAATGGCAGCAGAGGGAATCATTACTATTGTGATTTATGTCACTTTTTTGCACTCTGCCTCAAAATGACTTGCATAGTAAAATAAAACAAAAGATATTAAAATAAGATAAAAGCAATACACAAAAATTAAAATGCTCACCTGACAATATATTTAAAAGGAACGAGTCTTCCACAACATGCTTAAAAGATGAGAGTGAGACAAAAAAATGAGTTTATATTGGAACAGCCAGGAAATATGACTACACGTGGGTGCAGAACCCCCTAAGGCATTGAATGTGATTATTTTACTTTATTGATTTTATTCGTTAAATTTGTATACTTCCCTTTACTAATAGATCTCAGGGCAGTTCATGACATAAAACCAATACAGTGGTGCCTCGCAAGACGAAATTAATTCGTTCCGCGAGTTTTCCGTCTTGCGATGCACGGTTTCCCATAGGAATGCATTGAAAATCAATTAATGCGTTCCTAGGGAAACCGCCTTCAGACCAGGTCCGGGGACAGTCTGTCCCCTGACCTCTTCTGAAGGCTGGGGGGGGGGGACAAGGGCTTTTCTTCCCACCCCCAGCATTTTAAAAAACCCCGGGACAGCGGAGGACTTCTCCGCTGTCCGGGGCAATCTTAAAATGCTGGCGGGCGGCATTTTAAAATCGCCCGGGACAGCGGAGGACTTCTCCGCTGTCCGGGGCGATGTAAAAGCCCCTGGGAAGGCAGGCAGGGGGGACAAAGACTTTTGCCCCCCGCCCGCCTTCAGAAGAGGTCCTGGACCTCTTCTGAAGGCGGGCGGGGGGCGAAAGTCTTTGCTCCCCACCGCCTGCCTTCCAAAGCCGTCCGGGACAGCGGAGAAACGCGCTGCCTTTCTCCGCTCTCCCAGGAAGGCAGGCAGGGGGGAGCAAAGACTTTCGCCCCCCGCCCGCCTTCAGAAGAGGTCCTGGACCTCTTCTGAAGGCGGGCGGGGGGGCGAAAGTCTTTGCCCCCCCCTCCCGCCTGCCTTCCAAAGCCGTCCGGGACAGCGGAGAAACGCGCTGCCTTTCTCCGCTCTCCCGGGAAGGCAGGCAGGGGGGAGCAAAGACTTTCGCCCCCCGTCCGCCTTCAGAAGAGGTCCAGGACCTCTTCTGAAGGCGGGCGGGGGGCGAAAATCTTTGCTCCCCCCCGCCTGCCTTCAAAAGCCGTCCGCGATAGTGGGAAGCGCTTCCCTGCTATCCTGGACTGCTTTTAAAATGCTGGCGGTGGGGAGCAAAGCCTTTCGGCCCCCGCCGGCCTTCCTGGACCTCTTCTGAAGGCCGGAGGGGGGGAAAGGCTTTGCTCCCCACCACCAGCATTTAAAAGAGGTCCCCGGAGATTTCCCTATGGGCTTTCTTCTTGTGAAGCAAGCCCATAGGGAAATTCGTCTTGCGAAGCGCCTCCAAAACAGAAAACCCTTTCGTCTTGCGGGTTTTCTGTCTTGCGAGGTGTGAGGGTTTGATTAGCTGCTTGTGCGTGAAAACGTGCTCCCTCAGAGTTTGTGCGCCCCCACAAACCTCCGTGTGTGACGGAGCTCCTCAGACATGTCTGCTCTAGTCACTAGTAGAGTCCGACAGTGGCTGTCTGCGGAAGCGTTTCCAGCAAAGAAGTTCCTTAACGGAAACGCGTCTCCTGGACTCACGGCGTGACAGTTTCCTGCGAGGTATGGGTCTCCCTATGGGAGACTCCGATACCTCCCCACTGTTCTCGCTGGAAGCCTCCCTGAGCCCTCCCTCCTGCTCGCATTCCCTCAGAGACCCACTCCTCCCCCTGCTGGTCCCTGCTTCAGCAGTTGAGTCTCTTTCATCCTGCCTGAGTCCCTCCACCACCTGATGCTCTGATGGCAGTTCCCTGACATCCACCTCCCCTCCAGGGCCCCCCTCACCCCCTCCCAATTCCTCCCCCCTGAGAGGTGAAGGGCTAAAACCCCGAAACGAATCTTCCTCATCTTCTGACGTCTCGAACAATTCTCTCCATCGATCGTCGTCCTGGCCAGCTGAATCCTCCTCCTCTTCAGAATCTGGGAACCCCTCCAACTCCTCTTCCTCGTCGGTGGTGGCAAAGTATTCCCTTCGGAACCTCGCTACAGGCTGAGGTTTACGTGGGAACCTCTGATGAAAAGTCTCTATTAAAACCTCGTCATTGACATCCTCTGCCCTAACCCAGGTGTTTTCCGACTCCGGTTCCCCTTCCCACATTACCAAATACTCTACTTGATCTCCCTTCCACCTGGAATCGAGGATCTCCGCTACATGGTAGCTGTGTTCCTTCTCCTCCATTGCTGGTCCCCTAGTGACCCTCCCCTCACTGTCTCCTCTATACGGTGACAGCAACGACCTGTGAAAAACTGGGTGCAGCTTCATGTGGTTCGGTAACCGGAGCCTGAAAGCCACTGGATTGACCTGCTGTATGACTTCAAACGGACCCAGCCTTTTGGGTCTTAATTTCTTACAACCTCCTTTGAATGGCAACCCTTGGGTTGACAGCCACACCTGGTCCCCCACCCTGATGCTTTCACCTTCCCTTCTGTTTTTGTCTGCTTGCCTCTTATATTCCTCCTTAGCCCTGTTTAAGTTGAGTTGGAGCTGGCGATGGATCGCTTCCATTTCTTCCACGAACTGTTCTGCAGCTGGAACGCTCCAGTTCTCCCCCTCCCCCCCTGGGAAGGCTCTGGGATGGCACCCGTGATTAGCCAAAAAGGGGCTCATCCCCGTGGACACGTTCTCTGCATTGTTGTAGGCAAATTCTGCCAACGCCAGCTTCTCCACCCAATCATTCTCTCTGTCATTAACATAACACCTCAAATATTGTTGTAGAACCCCATTTGCTCTTTCCGCCTGCCCGTTGGTTTCAGGATGACGGGCCGTCGAGAAATTAACCTCTACATGCAGTAAGCTCATGAGCTTCCTCCAGAACCTGGAAGTAAATTGTTTCCCTCGGTCTGAAACCACCCTCAAGGGGGCGCCATGCAACCTAAACACATTCTCTACAAACAATTTGGCGGTTTCTTCTGCTGTAACCGCATGTGAGCAGGCTATGAAGTGGGCCATTTTAGTTAACAGGTCTACTACAACCATGATGGCTGTTTTCCCTCTAGACCTTGGCAGATCAGTCATGAAATCTATTGCCACTGCTTCCCACGGTCTCTCAGGTGTGGGCAGTGGTTCTAATAAACCAGCCGGCGCCTGCCTCTCCCCCTTGGCTCTTTGGCATTGTTCACACCCTCTCACATACTCCCGCACATCTTCCCTGACCTTGGGCCACCAAAATTCCCTGGTAACCAGCCACATGGTTTTGTGTTGCCCAAAGTGCCCTGCTGTGGGGCTATCGTGCAGCTGCTTGAGTACTTTCTCCCTCAATTCCCCTTCAGGTATATATAACGCTCCCTTATAATACAATGCCCCATTTCTCTCCTCAAAACCACCGGGTTTGTCTTCCTCCCCTCTGAGATCCCTGAGTTTCCCCTGGGCGTATGCATCCTGCACCGTACCCTCTACCAATTCCCTTTGCCCCACCAAAGTCGCCCCACACACCCAGCGGTCCTCTGGAATGATATGGGTTTCTTCGGGTGCTCCCTCCCCCTCCAAATATTCAGGTTTGCGTGAGAGAGCGTCCGCCCTAACATTCTCTGGGCCTGGCACATAACAAATCTCAAAGTTAAATTTGGAGAACTCTTGGGCCCATCTCAACTGCCTTTGGTTGAGCACTCGCGCCGTTCTCCAGTACTCTAGATTTTTATGGTCCGTGCACACTTGCACTTTATGTTGTGCACCAACTAGCAGATGCCTCCATCTCCGGAACGCCTCATGAATAGCAAGCAGTTCTCGGTCGTACACCGTGTAGTTCCTCTCGGATTTGTTCAGCTTCCGCGAGAAGAAGGCACACGGACGCCACTCCGACTCCTCCTTCCCCGGCTGCAGAAGAAGCACCGCCCCTATGGCTCTGTCAGATGCGTCTGTTTCAACCCTTAGCTTCTTTCGTAAATCCACATGCAGAAGTTGTTCTTCAGAGGCGAAGGCCCTTTTCAGTTCCTCAAACGCTCGCTCCGCCTCCGCCGTCCATACAAACTTCTTCTTACTGCTGAGACAGTCAGTGATGGGCGCCGTCAGATGGGCGAAGTTGCGGATGAACTTACGATAAAAGTTTCCAAACCCTAGGAACCTCTGCACATCCTTCTTGGTTTTGGGTGTTTTCCATTCCAGCACTGCCTGTACCTTGCCGGGATCCATGGCCAATCCCTTGTCTGACAGGCGGTACCCCAGGAATTCCACCTCCTTGGTATGGAACCGACACTTCTCCAGTTTGACCCACAGCCTGTTGGCTTGCAGTCTGCTCAACACTTCTCTGACGTCTCTCACATGTTGCTCCTCATTCTCAGAATACACCAACACATCATCTAGAAAGGCAACGCAATTCTTGTAGAGCAAAGGGCCCAGCACGTGGTTCATAAAAGATTGAAAACACGCGGAGCCTGCTTGTAATCCAAATGGCATAACGAGGTATTCAAACGCCCCCAAAGGGGTAAACATGGTGGTTTTCCATTCATCCCCTTTCCTTATGCGTATCAGGTTGTACGCCCCCCTTAGATCCAGCTTTGTGAAAATCTTTCCCTTCCTCACCATGGTCAAAATATCATCAATTCTGGGCATAGGGAACGCCACCGGTTCAGTCACTGCATTCAGCCGCCTAAAATCACATACAAGTCTCGGCTTGTCCGCATTTTTTTTGTCCACAAAGAACACTGGGCTCCCCCCTGCTGCTTTGGACTCTCTGATGAAGCCTCTCTTCAGGTTCTTGTCAATGAACCCTCGCAACTCCTGCATTTCCCTGTCTGACATGGCATACAACTTGCCCACGGGAAGCTGTGCTCCAGGGAGTAAATTGATCTGACAATCAAAGGGTCTATGAGGTGGTAGTTGGTCAGCTTCCTTCTCGCTGAACACGTCGCTGAGATCTGCATACTGTGGTGGTACCTTCACCTTCCCCATTACTTCAGTCCCTGCTAGGGTGGCTTGGGCCCCTACTGAACCCTTCTCCCCTTTGCAGTGTTCTAGGCAATGTGCTGAACCAAAGGACACCACTCTTTGATGCCAGCCAACCAGCGGATCATGTAGAGCTAGCCAGCTCATTCCCAAAATAATGGGAGCGCCTCCCAGGGTGGCCACATTAAACGCTATCAGTTCTGTGTGCCTTGCCACCCTCATTATCATTGGGACAGTCTGCAAGCGGACTCCTCCTCCCAACAACTCCCTGCCATCAATCGTGGTCACCTGCAGGGGGTTGCTTAAAGGGATGGTCTGTATCTGGTGTTCAGCAGCAAACTCCTTGCTCATAAAATTGCAGGAGCTGCCTGAGTCCAATAGCGCCTTTATTTTTAGGGGGTGCCCATTCTGCAGCTCTAGCGACACTTCAATCACTAGAGCAGGTCGAGGAGCTTCTGGCACGGGCACTTTCACTGCTCTTTGGCCTGGCTGCAGTGCCCCAATTGTGGCAACCAGGCGTTGGCTTTTACCTGCTCCGCTCCCCCTTCTTCTCCCCCCTCAACAGCTCCCACCATCCCTTGCCATTCCTTCCTCTGGGGGCAGACTCTGGCAAAGTGGCCTGGCTGTTGGCAGAGATAGCATTTCCGGGGGCCCTTTCCCTCCTTCTTAGCTCCCTCGCTGGTTTTTGAAAATGCGCGCGCGCGCGCTGTTCCGATTTCCATCGGCTCTGCCGGCGGGAAAGCTGGCTCAGGAATGTCTGGAATGCGGAACTCCTTCCAACGTTCCCCTCTCCCTTCCCGCCTCTCCAAGGCTCTTGCCTCCTGCCGCGCTCCTATGGTCAGCGCAGATTTGGTCAGCTGATCCATAGACTCCGCCCTGGGGCTCCGTGCCAGCTCGTCTTTCACCCCCGAAGAAAGACCTTCTTCAAATAGCATTTGAACGGGTGCCGCCGATAAATCCCAACTCAGTCTGTGAATCAGCATGGTAAACTCAGTCCAATATTCACGGACAGATCGACTCCCCTGCTTACAAGCCATTAGCTGTCTGCGCACCACCCCTTCCTCAATATCGCTGGAAAACATGATATCCATTGCACGAAAGAACTTCATTGTGTCCTTTAGTATGTCATTGTGCGTTGCCATTAGGGGTCGAACCCAGTCTCTAGCCCCTTTCTCAAGATGCCCAATTACAAAAGCAACTCGCGATTCCTCATCAGGGAACTCATCGAACTGCACATTAAGGGCATATTGCATCTCTGTCCTAAAAGCATGGTAGTCCTTGGGGTCCCCCCCAAATTTCTGCACCAATCCTGGTACCTTTCTGGGGAATTGAGTGGCTCTCCCCTTCTTGTCTGCATCCTGAGCCCTTCTCTCCTCCAGCCTCGCCGTCTGCAGGGCCAGTTGAACCTCCAACGCTCGGTATCTATCTTCCAAGCTTGGACCAGCTCCAGCCCCTGCTCCTCCGGTTCCGGTTGGTTCGCTCATGATGCCTTCTCTTGCACAGGCAGCGTACAAAGACTGTCGGACTGCTGTGAGGGTTTGATTAGCTGCTTGTGCGTGAAAACGTGCTCCCTCAGAGTTTGTGCGCCCCCACAAACCTCCGTGTGTGACGGAGCTCCTCAGACATGTCTGCTCTAGTCACTAGTAGAGTCCGACAGTGGCTGTCTGCGGAAGCGTTTCCAGCAAAGAAGTTCCTTAACGGAAACGCGTCTCCTGGACTCACGGCGTGACAGTTTCCTGCGAGGTATGGGTCTCCCTATGGGAGACTCCGATACCTCCCCACTGTTCTCGCTGGAAGCCTCCCTGAGCCCTCCCTCCTGCTCGCATTCCCTCAGAGACCCACTCCTCCCCCTGCTGGTCCCTGCTTCAGCAGTTGAGTCTCTTTCATCCTGCCTGAGTCCCTCCACCACCTGATGCTCTGATGGCAGTTCCCTGACACGAGGCATTCGTCTTGCGGGGCACCACTGTAGTTGACTTTTCAGTGAGCATTTAAAATCAGCCACACTGGTGAAATACAAATATATATTCCTCTTATTTGTAGATGGAATGGTATGGAATTGTTCTGGGGTAAGAGATCCAGTGGCAGATTGAAACATAAGTGCTTTGCCAAAGCCCTGTCTGCCTTAGCTAGAGGGGATTCAGAAGAACTTTGAATGGAACTTGTGTCCAAAACAACTACATTCTAATGCACTAATCCCCTCTTATTCTCACCCGAATTAATTGTTATGGTTTAGCAGGTGTTAGGCTGCTCTTAGAGAGCTTGTCTGACATAGCCAGTTCTCCACAGTATGTTATATACTATGAAAGGCCCCTTGAGTCAGGGAGGACAAAAGAACACTGAGGTTATGTTTTATATATGTTTGGGATCTGAAAGCAATCTGAGTTTTGGAAATAACAATTGGTTCTCAGTCCAGATGGAAGGCAGCTCACAAACCTCACTGACGGTATGGAACTGATTTCAAAGAGGGAAAGTCACTTGATGTGTATTGGAGTGTGTACTTTTTTTGTTTCAGAGTGAAAACAAACAAAAATGTGGGAAAGATTTGTATAGCTTTGTCTTCAACTCTCTCCCTCCCACCCCCTCACCTCCATGCCTTTTCACAGGACAACATCTATTTACTGAATGGTTACTGTCAATAAATGGTGTGTAGGAGAAAAAATTGTTAAACACCGTTCTCATTTGCCTTTCCCAGATGCATCCTAAGCCACTTTCATAGTGACTCAATGTCCGTGTTGATATTTATTATATCCTTGCGCAAAAGTCTGTAACAGTTACTAGCCCTCAACACTGTTTTACTGAGTGGCTCACCTATCCACATATACTTCAGATGTAGGAGTGGGGGTTGCTGTGCATAAATGGCTGGTGAACTGCTTTGGATTTGTGGGCAACAACTTTTGTGGGGCTTGCACTGCATATACAAGGGCAGCTAAATAGAACTTCCCAGGGCTTACCAAGCGAAACTATTCCCCACGCCACCAATGGCAAACATGCAAATTTAGTAACGTTTGAAACAGCCCTAGGCATCTCTAAGCAATGTCAGAAAGATTTTCAGCCTCCTAAGGATTTACAGAGCTTTTTGTGTCCCGGCTATCAGCAACACCAAATTTACTGGGGACAGGAGACTGAGCTTTTAAAACCTCTTTCTTAAATGATATACTTTCCTCCTTAAATGAGATGGTGACCTTGTGGGAATATGCACTAATGTGTGAAGATAACATGAGACTTTTTATGTTGAGAAGTATTTGTTTGCAGAAAATAATCTGTATGAAGATTTTCTCTGTAGTTTGGTGAAAAGGGGATCGTCTCCCTGTAGACGTTCTTAATTTACTGCCAGATATCAAATTGGTTTAGGGCCAAGCATGAGGTGAGGGCCAAGCACAAATAAACTGTGTATTATGTGTAGCAGTAAATACCTACATCAGTAAATGCTGCATAGTCAAAGCAACAAAAAACCCAAAACCCTATTCATATACTGCCAGTTTGCACCATTTACCTCGGGTGGGGAAGTGGATCTTTCTGGCAGGCTGGATCTTAACCTCTCCCAAGCCCTACAGGTTACTGTGACAGGTGAGTGCGGCTGCCCACTTGTGAGCTACTTGATGTCACCATGACATCAGGTGAGGTGCTTTCTTTCCCCAGTTTGATTTCAGACTGCATGGGCAAGGGAAACATTTCCCACTGGGGTTTGCTGTAAATGCCAGTCAGTTGACCAGTACTTACAGCATGTAATACAGAGTCCCCAATACCAAACTCTGCAGTGCAGCCAATCCAAGTGATGCTTGTGCTCCAAATGTTCATCACCTGATTGGTGCACACAGCAAACCTTTCTTGCCAAGGAGCAATTGGGAGCGTACTTTAGGTGTGGGCATTTTTTTTTGGGGGGGGGAGCAGCCCCATGGGCCAAATCAGACCTCTAATTTGGCCTGCAGGCATTCCACCCCTGATAAGCCTCTTGGTTAATCAAGGGATAAGAGTTTTGCCTCAAAAACCTGCAATGTTCACATTGTATCGTGAAGAGATTTTAATTGTTCCATTTGTTTCTCTCTTCTTTGTTTAGCTAACTGTTCACCACCATGCCAAAATGGAGGGATGTGTCTGCGACCACAGCTTTGTGTGTGTAAACCTGGGACGAAAGGCAGCACTTGTGAGGATGCTAGTAAGCAAGAAACGGCTTCTCCTGGAGGACCAGGTCCTGTGACTCCACCATGGCCTATTCCTCAGCGGTCTGTTCAGCAGACCTTTTCCAAGAAGGTTCAGGTCCAACAAAAGGTCAATCCCATGGCTCAGATGACCTTTACACTAAAGCAGAAACCCTCCGGATTACCTCAGCAGATGCAATCACAGTAAGTCTTTTCCCTCGTTGTGTATTTTTTTAAAAAGTTGTTTTTTCTTGTGCTTAGCATTACATGTGAACAAGGCCAGAAGGCCCTCTACTGTAGAAAAGAAAGGATGCATTTCAGCAGTTGTACTGTTTTTTGTAGCAAAGGGGCAGATATGGGTGGGGAGCGGGGAGCAGAAGGTTTTGTATGGTATTTATGGTGTGCATCATACTCAGGAATTTTTGGGGAGCTAATTTGCAAGGCTGGGCTGGCAAATAAAATTGGTCCAAATTTTACCCTCTTTGCTCCTACAGAAGACTTGCCAGGATAATTTAATGTTTCACATTTGGTGTTCAGTTCTAGCAAAGGTTCAGTGTTCTCCTCCTCTCTTTTGTGATCAGGAAACATTTCTACAAATAGATGGTGATCATTAGCCTCTGCTAATGACAGTGAATCTGTTCATTAGCTAGTGACATCCTTTTCCTCCCCCACATTCAAGTCATAGAAAGACCTATCAGCATCTTTGGCTGGCTGGCTGACTTGCCACATGGGATGTACTGGATTACAGTGAGGCATGGGGGAGAGAAAACTTGGATTTGAGGAAGTAACTGAGATCTGGCTGCCTTGGAAGATAAGCAGTGGCAATCTGGAAACATGAATGAACTGCTGTTGTGATAACACTTAAATGGGATTCCCATAGGTTTGTTCCTTTCAGTGGGATAATACATTGTGTCTTCATTAGGTTTTTCCTTTTCATATGCATTGTTTATTGTCTTTTGGAGGTAGAGATTTATGTTTCATTTGCTCTCCCATGTTTATGTTGCTTTTGTGTGAGAGCCATCCTGCCAGCATAATTCAGAAGAGTCCTCAGGGTGGTTTACAACGTGTAAACACACACAAATCTCTCTAGGTAATACAGTCATACCTCTTCTTGCGAAAGCTTCATGTTGCGTTTTTTCGGGTTAAGAACGCGGCAAACCCGGAAGTGTTTCTGCACCATTCAGACATGCGCAGAAGCACCACTCTGGTTACAGACTTTTCAGGGTGCGAACAGCTCCCCGGAACAGATCATTTCCGCAACCAGAGGTACCACTGTAACCTTAAAAGAAACAATAACTCATATAATAAGTATTGCAGTAAAAAAAAACCACACACCCCCTCATTGACAGACCAGTAGGCAGTAGTAAGATCAGTGACTGTCCTAGAAAAAAAGTAAGCGATGAAAGAGTTGCAATTCAGCCTGCATGGTTCAGGATCACAGGGTCAAATTTATACAGGAAAATACGTAGAATAAGAATGAGAAAGTACTGGATTGGAGGTGGTCATGTTGAGTAAGAGGACAACAGAGGATTTGAAAAACGCTGCAGCAATAAAAGACAAAAAGAGCAGTCTGGACATTGTCAAAAGCAATCTAATCAATTCTTAAATGACAGAATGAATGCTGTCTCTGAGGCTGTCAGCTAACCATTGTGCTTTTACAGTTTCGTTTTCCTATTTTAAAAAGTGTCTGCCTCATACTTTCTGTTATCAAAGAACAACACAATTAGGAGGAATTTTCTGCTTGGCAAAAAATAGTAAAAGTTAGTCCAAACTAAGTGATGCTTTATTCACAAACTGTACAGTTGATGAATACTATATTTTTCATAGGCTTTTTTGTCACTGTTATCCAGAGTGTGGTGATATTTAGATGACGATAGTGTGCTTATATTTGTTTACATCTTCTCCAGTTCTGTTAGTCCTTTCAGCCAGCCCTTTACTATTTCCTCAAGACTTTCCCCAATGGCATCCTTTGTCTTGTAACATGGAGATTTTGACTTTGATGCAGAGCGGGTCTTTTATGAACTGAGTAGTTCCTTCTGATGGCAGTCTAACACAGGTTGCTTCTTACAGAAGGCAGAAGAGGTTGATGTTTGATTTTCACTTTTGCCCTGTAGGCTTCTCTGCCACCCCCTCAAAGCAGATTTTCAGGAGACTGCTGGGGGAAAGGGAAATTGGCAAAAATAACTTTCCCTCTTTCTTGAGTGCTTATGGAATCTCTATTTGTGCCCTCCCTCCCTTAATTGGTGGAGTGAAGGGCATCGGTTTGAATAAGCTATGGAAACCTTATCAACATCCAATACAGCATTTCTTTGTGATTGAGTCAGGTGACCCTTATGTCAACATAGGTTGACTCAGTCCATGCTGTAGTTGAGTCTGCCATTGATTCACTAGATGTGCCAAAATCACAAAATTTCCATCTGAGTATGTGGTAAAATTGCCCAACTACCTTACCACTCCATGTCAGTATACATCTTGGCAAGTGAGAAAGGTTGTATTAATTGGCCCTCAGTAAGTATTTTTACATATATATGGACGGCACAATCCAAGTACCGATTCATACACTATTCTGCAAATGTAGCTCTCCATATAAAGAAGCTTTCCATGTCATATATGCCCCTACTCATAAAACGGACCAAGAAGGCCTCCGTGTGCTTAGAGCTCTGCATGTGCATGGGGGTTATAGTTCTTGGAAGTAAATTCCATTGAACCAAAGAGAACCTTAATACCCATGTTATGTATTTAAGATCCAGAGGCTGGTCTACCAAGATTTCATTTCTAACTCTCATTTGCCAAATGTGTGATCAAAGGAGGAAATGAAGGAGAAATCCTCTTCCGATTCTGATATGTAGGAAAGTGTGCTTTCCCAAATGGGCCGCTATGCTCCACTGATTTTTCTCTCAAATCAGAGATAATGAATATCTTAAAATACTTTGTATTCATGGTTCATTCAGATAATGTCCCATGGCTTTCCATGGATCAGGAGTAGACTTAGTTGCTATTTCTTTGTTGCCGTCTTCTTTGATACCTAATGTACAAAGTAACAACTGCTAAGGGGAACTGCATATTCAAACCTCCACCGAAAATCCTAGTATAGATGTTAGCTTTGTGCACAATGGAAGAGCAGGGCAAAGAGCGCTTGAACTCGAGGCCTGAACAGCCCATACAGGATCCAGTTAACTAGCTCAGTACTAAGGTATCTGTGTTGACTTTCTATGATATTCCCTGAGAATAACAAAGATTTCAAGTGAATTAGTGAACTCAGGGAATGCAGTTTTGATCAGCAGGGTATCCTTTGTTAACTACGGCTGGAGCTGTTGATACTAGCGTTCATATAAGGTATTTAATGCCTGCTCACACCATTTGAATATGGGCATATGCAGATGGGAATTGAATTGCAGGTCTATTTTATTTTAGTTTTTGGTGATGTGCAATGATTTGAAAATACTTCTTGTAAAATGAGTTACAGTGGTACCTCGGGTTACATACGCTTCAGGTTACAGACTCCCCTAACCCAGAAATATTACCTCTGGTTAAGAACTTTGCTTCAGGATGAGAACAGAAATCGTGCTCTGGCGGCGCAGTGGCAGCAGGAGGCCCCATTAGCTAAAGTGGTGCTCCAGGTTAAGAACAGTTTCAGGTTAAGAACGGACCTCCGGAACGAATTAAGTACTTAACCCGAGATACCATTGTATTTTCCAAATGTTCAGAATTCAGCATAGCTAGAAGAGGTTCTAAGCCCTCAAGTTTTGAATCTTGCACTGTAGGCAAGATTTACAAAAGGCACTATTTTTATTATGGCACAAGCTTTTGTAGGCAAGGTTTAATTGAAAGTGCAATAGCAGTTTTGTTAAAGCATATGCTAAACTGTAGCATTATTTTTATTCTTCCATAGTATCTAACTTGAGGGCAGGCTTGGAGAACACATGACATTGTTGGCCCCTTTTCAAAGGGATCCCTTGCTAGCCTGTATGCTATAATAAACTTTTATTGTAATCCTGTCACGTTGATTATATACTTCTCATACAAAACTCTATTTTAGTTAGCTGTGTTTCATTTCAATTTCTGAATTGAAATGTTTTCCTTCTTAATGAATGTGTTTTTCTGGGACAGAGGAGAGGGAGAAAGGGGGTGCAGGGCAGTACATGAAAGTGTATAACAGTCTGTAAAAAGATAAATTGTAGACTTTCAGAAATGCAGAGTGAACTCCATGCGAGCGTTTACTATTATGCTGTTGGGCAGTAGGTGGCAAACTTCGCTTTTCTTTTTCCTTATATTTATTTTCATACCACAGATTGCCAGAATTTGAAGAGGCTGGTTTGAGTTCCTTGGAAGATGTCATTCCTTGGCAGCATAATTTCGAACCACCTATTTTTGCTCATTGTGTACATGCCTGATGTTGAACACTCAGCTGGGCTGCATTTTCCTCTGGGGTTACTTGGATATGAATAAATGCATAGATTGTTGTTCCTTTTCTTCTGTGGGTTTAAGCAACAGATTGCTAATATGGCCAATACATTACAAAAGAAGGAACATCTGCCAAGGACAACACTAGCTAATTCGTATCATGGGACCTTGTCATATATCTCTACCCTAGTTCTGGATAATCACCTCATGAAAGCTCAGTTGCCCCTTTCATCCAACAAACATTTGATTGAATAGAGTGAAAGGAAATGTTTGCTTGGGTTTCCTCCTAAAAGAGAATTACATGCAGGGGTGGTCTGACCCATTTCACCACCTGAGATGAAATGAGGATGTGCCAACCCCTGAGCCCCACCCGTTTTTTGCACTGTGCCCCCGCCACCCCCACTTCTGATGCTAGCAGAATGCCCTCTTCCACTGAGGTGGGGTGGGGCATTCCGCAAGGCATTGTCACTCATTTTATTAACCCCCGGGGCGCGGAAGACAAGCAGCAACACTGCACTCTGGAATGCCCCTACCTCCATTGAAATTCTGGTTCTTGCAGAAGTGGTGGGGTGGGTGGGGCATTGCCTCTTCTGCTTCTGCCACCTGAGGCAGCTGCTTCACCCAGCCTCATGGGTGGGCCAGCTCTGCTATTATAAGTGCCACAGGAAGTTTTTTGTGTGTGCATGATAGGTTGGATCCAGTGTGTCCCATCCTTGTACAGAAAGAGATTACAGCAGAAGTACCTGCTGGAGGAGGGCGTTCTTCACCGGTTCCGATTTTCCAACTCCTTGCTGCTTCAGAGAGCTTCCTGGCAAGAGAGGCAGGAATAACCAGCTGCACCACTATAAGATGGGGGACACCTGGCTTGTCAGTAGTACACGTGAAAAGGGTTTAGGGGTCTTAGCAGACCACAAGCTTAACATGAGTCAGCAGTGTGATGTAGCAGCAAAAAAAAGCTAATGCTGTTTTGGACTGCATCAACAGAAGTATAGTGACCAGAGTAATAGTACCGCTTTATGCTGCCTTGGTCAGATGAAACTGGAGTACGGTGGAGTACTGGAGTTCTGGGCACCACAATTTAAGAAGGATATTGACAAGTGTGCAGAGGAAGGAGACCAAGGTGATTAAGGGTCTGGAAAAACAAGCCTTATGAGGAACAGTTGAGGTAATTGGGTATGTTTAGCTTGGATAAGAGGAGATAGGATAACCATCTTCAAATATCTAAAGGGCTGTCACCTGTTTTCTCCTGCTCCAGAAGACCCAAAGCAGTGTCTTCAATTTACAAGAAAGGAGATTCTGACTAACCATCAGGAAGAACTTTCTGATGGTACAGAATGGAACCTCCCTTGAGAGGTTGTAAACTCTCCTTTAGGTTTTTAAGGAGAGGTTGGATGGCCCTCTGTTTTGGCTGCTTTAGCTCAGATTTCTGGGTTGGACCTCAAGGTCTCTTCCAACTCTACAATTCTGTGATTCTCTGGCGCAGCTTTTGAAGGTGCAAATAATTTCTTTCCACTTGCCCTATCACGAAAGCTCAGTGAACAGAACCCTGCCCATGGATAGCCAAGATTTAAGCTTATGAATCCATCATGTAGGTTTTGTTTCATACAAATGTGGCAGGCAGTTGCTTTTGGTCCAGCAAAGGTACTATGTGCAAAAGACATGATAAGGCAGATCACACCATCAAGAGGCAGCAGTGTGGCATACAACCTCTTGTATTTAAGAGATCTGGCTAGGCATGTGGTACTGGCCACAATCTAGAGGTTTACAAGCACAGGAGGAAGCTGCAACAAGTTCAGAAGACTGAACTCAGTTCATATATTCTCTTCCCTGCTAACTATTTGTCCAGAAGGAGGAAAGGTTTATGTGTTCTAAGCCACTTTTCTTATGAACCAGTAGGTTGTTTCTCCTAGGCCCTTCAACATTTAAATAGCTTCCTAACAGGGACTCCCTGTATTTTCATTTGTTTCCAGGCACAAAACAAGTTGCTGGTTTTGCCCTGGAGATAGTCTGGCACTCAGTTATTTAAGGACTGCTTTCTGCTATGTGAACCTGCCACACAACTGAGATAATAATTACTGTAAACGTTTTTCTTCTTTATCTTCTTAGGTCAGGCAGATGGGTACCAGATATTTATTGTAGCCCCTCAAAACATGGGGGGGGGCATTCCTCCCAAGCATTGTGAATCTGAGATTTTAGTATTTGATCATCTAGATTCTTATGGATTTTTTGTTTGTTGTTTTTGCTGTTGCTGTCTAGTATGGTTTGACTGGATTTAGCCTGTTTTTTCTTCTTCTGGATAACTGATATATGAATAACTTTATTTAACTACTGCTTAATATTTTGTTTTTGATATGGTTTTATATGGTGGTTGTCTTCATGAATTATGTAAATTATCTTGAATTCCATATTTTTGACAGAAAACAGATGTACTACTTAAAAATAAATAAAATCCCCTTTAAAAATCCCTGTAAAGGTTTTTTTTTAAATTGTTTTCAGCTTGGCAAAATAGATCTGGGATGAAGGCTGCGAAGTGTACTTCTGTATTTGTAAGATTTCTTTACCGTAAGATCCTAAGGCAGTTTAAGACAATAGAAGATACAGTTTTAAAAACAAATAGAGCCTTTGCAGTTACAAAACAAATAAATTCAGCAGAAGAGGTAAGTCCCACAAAACAAAATGCCTTACCAGTCAAAGGGCATGGTAAAGAGGTGTATCTTCAGTATAAGACGAAAACAGAAGATTCCAAGCGCATCTCTGTGGGTGAGTCTTCCTTAATTTAGTGACTGCCACAGAAAAAGCACTCTCTTGGAGTGCCCTTGCCAACAGCTCTGAGGATAGTAGAACTAACAACATCAACTGCTGCTGATCTTAAGATCCATAATCCTTTTGAGGACCACAAAGGTTGATAGACCAGATTGTAAGGTTGGCACATTTGAGTCACTTAACTCTTTAAAACAGTCATACTTACTTAGCTTGAGAACAGTGAACTCGGCTATATTGGATAAATGTCTTTATAAATTTTTATTAAATGGGATTTAATTTAGGCCTGTAAGCTGTTATTGATAGATTAATCAGCTGAAGCTTTAGCTAATTAACTGGTGGAAACAAAATTTTGATTCGTCTTGTGCCAAGTTTGATGTCATACCAGTGCCAGGTGAAGACGCTTTTATTTGACCACACATTCCAACACTTACTTTAACAATGGCTTTATTCTTTGCTGTTGGAATTTGTTTCATATTTTCACTATGTCTTTATATATCTATGGTCTTTTCATTCAGATTGTATAATGCCCTCATATGTGCTTTAGAAGGATGGCCTAGAAATCTTTAAAATAGCTAAATGGCAGACCTGCAAATTAGGGCACATTATGGCTAGTACAAGGGACGTGGGTGGCGCTGTGGGTTAAACTACAGAGCCTAGGACTTGCTGATCAGAAGGTCGGTGGTTCGAATCCCCGCGACAGGGTGAGCTCCCGTTGCTCGGTCCCTGCTCCTGCCAACCTAGCAGTTCGAAAGCACGTCAAAGTGCAAGTAGATAAATAGGTACCGCTCCGGCGGGAAGGTAAACGGTGTTTCCGTGTGATGCTCTGGTTCTCCAGAAGCAGCTTAGTCATGCTGGCCACATGACCTGGAAGCTGTACGCCGGCTCCTTCGGCCAATAAAGTGACATGAGCACCTCAGCCCCAGAGTCGGTCACGACTGGATCTAATGGTCAGGGGTCCCTTTACCTTTACCTATGGCTAGCACATGTGAAAAGGGCTTAGGGGTCTTAGCAGACCACAAGTTTAGCACGAGTCAGCACTGTGATGTAGCAGTAAAAAAGAAGCTAAGGCTATTCTAGGCTGCATCAACACAAGTATAGTGTCCAGATCAAGGGAAGTAATAATACTGCTTTATTTTGCCTTGATCACACTATACCTGGAATACCACATTGCAGGGGGTTGGACTAAATGACCCTCGGGACCCCTTCCAACTCTACAGTTCTGTGATTCTGTGATGAGTAATATGTAATATGCTTAGTAATATATAAATAGAATTATTAATATAACTTAACTGAAATTTAATAACATAGTTAATTAATAAGTAAATTGACATTTGCAGCAGTATAAATTCATATGCCAATAAATACTACTATTGTATACCACATTATATCATTCATACAAGATATGCATTTAAACAGCATATCTTTCAGTTTCTACACACACATATAAAATACTCATAGCAAAATAAGACATAATAATTACGGTATACCAGAAAAGTTGCGCTTCTAGTGCAATCTTGTGCAGGTCCACTGGGAAATTCAATGAGACTCAACCCCAGTTAAGTGTTTGTAGAGTTGTATCCTTAACCCTATAGCCTCCAAGTTCAAGTCCTAATACAATTATCATCTGTTTACTGGCAAATGGATCATAATACTAATGATTTTTCAAAGTAAAGTGTTGGAAAGGCTTCTGCCAGCACAGAGGCAATGAAAGTGGACACTTCCCTTTTCTGTTTTAACCCCCATGGCCTTGCTGTAGTAGAAGCACTATGAGGGCATTGAACAGTCTGAATGAAAAGACCATAGAGATATAGATATATAAAAGCATAATGGAAATATAAAACACGGAAAACCAATTCCAACAGTAAAGAATAAAGCCATTGTTAAAGTAAGTGTTGGAATGTGTGGCTAAATAAAAGTGTCTTCACCTGGCACTAGTATGACATCAAACTTGGCACAAGACAAATTAAAATTTTGTTTCCACCAGTTAATTAGCTGGAAACCTATGTCCCTACTGTGGAAGGATGTGTGGATCCAGAATTGGCCTCTACAATCACTTACGGACTCATTGTTAAAACTATGTTTATGGAAGGCAATGTTACTCTGCTACAAGTGATCACCGATGAAGAAGAAGAAACTGTGGTGGTCAACGCAGAATTCCTTGGGAATGTCTGTTTGATGTTTCTCACACTACAATGAAGTTCAAAGTCATTTTTTCCTTGCTGATGCTGAAAGGGGAAGATTGCCTGAAAGTCGCTATGCAATGTTTGCCAAATTGTTTGACATATGAATGTTGCTGTGGGTTTCCCCCCCCCTCCTTTTTGATGATATTCCCAATGTTCTAACTAATGGTGACTCATAAAGGATTTTATATCTGATGCAACATCCTGAGTAATGTGCTGCGTAATGTGTTAAAATCTATGTTCTGTGTCATCAATTATTTTTAAGCATCTTGATCAATTTATTTTGTAAGCTGACTGAAATTGCTTGAAGACAATCAGTATATAAGGATAAGGATTTCTTTGTAGATGTACTGTCAAATTTTGGCCATATAGTGATCCAGATAAAGGACCTATTTAAGAGTTTGCTACAGTGCCACTATTCATTCCACTTTTGTCACTGTGGAACACATTTTCTCTTTATTAAATTAGTTTGAAAATGAATGTGCAATTATGCATGCTGTTATCTCTTGTTAGAAAAGATAAGGTTGTGATACTGGAGGTTTACATTTTCATGTTCGTTTATAGTTTGTGGCTGTTTCAGGGCACTATAATACACACACACACACACACACACACACACACACACACACACATTTATACTGTACAACACATAAATTATTAAAGAGTTAAGATTGGCTGCAGGTCCTTGTCAAACGTACAGGGACACATCCATATTTGCTGCCCCATAATGTGTGGAATGCCTGCAGGAAGGTGCAGAAACTTATTTGGTTCAAAGACTGGATTGCAAAATGGGACTTAACAAAACTTGCATTCAAATGTGCTAGTCGTCTAGCTGATACATGTATTATTTAAGGTAGTTACATACTTCTTGATCACTTAAGTCTCAAGTGGTATACATTAAGATTATTTAAATAATAAAAAACAGAAAGTTTCCTTTAAATGTCTGTTTCAGGAGAAAGGTATTTGTTGGACTTACAGTGCTACCTCGGGCTAAGTACTTTATTCGTTCCGGAGGTCCATACTTAACCTGAAACTGTTCTTAACCTGAAGCACCACTTTAGCTAATGGGGCCTCCTGCTGCTGCCATGCTGCCGGAGCCCGATTTCTGTTCTCATCCTGAAGCAAAGTTCTTAACCTGAAGCACTATTTCTGGGTTAGTGGAGTCTGTAACCTGAAGCGTATGTAACCTGAAGCGTATGTAACCCGAGGTACCACTGTATTTATTTGTTTGTTTCTAGCCTTTCACCTGAAGGGCCCCATGGTGGGTTACCACCACTGCTTTTTTTCCTAGAAAAATAGGTGCCGGTACTCACCAAGTTGTAAGTGCTATACTTTTTAACAACAACGAAAAATAGTGCTGGTACTGTGTTCCCTTGAGTGCCCACTCAAAAAAGGCACTGGTTACCACATTGGCCAACCAGATTCCTTTGCTGTTGCTTTCCAGATATTCCTATTCAGCAACTTACTCCCTCTGAAGTTGGAGGTTTCCATATAGCCATCATGACTAGAAGTCCTGTAGACTGCCCCTCTATGATTTAATTAATTTTAATTCAAGCCCCATGGCTCAATTAAAATGAAGTAATAAAGCCCATTGAACAGCGGGTCTCATCTGACTTTTTTATTTCATTACAGTATTTGGAAGTTACATTAGTACTGACACTTAACTTTATCTGTAACACGGGAAAGATAAAACAGCATTCATAACATTGATACTGAATAGAAACTTAAAAAACATAAAGAAATCTGAAATTTGATTGTGCATGTGTGAAAAAAAATCATATGTGCAATTTTCACACCAGTCCATTAAGTCCTGTGATGTTGCTGGAATTAATTTCCTTCAGTACCTTAACTGTTGTTTTCTATAGAGGATTCTGTGTTACAGTTTTGTTATGTGTGGGTCCCTGCTCTGCCCCACTTGATGAGTAGTAACACACTGCTTAAGATGATAATTTAAACTAGGCTAATATATTTGGGAATTCAAGCATGTACTGCTTTGAAGTCATTAAGAGCGGGAGGAAGAAAAGAGATCTGGAGCAGACATCCAGTAATGAACCATGTAAATCAAAAGAATGTTGAAAGAAACTTCTCAAACCTGACCCTAAGGATGTAAACACCTTATAGCTTTTATTTATTTATTTACATGATTTTAACTTGTTGATGACAGGATTCAATTTCTGGATTGAGCAGAAATTTATTCTGTAGTGGGGAGTACCAGTCAAGCTGTCTTTCTTTTCTGCCTTTGTAGCACAAAGCCAAGATCAAAAAGTTTTAATGCCATGCAGCATTTGTAAACAAACAAAACTATTACATGTGGAAAATCTATTTACAGCAGTTGAAGTCCAAAATCTCAATGGCTGGGCATAGCGTTGTGGAATTCTTGACTTTGTCACTTTAGAACAGCTGATCCCTTTCCATATCATAAACCGCTTTTGGATATTTGTTCAGTTTCAATTTAAATCTGCCCTCTGGCAGCATGGGAACTTCTGTTTCAGAAATACAGGTCCAAATCTTATTTTGGGCTGTGGTTCTTTGGCTCCAAAATGATATTTATATGCAGCTTTTCCAAATACCTTAAAGTGTAGAAACAAAAAAATTATAGCTATTTTCCAATTTGTATTTTTGAAAATATTTGGTACACAGTCTTTAGAGTTCTTAATCAAATGTGAAATTTCTTGTAAAGGAAAAAAAGGAGGAAAAAATGCATTTTTTAGAAGAAACTAGAGATTTTCTTAAAAGCCAAAGGAATGACTTATAGGCTTTAAATTTACCTACTGCAAATAAGAAAACAACCTATTCCTAGACCTCTGGTATGCAGTCTGGGCTTTTGGTCCAGAGCACTTAAGAAAATATAGGCAAAGTGGTATTGAAATAAGAATGCCAAGTTCTTCCAGACTTTGTTGGTTCAGGCATGTGTCAGAAATAGCCTCATAGTTGCTACTTGCAAGCTGACATTGGACTGAAGTTACACCTATTTTTACATCAGAAGGGCTAGATTCCTTTTCACGTACTTTATCCGTGTTGATCATGGGCTGAAATCAGGGATACAGTGTTCTTTGGTTAGCTATGTTTGCATTTCTCTGCATTCCAAAGTGATGAATTTGGATTTAAGAAATGAGAGAGTGTAAAATATGTGCCCGTTTACTCCCCAAGTAAATAGTGCCTACAATGTTTGAATGCTTTACAAATCAAAAGGCACCAACAGTTGCTCTGACATTCAGCAAACTCTTAGATCCAGATATGATAATACATTTTTCATTTGTGTGAGTACTCCAGTCTCTCCCAGTTGTGTACTTGTGCAAGCAACTGTACCATATGAGCCAGGAATATGTGACACACTTGGCTATTGCAACTACTGTGGTCTTGGAGATTGGAAAATGTCTGCGTCTCTCCAACCGCAGAAATTACTGCACTGAGTACCCAGCTCACATGTTAAGAATTGCTCGTGCGAGGATGAAGTTAGGTAATTGCAACCTGATTTGCAACTCTTTCTGCAGAGCCAGTCTTCCTTAACTGTCTTTTATCTCACTAGACTTCTTCTGCACCTGCACTAGCAAGGAATTGTACATGGTTGATTAAAACCGACTGATATGTAGAGTCAGGAGGATCATGTGCAGCCATGGGGACATATGGCCTTCTGTTTAACCAGAACATTTGCATCAAATACCATTGTATCATAGACCCAAGGTGCCCTTTCACAACAGAAAATGAAAACTGTGACAAAAAGATACAACCACAACATTATCCACACAGTAAAATTGTAGCTACCATCTTAATTTTGGGAAAATCTATTTACTCAGAATCAAATTCCAATGATTTCAATGACTAATGTTTTCAGATAAGAATGCTTAAGGTTTAAATTCCAGTTTAAGTTTTGGTAACTAAAATTTAATTTCTAAAAAAAGATGGGGCACAATGCATATGTTCCAAAAAGCAAGTGAATGAAACGAAAAAAGATGAACACGTCACTCAGTGAAGTCAGATGCTCTCCAGCTGAAAGTTTGGTGGATGAAGGATCAGTTTCAAATTCTGTAGCAGTGTCAAGCATGTTGCCAATGTTATGTGTCCATTTGCTATTAGACAACGTCTTCCCATCGAGTGCTGTGATCAAATGTTGCAGGGTTAACTCGTTGGTGTGGAGGGCACAAACCAACCAGATCAGCTTATGACCAAGCTTGACCTCTATCCAGTGCATGGTACCACCCTCCCAGCCAGTGTTAACATTTGTAGAATCACCACCAATGGCCTGCAGTCTCTTATCAATGCCCTTCTTCATGAAATCTACCAGATTATTAGCAATAACCTAAGCTGGTTTTTCTCTCTTTGAGCCTTTCTCTGAAGTGAAATGGGTAGAGATATCTTCCACCTGGCATACTGCACACGGAATATTGCTGGGTAACTGCTGATTTGAATTGTTTGCTTTCAGCATAGCTTTAGTTGTATCTTCACAGCCGTCAAAGAAGATGCAGTCAATTTCACCCCTCTGACAAAGAAAATCAAATTCCTGATCCAGGCATTTCATTACTGTTTCTTGGGTCCTTCTGATTTTATTGTGATCAACTACAAGTCTCTCCTCATCTTCAGTGATCAAGCCAACATCCATAACAGCAGCTGTGGCTTGCAGACCAACATCATATCTGAAGTTCTACATCAGACATAGGAAATCTCAGCCCTCCAGATGTTTTGGGACTACAACTCCCATCATCCCTAGCTAACAGGACCAGTGGTCAGGGATGATGGGAATTGTAGTCTCAAAACATCTGGAGGGCCGAGTTTGCCTATGCCTGTTCTACATAGCACCATTATGTATTTCTAATGTGTCTGATGTTTGTCACACACCTTCCTGGAAGATGCTTTGGTGATCGTAAGGGTTGCACTGAAATGTCTCTGCTCTGGTGCGATTTTTACGATTGTCAGGCAGCTTCCTGGAAGGTGCTTTGGTGATAAGGTTCTCGCCAAAGCAACTCTGGGAGGCTGTGTCTTCCGTGGGAAGCAGCAGCGACTCAGGAGGAGGAAGTGGCAAAGGTGAGGGGGTAATGAGGCGAGGGGGGGGCAGGCAAGGGGGGGCATGGTGCATACCGGCACCTATTTTTCTTTCAAAAAAACCCCACTGGGTACAAACATGCTCTGACAGAAATCCAATAGTCCCCAAAACACTCATCCTCTGCATATTTTTATGAGACTGTCTGACAGACAGTTGTAAGCTGGGTTCATTATGCTTGCAGTGTTCTTTACTGTATCCTTCAGTTACATGTATGGTGTTATTGTGTTTCCTCCTCCTTGATATGTACATACTCTAGCATGTAGAAAACTGAAAAACAACAACACTAGATTCTTTTAATGAACATTTTATATTCAGAAAATGGGATGTGGGTGGCGCTGTGGGTTAAACCACAGAGCCTAGGACTTGCCGATCAGAAGGTCGGCGGTTCGAATCCCCGCAACGGGGTGAGCTCCCATTGCTCAGTCCCTGCTCCTGCCAACCTTGCAGTTCGAAAGCACGTCAAAGTGCAAGTAGATAAATAGGTACCGCTCCGGCGGGAAGGTAAACGGTGTTTCCGTGCGCTGCTCTGGTTCTCCAGAAGCGGCTTAGTCATGCTGGCCACATGACCCGGAAGCTGTAAGCCGGCTCCCTCGGCCAATAAAGCGAGATGAGCGCCGCAACCCCAGAGTCAGCCATAACTGGACCTAATGGTCAGGGGTCCCTTTACCCTTTACCTTTATGTTCAGAAAATGCAAGAAAATGTTCATTGTGCCTGGTGTGTGTGTGTGTGTGTGTGTGTGTGTGTGTGTGTGTGTTAAGAATCTTAAATCAACCCATATAATTTGATTCTCTGGTTTGTTACTTTATTTGAGAAATAGAATAGAAAAAAGTCAAGAATATTAGAAATCATTCTGAAAAAAAGCCAGTTTCTTTTAACAGTTGCTGGCTGTGCAGCTGAGCTTCAGACTTACAGAAAATAACTTGCATTTATGAAAGATGGTTGGAGTTAGGGTCGGCTTATTTAGTCTAGACAGTATTTCTCTTGCCAAATGTCACTTTGCTCAGTTCTTCCTGTCATAATTGTTTAATAAAGGCAGTCCAAGAATATTGTGTATAAAGAGAACTTCCTTGGGCTCTAGAACGAATGATATTTGGGTTTATAACAATGTAGTACTTTAATGATTTTAAATTAGTGACAAGGACATAGTCATAAGTTCACACAAGTGTCCTGTGAGGTAGAGGCTGCATGTGGTATATAAGCCCTCCTGGCCCACTAAGTGTGTCTGTTCCACAGTTGGGCCCACATGTTGGACAAATTATTTGTTGATTAATTTATGTGCAACCTTTAAATAGCAACAATAGCAGTTCATAGTATGATGTTTAAACTTAAAAAAAAATGTTTTTAATGATATTGATGTGTTTGCTGCCATGGGCTTCCTATGGCAGGAAGTATGAGATTTTAAATTGAATAAATAATTAAAAATACATATATATACAGTGGTACCTCAGGTTAAGTACTTAATTCGTTCCTGAGGTCTGTACTAACCTGAAACTGTTCTTAACCTGAAGCACCACTTTAGCTAATGAGGCCTCCTGCTGCTACCGCACCGCCGGAGCACAATTTCTGTTCTCATCATGAAGCAAAGTTCTTAACCTGAAGCAGTATTTCTGGGTTAGTGGAGTCTGTAACCTGAAGCATATGTAACCTGAAGCATATCTAACCTGAAGCGTATGTAACCCGAGGTACCACTGTATATATATCTGCTACAGCCATGAAGCAGTAAGATATCAGACTTGGTCACTCACAAAATGGACATTCCCTGTATATAGCAAATGTAATAACACACAGAAAATATTTTCTCTGTTCTTGTTTCTTCAAACAGAATGATGCCCCTTTCATCCCAGACTTTGATGATGAATGTTCATCATGGCCAAAAACAGGAATATGTTATCAAGCCCAAGTACTCCACAACAAAGAAAGTGATTTCAGGAGAACAGTCTACAGAGAGTTCATTGCCTTTAAGGATAAAACAGGATCAGCTTGCCTCACCTTTTCAGTGTGAGTATGAATGAAATGGAACAAACTTTGGTGGTGATCTTGATGTATTGAAATAAATGGCGGGAGCTATCAAAAGGACAGGTTGTAATAATGAGTGGCTAGATAAATGTACATCTGAAGGCAGCCCTTCTGAACTTTTGAGATTTGATGTAAAATTTGGTCTTCCTGATTCCCTTTTTTCAAATAAGATTACCTGCAACCAATCCTTAACAGTATTTAGCTAGCTACTTGATTGCATTGAGATTGCATGAACGTCAGAACAAATCTCTGTTGAGGACATGCACTTAGAGACACCCAAAATAGCTATCAGAAAACTTGACTGCAGCTGCTAAACTTCCTCTTTTAAATTTAAAGTATGATCACATTGGACTTTCTCCTTACACATTTGTTTTATGTTGTAAACCCCACCCTAAGATCTACGGGTATAGGGTGGTATACAAATTTAATTAATTAATATTGTAGAGCAAGAAAAAGTGCTGCCGAAATGATTGAGGTGCTGGAATACTTTCCTTTTAAAGCCATTTTAAATCAGTGGGGCTTTGAAGTTTAGAAATATTGGGGGGGGGGAATCTTAAGTGTGGGATGTGATAGAAGTAAATAAAGAGATCCCCCCCCACACCATTTGCTTTATAACAATAATAACAACATTTTATTTTATTTATATCCCACCCATCTGACTGGGTTGCCACAGCCACTCTGGGCAGCTTCCAGCATATATAAAAACATAATAAAATATTCCTCTTCTCCCAGGCCATTGGCAGATTAAACTATCTATGACCTTTTAAACTTGGGGTGGTGGGTATTATTTTATTTGTTAGGCATTTTTTGGTTTTTATACTGTAAATGGTCTTGTGATCCTTGGATGAAGGGCAGTAATGAAACTAACGAAATAAATAAATTAGATAGATAGATAGTGTTTCTTAGGTATTCAGATATATTAAATCTAAAATATTTGATATTTAACTGTTCTTTAGCGGTCCAATGCCGGCAATCAATAAAGTAATAGAATGACTGTATGCCATAATAGTCTTTTGGAAGCTGTAGTTGAATTGGAAGCTGTTGTTAAATTTGATGCCAGAATTTGATTTTTATATATAGTGGAAATCACTAGTTTGCAATTAGTTCAACATCAGTTTTATATTGTGGGTTGTGGTTTCTGTACATTAAACATTAAGAGCAAGAGATGATAGATTCATGTGTTGCCTACAGTGGCCTTCTATGTTAAAAGTAATTACTATGGACATTTACCAATAGCAAAATGCTGTTCTTACTCGCATTAGTAAAATATATTTGCTTGCTATATTAGCTACCACATAATTATATGAAGAGGGATAGGCTAGATAGAATTAGTGTTCTGTGGTGAATTGAACTTTGTTTTTACAAAACAGCATTTTCTTCCATAGACAAGGCCAGAAAGGAATGGAAAGTCTCCTTGGTATTAGGAAATACAAAGTAGATAAGAGTAATTGCCCCCCCCCCCCCCGTTAATTACTCTTATCTACTTTGTGTTTCCTAATACCATAATAATAATAATACCTAATTTTGTTTTGAACATATGACACTCCTGGGGGCAGATTCTTATGGATGTGCTTTCAGTAAAGATTTATCTGTTTGGCCAAATGGGACATTGATCCACCATGATTAGTCTTCCCTTAGCCAGCCCCCACCTTCCTTTCTTCTTACTTACAGGCTGTCCAGCAAATGTCACTGGCTGTCAGCTGTTTCCTCCTTAGTCTCAGTGTTGTCCTTGTAGAAGTCATCAGGGAGGAGGATGGGGACAAACCTAGAACTAGTTGGCTCTGCCTACTGTTGATCTCCCACCTACAGTTGGTCTCCCAGTCGTCTCCTCTCCCAGCCCATGGGAGAAATTGCGGAATCAGAAAGGACATGAGGATATTTACCATATAAAGGATATTTACCATATAAAAATGATACACATAGTAGGGATCTCATGAGTTTTTTCACAGCTCTTCCAGGCAACATCAGGTTGGGGGTAGTGGTGAAAATAGCTGGATCAGGTTCAGACAGTTCAGTAATAACAGAAAATATTTCTGCAGAATAGAAGGCTTGTTTTTGATACTGGTTGATACTGCTTGACACAAGCACCTGCTTCTACTATGCTCATTTTCCTGAAATCCCAAAGTGCTTCACATACCTGATCTCAGAAATCCTTATAGCCACCAGTTCTTATGGCCACATTATAAGGTAGTTTAATGTTATCCTCATTTTTCAAAACATAAGGCTGATGATAGTATTAGCTGAGTTCATGCTTGAACTAGAGGTTTTCTACTGAAATCTGTCTGGCATTGGCTACATTCATTCAGTTTGATTTAAGCCAATCTGTCTTAATTTGTCAGAGTTTAAGTTTCGTTACTCAGTTCCAGTAGATCATTTATATGTGTGAGAAGTTTGAGTCAAAATATAGGGCCTGGCACTAGAATTCCAAGCTGATAATTTGGCAACACTTCCCCAGAGCATGTCTGCCAAGAACATGAAGGCTTGTGGGCCTTCCACTAAATGACCTAAGATTACTGCCTCTCCAGGGTGTATGGGGTTTTAGGGGGGTAGTACCTCTGGTGGGGGACATGTTGTGCTCCTTCTGGGTTGTTTGTCCACCTTTGGTCCCCACCCCGCACTCTGCTCCCAACTGTGGCTGCTAGAAGCTGTCAGCATATGACAGCGGCCACACCCCAGGAACTGCTTCAGCTACTCAGTTAAACCAGGTGACAGTAGCCAATGTGTCTCATACCCTAAGTAAGTTAGGGACTTGCCCTGCATGAGAAGACAGGCTCTGGTGGATGGAGTGTACAAGACCAATAGCGGGACCAATGGTTAAGAAGGCGGTTTCTGCACGTGCTGTAGAGGGAAGAGAGGGGCTGATGGGACTTGTCAACCTGGGAAGGTAACCCATCTAGGAAAGGAAAACTCTGATCCAAAAAGTCTGTTGCCTTGCGGGACATCTTCAGGTGAAGAAAAGGCGAAGGAGTAAACCCTACACAAATCCGGAGTGGAATACCTCAGATGGTTGAATGGTGCCTTGTACGCCTCTTTCTGGCAACTCCTGCAGGCAAACTGGTACTGAACATATTGGTCTGTTTTCCTTTGGATCACATCAGTGAGGTCAAGAAAGGAGTTTTGTTGTCTGGGCAGCCCAGGACCCCAGGGAGGTTAGTTTTGTGCTGCTAACACAGCGGTTTGACTTCACCCCCATAGGCACACTCCATTGTCTCTCAAGACAGATGGGTGCCTCTCTGTTTTCTTGAATCTGTTTTCTTTTAAGGATTTCAGGGATAGATCAGTACAATTTAAACAGCCTTTTTCCATAGATGAAGAGAAAGGCGAAAGCTGCTTTCCGTCAGAAGAACTTTTAAGGCACAGTTTTGACCCTTTACCCTGGGGATTGATTGTTGGAGCCTCACAAGCAATTATTAGAAGAAACAACAGGTGAAATGAGAAAGTGCAGAGCTTGTACAATAGAGGGTAAATATAGACCAAGATGAGAGCACATATTGAAAGATGTGCTTAAAAATAAATATGGAACAGCTGTCTGAATTATTGGGCATTGTTGATGTTATGCACTGAAAATAAGTCATAGGCTCCACAGAGGAAAAATAAAATATGTGATCATCTAATTCAGGACCATAAAGTAGTTGACAACTTTTAGCCCAGAATTCTTGTGAGCTCATCTTTCCATCTCTAAAAATATTCTTAATACAAGATTGCCGAAGCACTGGAAAATGTACTGTTCACATTATCTATTCAGGGATAAGTTTCTTGTCTTTCTAGTGTGTTTTAGTCAGTCACCATTTTTTTCTATGCATCAAAACAGGAGGTTTTAAAAGATACATTGTTGATTCAATACAAAGCACATAACCGTAAATGTTGTGTACTAAATTTAGCAATAACAATTCAAATTATCTGTGACTAAATTTTTATATTACAATGGAATTGAAACACTGATGCTCAAAATATCAACCAATTTTATAATTTTTTTATCTTTTAAAAAGTTCCATGTTTCATAGAAAACTTGCCCATTAAAATTTTATTTAAAAAGTGGAACACATTGATTTATAAGGCTCCCAAGCATATAGTACGGCTTGAAGTAAGAGAATATGGAATCATTTGATTAAGGTTTGGCCTTAACTGTAGAAATTTTGCCTGTGAAAATATAGTACTTTCTTATTTGGGGAAAGATTACATTTTACAATTTCTGTCCTTGTTAGAGACTGTTTTGGGGCCAGCTCGTAATTTAAATGAGCTACATTTCCCCAAATTCTTGTCAAAAGACAGCTGCATTTTGGTTTGCGTTTTGTTTCTGAAAGTGCAAATTAGATAATTTTGTATTAAAATGCAAATATAATTTCTCTCTGATCGCTAGTAAAGAGCATTTCCTCTTTATCAAAAACTCATTATACAAATTGTAATGTGTTCAGGGTGGGAGCAGATAACCAATCAAAAGGCATTTAAAAGTGTGTATGTGGTACCTGCAGCAACCATAGACTGAGAGGGTGCTTTTAGCACTTGTATCTGGAAGGACAGATCCTGAAGCTGAGACTCCAATACTTTGGCCACCTCATGAGAAGAGGAGACTCCCTGGAAAAGACCCTGATGTTGGGAAAGATGGAGGACACAAGGAGAAGGAGACGACAGAGGATGAGATGGTTGGATAGTGTTCTCGAAGCTACCAGCATGAGTTTGACCAAACTGCGGGAGGCAGTGGAAGACAGGAGTGCCTGGCGTGCTCTGGTTCATGGGGTCACGAAGAGTCGGACACAATTAAACGACTAAACAACAACAACAATTCATGAGGACCAAGAAAGGACAGGGGTAAACAGAGAAGGATGCAACCCCTCTTCGGTTCTTGTGGAACAGAAAGCAAACATCACTGTGTATATTTGCAAGAACACTTTGGGAGAGAAGTCTAGAATGGAGTCTCTTTCCTGGAGCTAAGCAGTTTTAGCCCCACAATTTCCTTTGCCTTCAAGTTACTAGTTTCTATCTGATGGAGAAGAGATTCTGAAGGGCACAGAGGGGTCTCTGACATTTGCCACTTGAGCACACAAATGAAGTTGCACTGCATGATACTATGAAGCATGACTAAGAAATCTTGGGTTCTGGGTTGTGAGGCCACTCCACACGCTAGAAGGCAGCATTTCTCAGAGCCATGCATTGTAATGTCACACAGTACAATTCCATTTATTTATGTAACTCTGTATAACTCCTTTTTCCCCATTGCTGAGCTTTTGGTGTGTGGCCAAAAACTGGCTCTTTTAGGAAAAGCCTTGGGCTGATTTAGAGTGGCTTAAAGAATATTTATTTTTTTGCTGCTGTAACTGTTTTGTTTTTATTATTACTTTTTTCTTTTTGTTAATTTAAAACTGTATAATCATGTTATAGTCAGCAGCTTTGACAGTGTTACAGAAAGGAATACAGAAGTATTTTAATCTAATAATAAACAAATGAACAAACTTGAGCTCTAAGAGGGGTTAAATTAGTTCTCTGGAAACCTACAGCTGAGGTGTTAATGGTTTTTTTAAAAAAATGCTTTGCAAGTTAGACAGGTCAGGGCAAAATCTAGTACTTCTATTAATTTAACTTCATAGTACATGATTCTTTCTCTCTTGTTCACTCTGGTTAGGTTCAGCAATTGTCCTAAAGTTGGTTGCCAAGAAACAATAACAGCATTGCTCATTTCTAACTCTCAGGCATGTTTCACGTTGTTTTAAGCATGTAAAATGGACACAGTCCAAAAAGGGGTGCTACGGGTGCAGGAATCATACAGGAAGCAGCTTAACATTAATGAGATGTCAGAAGAAAGATGATTCACTTTAAAACAAAACAAAAAACAAATAAAACAGCCTCTGTTCATGAGATTTAGACATGAAGGATAGGCATAAATAAATTAATAACTGATTGTGATCACTGACTCAGACTAAAATGCTGTATCCATAAAGTACTCTGAGGCGTGGATTATAAAATGTATTCTGCAACAAGCACCTTAGCGTTTGCACACACACGTAGAGGAGCTGAGTTCATAAGCTCCACTACAATGTGTGGGAGGTTAGGGCAAACCAATTTCTTCAAACTGAAATATGTGAGTTTCTTCATAATCTGCCTATGAGCCAGATATTTTAACTGGGACATCCAACAAACAACAGATTATTACTTTGTGCTTTTGCAACCAGTCTAGTCAACCTTACTGCCCTTAACCTGACCTGCAAGGTCTCTTGACACACCTAAACCAATACGTTGTTCCAATACCCTTGTTGATACTTTGCTTGTATCAACTGAGTTTACAGTGGTACCTCGGGTTGCATACGCTTCAGGTTACATACGCTTCAGGTTACACACTCCGCTAACTCAGAAATAGTGCTTCAGGTTAAGAACTTTGCTTTAGGATAAGAGCAGAAATCGGGCTCCGGCGGCGCTGCAGCAGCGGGAGGCCCCATTAGCTAAAGTGGTGCTTCAGGTTAAGAACAGTTTCAGGTTAAGAACTGACCTCTGGAACGAATTAAGCACTTAACCCGAGGTACCACTGTATTTTATCCAAGCCTTTCTGAGTTTACTGTTAGGTCCATCTTTGTCTCTTGAGCCTCAAGGAAGCAAGCAGAACATTTTGTTGGTTGAGGCTACCACACAAACTGTGAGCCCTCCTGATAAAAGTTTCCAAGCTCAATTCAAAGTGCTGGCCTTAACCTTTAGAGCCCTACATGGCTGGGGACCAAATACCTGTTGGATCACCTTCTTCCACATCAGTCCGTGCATCCATTGTGACCAGGTGCTAGTAAACAGAGGTGGTTGTGAAGGAATTGGATGAAGAGACAGAACAAAGTGAGCTTGTGTTTTTTGGATTAAGGCTGGTAGCTTGTTTGAAGGCTTGCTTGTGTGTTTATGTTTTGCTGTGTGCTCTGCTAGAGCATTTGGTCTGACAGGGAGGAGCTACTGCCGAGAGGGAGTGTGGCTGAAGGAAGAAGTAAGTCACTGACCTTATTGGGGTCAGTCAGCAGCCATCAGTTCTACGCAGCTGCTCTTAATTTCTTGGAGTTCGTGACAAGGAGCTCAGGAACATTTCGTCTTGGTCAGACCTCACCTGGAGTTTTGTGTCCAGCTCTGGGCACCACAGTTTAAGAAGGATATTGACAAACTGGAACATGTACAGAGGAGGGTTACCAATATAATCAAGGGTCTGAAAACCACAACTTTATTTTATTTTTGTTTGTATGTTGCTTTAATCTCCACCCTTCATCTGAGGACCGCAGGGCGGTTTACTGTATGAATACACACAAAAATTGGTTCAGGGTGTTGGATGTGTTTAGCCTGGAGAAGAGAAGACTGAGAGGTGATACAATAGCCATCTTCAGATAGTTAGAGGGCTGCCACATGGAAGATGGAACAAGCTTGACTTCTGCTGCAACAGAGAGTAGGACCTGAAGCAGTGGATTAAAATCGCAACACAAGAGATCCTGACCACACATTAGGAAGAACTTTCCGACAGTAAGTTCTATCAGTCAAGGATTCTTTAGTTGTGATTCCTGGATGACACTTTGGGTTCCTTCTAACTATACAATTCTATGAGTGTCATCTGAGGCCTTTCTCCAGGTACCTTTGCAGCCAGGGCCAGATTAAAGCAACTGCGGCCCCAGGGCTAGGAAACCTGTTGTTGTCGTTTAGTCGTGTCTGACTCTTCCTGGCCCCATGGACCAGAGCACGCCAGGCACTTCTGTCTTCCACTGCCTCCTGCAGTTTGGTCAGACTCATGTTTGTAGCTTCGAGAACACTGTGCAACCATCTCATCCTCTGTTGTCCCCTTCTCCTTGTGCCCTCCATCTTTCCCAACATCAGGGTCTTTTCCAGGGAGTCTTCTCTTCTCATGAGGTGGCCAAAGTATTGGAGCCTCAGCTTCACGATCTGTCCTTCCAGTGAGCACTCAGGGCTGATTTCCTTAAGAATGGATGCGTTTGATCTTCTTGCAGTCCATGGGACTCTCAAGGGTCTCCTCCAGCACCATAATTCAAAAGCATCAATTCTTCGGCGAACAGCCTTCTTTATGGTCCAGCTCTCACTTCCATACATCACTACTGGGAAAACCATGGCTTTATCTATACAGACCTTTGTTGGCAAGGTGATGTCTCCGCTTTTTAAGATGCCGTCAAGGTTTGCCATCGCCTTTCTCCCAAGAAGTAGGCGTCTTTTAATTTTGTGACTGCTGTCACCATCTGCAGTGATCATGGAGCCCAAGAAAGTAAAATCTCTTACTGCCTCCATTTCTTCCCCTTCTATTTGCCAGGAGGTGATGGGCCCAGTGGCCATGATCTTCGTTTTTTTGATGTTGAGCTTCAGACTATATTTTGCGCTCTCCTCTTTCACCCTCATTAAAGTTCTTTAATTCCTCTTCAAGCAACTGGGGCCCCAGGGCTAGGAAACCTAGGGAGGTCCAAACTTAATAGCATCCGATCATGAGAAGCAAAACCTTGTTCTCTTCTGTAGCTACTCAGCGAATGTAGAACATTTCTGAAATTTTAGCATTGATAAAAACATTGTTAATGAAGACATTCACATAGAACATTCCTAGGGAAGTAATAGTTATGTTACAACATTACACTATCTACAAAGTCAGAACAGTTTCTTTCGAGCTCATTTGGATACAAACTTACCAATTATAACATTAAAATTAGTAAGTTGCAGTTTATCGTTTTCTGTGCAGAGAATGCTTTGATCAGACAACCAGTCTTGGCACATCGTTGACTGTACATCATTCTTTATCCTTTTTAGTCTAGAAACTGATCTTTCACTAGTACAGTTTGCAACCATTAAACACAGGAACAATCTGAAAATTGTTTCCACATTTGAAAAAGCTGTCCAAATTTTCTCCTGGAATATTATTTCATACATATCTTGGTGGCTTAAATTTTCATTTTCAGGGTGAGCTTCTTTGACATACATGTGGAAGGACAAGAGTTCCTTGAGTAGGCTAAGGTCAACATCCTTTGGATACTTTTTCATCAACATTTTACTGCCATTGTGAATCTGTTCCTTGGTCACTTGCAGATTCACCAAAAATTGCCAGCTACACTCCTATACATGGTTTCCCTTCTGTCTAGGTAGGCTTCAAGAGCATCCATGACAGGGATAAAGGAATTTACCCTAAAACTTGTCTATTGTAGAAAATTCATTTAAGGCTTTGGGTGTTGTGCCATCATTGTTTTGTTTTTTTGCACTCTCTGCCGCTTTTTGACAGTTTTGCACTCTACATCTGGTAGAGTAAATTTTGTTTGCTGTTCAATTTAATCAATTTAGTCTGAGTGTTTGATATAAGCTGCAATAGTGAGCTGTAAATATTTGCACATATGCTCAGTGAAGTATGTAAACTTTGGAGTGACTTGCTAACTTTATGAAATTGGTCTAGCCAATGCGTCCAAAGGTGACGCAAGGAAATAAATTCAAATTCTTCCACTTTGTGCAGAAGATTTTCAGCATGTCATCTTGTTTCTCCTTTCTCTGTTTCATTATAGTAAATATGACTGAGGGCTTCTACAATGTAAGCATAACTTTTGCTAGTAGCTGCAGTAGCTTTGACGTGAGTCTCCCCTCGCATCTTGTGTCTGATAAATGTTTAGGAACTTTTGACTCGAGGAAATAATTTTTTTTAGCACTGCCCATCTTTTTGTAGGTCTGATAAAAAACAATAAAGCTCATTCACTGGTATATCTATCTTGTGGCATGTTCCTTCAGTGCCTTTGGTTAATTTTTTGGCTGACGATCCTGTTACTTCATTGTTACTTTCTCTATAAGTTTCTGTACTTGTAGTGGTAGTTACTGACAACAGTTCTTGAAGTTCTTGGGAGGCTGCGTTCTGGTTGTTCTTTAGTCTGCTCAGTGAAGTCTGCTTGGATTTTTTTCTGTTTGCAAACATGATTCTTTATCTAAGGGTTAAGTAAGCCTTTAAACATTTTGAATATTTACTTCTGTTCTTTTTGTCATTTTTGTTTACTAGCACCACTTTCATATCACTTCTTATTATTTTCACAAAAAGTCAAAATTAAATATTGTTGTGATTCACAGTGATATGAAATAAGTCTCACTTGTTCTCAAAATGGATGCTACAGTGATAGATGGTGATCTGAACACTTGTATTGCTTCATAGCTGAATTTATTTGATTCTGAATAGCTTTAAAGCTTCCATAAACTTCACTAAACAGTAAGTATGCACTTGTGTAACTGTTAAACAGTCATAGACTCATACGTCACATGGTTAATGTTACTAAGCAACTGGGCCTAGATAGTAAAATTTGCCTTAAAAAAATAAAAGAATGGCAAGATGTCAAGGCCCCTCTAGATTATGAGGCCCTGGGCTCCAGCCTGCTTAGCGCGTACATAAATCTGGCACTGCTTGCAGTCGGAAGTGCAGTGGGTGGCGACTGGAGAGATTAAGTAGAGATTTTGATTCTCATTAGATTTGCAGTTATTTGTGGCACCACACTGGCATTATTAAGGGACGCAGGGCACACTGTGGTCTAAACCACTGAGCCTCTTCAGCTTGCTGATCGTAAGGTCGGTGGTTCAGACCCATGCAACAGGATGAGCTCCTGTTGTTTTGTCCTAGCTTCTGCCAGCCTAGCAGTTTCAAAGCATACCAGTGCAAGTAGATAAATAGGTACTGCCATGGTGGGAAGGGACATTTCTGTGTGCTCTGGCACTTGTCATGGTGTCTCGTTGCACCAGAAGCAATTTAGTCATGCTGGCCACATGACCCGGAAAGCTGTCTGTGGACAAACGCTGGCTGCCTCAGCCTGAAAACCAAGATGAGTGCCACACGCCATAGTCACCTTTGAATAACAACAACAACAACAACAACAACAACAGTATTTTTATTACTTATACTGGTTTTCCCAGCCACTCTGGGTGGCTCCCAACAGAATATTAAAAATTCAATAAAACATCAAACATTAAAAACTTCCCTAAACAGGGCTGCCTTCAGGGCTGCCTTTGACTGGATTTAACCGTCCAGGGTTCCTTTACCTATTAAGCTATTCAGTTAAGATTAACAAACCTTGTTCTGTCTATGCAAAACAGACACAGCTCATCATTTAGTCTGACTGGGATTTTTCAAAAAATAATACACTTTATACCTTTGATATCGGTATAGTGGGTTATCCTTATTTTTGCATTGCTATAAGGACTTGAGATGAACTGCTGGTTAGGGGGCTATTCCTTTGTTTGTGTTGTTGATTACACACACACACACACACACACCATTATGTACCCCTGCTGGTCCCTAACCCATCCATGCCGCAAATGGGAGCAACAGTGGAACTAGCTGACACCATGCAATCATTCACAATTTATGTAAGAGATACTATTTTCTCTTCTGAAATGTAAGGGGAAAGGTTGAAACAAGGAGTGTGAAGAGGATGTATTGCTGATATGCATCTTTATAGAGACCACTGTGCAGGATCTTTAAACAATATTTAGCAAAAGCCAATCAAGGACTGACTTGTTAGTTGACTATACAGTATATGGCTCTAACTGAAAAATCGCTAGAGGAAATAATGTTTTTTAAAAAAAATATAGTATGTAGAAATATTGTGAAAAATTCATTGTATGATTGAAAAAAGTTGCTGTTAAACAAAACAAAAAAGGTTATATTTTATGGTGGGTATTTATTAAATATCAACTTTCCTTTGTACAGCTTTAAAGAAAAAACTCTGAGAAGAGTTAATCAGGATGGGATGATAAAAGAATCGGGACAGGCCTACTTTAGGAAATAAGCAATTTCCTCTTGATTGTGTTTTGTCAGCAGTTTAAAAGGTATAGGAGATAACCAAAGAGCTTGAAAAGCTTTTAGTGTTTCTAAAACTGTATGTTTATATCTATACATGTATGTGTGTGTAAGTCTGGGATGGTTTTTTCAGCTGTTCTGTGCAACAGGATTGGAACATAAATACCGCAACATGAGAGATGAGTCCTAGGTGCATGTAAACCTTATATCCTAATAATGTGTATGGAATGAAAATATTACTTTATTTCTAATGAAAATGTATTTAATATATTTAATACCATGTGGATCAATGAATTCTTTCTCCACTCTGTAAATATGTGTGTCATCTTTAAATGGAGCATGAGAACATAATCAGTACCTGTTTTTTTGTATAGTCTTGCTACTCTCCAACCCCCCCCCCCAAATTTTACAAGAGACTGGAAAGGTGCAGTTTCTCTAGAACAACAGCCTTCCAGTGACTTCATTAGTAAAGCAGCCCCAAACTTCTGTGTCCACATGGTCCTCCTCCAAATAGAATGAGATGCACGTGGACAGCTGGGTGTGTCATAGCTAGAAATCTTGCACCATATAGTAACTCTGGAAGGCATCTATGTAAATTCTGAAAAGAATGGTAAACAATTAGTAGAAAATGTAAATCAACAATTGTTCACACTCATAAAGACAACTAAAACATGTATAAAATCTTCCTGGAATCGGATTGGCATTATAAGTAAAATGATCTACAAAGCTAGCTTATAGAATTCCTTCACCTTATATAACCCTATCTAGGTATGGCAAAAACAGCTGTCATGGCCATCTGGTCACAAGCCCTGCCAAATGCCCATTCCTCTGCTTGCTCTTTCTATTACAGCATAACAGACTGCAATTCAGTTTGTCACAGCAAGCCTTGTGTAGGATCACATTTAATTCATGATGTTGCTGTTGAATTGCCAGACCTTCAGGGTGGAGACTAATGGACTTTGGTGTGTGCCGTTGAATTATATTGGGTGCATTGCCAGTACAAAGCATTAACCCCCCGCCCTCCATACTCTAACAGATACTTCCTGTGATGGAAATCCTATTTAATCCATGACTTGGGACTTAAGTTTCTGTTCTGTGAATGGAGGGAATAGCTTTCCATTCAACAAATGAGAGTTCTATAAGCAAAAGTGGTACAAAACTGTCCTCCTTCCATCCATGAAGCAAAAACATAGAATGTAAGCCAGTGGTTCTTAGAGGGTGTGGCAACAGCCCTGCCCCCCTGGTGTGGCAGGAGACAATGGCAAGTGTGGCAGGAAGAGTCAAGGACAATCAAAGAAACATTTCAGTGTAGTGTAGTAGTAGTAGAATAACAACAACAACAACAACAAATTGCAGAATATGGATAGATATATTTTCAAAATGAGAGCAAGAGCAAGTGATACTGAGGACAGTCCTAGTTGTGTTTTCCAGTGCATCTCTTTTCAATTAAAAAATTTGATGTGATGTTGGCAATTTTTTATTTTGAAAGAGCGGCCCAGCGAAAACAATTTTGAGAACCACTGATCTCAACCCATGGATTTACTATTAGGTCTCATCCAAGAGATTATGTCTTGGTTTCAGTTCCCTATTTGTAAAAATGGAATGAGGGATTTATTCATGAGAGAAAAATTAAAAACAATGTTATATGAATGATAAAAAATAAATAATGTGCCCATAATTCAATGAATGTCTATTTATTAAAATTGTATACTGCCCTTCATCTTTATATCCCAGGGCGGTTCACAACACAGGTCACTTTCATATTGCCAAGGCCATTTTTGTGTAATTTGAGATGGGATTACTACCGTCTATACGTGAATCTAATGCGCCATCAAATCTAATGTGCACCTCAGTTTTCAAAAACTTGAAACCCAAAAAATATTTACTATGTCAGCGATGTTTTTCATGCTTGTAATTGAATCTAATGTGCCATCAAATCTAATGCACACCCTAATTTTTGTGACATAATTTGGCCAAAAAAGATGTGCATTACATTCAAGGAAACATGGTAGTACATAGAGAAATCCTGGAATGGTGGCTAATGCTTATCTTTGCTACATGGCTACTTTTCATAAAACAGTATCCTAAGGAGCCCATCTCGGTAGTGGTCCCAATCCTATGGAATGTCATCCCATCAGATGTCAAGGAGATAAACAACTATATGACTTTTAGAAGACATACAAAGGCAGCGCTGTATAGGGAAGTTTTCAGTGTTTGATGTCTCCTTGGGTTTGATGTCTCCTTGTGTTGGAAGCCGCCCAGAGTGGCTGGGGCAACCTAGTCAGATGGGTTGGGTACTACTACTACTACTACTACTGCTACTACTAATAATAATACATTAAGCTTGTGAGGGCTGCATTTTAGGATTATTTTGTACATGGGTATGGATATTTGGATGAAACATACAAGTAGAGAATCATATACAGAGACCATATATGTGTAAGTATCTTTGTGATTCCCTTTAACTTATCCAGGAGTGAAGTGCAATTAAGGATTAGATCCACCTTTCCATTTACTGTAAATGGAAATTTCTACATATGTTTGTCCTTCAGTCTAATGTGCCAAGTGTGCCCTTTGTATTTGGGTAACAGAAGCCTCAAGAATTGGTGGGTACTTAGCTGAAATAATAACTAGTAGTGTTGAGGTACAGTGTGGATTTTTCATACATGTTCAGGTTTAGAGTTGGCACTTCATATGTGCGCAGAGGTATAAATGGACAAACCCTACTTGTACTGACTTTTTGTAAGACATGGCACATCTTTAGCAGCCCATTCTTGTTCCACATAGAGGCACAAAAGTCCATCTTGAGTTGCCGTGGAGAACTACAGGATAGCTCTTGCACGTTGGCTCTGCAAACCCTTGTCTTCTCTTCTGGTCTGCAGTTTTGAATGATCCTCTGATCTCCTTTTTATATAGTTCCCGAAAATAGTCCACGAAACTTCGGCTTCTTTTCACTAAACGATCATTTTCAAAAGTGGATGTCTATTAGGACTAGGAATGCTGGAGAAATTAAATCATTCTGTATTAGGAATTGAACCAACCTAATTCACTTGTCCAAAAATTTGCATGCATGTCGGAATGCAGATATGGGTTGGATTACATACTTTGATGAAATGGCAATGTAGTGTCTGTAAAATTCCATAAAATATGTGAAAATAAGTGTTTGGTATTTAACAGAAAAATCATACAAAAATATGTAGAAGAAATGCATTGAAAGCATGCAAAAAAAAGTCTTTTAGGGGAAGAAAGTACAGCATTCGTACAATTCAAATGTGAATTTTTCATGCATTTTTTAAAATGCAAAAAACAGAATGGAATGGATCTATGATTCATGCATACTCATGCATGTGAACTGACATGGAATGGAAATAGGTTGTTCTGTCCCTAACAATGCATGGGATTTTATTCTACTTCAATTGCCTGCCCTGGGCTCTTATATGAGGAAGAGCGATATAAAAATCAAATTATAATATTAATTCACGTTCTTACAACCAGAAACTCATGAGATGTCTGACACAAACAGACAATGAGTGATGCACGCAGTTCCTGCAACTCCCCTTATGTGCTCTGCAGATGTATAAAGAAAATGTATCAGTAGTGGATTCTTGGAAGCATGCATTTCCTGGATACAGCCAGTCTCCAAAGAAAGTCCTATGTGATGCACCCTTCCAAAGTAATCCTATACAAATCAACTCAGAAGAAGCTTTAGGGGTTGCTACCAAGTAAGGCTCCTAAATAACTTACTGAGTTCCCAGTCATATATACCAGCAATCCTTTGCTATGTTATCAAATTGTACTGAAAGTGCATTGTTTGTTGTCTTGTCTGCATCGTGACTCAAGAGTCACCACTCAGTCTCATTGGTATTGTCAGAGTCCAGTTTAAACCATGCTGTGGCACTGAAGAGCTGCAGCTGGGATTTCTCTAGCACACGAGATTTTCCAGGTTGGGCCAGCTTGATAGTGGTTACTTAGCTAAGCATGTTGTTTTAATTAGATCACTTCCTAAATGGAAAAAAAATGATTGCAAAAGGCATGTTAAAATAGAGGATAGAAATTGTTACGGTTTTTCTAGGAAAAGATTTTTTTTTTCTGTGAAGACATTTCCAAATAAAATATTGAAAATCTGCTTGGTGTTTTAGAATTGACTTAGATGTTTGAAATCTGGCCGCCTTAGCAGTTCACAAGCAACTTTATGCCTGTTTATTGGGAAAGGTGTAGAGCTAGTTCCTAGAAAATGCAGTTTGCCAGTAGAAAAGCTAAGATTTGCCTTTAAGTGAGCTATGAATGGTGAAGTTAGAATGAGTGAAATTCATTGTTTTCCCCTTTCATCTCTGCTATGCCTACTGTTAAGAATTATTCAGAGCACAAGTGTTCCAGATATGAGGCAGGCTTCCTTAGAAGGCTGTGAGCAGTGCCAGGGAAGACTTTTAACTCCTCTGTGAGCCTTCTCACTGTCTTCTTGCAACCAGTAAACAGAACTGCAATGCATTCCTCTGTTGGTGAAGTACAGGTGGCTCCTCATACTATGTAAAATGGCGCTGGTACTAGAAAGCAGACCTGCCAAAGCCTACATAATAAATTAGCAGTGCAGACTGCACCCCCTGTATTGGTCCCACAATGAATGGGAGGAGACTGCTCCCATATCCATGTGTCGTTGTGCTGAATGAACACATTAAATCTCCTCAGATAATGAGTAGCTGTAGCTAGTTGTATTTGGAGGGGGGGAGTTCACGGTTTCAATATTGGCAGAGAGCAGCTTTCTGTAAGTAGGTCTGAAAGTTGCTTGTTTACAGTAAGCTGGAGCATTTGCTCTGCATCTGGCGGGCAACAGTTTAATGCCAGTGTCTGGAGATGAATCAGCTGGCACTGTTTTCTTTACTTTCAATTAATCTTATTACAAGCCAAAAATAATATGAAATGATATTATTTTTATGTTAGGAAACATTCTCCTTCCCCCTCCCCTAAGCATTACCCATAATAATTTCCCAGAGGGCATTAATACACTGGATGGGCCAACCAACCAGTGTTCAAATTGCACGCATTGTTGTGGCAGGAACATTTTGGAAAATGTTTAGAAAAAATGTTGCCTTGGATAATTTTTTGCAACTAGTTATTATTAATATGGTTTCTTAATGAAGGAATGAAGTTGCAGTAAAACTTTGACAAGGTGGGGGGGAGATGCACATATATCTGAAGCATGCTTTTTAAAAAAGTAACAAAATAAGACATATAAATGTTTGTTGCTTAACCAAACGTATATACAACCATTCATAAAACCTGGGGTTTTTAAAAAGAGAGAAAATCTGGGGTTTGGTAAATCCTCCCATCTTCTAAGAACAGATCAGACTAAAGTACTGAATGACTGTGTCTGGAATACACTTTCGCTTTGCCCCACCCCGTTAGGAACAGGTTTTGCAGTTATCCGTTGGCAATCTTGCACAATTAGGATGTTGGTTTAAGTGTTAGTATTTGTCGACAAAGTAAAACCTATAATATGTAAATCCACATGGAGTAGCCGTTCCAAGAATCTGTGGAAAAAAAATAAAGGGTCCTGGGCAGCTGCGTCACTGGATTTGTTCACTTCAGGCTGGGGTGCCAGGAGATTTGAGACAGATGTTTTCAGACATGCGGCATGCCTAAAACATTTCCAGGGGTCGGGCTACAAATAGTGACTTAATAAGTGTAGAAACAGGAAAAGTATGCAAGAGGAAAAGACGCAAGAGTTTATTCACCCCTAGGTGAACAGCCAGTCGCTTTACATTACATCTGCCTGTCAGGGTTGGCTATTTAAGCTGTCATGCCCTTGGTATTGCTCTTTGACTGTGAATAAAGTGCAGCATTGTGATTACTAATCCCACTCCAGTGACTTGACTTTAAATGTGGTTTTGGAGTGGATCCCGGAGTCCTGTTTGCTAAGCTTCCTACTCCTGTTTCAGAGACACCACTGGATATCGAGGAGAGAGCACTGAAGACTGCCCTCCTCTGTTAAGAACTCTCTGCCTTTTTTAATTTTATTTTTAAAGAGCTTTTTTTTTTAATCATCTAAAGGAACTCAATGGCTACCAAAGTGACTTGTTTGTTTTTCTTTTTCTCATTGCCTCTGCTCCCAGTGGGAAATCACACAGGACGCATCAAGGTGGTCTTTACACCCAGCATCTGTAAAGTGACTTGTAAAAAAGGCACCTGTCAGAACAGCTGCGAGAAAGGGAACACCACGACTCTGATTAGTGAAAATGGGCATGCTGCTGACACCTTGACAGCACCCAACTTCCGAGTAGGTAAGTCTCTCCAATCCTTCATCATCCTTGCTAATCCTTTCTTCTTCTTCTTCTTCTTCTTCTGTTGGACTCTGCGTATTTGTACATGTTTTGAAATTGTTAGCTTTTTCTTCAAGGGTCTATGATAAGTGCAATGACATTGGTGCTGAGCATCCCCTGACTGCCTGATAATTCTTTAAACATGCAAAAGAGAGGGATAACTAGTTAAACCCCACAGTTTAGGTTGTATGTGGTGGGGGAGGCGGTGGCAGCGCTGTGTGTTAGTAGCTCTGTGTAGAAACTCGCAAATTGGATGGAAAATATGTCATGGTTGAGGGGGGAAATGCTCTCAGTTTGTGGTTCTAATTTTGCATAAGTGAATGTGAAAAATCTAGCTAGACTTAAATGAAATGTTCCTGCAAGACATTGTCTGGGAATTGTTTGACTCTGCATTCCTGTGAGTGAAATGGGTGCCAGTTTTCAACTTTTGCCTTGAGTGTGTTGTGAGCATAACATATTTATTATGTGTCAAGTGTCCAAATAGGAGACAGAAAGCTTGGAAATCAAATCAAAAGTAAGATAAATGTTAATTATCATTCCAGTGAATGCTATTTTGTGTTTTCCAAAAAGACATCTCAGTGGCATAGCTAGCAAGGTACACCAAAAATAAGATTGTTTTTCAAAGGTTATTGAATGTTAGCTGTACAGAAGTGTATATTTAACACAGATTCAGTTTCCCACCCATCTTGCTTTGCAGTGAAATTCAAGCACAATGGTTCAGAGTAGTGTGACATACAGTTTACATGTCCTTGTTACTGATTAGAGCAGTTTGCAATGTCATTTTATTCAGTTCATGAAACTTGTAAAGCTCTTCACTTAATGTCAGATAATCCTTAAAATAGCAAAACTATTCCAAGTACAAACATAATGTTAGGCAGAGTAGAAAGAGGCATCCTAATTGTCTTTTTATGGTATACAATCTTTCCCAAAAAAATGCTATTTCTGATTCCTCTGGTCTGGCAAAGTGGATGTATGAAATGCAGATCAATCACTCTAAAGATTCTTCCAGATGTTGCTTCTAGCCGAACGGTAGCAGCAAATCAGGAATCACAGCAGGAGGTGCCTCAGAGAGGAGAGATGCTTCTCAGCATGGGAGTTTAGAGTTACCATTGCTGTCTTGCACAATTGTAGCTGTGTCAGTCATGTTGGATTCTGCTAGTATGTCTGGACTGGCAGCATCTGAAATGGAGATGACATTTCAGCATGGGGATTGAGTGTGACCAGTGCTCTGATTCAAGCACCTATTATCTACAAAAGAGAAAAGTGTTGATTTAGATGTAACAGAAAACCACAGCCTGGTATTATTTGAAATCTAGATTCACTTGCTGCTTCCTCCCATTGTACTTCCCTGAGTTCCAATTTAGCAGCTGACTATAGTATACAGTGGTGCCCCGCAAGACGAATGCCTCGCAAGACGAAAAACTTACTAGACGAAAGGGTTTTTCAGTTTTGCGTTGCTTCGCTAGATGAATTTCCCTATGGGCTTGCTTCGCAAGATGAAAACGTCTTGCGCTTTTTTTAAAAAGCCGCTTGAAGAGGCGCAGTTGCGACGGACCGTGCTTCACAAGACGAAAAACATCACAAGACGAAAATACTCGCGGAACTAATTCTTTTCGTCTTGCGAGGCACCACTGTATTATCATAGCAGAATAACTGGACAGTGTATCGTTTGCACACACAAAAACTGGAAATTGCAACTGAACTGTGACCTGATTCCACTTTTGCAGACATAGGGGAGAGTGTGCATGACCCCAAGGATCATTCTTGCTACACCAAACCATGGTTTGGCATTTCATCTGAACTAAGCCTATATCTGGAAGTGCCCTTAGATTAAATTACAGACAAGTCATGGTATGGATCCAAATTCCTTTGATACCGTAGTACATTTTTTGATAATGATAGCTTTAAAAGGCATGCTGCACTGGTTGCATCCTAAATATAATTCTGGTATGTGGCAATGTGTGAGGAACTGAAAAATAAGGAGAATTTATGAATGAGAGCTGCTATGCATCCAGTAACAAGTGTGAAAAATCAAATTCCATTCCTGTGGCAATTGTCACAGCTATGTGAAGCATAGTTTTGTTTTAATACATTTAGTATAACTGCCCTGAATGATAAGGTATCTTAGAAGGTAAAATATTTGATAACCAAGAAGAAACATTACAGGACAGAATGACTTTGGAGGTTTTTAAGCACTTCAGGGAGTTGAACTTGATGACTCTCAGGGTTCCTTCCAACCCTACAGATCTATGATTCTATGACATATTTTTACTTGTTCTGTAAAGCTGCATTGCACAATCTTTTGAAACAAGTAGTATCATTTTCTTCCTGCCCTCAGGTTTGATATTTTAGAAACGGTATGCCCTGTAACTACTTAAAAGGGAATCAACCCAATATATAGAAAAGTTTATCAGGCATACAAAACAGTATGCAGGCGTGTTTATGTTTAGAAGTCCGACTTGCGGGGCATTACCAGAACTGCACCCAGAGGTAAAACTGGGATGGTGAGTGATTTTGTGGATCATAATGATCCATCATTGCTTGTCTGGGTGAGGGGAAAATGGAAGAGTTAGGTCTTCAATTGCCACTTAGTGCCAGGATCACACTTTTAAGGTCCAGCCCACTAATATGTTAGACTCCATCTAGCCAGGCAAAATAGGTGTTACCTATTAGGCAGCAGGTGGGCCTCAGAAGTAGCTGCAGTATTTACCTCCTAGAGTTCAAGGTCTTGTACCTAATGAATACAATGGTGCATAGTTCCAGGAGCATGGGTTCGTAAGCTGAATATGGTCTTTGATCACTAGTCCTAGGAATAAGAAACCTGGAGCAAGTCCAGCACTGGGATGAGTAGAGAGCAGCTCTAGTTTCTGCCTCAAATTTTTTCAGGGAAAACAAAAGGCCTTTAGAGACAGTATTGAGAAGATCTGTAACCTTAAGAATCCATGTGCCAGCACTGGGACATTTCCTTCATTAAACTGAATTAATATCAGTGGGATTTTTGTTTTGGTTCATAAGACATCTGGATGTAGGCTAGCGGTAAGGTAGCCAAGTTTAAAGACACCATATCGTTTAAGGTGGTTGAAAAAAAGGGATTACGCAGAGCCGAAAGGACCTCTCTAAACTGTGGAAATGGGTATTAGAATGGCAAAAACAGTTCAGTGTAAACAAGTGTCAAGTGATACATATTGGGATAAAAAGAAACTTAACTTTATATAAATTGCCACTGGCTGTTTTTCTGTCTCTTATAATACTAGAACCTGGGGTCATCAAGTGAAGCTGAATAGTGGGAGATTCGGGATATACAAAATGAAGTACTTCTTCAAACAGCACATTGTTTAAGGGTTCAAAAAATTCATGGAAGATAAGATTCTCAGTGACTAGTAATGATGCCTGTATGTTACCTCTGGCACCAGAAGCAGTATCCTTTAGTTGCTTAGGAACATGAGAGTTCCATTGTGCTCATGGCCTCCTTGTGGGTTTCACATAGGTATCTGGTGGCCACTGTGAGAATAAAACAGACTGGACTAGATGGATCTTTGGTCTGATCCAACAGGGCTCTTCCCATTTTTTTACTCCTTTCTTTACCTCACTACCCCATCCTCACTATTGCCTTTACTTTTATAAGGGATGTGGATGGTTTCTTAATTGCTTTGGTTGATTCTTACTGGCAGATTCACTTTACTGCTGTTTTCCAGACAAGTGCATGGTGGCTAAGGAGTCTAAATACCCTCACCCCATCTTTGCCACCCCTTTCAATCACTATGGCATTTTACGAGTGGCATATAAAAATAATAATGTGTATTGTGTTAAAACAATAGCAGCAGTCGGTTTAGAGTGGACAAAAACACCCCAAGTTCAGTCAACAGATTGAAGTACGGTAGTTCAGAGTATTAATATAGATTTGTTTATGTTATGCGACTGTTTTGCTTTCAGATTTAGCTTTCCAAAAGAATTGTATTTATTTGTGTCAGGGAACTGGATTAGAGAGTGTAATGGAGAAAGGGAACAGCATTGCAAATGCTGAATTTCCCAGCTAACATTTGTGATGGTATGACTCATTCTTGCTCATAAGTCTTTTCTGATTTAATATATTCTAGCAAGTTTGAACAATGTAGGGCTGATACAGTGAAGTACTTATTCATTCTCTTTAGGCTTTATAAGGCAAAAACAGTATGACTTGCTGCTCTTGAACTGAAAATCTTAGGCAGGCTTCCTCAACCTTGGCCCTCCAGATGTTTTTGGCCTACAATTCCCATGATCCCTAGCTAGCAGGACCAGTGGTCAGGGATGATGGGAATTATAGTCTCAAACCTGGAGGACAGAGGTTGAGGAAGACTGATCTTAGGGTTAGTGATCATGTCTCTTGCTGCTTCCCTATAACTTTTACTTAAGAGCAAAAGTCATATAACACACTTTCCCCTTTTATCTACTTTCTATTGAGCTCTAATTCCCCTCAGTCGCTTTGGTCTGACTCCTTCTGGCCTTAATTACTTATAATACTAAGTTCTGAGTGAACCTCTTGGGGAAGTAACAAGGTTATTCTTTGCTTGTATCCCCAAACTCGGCCCTCCAGCTGTTTTGGGACTACAATTCCCACCATCCCTGACCACTGGTCCTGTTAGCTAGGAATGATGAGAGTTGTAGTCCCAAAACAGCTGGAGGGCCGAGCATCCCGAGGGGATGCCTGTCTCAGTCCCTACTGCAACTCTTCCTGTTTATCTTTCCATTATAGCCTGACTGATTTCTGCCCTCTAGCTCTTTTGGTGACTCTTGTACTCCTTCCTGCTTGTATCCCATAAGAAAATAAGAAGATAGGTGGGCAGGATTATACCCACCTATTTCAGCATTGCGTTCTTACAGTGGGCAGCCTCTGTGGGAAGCCCCCAAACAGGGCAGAAGCACAAAAGCACTCTCTTAACTTACATTTCCTAGCACCTGGCATTCAGAGGCATATCATCTCTGGTACTGGAGGTAGGATACAGTCATAATGGCTAGAAGCCATTGATAGCTGTATCCTAATGCTCTTTTAATGCCGCCCGAGTTGGTGGCTGCTACTACATCCAGCTGCAGTGAATTCCACTCTGTGGTGGTTCTTCTTCAGCAAGACTTCTTTTATATGCATGTTGATTTTATCTTTAATAATGCTTTCCACCAGTTTATTTAGAACAAACATTAAGCTAACCAGCCTGTTATTTCATAGATCTCCCCCAATCCCTTTTTTTAAAAATGGGTGTTGCATTGGCTACTTTCTGGTCTGAAGTAACAGAAGCCAATCTTGGGAAAGTTACATGTTTTTGTTGTAAGTTCAGCAATTTTACATTTGAGTTCTTCAGTAACTTTTAGATGGATGCCATTTGGACCTGGTGATTTGTTTTTAATTTGTCACTAAGGTGTAGGACTTACTCTTTTGTCACAACTATTTGCCTCAGTTGCCCAATCTCTTTTCTTGGGAAAGTTAGTTCAGATAGAAGGGTCTGCCCTATATCTCCTGCTGTGAGTTCAGATGCAAATAATTCATTCAGCTTCTCTGCAACCTCTTTTTCCTTGTTTAGCATAGCTTTTTGAGTCCTTTGTCCAAAGGTACAACCATCTTCCTAGATGGTTTCCTTCTTCAAATGTATTTAAATATATTTTTGTTGGTGGTCTTAATGATTCTAGCAATATGCTCTCTTTTTCCATCCATTGTTGGCTGCTTGCAGTTTTTTTTTTGTTTTTGTTTTTCTCATTGATCCAGATCCCATATGGATTAAACTCTTGGCTCTACTCTTGGCTTCTATAATCCTTCCATCCAAGTAGAGCATGAAGTAGCTATGTCCTCAGCATCCAATACGCATGGGTACCTATGTACAAGGAGATCTTGTTTAACTAAAAGCCACTGATTGCTCATCAGTTTGTCTAACTTAAATGATTCCAAGGATGGAAAGAGAAAGCCACTGTTGTGGAATAATTTAAGTGCTGGGCTTTCACAGAGGAAACTGAGACTTAAATCAAGCATAGCATCTCAACAGCAATGGAGCTGATTTGTAATCACCCTCATTGCATTCAGTCAGGTGTTCCTTTCCTGTCCAGGTTCATGCTCTGACAAACATAGGTTTGCATCAGATCCTAGCCAAGCACAGCACTGATTGGCTTATACCTGGTGATATCTTTGTGGAACCTTCTCCCCAAGCAGTTTTGCACATTAAATAAAGGTTTCTGTTTTTCTCTTTAATTAGTGTGATGAATGAGTATCTGAAACTTGTATGGCGTGGGGAGAGATTGTTTAACTAGGATATTCATCTGTCATTTCCGTTAATCAGCTGGTAGGAAATCAGGCTCACGTAGCAGCTGGGAACTCTACAAGTTCTTTTTTAATATTACACTTGTTTTCATCTTCAGTTTTAAATTACCACTCAGTTGTAAAGCTCCTCATTGCGTAGCAGTGAGAAATTCACTATCTCTGACCATAGCCCACCTTACAAGCTTCTTGTAAGCAAATATCATATACAGTGGTACCTCGGATTAAGTACTTAATTCGTTCCGGAGGTCCGTTCTTAACCTGAAATTGTTCTTAACCTGAAGCACCACTTTGGCTAATGGGGTCTCCTCCTGCTGCCGCGCTTCCGGAGCAGGATTTCTGTTCTCATCCTGAAGCAAAGTTCTTAACCCGAAGTAATATTTCTGGGTTAGTGGAGTCTGTAACCCGAAGCGTATATAACCTGAAACGTATGTAACCCGAGGTACCACTGTAGTAAGATAGTTACAAGTATGAATTAAAAGAGCAAGAGGAAATAAATCTTATTTGTGATACATGATTAAATGTATGATTAAATACATGATTATGCAGGATGGTCTAAGAATTTAAAACTTGTTGAAACAAATATCTGTAACTGTGTACTATATTGAGCCCAATGCTTTTTTTCTATTAAAACAGTGGTTCTCATATAGGAGTTACAGAAAACTCGTTAGCCAAAGAAGTGGATGTGACTTGTAAGGAAGCCAACACACTTTTACTGCAGCATTCATATACAAGAAAAGTTCCAACAGCAGATTGTTGCACTAAAATGTTCTTTAAGGAAATTGCCTTTAAAATGTCAGTATTAGGTACAGGAGAAAGAAAATGAGTGCCAGATTATATTCCTGGGAAATGGGAGGCCAAACCATGCATTTTCCCGCTTTATTTGCATTTCTTCCATTTTGCCTGTAACAGAGCACCTATGTCTTTTTCTGTTGTTCCATAGTTTATATGGAATCCAACAGAGTTCAAGGGACAATAATAAAACTGATATCTGCAGAATGATTTGGTTGCTGCTGATATGTCAATACCTTAGCTAGTCAAGCATAAATTTCAAATAGCATGGGGGAAGGGGGAGTGTGAGGACATAAAAGGGGTTCTGTGCCAGGGAAAGCAGATTAAGAGGACGCATAAAGTCAGACAAAACAGCTTGTAGAAGTATTTGTGTAAAAGCGGGACAAGGCTTTAAAACTTTTTTGGCAACTATTGCCAGACACTTGGTGCTTAGTTTTCATTATATAATTGTTTCTTTGTCCATCCTACCCCTCCATTGCCATAAGACCAGTTAAACTGCCAAAAACAAAAAAACTCCCCATCTAATGTTATATATATATATATATATATATATTTTGGTGTCTTCGGGTGTCTTCCCGTGTAAGAGTTGGGGTGTCTAGGCGACGTTTCGACGAGGTCTCACTCGTCATCTTCAGGCTGGTGCTTTCGGCTTCTTGTTACTAGAACAGAGCAGGATCTCAGTGTTTGAGTTCCTATAAATACTGTTGAGGGGGTGTGGTGTATAGCCTCCAACGTTCTGGGCAGAGAGGAAGTTCCTAGGTTAGTGTGCCTTTTCTTCTTTTGTTCATTAATTACTTGAGGGATATCTTGAGTGATTACTTGAGTGATATTCTGGGTACCACTTAGGAGGGTCATTAGGTGTGGATTAGTTGCTAAAGCTTTCGTGTCTTGACCTCTTGACCTTGTAAAGAGTTTTTCTGAGAAGATGGCTGTACTGCACTTAGTTGTGCTCTGGCTTGGCTTCGTGTATAGGGGCGAGCTGTGGTTTTGTGCCCTGTGCCAGCCAGATCTGTGTAGGGATTGCAGGGGGGTGCAGCATCCGGAGGTGCCACTATGGTTTGGCTACTGGATGGTGTCTGTAATTTATCTGTGGAGAGGGTCTGGGTTTGGGTCTGGTGTGGTTGATTGGAGATGGCGTTCTGTGTGCCTCTGGTTCTGGTGTCGGTTTTTGTGGGGAGGGCTAATTTCCAGATGTCTGGCAGGCGGGACGTGTCGTCACGCTTGTTCATGTTGTGAGGGTGTTTCTCTATCTCGATGGCTTCCATGATTATTCTCTTGTGGTGATGTTCCATGTTAAAGAGCAATTTGGAATCTGCAAAATTAATTTCGTGTCCTGTTTCTTTCATGTGTTGGTAAAGAGAGGAAGTTTTTTCTTCTTTTTTGACGGCATTCTTGTGTTCTGCGATACGTGCATTTATTCGTCTGTTTGTTTGTCCAATGTACGTGGCTGGGCAGACTTTGCAGGGTATTTCATAGACCCCTTGGTTTTCTAACTGGATTTTATCTTTTGGGTTTCTGAGGATATTGGCTATTTTTTGGTTGGTGCAAAAGGCTGTTTTGATATTGTGTTTATGGAGGATTTTGCTAATTTTATCTGTAGTGCCCTTGATATAAGGAAGGAGGGCCATGCCATTGTTTTCTTCTGTGTCTTGGTTTTTGGGGGGTGTTTCTTTTTGGATTAGCTTCGTAACCCTGTTTTGCTGGTATCCGTTGGCGATTAACACATTTGAGAGATTCTGTAACTCAGTTGTCAAGTGGTCTTTGTCAGCCAGGCGTTTGGTTCTGGAGATGAGAGTCTTGGCTACGGAGTTTATTTGTGCAGGGTGGTGGTGTGATTGTGCATGTAAGTAGCGGTTGGTGTGTGTTTTTTCCCGGTAGATAGTGTGTCCTAGGGAGCCATCAGGTTTTTTGTAGATTAGGACGTCAAGGAAGGGAAGTTGGTTGTTGGCTTCTATTTCCATAGTGAATTGTATTTTGGGGTGTAGGCTGTTGAGATGTGTGAGGAAGCTATCTAGTTTTTCCTTCCCGTGTGGCCAAATTACAAAGGTGTCGTCAACATATCTGAGCCAAAGTTTGGGTTTGTGTTCTGACTTGTCTAAAGCATTGGTTTCAAAGTGTTCCATGTACAGATTTGCGATGACCGGTGAGAGGGGTGATCCCATAGGTGCTCCTTCTATCTGTTTGTATCTTTGTCCATTGTGGATGAAGTACGTGTTGGTTAGGCAGTGGTTGGTCAGGTCCAGGATGTATTCGGGGAGATTGTATTTGTTTTGAATGGCTGTCAAGGCTTCATTAATGGGCACTTGTGTGAAGAGAGATCCAACATCGAAGCTCACAAGTAGGTCATCGGGATGTAGGTTTTGCTTCTTTATTGTTTCTATGAACTGGAAGGAGTTTGTAACGTGTGAAGCGATAGATTCTGCATAGGGCTGAAGTTGCTTAGCGAGAAATTTAGCGAGATTTTGTAGAGGTGAGCCTATGGAGCTGACTATTGGTCTGAGTGGTGTTCCTTCTTTGTGTATCTTGGGGAGACCGTAGAGTTTGGGGCATCTGGATGATTTTTCTCTGGGGATGATTCTTAGCTGGATTTCTTCACTGATAGGAGAGGCTTTTATTTTGGATTTGGTGGTTTTTTCCAGATAGGTGGTGGGATCTGTTTTTATAGGTTGGTAGGTAGGGTCTTGGAGTAGATTTGATAGTTTTGCTTGGTAGTCCGATGTGTTCATCACAACAGTGGCATTACCTTTGTCTGCTGGGAGAATGATTATGTTGTTGTCTTTCCTCAGGTTGGTGAGTGCTTTCTGTTCTTCTTTGTGTAAATTGCTTCTGGGTGGTTTGCTGGAGCAGAGGATGTTGGGGTCTATGAAATACCCTGCAAAGTCTGCCCAGCCACGTACATTGGACAAACAAACAGACGAATAAATGCACGTATCGCAGAACACAAGAATGCCGTCAAAAAAGAAGAAAAAACTTCCTCTCTTTACCAACACATGAAAGAAACAGGACACGAAATTAATTTTGCAGATTCCAAATTGCTCTTTAACATGGAACATCACCACAAGAGAATAATCATGGAAGCCATCGAGATAGAGAAACACCCTCACAACATGAACAAGCGTGACGACACGTCCCGCCTGCCAGACATCTGGAAATTAGCCCTCCCCACAAAAACCGACACCAGAACCAGAGGCACACAGAACGCCATCTCCAATCAACCACACCAGACCCAAACCCAGACCCTCTCCACAGATAAATTACAGACACCATCCAGTAGCCAAACCATAGTGGCACCTCCGGATGCTGCACCCCCCTGCAATCCCTACACAGATCTGGCTGGCACAGGGCACAAAACCACAGCTCGCCCCTATACACGAAGCCAAGCCAGAGCACAACTAAGTGCAGTACAGCCATCTTCTCAGAAAAACTCTTTACAAGGTCAAGAGGTCAAGACACGAAAGCTTTAGCAACTAATCCACACCTAATGACCCTCCTAAGTGGTACCCAGAATATCACTCAAGTAATCACTCAAGATATCCCTCAAGTAATTAATGAACAAAAGAAGAAAAGGCACACTAACCTAGGAACTTCCTCTCTGCCCAGAACGTTGGAGGCTATACACCACACCCCCTCAACAGTATTTATAGGAACTCAAACACTGAGATCCTGCTCTGTTCTAGTAACAAGAAGCCGAAAGCACCAGCCTGAAGATGACGAGTGAGACCTCGTCGAAACGTCGCCTAGACACCCCAACTCTTACACGGGAAGACACCCGAAGACACCAAAACCTACATTCCTGTACCCGTGAAAATCTACGAAAGCAAATATATATATATATATATATATTTGCTTTCGTAGATTTTCACGGGTACAGGAATGCAGGTTTTGGTGTCTTCGGGTGTCTTCCCGTGTAAGAGTTGGGGTGTCTAGGCGACGTTTCGACGAGGTCTCACTCGTCATCTTCAGGCTGGTGCTTTCGGCTTCTTGTTACTGGAACAGAGCAGGATCTCAGTGTTTGAGTTCCTATAAATACTGTTGAGGGGGTGTGGTGTATAGCCTCCAACGTTCTGGGCAGAGAGGAAGTTCCCAGGTTAGTGTGCCTTTTCTTCTTTTGTTCATTAATTACTTGAGGGATATCTTGAGTGATTTCTTGAGTGATATTCTGAGTACCACTTAGGAGGGTCATTAGGTGTGGATTAGTTGCTAAAGCTTTCGTGTCTTGACCTCTTGAGCTTGTGAAGAGTTTTTCTGAGAAGATGGCTGTACTGCAAATAGTTGTGCTCTGGCTTGGCTTCGTGTATAGGGGCGAGCTGTGGTTTTGTGCCCTGTGCCAGCCAGATCTGTGTAGGGATTGTAGGGGGGTGCAGCATCCGGAGGTGCCACTATGGTTTGGCTACTGGATGGTGTCTGTAATTTATCTGTGGAGAGGGTCTGGGTTTGGGTCTGGAGTGGTTGATTGGAGATGGCGTTCTGTGTGCCTCTGGTTCTGGTGTCGGTTTTTGTGGGGAGGGCTAATTTCCAGATGTCTGGCAGGCGGGACGTGTCGTCACGCTTGTTCATGTTGTGAGGGTGTTTCTCTATCTCGATGGCTTCCATGATTATTCTCTTGTGGTGATGTTCCATGTTAAAGAGCAATTTGGAATCTGCAAAATTAATTTCGTGTCCTGTTTCTTTCATGTGTTGGTAAAGAGAGGAAGTTTTTTCTTCTTTTTTGACGGCATTCTTGTGTTCTGCGATACGTGCATTTATTCGTCTGTTTGTTTGTCCAATGTACGTGGCTGGGCAGACTTTGCAGGGTATTTCATAGACCCCTTGGTTTTCTAGCTGGATTTTATCTTTGGGGTTTCTGAGGATATTGGCTATTTTTTGGTTGGTGCAAAAGGCTGTTTTGATATTGTGTTTATGGAGGATTTTGCTAATTTTATCTGTAGTGCCCTTGATATAAGGAAGGAGGGCCATGCCATTGTTTTCTTCTGTGTCTTGGTTTTTGGGGGGTGTTTCTTTTTGGATTAGCTTCGTAACCCTGTTTTGCTGGTATCCGTTGGCGATTAACACATTTGAGAGATTCTGTAACTCAGTTGTCAAGTGGTCTTTGTCAGCCAGGCGTTTGGTTCTGGAGATGAGAGTCTTGGCTACGGAGTTTATTTGTGCAGGGTGGTGGTGTGATTGTGCATGTAAGTAGCGGTTGGTGTGTGTTTTTTTCCGGTAGATAGTGTGTCCTAGGGAGCCATCAGGTTTTTTGTAGATTAGGACGTCAAGGAAGGGAAGTTGGTTGTTGGCTTCTATTTCCATAGTGAATTGTATTTTGGGGTGTAGGCTGTTGAGATGTGTGAGGAAGCTATCTAGTTTTTCCTTCCCGTGTGGCCAAATTACAAAGGTGTCGTCAACATATCTGAGCCAAAGTTTGGGTTTGTGTTCTGACTTGTCTAAAGCATTGGTTTCAAAGTGTTCCATGTACAGATTTGCGATGACCGGAGAGAGGGGTGATCCCATAGGTGCTCCTTCTATCTGTTTGTATCTTTGTCCATTGTGGATGAAGTACGTGTTGGTTAGGCAGTGGTTGGTCAGGTCCAGGATGTATTCGGGGGGATTGTATTTGTTTTGAATGGCTGTCAAGGCTTCATTAATGGGCACTTGTGTGAAGAGAGATACAACATCGAAGCTCACAAGTAGGTCATCGGGATGTAGGTTTTGCTTCTTTATTGTTTCTATGAACTGGAAGGAGTTTGTAACGTGTGAAGCGATAGATTCTGCATAGGGCTGAAGTTGCTTAGCGAGAAATTTAGCGAGATTTTGTAGAGGTGAGCCTATGGAGCTGACTATTGGTCTGAGTGGTGTTCCTTCTTTGTGTATCTTGGGGAGACCGTAGAGTTTGGGGCATCTGGATGATTTTTCTCTGGGGATGATCCTTAGCTGGATTTCTTCACTGATAGGAGAGGCTTTTATTTTGGATTTGGTGGTTTTTTCCAGATAGGTGGTGGGATCTGTTTTTATAGGTTGGTAGGTAGGGTCTTGGAGTAGATTTGATAGTTTTGCTTGGTAGTCCGATGTGTTCATCACAACAGTGGCATTACCTTTGTCTGCTGGGAGAATGATTATGTTGTTGTCTTTCCTCAGGTTGGTGAGTGCTTTCCGTTCTTCTTTGTGTAAATTGCTTCTGGGTGGTTTGCTGGAGCAGAGGATGTTGGTGACTTCAAGTCTGATTTTATTGGCTTCATCAGGGTTGATTTTGGTTAGGCTAGCTTCGACTCCGCATATGATGTTTTCCGTGGGGATGCGTCTCGGGGCGACTGCAAAGTTGAAACCTTTGGAGAGTACTTTGGTTTCAGTTGAGGTGAGGATCCTGTCTGATATGTTATGTACTGTTTGTTTCATGGGTTGTTGTGGAGGGTGGCTGGGCTTCTGGCGTTTCTTTAGTTTGTGGAGTTTGTTGGTGTGTGTGTCTGTCTTGTGAGAGGACTCAGTTTCAGCTCTCCAAACGGCTAGTTGTTTGCATTTGTCCCAGAGTGCAGGGTGGATTTTGTTACAGAGTTTGAGGTGAAGAGTGAGCAGATCTTTGTTGGTTTGGTTTAGTAGGTATCTTTTCTTATGTAGTTCGTTTCTGATTAGGGCTAGTTCAGTTCGTTTCAGGATCCTTTCGGTAGCTGGGGTTTTAGAGTGGAATTTAAGTTGGAAGCATGTGGGAATTAAGTTGTTGTCTCGGCAGTTGCGTAGGAACAAGAGATCACATAAGATGGTGGCTCTTCGGATTTCTAGTTTCTCGTAGGTTCTTGTCAGCTGGAAGGTTTCCTCCCCGTAGAGGTGAGATATTTGCTTTCGTAGATTTTCACGGGTACAGGAATGCAGGTTTTGGTGTCTTCGGGTGTCTTCCCGTGTAAGAGTTGGGGTGTCTAGGCGACGTTTCGACGAGGTCTCACTCGTCATCTTCAGGCTGGTGCTTTCGGCTTCTTGTTACTGGAACAGAGCAGGATCTCAGTGTTTGAGTTCCTATAAATACTGTTGAGGGGGTGTGGTGTATAGCCTCCAACGTTCTGGGCAGAGAGGAAGTTCCCAGGTTAGTGTGCCTTTTCTTCTTTTGTTCATTAATTACTTGAGGGATATCTTGAGTGATTTCTTGAGTGATATTCTGAGTACCACTTAGGAGGGTCATTAGGTGTGGATTAGTTGCTAAAGCTTTCGTGTCTTGACCTCTTGACCTTGTGAAGAGTTTTTCTGAGAAGATGGCTGTACTGCAAATAGTTGTGCTCTGGCTTGGCTTCGTGTATAGGGGCGAGCTGTGGTTTTGTGCCCTGTGCCAGCCAGATCTGTGTAGGGATTGTAGGGGGGTCGAAGCTAGCCTAACCAAAATCAACCCTGATGAAGCCAATAAAATCAGACTTGAAGTCACCAACATCCTCTGCTCCAGCAAACCACCCAGAAGCAATTTACACAAAGAAGAACGGAAAGCACTCACCAACCTGAGGAAAGACAACAACATAATCATTCTCCCAGCAGACAAAGGTAATGCCACTGTTGTGATGAACACATCGGACTACCAAGCAAAACTATCAAATCTACTCCAAGACCCTACCTACCAACCTATAAAAACAGATCCCACCACCTATCTGGAAAAAACCACCAAATCCAAAATAAAAGCCTCTCCTATCAGTGAAGAAATCCAGCTAAGGATCATCCCCAGAGAAAAATCATCCAAATGCCCCAAACTCTACGGTCTCCCCAAGATACACAAAGAAGGAACACCACTCAGACCAATAGTCAGCTCCATAGGCTCACCTCTACAAAATCTCGCTAAATTTCTCGCTAAGCAACTTCAGCCCTATGCAGAATCTATCGCTTCACACGTTACAAACTCCTTCCAGTTCATAGAAACAATAAAGAAGCAAAACCTACATCCCGATGACCTACTTGTGAGCTTCGATGTTGTATCTCTCTTCACACAAGTGCCCATTAATGAAGCCTTGACAGCCATTCAAAACAAATACAATCCCCCCGAATACATCCTGGACCTGACCAACCACTGCCTAACCAACACGTACTTCATCCACAATGGACAAAGATACAAACAGATAGAAGGAGCACCTATGGGATCACCCCTCTCACCGGTCATCGCAAATCTGTACATGGAACACTTTGAAACCAATGCTTTAGACAAGTCAGAACACAAACCCAAACTTTGGCTCAGATATGTTGACGACACCTTTGTAATTTGGCCACACGGGAAGGAAAAACTAGATAGCTTCCTCACACATCTCAACAGCCTACACCCCAAAATACAATTCACTATGGAAATAGAAGCCAACAACCAACTTCCCTTCCTTGACGTCCTAATCTACAAAAAACCTGATGGCTCCCTAGGACACACTATCTACCGGAAAAAAACACACACCAACCGCTACTTACATGCACAATCACACCACCACCCTGCACAAATAAACTCCGTAGCCAAGACTCTCATCTCCAGAACCAAACGCCTGGCTGACAAAGACCACTTGACAACTGAGTTACAGAATCTCTCAAATGTGTTAATCGCCAACGGATACCAGCAAAACAGGGTTACGAAGCTAATCCAAAAAGAAACACCCCCCAAAAACCAAGACACAGAAGAAAACAATGGCATGGCCCTCCTTCCTTATATCAAGGGCACTACAGATAAAATTAGCAAAATCCTCCATAAACACAATATCAAAACAGCCTTTTGCACCAACCAAAAAATAGCCAATATCCTCAGAAACCCCAAAGATAAAATCCAGCTAGAAAACCAAGGGGTCTATGAAATACCCTGCAAAGTCTGCCCAGCCACGTACATTGGACAAACAAACAGACGAATAAATGCACGTATCGCAGAACACAAGAATGCCGTCAAAAAAGAAGAAAAAACTTCCTCTCTTTACCAACACATGAAAGAAACAGGACACGAAATTAATTTTTCAGATTCCAAATTGCTCTTTAACATGGAACACCACCACAAGAGAATAATCATGGAAGCCATCGAGATAGAGAAACACCCTCACAACATGAACAAGCGTGACGATACGTCCCGCCTGCCAGACATCTGGAAAATAGCCCTCCCCACAAAAACCGACACCAGAACCAGAGGCACACAGAACGCCATCTCCAATCAACCACACCAGACCCAAACCCAGACCCTCTCCACAGATAAATTACAGACACCATCCAGTAGCCAAACCATAGTGGCACCTCCGGATGCTGCACCCCCCTGCAATCCCTACACAGATCTGGCTGGCACAGGGCACAAAACCACAGCTCGCCCCTATACACGAAGCCAAGCCAGAGCACAACTAAGTGCAGTACAGCCATCTTCTCAGAAAAAACTCTTCACAAGGTCAAGAGGTCAAGACACGAAAGCTTTAGCAACTAATCCACACCTAATGACCCCCCTAAGTGGTACTCAGAATATCACTCAAGAAATCACTCAAGATATCCCTCAAGTAATTAATGAACAAAAGAAGAAAAGACACACTAACCTGGGAACTTCCTCTCTGCCCAGAACGTTGGAGGCTATACACCACACCCCCTCAACAGTATTTATAGGAACTCAAACACTGAGATCCTGCTCTGTTCCAGTAACAAGAAGCCGAAAGCACCAGCCTGAAGATGACGAGTGAGACCTCGTCGAAACGTCGCCTAGACACCCCAACTCTTACACGGGAAGACACCCGAAGACACCAAAACCTGCATTCCTGTACCCGTGAAAATCTACGAAAGCAAATATATATATAAAATTCGCCAATCATAACGGAGTGCTCTAGTATTATACAATACAGTATATGGAATTCATCCAGCTGAACAATGTGTGTGTTAAGGGGAATGAAAGTTGAGCGGTTAATGTACATAATAACTGGCTGTTGTACACATTCACAAGGTTTCATGGAGAATGTGCATCCATCAATTAAAAGGAAATTGTGCACATTTCCCAATCAGTATGTTCACATTCTTCGTGTGACCCGTTGAATGTCCACAATAGCTGGTGGTTATGCACATTAACCGCTTAATCTGAATTTCCCCAAACATATATTAACCACTTCTGCCCCAGTCAAGTGTTACTTCAAAAATTTAAATAAAGAATTGAACTCTTTGTTGGTACTTTGAATATAACACCAGTTCACACTCTTTGTCCATCCAGATTGCTGGATGCTCTATTCTTACTAACTCTTCCTAATTCCAGGGTCCTACCTGACCTCTTTAACTAAAGATGCCAGAGTTTGTAACTGAGCTCTTCTCATGCAAAGGATGTGCTATACCACCGAGCTATTTGTGGTCTATCCAACATTGGACATAAATAGGTATGATGCAGATTCCGCCTGCTATACCCAGTGTGTTGCCATTTCAAAACATGAAACAAGTGGACATATTCAAAAAACACTTAAAAATATAGCACACTGTCCAACTTTGGGGGTGGGAAAGCGGGACATCCGCACACACTTTCTGACACCACCACCCTGCCTGATCCACACAGTTTCAGGGACTTTATGCCATAGGAGAATATGATTAAAGTAATGTAATCCTTTGTTTTAGCATGGGCATGTCTAGAAGGTATCCAGCTCCATAGTTTATTATGCATCAGAGTGTCTTACTAGCCTAAACTAATTCTTGTTCTAGGAATTTTTTTTATCACATTGAATAGTGATTCATTCCATAGCTAATGTTTTGTTGAAGCATAACTTTCCTGTAGCATTCTCACATTCATAGTTACCGTACATGGATAGTATTTTTAACTACCTTATGGGATTTCTCATAGCCCTAGCAGACACCTTTCCCAATTTAGTTCCTAATTTAATTCCTAATCTAGTGGCACTGGTAATTTATCCTGTGTTCATAGCAAACCCATACACAAAGAGAAGAGAAATGAACTTTACTGTGCAATAGTTTATATTTGCATATAATGTACCTGGTGATCTGTGTCGGATAAAGCAAATGAAACAAAAGTAAAACTGTTGACTGTCTTATATTGAAAGTTACAGTTCTATGTGAGGTTGGATTCAAATGAAATATTCTACCAGTTCTGACTTGTTTTGCCAACGTTTTCCTAGATGCTGAAGTCCATGCCAAGTTTGAATAACTCAAATCCAAACACAAGAACCATTCTGACAAATAACTGATAAAAATACTACCATTTGCCATGGTGAATTACCCAAAATCTGTTTTATGGATTTGTAAGGTGCATGCTCACCTTTGCAGTGAGGACAAGCATGATAAAGCAGGCTGCTATTTTTGTTCTGCCAATTGTAAATCTCTCTGATAACTTGGATAATCTAACTTCATACATTTGCTTTTAACTTTCTAATGTTTCAGATTAATGCATTAAAGCAGATATTTGCTAGGCTATTTTAAAACCAAGATATGTTGTTAACAGTAGATTATTCAGATTCAGAGAGTCTTAGAGAGCCTAGTGCTATGGCACATTAACAGTAAGCGCCTGAATGGAAAGCCAAACCATAAAAGATGGTGCTATCATTTACACATTGCTCTGTTTAGAGATGGAGGAACATTTTCACTCCACAGTCCAGATCCTTATCAGGATTACTCTTGTGTGCCAGATTTGACAAATGCTCTGGGTTCCAACCTGTCAGTCACCTGGCTTCACAATGACTTAAGATGTAAGGTGATTTGAAGTTCTGAAGTTGGTACTTCAAAGCGCATGGCAAATTGCTGCTAAAATGAAGGCGGGAAAATCCATTTTCACAGGAGCAAGGTAGTGCTGGACATATCCTATATACCAGGGGTGGCCAACTCCCAAGAGACTGTGATCTACTCACAGAGTTAAAGACTGGCAGTTATCTACCCCCCTTTTTTGGATTCAGTTCTAAGTTGTTGAGCTTTTTTTAGGAAGGAAAGCCCTATTTTGGGGGCTGCGGGGCAAAAATGATGAGCTTTTTTTAGGGGAACCAAACTTGTTGAGCTTCTTTGCAGGGGGCCCATGATCTACCTGTTGGATGCGCCTGCTATATGCATTGGGTGCATGAAACACACCTGGAACTCTGATGAGTCTCTTCCCTTCTTGCTATCCCTACATATCCTGCTTTGCTAGGAAGGAGCAGGGGGGGAAGGAATACAATAATGGAAGCAGAATCAAACAAGTGCTGGCTTTCTAAATTTCAAAAGGGAAAGTAGCTATTTTGCTGTAATATTTGAAATCTTGTGGCCTCAAAGATGGCCTAACCCATGATTTGCTAACCTGGTGACTTCTAGATGTTTTGAACTACAGGTCCCGTTATCTATAACAATAGGTCACATTAGCTAAATCTGAACTGCAGTTGAAAACATCTGGAGCACACCATGTTAGGGAAGGCTGACATAACCTAATGAAGTTTGTGTAACGCTTTCTTCATTCCATTTTTACAAACTTCAGACTTTTACCCTGCTCTATTTCTGTCCACTTTTGTTTTGTGCTTAACATCTAGTGTGATTAGCTGGAAGGGTTGCTCATTTTTTGTGATATTTACAGTGGTGCCTCGCAAGACGAAATTAATCTGTTCTGCGAGTCTCTTCGTCTTGCGGTTTTTTCGTCTTGCGAAGCACGGCTATTAACGGCTTAGCGGCTATTAGCGGCTTTAAGAAAAAGGAAGCAAACTCGCAAGACGTTTCGTCTTGCGAAGCAAGCCCATAGGGAAATTCGTCTTGCGGAACGACTCAAAAAACGGAAAACTCTTTCGTCTTGCGCGTTTTTCGTCTTGCGAGGCATTCGTCTTGCGAGGTACCAGTGTAGTTGGCTAATAAAGGACCTCCTCTTACTTTCACATTTTCCTGTTAATGAACCAAGATGGCTTCCCGCCATTTTGTTCAACATTTAAATTAGACTATTAGTCACAAGTTGCCCCCTAATACTGCTTTTCTTCTTTGCTCCCCCTTCTTGTGCATTAAGTCTTCATTGTGTGCTCCATTGTCAATTCCGACCTGATCTGTTAACTTAGTGGCTGAACAATAACTAAAGTATAAAACTTAAACTTCGGTGGTTGTGTTGGTTTCACAGAAACAGAACTGGCGAGAGAGGCTTTAATTGGACCTAATAGTTTAAAGCTGTGAAAGCTTTTTAATTTCACTGAATGCTTCATTAAGCACAATGAATATTCAGAGCATACAAGGACAGCATGGGTATTTTTAAAAAAGGTTTCGCCTTCAGTAGTTTCTGAAGCCAAAAGCCTTGCATCACTGATAATTAGATTTTCTCTTGGCCATAGGTGGGTGTTCCCTGCTAATTCTTTAGATGCATTGATGGCTTACCACATGGCACTCTGCCCACGTGGTTACATTACAAGCAGCCACTTACATGGATGGCTGCAGGTAGAAATGGGCTTTAGGGGAGATGAGAGCAGAGAAGAAGAAGAAGAAGAAGAAGAAGAAGAAGAAGAAGAAGAAGAAGAAGAAGACCAAGCCCACTCTGGGTGGCTTACAGCACGTAAAAAAAAAGTAAAGCATTAGACATTAAAAAAAATTCCTGATACAGGGTTGCCTTCAGATGTCTTCTAAAAGTCAGATAGTTGTTTATTTCCTTGACATCTGATGGGAGGGTGTTCCACAGGCCGGGCACCACTATGGAGAAGGCCCTCTGCCTGGTATATATAGAAGCCACATGCCTTGAAATTGTTTTGGGAGGATAAGATGTGCTATTAGCTACCTCTTAAGCATTATCTGCATGCTATTCTCCAGCTGAAATTTATAACCATGGCCCAGCAGTTGCTGCTGCCATGAATGCTAGAAGGAAGGCCACTCCCTGCTGCAATGCCCATTTCCACCTGGCCTAGGGGGTGGGACCCACACTCACCCTGAACAGCTAAAAGGCTCCTGGGAGGCCGCTGGAAGATTGTTCCATGAGATCTCACCAAAAACTGGTTCTGCTGCTGGCACTGCTTCTTTGCTAGGGGTGGTTGGGGGGCCCTTGTGGCGATGGACACTCTTCGGCTTCTGCCTCCTAAGGAGGCTGCTTCAGCCCACCTTATTTGTCAGTGAAATAAATCTTAAAATGAGAATGATTGAACTAAGGCTGCGAATTCTAGCAAAATTTAATGCAAATGGACCGCCGGTTCTTTGTTAGGATATGATGCCTGTCTACTTGCAAAAAAACCAAACCAAAAGAAGTGATGATTGCTGTACTGAGTAATTTTGTGATCATCCATTTTTCAACCACTTTGTGCTATTTTCATTCATGTCCAGAATAAGAAGAAAAATAGGATGGCCGTTGGGTCTATATTTAGTACACTTGCTGTTACATTTGGTAATAATATCAATATAATAAATAAATATTTGCAGTCCTGACTTTAAAATCATTTGGGTTTGACATATCTTAAAGATCTAATAGTACATATATGGCAATATGTGCATATTTTCAAAAAATATTTCTGCTATGCAGCCTATCCAATAGTTTATTACACCAGTCTTTTTATAAGTCTAGTGAATTATGTGTCTCAGTTGGAATTCTCCTCTTAGTAGAAAACATGCACATTCTTCATCAGATACTGGCCTTTTATAGTAGCAGAAAGACACTGGTGTGCACTTGCTCTCCATGTTCTCTCTGCTATCTCACATGTTGGTTCTCTACATTTGCACAACTTGCTCCTCAACTGTGGGATTCAGGACCGCCACAATATTGCCCCCCCCCAATCTCCTAAAAGAGATAAAACCCTAGTATTAAGCAGTGCTATTAAGCACTTGCTACATATTTCTCAATAGTTACGGTACAGGTAAAATTCAGAGACTTGCTTCTTATAACTCAAATTAGCAATTTTACTATGCATTCGGCCATGCAGTCTCTGTCCAACAATCATATCCTGAGATGCAAGTGCTTGAATGGGTGAGTCTTTCAGTGGTGCTTACTTCAAAATAAGTGTACTTGGCACTGGAGTCTTTGAAAGTTAGGTACAGTATATAATGCCTTGTAGAATTATTGCAAATGTAACATTCCATGAATATATGGCATGCTATGTTTTGCTAGGCACTAAAAATTACGTTTCAAGTAAAAAAGATTCATTCTGGCAAATGGTAAAAGTTACACAAGGGAGGATATGCCTGTCAGTCATTAAACAGGATGATTGAATAGGTGACAGTACTAAAAATATGACTGAAGAGAAATTAACACCAATCTCTCTCTGTTTTTCTTTCTTCTTTCAGTTATTTGCCACCTTCCTTGCATGAATGGAGGCCAGTGTAGTTCAAGAGATAAGTGCCAGTGCCCTCCTAATTACACTGGTAAACTTTGTCAGATCCCAGTACAGAGTGGCAGTGCTCCAAAATTTTATCATAATCCTCAGCAAGCAAACAAGGCGGTGGGATCGCATGTCATCCATTCCACGCATACTTTACCACTGACTATGCCTGGGCAGCAAGGAGTAAAAGGTAAATGATTTTCCCTATTGGCTGTGGTTTTACTTTTTTTAATTTTGGCTGCCAGACTACCAGAGACAGTCATAACATCTGTCCACATAGCTTTAAACATAGCTGAAATTCTGAGCCTATCTGAATGACAGAATACTATTTTCCTTAGAAAGTTCAGAGAATTAAAAGGAACAGTTCTTGAAAGGCTGTTTGATAAGGTATTTTCATTCATTCTGAAGTGAAAAAAATCTCACTTTCAAAATGGAACTGAAATCCGAGATGTTATCCCTGTCTCTTTTAAGAAAATATATTTTCCTTCTGTTTGCCTTTTTATTATCTTGGTTGTCAGATAGGAATCCAGGGATATATGAGAGAGACCATATGAAAGCACCCTATTTGCTTTGATCATTTAAAATTGGTTGAACATTGCTGGATGGTCATGGTAGGTCAAAAGGGCACTTAGATTATAGCTGCTAGTTGACAGCTGTGATGTCATTTTTGTATGCAAGATTGAAGCTACAATATTACCCAGAGAAGAGTCTATACTTAACACTGAATTTTTAAAGCAAGTCAGCAGCTGTTGATTAAAATAATCCTGCTCTCCCAGTGAATATTAAGGCTGCTAATCACAAAAACATTTTTTTTTAGAGTAGCTAGGGGTGTCTTAGCCATAGAGGCTAGTGGCATGGGGCGCCACGGCACCAAGTTCTGGAGGGCGCCAGGGAAGAGGCGGAGGCTGGATGTGGTGCCTCCTGGCATCAGCTCGCCGCCCTCGCCCGACACCGCCATCCTGTGCCGCGCCCGGAGCCGTCGCCCTCCAGCCGCTACCTGCCTGGAGGGAAATGTGGGGGTGGGGGGCACCGGAGGGATCCTTGCACCACGGCGCCAGATATGCTTAAGACGGCCCTGAGAGTAGCCATCCCTGCTCTTTCATGTAGCTAGTGCTATTTTTCTCTTTGTTTTGGGATTTCACAGAGTTCTCAGTTCAGGTAGATCAACAGCTACTTTGGGGCTCAAATGACAGGTTCAAGTGGCAGATGGGAGCCCATCCATTTTTCCTCCAGTTGTGAATCAGAGGTTCCAAATTTCACACTCCATTCCCAAAAGAGTCTCTGTAGATGCATGCATCTAGGACAGGCTTCCTCAACCTCAGATGTTTTGACACTACAATTCCCATCATCCCTAACCACTGGTCCTGCTATGTAGGGATCATGGGAGTTGTAGGCCAAAAACATCTGGATTTGGATTTGATATCCCGCTTTATCACTACCCAAAGGAGTCTCAAAGCGGCTAACATTCTCCTTTCCCTTCCTCCCCCACAACAAACACTCTGTGAGGTGAGTGGGGCTGAGAGACTTCAGAGAAGTGTGACTAGCCCAAGATCACCCAGCAGCTGCATGTGGAGGAGCGGAGACGCGAACCTGGTCCCCCAGATTACGAGTCTACCGCTCTTAACCACTACACCACACTGGAGGGCCAAAGTTGAGGAAGCCTGATCTAGGAACACACCTGCTTCCTCACTGTCACAGTGGGGATCCACTTCATTTTACCCCCCTCTTGCTGCCCCTGGGCCAGTCCATTTCATCCCCTAATTTTTTGTATTGGCGGAGCTTAACAACAACCATCCTTGTTTGGAGATTTTCTATATTTTCACTTCTGTTTCTTTTTCCAGTGAAATTTCCTCCTAACATTGTGAACATCCATGTGAAACATCCCCCTGAAGCTTCAGTGCACTTTCACCAGGTTTCAAGGATTGATAGCACATCAACAGGACAGAAGGCAAAGCCATCCCAATCAGGACATTCCCAGGTTTCTTATCAAAGTCTACCATTTCAGAAGACCCAGAAAGTGCCTTCAACCTACTCTCACCAGCATCCTATTTCGCATGTGTATCCTATTTCTGCTAAAACCCAGCTTGGGCGATGCTTTCAGGAGACTATAGGGACACAGGTAAGAAATGTAAATATTATTGGTAAGTGAATCAGTTGGTAACCCAATCATGATTTAGAATACAAATACAAATGTTTACTATAGGTTTCATAAAAGTCTAAAGGTTTGGGTTCTGGCAGGCTTTCCTTCAGGAGAGAGTTCCTAACTAAGAAACCTCTGCTGTTTGCTGTTGGTGATTTAACTTATTGGGCAAATGGTTTAGGGCTTATCCTGGGGGTGTGGGTGTTTTTTATTAAGTATGTTAATTCACATAAATTAGACAAAGTTGTTTTTGAAGTACAATGGGTCCGGTCCAAATCTGACTCTTTTGAATGAGGTTCTCTTCAGTGGATTGAATTATTCTATGAAGCGTACTGGTATCACTGCAGTTGACAAAGCATCAGCTTTATGTACATACAACTTTGAGAGATGAATTGGGATCTGCTGCTGTTGATCCTTCCAGAAAGGCTGTAGGGACTGGACATTCTGAATGGGAATATATGATGCCTGAAATTGTTACTCTGTTTGCTCTTAGATCTGGGAAGAGTGTGATACCAGCATTTAACCTACTATTCTATGAATTGCGTTAATTAACCTTGAATAGTCTTGAAGAGTATAATTCTTGGTTTAGAGCAGGAATGAGGAGCCCATGGCCTTCCAGTTGTTGTTGAACAACTCCCACCATCCCTACTAACTGGTCCTGCTGGCTGTGGCAGATAGGAGTTGGAGTCCAAAAACATCTGGAGGGCCAGGGGGTCTGCAACATTTTTGTAGAAGACCTTAATACTATTAATCTTTTGAACCCCTTGAATCTCAGTGCACAGCTCAGAGTATTAATATCATCATAAAGCTTAGAGTATTACAATCAGAGGTTATTATTCCGTAGCAATTATATTCAAAAGAGAATAAAAGAGGGGAGAAGAGAAAATAAGAGCTTAAGAAAGAGAAGTTGGAAATGGGGGAAATAGAATAAGATTTACTGGAAAGTCCCAGTATGAACTTCACCATCATCTCACTATCCAATTGCCATCTTGATGCATGTTTACGGAATACATCTGGCACAAAGTAAGCCCTGGGCTTGACGCCAATGTTGGCTCTCTGAAAGTACCCAAAGGGAAAAAAATGGCAAAGAATAAAGAGGCTACAATAGGGGAAACTAAAGAGAGAATATAGAGATGAGCAGGGAGGGAAGAGAACTTGTTTTGAACATTTTATTCATTAATTCCAGAAGGGCAATTTAAGCTATTTTAAAAAAAGAAAAATTGGCATACTGCAGGTAGGCCTAAAAGCCAGGTGTTCAATAGCAACAACATGGGCCATATTTGCCATGTCAGAATTCATTTTGTGGATTTGATTTTGCTCTTCCAGTTTTTTAAGTGCTGTTGTTACTGAACTAAATTCCTTTTTTTTTTTTTTTTGGTAAGCAAATCCTATTATATATGATATATAGTAACCTCTTCACACCTAAACATATATAAAATTATTATTACTTTAGAAGAGTAATCTCTCACACATGGATACTGATCCAAAACTCCAAGAGTGCTCCAAAATGTTTACATAGATTCGTAATCCCCTTCACTGTGCAGCTCTGTGTGCAATTGGGGGTATATGGAGATGGTCTGACTGTTGCAAAAACTGGAGAGCACAGCTCCCACATATATCAACAAAAATATTAATGGTGCATCAGTATGTACAGCTAAATCTGTTTACAGTTGCAGTCAGACAAATATTGTAGATATTGTATAGTGAAAAATAATCAGGACAGATGAAAGTAAATGCTTCTTAAGACAGCACATAAGTAAACTAGAATTCACTACCTCAAAAGGTAGTGATGTCCACCAATTTGGGAAGGCTCTAACAGGGATTTTTAAAAAGTATTCATGAGGGATAAGGCTAGTCATGATGCCTAGATATATATTACCTCACAGACACTGGAGGAGAGAGAAGTGGTAATATAAACCTTGATTTACAAGTGGCTGTGAAGTACCTAGTGACTGTGACCAATTTCCCTATCATTTTGCCAGTTCCAGTCCTTCTTGTTTGACTACTTTGGTGGATCCACTCTTACAATCAAGAATCACAGGGTTGGAAAGGACCCTGAGAGAACATCCCACCAACCCCAATGTTCTATCAAGTTCTATAGTTGTAACAATCCATTGAAGGCTCTGAAGCGCTAAGCTCTTTAAGAAAATTTATCTTTGAATTCCTCTCCTTAGTTTCAACTGTTTAGCTATGGTATGCAGCGTGTGAACAGAAGATTCTACGTAAACACTTCCTGTGTGAGCTCACTCAATCACTGCTTTAGCTTTTTGAGGTGGACCTTTGCGTCCTAGTACAGTGGTACCTCGGGTTACAGACGCTTCAGGTTGCAGACTCCGCTAACCCAGAAATAGTACCTCGGGTTAAGAACTTTGCTTCAGGATGAGAACAGAAGTCACACAGCGGCAGCACAGCAGCAGCGGGAGGCCCCATTAGGTAAAGTGGTACCTCAGGTTAAGAACAGTTTCAGGTTAAGAACAGACCTCCAGAATGAATTAAGTTCTTAACCCGAGGTACCACTGTATCCTAGGATTCCTGTTGCCAACAATATAGTAAACTAGAATACCTGTAATTTTGCTTAGTTTTATCTATAATGTCTTGAATTTTATTTTTAAAAATCTGACACTTCTAGACAGTGAATAGAGTGCATGCAAATTCCGTAACTTTGCACCGCATACTTCATAGAATTAAGGAGAACTTAAATATTGAAGAAGGGTGATCTGAAAGCTGTAAGAAGCGCAGGGATTTAGTTTTGGAAACTTTCCATTACCACCCTGACTCTGGTCTTCTGCCCCAATTAATTGCTCTAATAGCATTTAAATTTGATCCAGAACTTTTCATGTGATCTTCTAGAATATTTTGGTTTTGTGTGTAATGAGACAAATCCCAAATTCTATTTGTATTACCTTGAGACCATTTTAATATTAATATCTTACTAAGATTTGGATGACTTCTCAAGATAAACAGATGAATTTATTTTCTTGACATATTTAATACTTGCTCTGATGCAACTGGTGGGAACATATATGGGTTACCAACCCCACCTCCCCATTTTGTATTCATTTAATGTAATCACTTCAAATGTTTATATCTGGGCTGGGTAATCTCCATAATACTACTTTGCTCAGCAGTTGTCAGTGTTTATGTATTTTCTTGCATGGTGGATTTCTTAAGTTAGATTCGGTGCTCAAAAATGTTTTATTAATTACTTTGGGATCAGAGGTGATTTTACTGTCTGCAAACGAGACTGGTAATATAATGCATGTGTATGTCTTGGCAAAGTATATAATCTATTGCAAGACCGGATTAGTCTTGTGACTTCTATCCAGCATTACAAAAGTGTTGTGTTTATTAGATTCTTAATTTATATAACGTGTTGTAAATATATAGTCTTGTGTCTGAAGACATTAGTACTATTTCAGTTTGTGCTTATATTCTGTAACAATCTTAACTCCCGTTTGGATGATCTAATTTGGATATTTCCAGTCTTCAAATATTAGAAACCATGCATGATATTGTATAATATTTTGATGGGCTGTATTCTGTGTCATTCTTAAACACGAGTTTCCTTTTTCCTTCTGTAAACAAGATTTATTTATTTAAAGCATCTTTGCCCTAGTATTCAGCCTATGCAAGGGACCCAGCACAGTTTACCAACATAAGAGAGTCACTGCCCTCAGGCTTGCAATCTAAAATATGGTGCAGAAGGAAAAAGGATTGGGAGGGAGAAGCAAATCCCAGAAAGCAAGGAAATATAAACTTAAATAATTATGGCCTTTAGTGACCTGCTTGGTAATTCAGCAGGTGATGGAAGCCATTACATTTTAACACTCTACGATTCATCTGTGATTAATCTAAAAGAAATGAAAAGCAAACTTTTTATTTCCTTAATCTGACCATGAGTTCTAGTGGTTCTTTGCCTGTTTCCCTTGATTTTATCCTTATTCTACCCCCTTCCTGCTGAAAAACGAGACACACGTAGATTTCTGCTTCTGGCATAGTTTCAGATAGAGCTTTCAGGAATAATCAGCACTCTTCATCTATTAAAATCACAACCACTCCAAGGCAGAACTTTAAAATGTAAAGCCTAATGTCTTGGTCAAATACTTCTGTTACTGTATGTTCTCCACATGTGGGGAAAAACACCTCTGTACAGGAGGAAAACGTGTTGCTTCTTAGCTCAAGGTCGCTGTGTGCAGTTGTCCAAATTACACTTGTACCAGAGAGTGTTTGTCATGCAATCCTATTTGACTTTGATCTCCCTGCTCTAAGGCAGTGCCTGTTCAATCAGTTTTGCCTTGGATTCCATTTGGGAAGAAGGGTTGCACAACAAAATGGTTTGCTAGGAGACAAGGTAAAGGTAAAGGGACCCCTGACCATTAGGTCCAGTCATGGACGACTCTGGGGTTGGGGCGCTCATCTTGTTTTATTGGCCTAGGGAGCCAGCGTACAGCTTCCGGGTCATGTGGCCAGCATGACTAAGCCACTTCTGGCGAACCAGATCAGCGCATGGAAACGCCGTTTACCTTCTCGCCAGAGCGGTTCCTATTTATCTACTTGCACTTTTATGTGCTTTCAAACTGCTAGGTTAGCAAGAGCAGGGACCAAGCAACGGGAGCTCACCCTGTCGTGGGGATTCAAACCGTCAACCACCTGATCGGCAAGCCCTAGGGTCTGTGGTTTAGACCACAGCGCCATCCGCATCCCTTGCTAGGAGACTGTCTTGATGCAATACTGTTAAAATTATTACTCCCGTCTGGTGTAGAATGTGTATGGAGAAGACGTTGGCTAGAGCACATGTTGCACAGGCAGTTGTGCATAGAAAGAATTACAGTTAGAAACCAAACCCACAGAGGCAGGTTTGTATAAAATTAAGAAATGTTGGACAGTATGCCATTTGGTATGGAGTCAATTATTCACCGCATTTGATTAGTGCCAAGACAGCACCAAATGCATATTCTTTTCATTGGATTCTTATCCTGTTCCACAAAGTCAGGCTGCACTTGAATAAGTGAGCTGTTCATCAGAAAACCCATTTGAATACTTTCCCTAAGTCTTGCAGTTTCATTTTAAAATTAGAATTTTAATGCTTCTTACACCCTGCCCGCTCCATCTTTGTTCAGTATTCTGGGATAAATTGGGTAATTCCACCCACAAAAGTTGGTAGTGGAGCAGTGGAAAGGAGCTATGTGGGAATAATTCTGATCACACATCCACTTAGATAAGTCAGTATAGCATTGCAGCTTAGCATTGCAACACCACCATTTGTGGTGTTGGTGACATCGATATTTTATCTAATTATTTGTTGAAATTTCCCCTAACTGTGATAAATTTCTTTCTGCTCCATTGAAGGGAAATGATAATTAGCCCACGTTATTAAATTCAGGGGTTTGTTGGCAAATGATGCCAACAGAATTATACAGAAGTTGGCTACTTTTGCATTAGCTCAAACTGCAAGTGGACCTTGTTAATTCCTAAACAGTCATACCTCGGGTTACAGACACTTTGGGTTGCGCGATTTTGGGTTGAGCACCACGCCAAACCCGGAAGTACCGGAACAGGTTACTTCCGGGTTTCCACGCTTTGCACATGCGCAGAAGCGCTGAATCATGACCCATTTGTGCGCAGACGCGGCACTGCCGGTTGCGGACTCTGCGGGTTGCGAATGTGCTTCCCGCATGGATCACGTTCACAACCTGAGCGTCCACAGTATACTTGACTTGTCTATTACCTGATTCTTCTGATATGGAAGGTTTCTTTGTGTACTATTGATAGAACAACAGGTGTGCTCTCATTTGTGTGTGTGGTAGATGCTTTTTTTAAAAAAAATACTGTTTATGCTTTGCACTAAATGTTTATGCTCATTAGTAAGCTGTAGTTTCTGAGTGAAACAAATAATTGGATCTGAACTGTGCATTCATAATCAATATGATCTATGGATGCTGCAGTACAGAACTGACAAGATGGTAACATGCTGGCTGTTACCTCAAATCACTAGACTTGTATTAAACATCTTTTAAGGGCTGGCTCAGACAAATAGCTGTGGTGAAACTGCTCCTGGATTTGCCATTTTAGATTGCAGGTACAGAATCAAATGACTGATTTATTCCCCATAGAATAATATAGTGCTTTACACAGAGGGATTGTGTCAGTCAGCACTGGATTGTTCCTTACACATTATTTTTGAATTATACTTTTATATTAGGGATGGACAAATCTGACCCTTTTGCTTTCTAGATTTCTCATTTTTCTAACTTTACTTCACCCCTTTACGACATCTGTTTGTGATTTAAATTTTTTAGAAGTCTGCATGAAAATTTCTATGCACTTTCAGACGCATGTCACCTAATAAACAGTTTTTTGGATGTAGATTTCCCTAATAGAAGGCATTTTTCCACATTTTTCTGTGTGAAGCTTTCTGTAATACACACATTTTTGGATGCTTTATATGGTTGGAGAAGGACATTAAAAAAAATTGAGTGCAAATTTTGAAGGATACCTGTGTTTAGTTTGTGTATTACCGGTATTTTGGAAAGTATGAATTAGGTAGGCTTACATTTAAATGTGAAATAAACAAATTTCTTCCCATTCCCCATTTTGTGTTGAACTGCATAATTATTTTTATTGAATTGTCTGTTTCTGCCTACTGATATTGTCATATGATTACCATATTTTTCGCTCTATAACACGCACCCGACCATAACACGCATGTAGTTTTTAGGGGAGGAAAATTCCGTAGGCATGCCACCCGTAGGCATTTCCTCCATAACACGCACAGACATTTCCCCTTACTTTCTAGGAGGAAAAAAGTGAGTGTTATGGTGCAAAAAATACGGTATATTGGTAACAGTTCATACTTGTGAATCACTTTGAGTGCATCTTTGTTTTGGAAAAGCAGCATACAGATATCAAATCAAATGAATGGTTCTTGGTTTCGAGGGATGTTGAGAAGAATGAAGTGCATAGGGCCAATGGGGAATTGGAATTCAGAAGCAGAAATTGAGAACACAACATTTCTGTGCCATCAGTTTGTGAGTTTCTCAGTTCATTTAGTATTGGGTTGTGTGGGTGTGGGTTTGTGTGTGAGAGAGAATATAGGGTTGGAGGTTAAAAAAAATGAATAGAGGAAAGGAAACTGCTTTGGGATGGTACTTCCTTTTCGTGCAGGTGTACAGCATTTTTCTTTGTTGGAGTCTTGATGTGTTTCCTTTAAGGAGGCAGCACAGTGTTTCATATTTTAAAATTTGTTGGCTGTCATAAAGTTTGTTGGCACTGGAAAATGTATTTGCAGCAGCAGCTATGATCCAAAAGTAATTCAATTGTAGTCCACAGGCTGGTTTTTTTCCGTACCATTAAGAATATTGGTCAACTCCATGCCTATACTTTGAGTCTTTTTGGAAGCCAAGAAGTCTGGCAGCTTAGAGCACTGGTCAACTGAGTCTTATTAAAAGCAAGCAAACAAGCAAGTTTATGTTTCTTTTCCTTGACTCCCTCCCCTTTCAGCTGCTTTTCATTTTAATTCTAATAAAAATGCCTTTATTATGACATACAATATCTTGTTATTCCTCAAAATATGTTTATAGCGTCAGTGATACAGACAATAAAGTTTGTACTGCTAATGTGTGCCCTATTAATTTTCCACATGATTAATGAGTGTTGAAATTGTTATGGGATGCTTGAATGTAGGAGAAATATAATTTAATACATATGTCTACCATGTGTCAAGAGTTTATGTATTAAGGCTCAGTTTAAAAAAAAAAAATTCAATATATTTGCATCTGTTTGGCTATAATTGCTGAATTTGGGTGTAGCCGCTGATATTGCTTAAATTGGATAGTATTAATTTAATTCACTTAATGCAGGGGTTTTCATTACTGAGGACCACACAATTTACTTAGGCTGCAGCACCTGCTATGTTGTAGAGACCAATGCAGGAGCGACATGTTTTGTAACTAAGACAGTTTGTATGCAATTTTATGCAGATATCAGATGCTAAACAGTAATAATAATAAATTTTATTTATATCCCGCCCTCCCCAGCCGAAGCCGGGCTCAGGGCGGCTAACAACAATAAAACAGTACAAAAGTACAGCATAAACAACACTCTAAAATCATTCATTATAAAATTAATTAATTCAAGCCACTGGCAACCATTGGGCCAGAGCTCCACGAAGATTGCCGAGGGAGGGAGTCAGGCTGTGCCCTGGCCAAAGGCCTAGTGGAACAGCTCTGTCTTGCAGGCCCTGCGGAAAGATGTCAAGTCCCGCAGGGCCCTGGTCTCTTGTGACAGAGTGTTCCACCAGATCGGAGCCACAGCCGAAAAAGCCCTGGCTCTAGTTGAGGCCAGCCTAACTTCTCTGTGGCCTGGGACCTTCAAGATGTTTTTATTTGAAGACCGTAAGTTTCTCTGTGGGGCATACCAGGAGAGGCGGTCCCGTAGGTACGAGGGTCCTAGGCCGTATAGGGCTTTAAAGGTTAAAACCAGCACCTTAAACCTGATCCTGTACTCCACCGGGAGCCAGTGCAGCTGGTATAGCACCGGATGAATGTGATCTCACAGCGAAGACCTCGTAAGGAGTCTCGCTGCAGCATTCTGCACCCGCTGGAGTTTCTGGGTCAGTCTCAAGGGCAGCCCCACGTAGAGCAAGTTACAATAATCCAGTCTGGAGGTGACCGTCGCGTGGATCACAGTGGCTAGGTCAGGGCGAGAGAGTAGCTGGTTGATGTGCTTATTCTACAGCGACCTTATCTGGAATTTTTTGCTCTTGAACAGAACCCCCCCCCCTCAGTTATTGAATCAGGATTTGGTATTGATTAAAGATGTGAGCTCCATGATAATATCTATAGGAGCACTGTTCCAAAGCTGTGGTCCGCATAAAAACTAAACACATATGAGCCACGCCCACTTCGACCTGTGGTGTGGCAGCACACCTACACTTTGGAATCTCCTGCCTATTGACACCAGGCAACTGCCTTTGCTGTATTCTTTTCAGCACCTTGTTAAAACATTATTGTTTAGGCAAGTTTATTGAGACATGTAGAAGTTACATGTGTATCTTCTGAGGATTTCAATCATCTTTTGAATGTTTTAAAATACCTCTTTTAATGGTTTCTTCTCATGAATATTTTATACTTTTGTAAACCACTTGAGTTTTTCTAATAATCAATACATAAATTTTGTTAAGTAAAATTAATAGCTGTGGGGCCGTCAGGAGGGCTTCTCCCGATGATTGCAGTGATCTGGTCACTGTATAAAGGACAAGGCAGCCCTTTCAGTAACCTGGTTCTAGATCACTGAGGACTTTGTACACTAACACCAATATTTTGAACCTAGCATAGTAATATACTGGCATGTACTTGGTAATGTACAGAGGAAAGATCTGTCCATTTGCAGGCAGGTTTTGCAAACATTTCTTAGGGAAGGTAAATCATATTCATTTCATTGGTCTCCCAACTATATTTCAAACTGCTACATTGTAATTTACCATTGTTATTATTTTAGAAAATATTATTCTTCAAGCAAAATCAGATGCTTTGCACTTTTTGAAGCACTTTTCCTCAAGAGTAGTCAAAATATCTCATAAAGTAGAATAGTTATAATTGCCTGGAATTCCTTGAAGCTCAGGGCTTGGTTTCAGGAGGTCTTAAGCAAACACTGTCAGAAATCTGCATGGATATGTTTACTTTGCCATATCAGTGCTCCATAATATCAGAGGATTAAATATGTATCAAATAGCAAAAGCATCAAACACTGTTTTAATTAGTTGATAAAGGAAAATGCAGTGATTGTTGCTTGCTTAAGAAGAATGTTCAATGGAAGCCAAAACAAATGCTGTACAAGTTCTGGAGAAAATCTGGAAGTATTTAAGGGTTTCTCTCCTCTTCATCTGAGACTATATAGGTTTATGTGCCAGTGTTGTATTGGTTAGTATTCTTCAGCATAACAATCAGTTATTCAGTAAGGAAATACGATAATTTTATCAGCAATACAGCTAAACAAGTCTTTGTACTTTATGTATTTTAAAATGAAAAATGAGGGAAATGACTTTGCCTGCTCCGCGGAGAGTTCAAGGGTGTGTCTGTTCACCTTGGAACTGACATTATTGTGGTACACGAAATGTATAGCCTCTGAGCTGAATCTTAAGGTCACGATGGCTTACTTCACAGACAAAACATCACCTGATTTCAACGCCATTCAAACATGTAATATAACTTTATTGTTGACTATATTATTATGGTGTTTAAATAAAAACACACAAGAAAAGGCAGCAGATGGGTCACAAAACTGCAGGAATCCACCAAGGCTTTCTGATCCTCACAGCCAGTGTGGTTTGGCACTGCTGTGATGCTGTTCATCATGGTGAGAGCCCTTTCCTGAACTCTCTTAGCTGTGCTGAAACTGATGGAGACTTGGGCGTGGGCATTGTTCTGCCTCCTTTTAGGCAGCCAGTGCCTGACTTGGTAACAGACTGGAATAGCTTGAAATGATGCAGGGATTCCTGCTTCCTTGTCCCGCAAGCAATGTTTCGATCTTAATATTCTGCTTTACTCTAATCAGTCAATCTGTTTTTTCTAACTTTAGATGCTCATCAGCGCTATGGGATTAGTACAATAGCTTTACTGTTGCCAGTTTTTGTTGTTTTTTTTAAAAAAAATTCTTTACAGTAGCAAACTTAAACTCCCAAATGATTCTGTGCTGGATATATCCCTGCTTATGGTTTTTATGTGGAAATATGCAACAGTTACAATCTCATAAGCAATAATTTCCAACGTCAGTGCAAGTGATACCACACCTAAACCAAAATTGAGGTGATATATTAAACTTCCACAGCAGTTTAGTTTATTACTAAATGATCCATTTTATATTCAGGGTATTCATATATCACTGGCCCAGTCCTGTGAACTTGGAACTAAGGCACCACCATAAGTTTAGGATCTCAGAACTGGTACAATCCAGCAGTTCAGTCTGTCTCCTTTCACAAACAGTGCAGCGCAGTGCCAACAGCAGCAACCTCTGTTGACACTAACTGGGGTGGCCCTTAAAATGTGGCACTAAAATGTGTGTCTCACCAGCTATCTTAGATATTGGATCACCTGCTTAGGTTCACAACTAAAGAGAAAAATGCAAACATGCTAAAAACCTAATAAATATTATACGTCAGCCAACCTTAGCCAAAATTAAAATCAGTGACAGCCAACAGAGAGCCTTTTAAATAAGAGTGTATCATCATCATCATCATCATCATCATCATCACCATCATCACTTCTGCTGCTAATATTATCACTGTTACTATTTTATTTTGTTACTCACCCTTCACCGTGAGATCCCAGGCAAGTCGCAACCATGTAAAATACAACATTAAAACAGTTTAAAACAAATCACAATCACAGCCAGGGTGAGTCCTAAAAATATAGATCACAAATGTCAATGGCCAGGGTAAAGAGGTGAATCTTCAGCATTCAACAGAAAGCTTCCCAGCTTGGGGGCTGCCTCAGAAATTGCTCATTTGTCTTCCACAAGCTTTTGAAGGTAGAGAAAGTACCAAGAGGGGCTCCTCTGTTGATTTTAACTACTACTAGGAGTCAAGCTCTTCAGCAAACTAACCAGGTGGACCTCCTATATAAGGGATTCGATGGGGAGGGTGTCACAACTAAGCAGCAGGCCATGCTCTGATAACAGCCAGATTTACATCTAGAAGTCATATAACTTCTGTTCTAAAGCAGCTGCACTGGTTGCCAGTTTATTTCTGAGACCAATTCAAGATGCTCGCGTTCCTGTTTAAAGATCTATACCACTTGGGCCCCAAATATTTGAAAGGCTGCCTCCTTCCTTCCTTCCTTGCATTCCATCCTGGGTGTTGGTCAGTAAAGGAGGCCCTCTTGGTTGTTCCACTACTCTTGGCAGCTTGAGGAGTTGGTGGCTCAGGAAAGGCTTTGTGGTAAACCTCAGCATTGAGGAACTCCCTCAGAGGGATATCTGATATCATACTTTTTCACCCTCTGCTTTATGCTGAAGACTGACCAGTTTACCCTGGCTTTGTGACAGTTGAAAATATTTTTTGTGACATTCCTGAACACTGTAAATTAACCTGATGATTATTGTCTGTGGTTGGCTGTTTTTATTGTGTTTTCAGTTATATTGTTTTGTTGTTGTAACCTGCCTTGGGACCTTATGGTGAAGGGCAGGTAATAAATAATAGGAAAATAACCTTATTTTATGGATCTCATTCTGTGACACTTTAAAACATTGTCTGTCCTCCTTAAGTAATATGTCAACATCTTTTTTAAGTTAAAAATGTGGTATTTATAAGGTTTCAGGAGCTTTTGAGGAATAGGCTAGGAGCGAATTTCAAAAATGATTTCCTTAAGAGTTAAAGCACCAAAATGCAGTGCAATATAAAAGCATCCTTTTTACTGATGGAATACAGCTATTCAAATAGTGAAGAAGAGAATGGTAGACAAATATGGCACAATTCATACTTTACCTGATAATTTATTTGTCTGTCTTTATTTGAGTCTTCTCTATCCCAAGGGCCCAGTACTGGTTGTACAAAAGGCAACATTGTTTATTACTTGCAGATCTGTCCAAAATCGAGTCAGTCAAAACAGAATTTAGCTTTAAGACCGGTCTATTTCACAGAATGAAAATCTCTTCCATCTGTAGAATATGACAAGCAGAAGCTACAAAATTCCAAGACTCTGGATGGTTCACAGAAACACCAGTGATTAAGCCTGAGAACATTTAGTACTACCCACTCAGACAATAAAAGATACCTTCAGATTTCAACCATTGAAAAATGTGAAGTGGATGAATCAAATTCATTATTGCTCGTTGCATGAGTGTTTTTGGCAGAAAACTTCAAATTTATGGCTAAGGCTTTAAATTTTGCTTGCATTTGTAGCACCTCAAATTTTATTCTCTAATGAACACTTCAAAAGATACTGGCCAATAACAATGGGTAACATTTACCACATACACACATGAAACTAAGTCAAGAACAAACAGTTCAAGAGAACTGAAAGAGTAGTAGAAACCAACAATGCAGGCAGTATAACATGGGCCAGCAATTCTTGTGAATGCAGCAGCAAAGAAGGAATGTTAGGCAATGTATTATGTTTTAGTACAAGGTACCAGATTGGCTGGCTTCCTTGTCATGCCAAAAGGATTTCAAAGAGTTCCCAAATTTTTTGTTCCCACCATTAAGTCATTTGACTGATCCATCAAAACCACACTGACTTCTCTGGTTATGTACTGGTACTCTGTATCAGTGCTTACTCACTATACGAATCTACACAAGAGTCCACCCTTTTGTTGGCCTTCTGGTATGCCCTGTCCATCTCATGTAGATTTAGGGTTACACTTTACATTGAACAGGTGTTAGCTAGGTAAGCACCAAAGCCTCACATTTGTGATACAGTATCATTATAGTTCCTGTTTTGAATTTAATACTACCAGTTCCAGCTTTCTATGCTTTTCAAGTGCATCACAAGAAGCCAGAGGTACCTTGATAGCTTGTTTGTAAACAACAATAACCTTGAGGCTTAGCAGATCAGCAAGCCTGCTTCCTGTGTTCTTGAAGAAAATATCCACCACCAAATCAGACAAATTGACCCCATCTTCTGTAATGCAGCCGATCCTCCCATTCTCCAGCACTGTGTTCCTTTATGGAATGTGCCAATTGGTCTGCTTCCTGTTTGCCCTCCTTTTCACTCTTTGTAACTTGAGGTATCTGCACAGCATGATTTTAAATCCTCCCATCAAGCATGTCAGGCAAGATTACTTTAATGCTTGTAAATAGCTGGCTAAACAACAGAAGTCTGGTTTCCCCTCACAGATTATGTCTAACTGCCCCAAATGTTAATGGATTCCAATTATAAGGACCATAATCTCATCTCAATATGTCTGATAGAGCATGCAATTCCATTTTGGGATGTCTTCTTTCAGAGTAACATATGAGCCTATCCAGTGCTGTGACCAGTTTCTTGATTCTCTTCCCACATTATCAGAGCAAAAGAGCTGGTTTCCCTAATTCAGAGACCATTTGTATTTTGTGATATAGGTGTTGGTTGGGAAAGAAAAATAGGCATCGAAAGGAGAATTAACTGGAAGCCAAGATCCAAGTTTGGGGCAAGTAGTCTTTGGTGAGAGAACCCCAGCAGAGATTTAAAATCACAAAATATGTAGCAAAGTAAAGTGTGGAAAAATAGGATGTTAGACCTTTAAAATATGCCCTTGTAAGTTCCTTCCAAAGTTTCCCACTTCCCTTAGTATAGAAAAAGACCAAAAGTTTGGTAAGTTAAAATGGTTTACTTACAAACCCTTCAGAGGTCAGATTTATGTTCTTTTCCATACAGTGTTCAGAAAACACAGGCAGGAAAAACTTATTTCACTGATACCTTCCACAAGAGATCATTCTGCTGTCATCCACTTGGAGACACACTTGTTCTTCTGACATATACTCTTAATAAACAGTTAAAGTCTTCTGTGGTGTAACCCCACTTATCTATTTGTTTTGCATATTTATAGGTTGCCCTATAACTGAGTTTTCAGGGTAGCTTTCAACAAAATTTAAAATTTGTCCAATAAAATGAAACAACAGTAAAACATTTCATATACAATTTCTTTTGAAGTAACTCCAAGAACTGATATTGTCTTTATCATAGCTTCAATATGCTGTTTGATTAATGGAGTGACCAACATACTGAATTCCAAAATCTTTCCCCCTGAGTAATTCTAGCTAATGTAGCTATAGAATTTTATTTTATTTTTGTCACAACGTGAATGAGTCTGCAGACCTGTTGGATTTCAGTCTGTTACCCCGTCACACAATGTGCAGACATTCTTCTGAAAGTTATCACAGTCTAATTGGAATTCTATCATATTGTCTGCTTTTGGCAGCCACTAGGAGAAAAGGGACTCAGCAGAAATGAACTCGTCCCATTTCTGCAGTAGGAGCCTCCGTTGGATCTCAGTCTCTTCTTTTCACAGAAGAAAAATTCTGGATTTAACCTATAATCTTGAAAACAATGGTCAGTGTCCTTCAGGGGGATCAGGAAACATCAGAACAAATTCAGAAGGTGGAGAGGGGGGGAGAAGTTCTGTTGGTGCACGTAGAAATCCTAAAACTGATAGACTGAGTTACCACTCAGTTTCTGATCAATTTTGACCAGATGCTTTTGAGTTCGTGGCAATGGAACATTTAGATATGCGTGTCCGTCATTCAGCCATTTTGTCCTACTAATTTGTTAAAACTAGGGGCAGTGTGGCTTATTGCTGGAATTTGAAGTTCACTGAACATCTTGCATTCATAATAATTATATCTGACTATAAATGCTAACAAGTCATCTCTAATTAGGAGACTTGAATATTTTCACTTAAATACCTGGCTTTTGAAATGCAGAAATTTAAGATTTTGAAAAGTTGGCTGTAGGGCAGGGGAACTGACCTTTGTGATGACATTTAAAATTTGTGGGTAGTAAGCTGATGTTTCTTGGTGAAAAGGCCAAAAACAGATACTTTCAAGGGCTTATTTTGCGGTTGTGAATTCAAAATCAAATTTAAGTTTTTAGGTCTGTCTCAGCTCTACATGTAAGTTATCCAGAGAGAGGAAAGGGTGTGTCTGTCTTTTCAGTCCAGCAATGGAGCAATAAACAGAGCATAAACTTGGCAGTGACTTAAGTAACTAGAACCATTTTAAGGTAAAATGCAATATAGGGGCTGACAGGGAAGAAATTATAATAACATGGTTTGTTCCTTATAAGAACGATGAAGGAGATGAATTTCATATACTTTTATAAGGGAATATTTGGATTGCTATGAAGAATGAATAGGTTGGAAATTTGCTGCTTAATGATGTATTGCTTCATTTGTCATTCACATTTTGCATGATATTCACATGTCCTCCATAGTCCTTTTTGTTTAGTATGTCACCTGAACTGAGGTTCGTGGTTAAGGTCCTAGCTAACTATGAGCTATAACCAAGACCAAGCCTTGGTTCAATTCAGTCTGCTTTCTGGGGTATAGTAACCGGTCTGATTTTGCCACAATGATAATAGGAACAGATTTTTGAAAAGTACTTTTTCACACAGTTAAACTATGAAACTCACTACCACAGGAAGCAACCTGGACGGCTTTGAAAGAGCCCTAGACAAGTCAATGGAAGATAAGTCTGTCAATGGCTCTGGGGCAGCTCCTCCTGTTTCGCTGCCTGAGGCAAAACGGGAATGTCCTGCCGCCTCTCTTTTTGGCGGCATTCTGCTTCTCTGCCATTGGTGGGGTGGGCAAGGCGCTCACAGGGACAACCACCACTTCAGCTTCCACCATGTGTTTACTTCTGCCTCATGGGCAGGCTGGCACTGCAGTGGCACTAGCCATGAAGGCTACGCTCTGCTTCCACAGTTGGAGGCAGTCATTTTTCTGAATGCCAGTTGCTGGAAACTGCAGGAAGGGAAAGTGCTGTTGTGCTCAGGTCCTGCTTGTGGGTCTCCCACATGTATCGGCCACTGTGAGAACAGGATTCCTGGACTAGAAGTGCTGTTGGCCTGATTCAACAGGCTCTTCTTACACTCTTAGCTGCTTTTTTATTACTTTGTCTCATGCCACTACAGTAACGATTAAACATAAGAAGAACCACATGGGCAGGCCTAGAGACTCTTATGGTTTCAGCTAAAAACTTTACGGTGGCAGCATAGGACCAAGTCATGGCGATGTAGTTCTTTGAAGGCTAGGAAAAGAAAGTGCTATCAGTAACTGTGCCTAAGCTGTGATGTAACTTAAGGACCAGTGCTGGCTGCTCTGCACTCAGGTGAAATTATGTCATGGTGATTTTAAAGCAGCAGCATTCTAGATATGTTTTATTTTTCAGCAGCACTAACCCGAGGTTTCTCAACTTGTTTTTCCTAGTGTGGTAAAGCACTCCCTGGGCTCTCAAAGCAAGAAGATTGCTGTGGGACTGTGGGTACTTCCTGGGGCTTTAACAAATGCCAAAAATGTCCAAAGAAACCAGGTAAGTATTTTTCAGATTTGTTTTCATCTTACTGGCCTACACTACAATGTAGTATCTGTAGAGCTAATGTAAGCGTATGTATGTCCTTTTCAGCATAGGGACATATGGGTATGAGTCAAGCTTTGAGTTTTAAAAAATAGCGCTGTACGCTGCTATTGTTTTTCAGGAAGGCAATTAGTGTTTGGCAATGGTAGGAACAGAAACAGTACCCATTTAAGTAATTAGTGTGGTGCTCAGAAGCATGGAAGTATGTTCACTCATAATGCAATGGCTAACAAAAAGAGATTTTCTGCTTCTTGTATTTGGCTTCAGTCTAAATCTCCTTTGTCAATTGGCAAAAAAAGAAAGAAAACATTAATGTGCTTACTAATTTCCTATGAAGATGAGCATATGCTCTCATTTCATAGATCCCAAATAAGCACTAAGAGGAAACTGAGTAAGCTGTTAACACTTTTGACATTAAGCTGGTATCCTTGCCTGGTAGTTGACTCATTCACAGGATGCTGATTCAGGGTCGCCTTATTCCCATGACATTTTGACGTTTTCCTTTACTAAAGTTGTATTATTTGTCAGACCGTAATCATGTTGGATGAAAAAAGGCTTACCTTGGAATCTTTTATGGTTTTGAGCTTCATGACCTTGCCATGAGAGTGACATATTTTAATAATGCCAATATGGGACTGAACTGTGCATGTTGTACTAAGAGATGATCAGCATCATTATTTAATGCATTTTGATGCTGCAAAGTATGAAAACGCAGGTTTGCAGCCTCTCTGTGGTAGGTGGTGTTGCACTTCCTGCATGGCTGGCAGAGGGGGGATGGACTGTTCCCTGCAAAGTGGTGATGCCACAGTTCAGGCTTGAGCTGGCCCTAGGGGCCATTCAGCAGCAGGGGCAGGACCTGGGCGTGGACCAGGTTGAAGACTGCTTTTCTCTGGTCTGCAGCCTGGTCTGCAAAGGAAACCCTGGGCCACAGCTGCACCCATGTTCACACCGCCAGCAGATTCTCCTTCTCTCACTTTGTAAGATTGATTCTTTATCTGGATAGATATTGGCTACTGGTTGAAAGAGCCATAAAGACATTTATCCATGGTTCAAATTGGCCAGTGCTAGTGGCTACCTTGATATGTCATTTTTTGTAATGCCCACATTCATCACAACTTTGCCATTGGGCAGGACCCATAAGGGGTCTTGCTAAGGCATGCTAAGACCTCAGCCATAACTTGGGGGGGAGTATGTACCACAAACCAACACTGCTGCTGTACCCAGCTGTCTGGCCCACACCATGGTGGAACCTTTCCGTTGGCAACTTCTCCTGATTTCAGCAGGTGGGCTGGAGGGAGATATTGGGTCAGTAGTTGGGCTCCCCAGTGCATGGATCCTTTCCTTCTGCCACAGCAAACCCCGGAGTACTTTAAACAATAAAGTTGTTTAACCCCACATTCTGCCTCAGGCTGCAATAGTTGTTCAAGTGATCCCTGCATACCAAAGTATGTTAAGAGCACATTGGAGCGTGGATATGTGGAGGTAGACTTCTAAAAAGAGTTTTAAATAGAGAGTGCTTCAACAAAAATGTTGCAGTGTACCTGTGGTCCGTAAGATCCAAGCAAATGGGTGCAGAAATAACTGGGAGGGGAATGGAAACATTATAAATGTTGGGCCATTGTTCTCTGCTCTAATTCAGCTACTTTTGGCACATAGCACACTAGTTTTTAAAAAGAGATCAAGGACTTAAAAATGAACCCTTAAAGATAACTGTAGGTAGAATGCATCTCATTCTATGGCAAATAGAATGAACACACACTTTATGGGAAATGTGACCTTGCACAACTTTTCAGAGAGATGGTGGCCCTGCCCTTGTAAACCTTTCTCTCGCTCTCTTTCTCATACACGTACAGTGGTACCTCAGGTTACATACGCTTCAGGTTACAGACTCCGCTAACCCAGAAATATTACCTCGGGTTAAGAACTTTGCTTCAGGATGAGAACAGAAATCGTGCTCCGCCGGCACGGCAGCAGCAGGAGGCCCCATTAGCTAAAGTGGTGCTTCAGGTTAAAAACAGTTTCAGGTTAAGAACGGACCTCCAGAACAAATTAAGTACTTAACGCAAGGTACCACTGTAAACACCTTGGGTTACAATCACTTTGAGTTACAGACTCTGCTAACCCGGAAGTAGTACCTCGGGTTAAGAACTTTACCTCAGGATGAGGACAGAAATTGCGCAGCGGCTGTGCAGTGGCAGCGGGAGGCCCCATTGTCTAAAGTGGTACCATAGGTTAGGAACAGTTTCAGGTTAAGGACGTACCTCCAAAACAAATTAAGTCCGTAACCAGAGGTACCACTGTATATATATAGGTTGTGGGCATACATTTCAACATGTACAATGGCTCTTTAGAATTTCAACAGCATGATGTAACCTTCATGTGCCAGATTTGGCCGATTTGGCATGGAATGCCTCAACAATGGTTTTAAATAGGGTTGCAAACCTAGTTTTGCAGCTTACCTTTAACCATAGTCACCTGATTCAGATATCATGGCAAGCAAGGCTTAGAACAGCTTAGAGGAAGGACTCAATGTGTATTAGAGCAGACAAAGAAGGGGGAGCATGTGAACTCATGGCACTTTCCTGACCTTCTAGACTCTGTTTTGGAGGATTGTATCCCTTGGTAATTTACTAATGTTTTTTCTTTAATCTTCAAATTTAGCTTACCCTGGATATAGCCAAGTGGTGGATTGTCCACAAGGTTACAAAAGAATTAATGCTACTTTTTGTCAAGGTAAGATGTTTTCAGCATTGGTTTTGAGCAGGAATGGGGTTCTGTGGCTCTACAGATGTAGTTCAACAGCCGATAGTTGTATCCCAACATCTGGAGGGCCACAGGTTCCCCACCCATGGTTTTGAATAATTCTGTTGAGTTAAAATAAATTGTGTGCATTTCTCAGTTTACTTAAATGCATACTATGAATAAATCTGTTATGTCAGTTTCATTTGCAGGAGGTGGGATAGTCGTGTTAGTTGTAATTAAGCAGAAAATATTGCCTGTTTGATAAATGAAATCACTCAAGACTTATATGGCTCTTCATTTGCATTTATTGTTGGAAATATTTATAGCCCACCTGTCCATTCCCAATAACAACACCAAGTCATCTTAAAGTCAACATAATTAAAATCACTGACACACATTAAGAAAAAATATATAGTGAGTTTAGGAATTCACACAAGCCAGAATTAAATTAGTTTTATCTCATGATGGAATACCATCAGGAAGTGGATCTGCTTTGTAAGGAAATTCCAGAGTCGGAGTGCCCCTATGGAGACGGCCCACTTCTGTGTACCTCTGAGTACCTCCTAACTGAGCTTATGGTGCTGGTGCTTCGAGAATATTGCGGGAGGACATGGCCCATTGGATGTTCTAGTCTTAAACCATTAGTGGTTTAGAGGTAATGACCAGCTCTTTGAATTAACCCTGGAATTGGAAATAATGGAAGGTGCTAATAGTCAGGTCATATGATACAAATAACTACCCCCAATCAAAATTTGAAACGACTGTTTCCTGTGTTATAAAGTACATCAAACAGAATCACACATTACAAAAGAAAGCTCAGGCTAGAGAAGTGGTTTGACCATTTGAGTATCAATAGCGAAGCTGGCCTTAAATTTCTAGAATGGATAAATCTCTTTCAGAGCAAATATTTTAGGTACTGTATTTTCAAAGCAATTCCATGGCCATCCTGCCACCAGACAGCTAATATCATATTCAGGGCAGCTGAAGGAAAAGAATGCTTTCTTCTCTCCTGCAGAACATCTAACTCCCCATCTTGGAGACTTCTCTAAACATCTAATTGCTCTAATGTTTCTTCAATCAAAAGCCTTCTCCGTTTACAAACCATATGTGGTAGCAGCATGATTAACAACCACCTCCTGATTATTTCCTTTCATTTCAGTGAACTAATGCAATGAAACAAATCTCTTACTGATGTGTGTTATGAACAACAAAGAACCGTCTGTTTGCAGATTAAGTTTTAACAGTTTGGTAGTACATCTTAGGTTATCTAACCAAGATTTCGCTCTTCCTTCAGCGATGTAACAATTGTCTTTCAGTTGAATAAATTTTTTTGCTTATACATGCACAGGTAAATCCTAAGCTGCTGTGAAACCCAAATGAACATGCATAAATTAGACTTTATATTTTGGAATCCATATGGGATGAAGGGCAGCATATATGTATTGTAAATAATAAATACATACATATTGATCAGAGCATTATGTGCAGCTTCTAATATCTGTCTGGGCACAAAGTATATCGGTCGTATTAAGGAGTGGGTTAACAATATTTTAGGGGAAATTGCACTGTATTTTTTCTGCCTTTTTAATACTGAAAAGGAAGGGGGAAATGCATTTTGATATGTTTTTATTAACGGAAAAGAGAAGCTGAATTAAAAGAACAGCTGGTGAAAGGCTTGGCTTTTCATTTTCAGGAGGAAAGCATTTTGCCAATAGAACACTCTCTTAAAAAATGTGTACACTTGAGAACAGGAAAAGTACCTGGATGGAGGTGGTTTTAGTAGGAAAACCACTCTTTTCTCTCCCCCTGAACCAGCTTATATTTGAGTGACAGTCAACATTAGCCATACTCAAAGTAGATGCATTTGGCAATTAGGTGGGAATGATTAGTTTGCATTATGGAAGAGAGAAACTTGCTTTGTGAATATGGTTTAATTCATTACAAAGGGTGACCACATATGAGATGGATTTCAGTTTGTCCTCTCTGAGTAAAAGTTAGTTGACTAGAACCTGCTAAAATGAATCAAAAGTAGTCATGTCCATTAACTTCAGTAGGTATACTCTGAGTAAGGCTAGCACTGAATACTATCCTGTGATAAAACAGTTTTCTAAAAAGTCAGAAATTCTGAACAGATGACTTGTGCATGGTTACTAAACGCAAATAACATTCTTTTTTATTCTTTACGATGTGGGTGTAGGGAAGTGACTATCCCATGCAGAAATAATGCATATTGATGGTAAAGTGATCATGTTTGCAGTGATAGTTAGGCATGGGTTTGCAAACTGTGGCTTGGTATCACAGTGGATAGCAGTAATATCAGTACAGATGTAATTCTAACCACAATTTGCACTGAGATTGAAACTAAGGAGAGGAATGCTCAAGTGAGGAGGAGGAAAAGGAAGTGGGAGGTGTGTGTGATGCTTTTGATTGCTGGGCCATAGTCAGACACTCAGGAAGCATTACTTCTGTCTTGATCCTCATGTCATGGTGCAACCATCCAGTCAGTCTTATATACGAACAAAAATCCATCTCTGAGTCTCCATTGAGGGGAGTAAGAACAATTGTGTTAGAGGACCAGTATTTGAGATCCATTTTATTATAGTTTGTATGGTTCTTCTGTTAGTTGTAGTTAAGCCACAGCGGCCTCTTTCAAAAGACTGTACCAAACATATGCCTTGACCTGAACATTGTAGAAAATACTTATATCACATTTGTAAGCCCCTACAATGTATTTTGCATAGTTAAGCTTTTACCTCTATCTTCAGTACATTGTATTTTATTTTATTGCTATGACTAGTTGCTGATGCAAATAAACATTCTTCTGATCTGATCTTGCATCATTTCTGAATGCAGCTTCCAGATCCTAGACAGAAAAAGAGTTTTGTTGAGCATAATTTGTGCCCCTTTAAACGTGGAAGATACAGAAAGAAGTTTTATTTCCCACTTTAATAGTTTTAGTTTTGCTTTGGTTTAGTGTCATTAACCGCCATTCCACATCAATAAAAAATTAAGCCAACATTTCCCCAAAAAAATAATGTGATGAAAATAGTTTTTTATCTCACTATGTTGCCAAATCCTCTGGCAAACATTTGGCAACTTATAACTGTAGGGATGAACAAAGACAGAATCATTTTCCTTTTACGTCCTTATACTGAGAACTGAAAATGAAACGTGGCAAAATATTTTTTTCTTGCATTAGAGAAATGCATATTTATCTGAGTATGTAGGCCAGAAAGAAAGAAAGAATTTTCATTCACAAGCTCATTTTAGTTTATGCTATTTCTTAGCTGAATCTGTCCTGTTAGATTATGTATCTTTGTAACTGACCTGCTAAAGTAATTATAATAAGACAGCTTATTTGTAAACTTTGTTCATTCATACATTTTAAAAAATGCCATTGCACTTTCTTGCTGATCAAATTCCTCAAAGCTGCTTGTAATAATAGTAAAATAACAATAAAATCTTAAGTACCAATCTATCATAAGCAAAAGAAAGCTGTAAAATAGTAAATTTAGATATATGATAAGCCTGAAATGTGTGAGATAAATTATTGTATACAATAGTAGCTTGCTTTTATTTAGTAGAGGTTAAGTAATAAAGAGATGCCGAATTATATAACTCATTATAGTAGACAGTGTAATCAATGTCTGTTACAGTGGGATATTGTGGCTGGGTGTAACCAACTAAAAATTTAATTTTCTGTAGTCACATGCACATCATTTATTTTGCATATGTTGATTGAAACTATAGTTACAAGGGTGGGGTAGTTCCATGTCTGACTTTTTAATGTCCTTTGTGCCCAAGTTTTATTAAAGGGATTTGAAATACACTTCTTGTGTATTGCCATTCAAGTCTCATCCTTAACAGAAAAAGGCTAAGCCAATTCCAATGCAAATAATTGACTTATGTGAGATTTCTAGAGAAATTTATTTGAACATAGCTTCAAGGCTGAACATTCACAAAAGCTAGCTTACAAAATGGAGCAAAAGTCCTGCTCAGAACCTACATTTAAATAGGATAATGGAACTTTTCCTGTGGATTTGTGTTAATCTAATGATAAAGCAATTACTGCATGAAAAGGTACTATGAAGTGGTGCTCAGTTTATTGTATCTCCCATTTTTAGTTTTATTTTTGATAGCATTAAAAACAAGCAGGCAGATGGATATGGTAGCAGTATATGCTACTAGGACTATGATGTAAATAACCATCAGCCAGTTTTTGCAACTGGTTAATTCCATATATTATTCTCCTTATTGAACATTCTGGATTTCATCTTTCTTCCTCATTTTTTAAAAAAATATAAAACAGTTCCTATTAACAGCAGCAAATGTGCTTCAGGTTTGTTATCTTGGTGGCTCACTTGAATTATAAATTCAGTAGGTGGCCTTGAGCACATTTCTTCTCTCTGTATCAGTTCTTCATCTGTAGAAATGACTATCTTATACAACCATTGTGAGGAAAATCAAGGTATAAGTGGTAATGCCAAATTAATGCTATGTTTTATTTAAGGCCACATAACAGAGATTTTATTTGCCATACAGATTCTTTTGACCTTGTAACTCAGAATTATCCCAACTTGAAACACTTGACATCCAAACAGGGCAGCATACATAATTCCCACTCATTTTATCCTCATAACCCTTGAGAGATGGGTTGGTGTAAGGATGGTGACTGGCCCAAAGTACATCAAAGCTGATTTGTGATGTGAACCTGGGGGGCCCTGGTATAAGTCCAGCTCTGTAGCCATTATACTATACCACCAGAAAGATTCAGATTGGATTTGAATTATAAGTACCTATTGGTTGGTGTCCTTTTAATCAGAGGGAGCATTTCCAAAGTTTCCCTATACACAGTACTGTGCTAACAGCAGCCACCGTAGTGACGTTAACACCTACCTAAATTATTGCCTATCAAAGTTATACCCAGACCCTCCCGCCTTCAAACTGTTTTTTAAATAGCAACCTTACTTTGTGGCTTCATTTGATAAAGACGGGCAGATGAAAAAAAGCTTAAGAGCTGTTAAGCTATTTTTAACACAGCCTTCATCTCATCCAGATTCCATTTCCAGCTGCCTTGACAGGTTGATTTCAGTATAATTTACACAGCTGGACAGGACTGCGGGTGGCCGGACATGTTGTTAGGTAGGTGGTCGCCTAACCACAGGGTGAAATTAGTATGCATTGGGCTCTTTGCCTAAAGTATTGAAGCAATGATCATTCTAAAATGTGCATCTCACCCCCTCCCAAAGAAGGCATTTAAGGTTTGTTATTAATTTGTGGGTGCTTCGTTTGGTGTTTAGATAGCATTTCATAATACATGACTCGATAATCAGTACAACAGCTTCCTGATGGACTCACCAAGAAACCATATCTGATGCACACTTGCTAAAACTTGTTAAATTATACTGCCACCAACACAACTATCCATGAGCAGCAGACAGCACCAGTGTTTTATTGTCTGCTATCCAACATGCCTAAAGAAGACTGATTTTTTAAATGATACTTAACTTATTTATTAATGGCACTTGTACTCTGCTGTTCAGCCAAAGAGGCTACAGAGCAGTTTGCATACATACAATCAATCAAGACAATCCCTACATGGAAACTTGCATTCTAAAAAACTCAAAACCCTCACACAAAAGGAAAAGGGAGGGAGGAAAAAGGAAAATCAAAATCCATGCCTCATTTATAAACTGTCATGCCAGTTGGCACAATTTGGGGCAGGAGATGCCTGATGGAGCTGGGCCTCCAGCAAACTGTTGAAATGAGCCCTGGTTCCTAGCTCTCCCACTGAGGCAGTCTGATGGAGTCGCTTCCCCCAGGTAGCAGCTGAGAGAGAGGAGGATTAATGCAGCCAATAGAAGAGCCCTGCTTCCCAGCTCTCCCACTGCAGGAATAACTGTCCCCACCCCCCAGATGACAGAATGGATGATATGGCAACCAGGTAGATCTTTATGTTCTTAGTTGCTCCTGAGAAGGTTGCTATCAGATGCTGACATCTCCTACCCGAATGATAGCCTTTCGAGCATCATCACTGCCCTGCAAAATCACAGGGCTGATGAGAGCCATTATATCAAGCGGGAGGGCTCTAAAAATAAAGATCGTTCTACAGACCATTGTTTCTCAAAACAGTGGACAACACCCACAAATCCTTTGACTGCTTTCAGGTGGGTCTCAGTTCCATAGCCTGGCCAGTGCCTCCTTACTTGCTTGCTCCGCCACCCTTTTGACTGAACCAATGGCAGTACCACTAACTATTTGCTCAATGAGTAAAAGTGACTGGGAGAGAATTTTAGGCGGTGGGTAGAGAAGGAAGGAAGCTTTCTCTCTGAAGGGAAAGTGCCAGAGGAGGTGTTGAATAAAATTTGGAAGTGAGATAAAAGGTTAATACTCTATTATATAATAAACAATCAAACAAGGAAAAGAAAGACATAAGAGAGGAAAGCTGTTATTGGAAAAATAAATGAATTTAAAAGCACCAGAGTGTAGGGATGAAAGTGGTAGTTTGTGGGAAGGAAGGTTGAGAATAAGGTGCTAGTTGAGTGTGAAAGGAGAATGAGAAATAAATTAAAGGAGCTGGGGGAGAATAGAGAAGGAGAGGATAGAGAAGGTACCTGTCCAGAATGCAATGAAATTGTTCAAAATGGACCTCCTGATAGGATGGTATCTGCAGGTTTTCCTCTCCTGCAGAATGCAGTGGTTGGCTGGATATATATATAGAGGATGAAGCAATCTTTCATATTCCATCTCTGTTAAAAGTTCCATCATCTTAATAATAAAGCAAGCAGGCAACAGATAAGCAGATGTGTTTGTTACTTCTTCCAGTCTCATATTTTAAATTCTTCTTTCTCCTTCTCCTCCTGCCTGGGTTAAGACCTTGGTTACTTTCTCAGTCAGGAACTCAAGCATGCCAGCAAGGCCCAGCTAAGCTAGTGGTTTTCAGTTCAGGTGCCAAGATAACATGCAGACTTGGCAGGCTCCAAGCATTCCCATGAGATTCACACTGTTCCATTGCTGGACAACAAAATGGTTTTCCTCTGGCACTCCTTGGAGATTTCAGTTTCCTATTACAGTGGTACCTCGGGTTAAGTACTTAATTCGTTCCAGAGGTCCGTTCTTAACCTGAAACTGTTCTTAACCTGAAGCACCACTTTAGCTAATGGGGCCTCCCGCTGCTGCTGCACCGCCGGAGCACGATTTCTGTTCTCATCCTGAAGCAAAGTTCTTAACCCGAGGTACTATTTCTGGGTTAGCAGAGTCTGTAACCTGAAGCATATGTAATCTGAAGCATCTGTAACCCGAGGCACTACTGTAAATGGCTAAAGACAAGCAGGGTGGCCATCTGGGATCTGTCACATTATCATTTGATACCAAATGGCAGTGCTATTGATAAGCTAGATGATTTTGAAAAGAACAGTGTCAGAGATACTGTTATGTGCCTCATGAGTGTTGCCATTAGGCGTCTTAACCCCATGTGTGATGGTGCTACGGAGTAACTTGACCTCGTTAAGTGTACACAGCCATATAGTGGCTAATTCAGTCCACTTGTCTTTCCCTGCAGTTAATTGTTAGGCCTTCTGCATATTCCGCTCTGCCAACTATTTATTATCATGTACAGTGGTACCTCAGGTTACATATGCTTCAGGTTACAGACTCCGCTAACCCAAAAATAGTGCTTCAGGTTAAGAACTTTGCTTCAGGATGAAAACAGAAACCGTGCTCCGGTGGCGCGGTGGCAGCAGGAGGTCCCATGAGCTAAAGTGGTGCTTCAGGTTAAGAACAGTTTCAGGTTAAGAACGGACCTCCAGAACGAATCAAGTACTTAACCCGAGGTACCACTGTACTGTATTGTCTTTTGAATTGTGCTGACAGAAGGGGGAGCTTTTATTTGGAGAAGTAGGTGGATAATAAAAAGGATACAATGTGAAAATTTAGCATACTCGTGAAGCATAGGTCTGTGAATAGCTATTAGTCGCTAATAACTAAAAAAGGAACTTCCATGTTTTATGGAAACATTTATTTTATTTGGGGGTGCTTGAAATCTCCATAAAACCCTGCTTGTGTCTTTTCAGAGGGCATCTGGCTTGATACTGTTAGAGATAAAGAATGCTAGATTGAGTGGATCTTTGATCTGACCTAATAGAGCCCTACTTAGTGTGTCGGTGATGTTTGGGAACATGGCAGGCACATTGAAACATATCCTTCCTGTAGTTTGTGGTAGCCCACTCTCTGGAAAACAAGAATAGCTGTTACTTTTGCCTAGCTCCTGCTTCCAGTTTGAAGTGTTGAATCAACATATTTCAATCTTTCCTAGCGGTATTTACACTCTGTCTTTTCCTCTTCTTGGGAGTTCAGAATTTCAGAGATCTGTCTACTTTTGAAAAGATGTTGGAAAGTATCTTGTTCTCATAATTCTGCGTATGGTAGCTCAACTCTTCCATGTGTTCTGATTCTGTTTTCTGTTGAGGTAGTTAATGCATTGGCGCAATTCTGATGCTTACCTGCAAAAAAAACAAAACCTGTTCCTGTAGTTGGGGAGTGTGCATTCCAAGTGAATAACCATGCACAATGAATTGCAGATCTGCCTCCCTTTCTAATGTGTGACACAGGCATGCCTAAGTTGCTGCTTCAAAGAACAATATCCCGCTATGTTCAGGATTTTTCCCATTGTGTGGGTGTATTTTATTAGAGACCACCCACTGCTAAATGATCCAAATGCAGGGCTAGAAATATATGCTGTATTCCTTCCTACGATTGGGGAAATTGCTGTCCTTGAAAGCACTTCTGAATCTGTTTCTTTCCAGACCATCAAAAGAATTGCATTGCCAAGTCTTTGATGTATCTCATTCTACCATCCCTCAACCTCATGCTTTGGAACTAACTATCAGGCTCCGGGTAAATTTATATTCGTAAATGTAATGCACACCAGAAGAAGAAAATGGGCTATCCAGCTTTGAGAATTAGCAGCTTAAGTAGACTGTTAAAAGCATCTCATATTGCAAAGTCTATTGTGTGTGGACATAGGAAGTATCAACAGCAAAAATAAATAAATAGAAATGGACATTTTCAAAAGCTGGTGAAACGTTGGAAAAGACGCTGAACTGTTCACTGCAAAATTGACAGTTGAAATTTCACTACCATCTGGTCTTAGGCAAGCCACTTATCATTCAGTTACATATCTGCAATATATGTCTGCAATACCCCTCCAAACTCTGATGTTCCTCATCTACTGTACTGGAAGAGATTAGTAATAATACTTGGGTCCACATTGTTTATCAATCCTTTTGCATGGCAATATTGCACCCATTTTCTGAGTGGTTTCCTACATATTTAGCTGTGATTCCTCCATTGAAGGGGATTGAACTAGATGGCCCTTGGGTATCCATTCTATGATTCTATGTGTTTTAATAGCACAAAAAAGGAAAGAAATATAGAAACAAGCTCTGGAAATCAGTGCATATCTAGGATATAATACAGCCTAATACCAGGTGCTTATGTGGAGTTGTTTATGTGGATTAATCATTTCACTCATGCTAGTTGTGTTCCCTTCCAGACATTAATGAATGCCAGCTCCAAGGGGTATGCCCGAATGGTGAGTGTTTGAATACCATGGGCAGCTATAGGTGTGCCTGCAAAATTGGATTTGTGCCAGACCCTACGCTTTCCAGATGCATCCGTAAGTAACAGAACCAATCCGTACCTATCAATCTTTCATGTGGGTTTTCTTTTCCCCCTTGCATCTTGTAATGGATGCAAGTTAATCACTGTTGGCCAACATTTTCTTATGGCGCTTCTCATTTTGAGAACTTTTAATTCACCATTGGAGAGTTTCTTTATGACCTAATAAGAAACTGTCATTTTAAAACAAAATTGTGTGGCGAGTTATCCAGATAATTTATCTTCCAAAAAAAGTGACAGGAATGAATGGATACACTAACACAGCATTTGCAGAGATCCTGTGATGATTTTTCAGGTTGTCAGTGGTTAAGCTAAGTAAATTGTATCTTTTCCTTTTAGTTGAACAAGTAAACCCAGTGGGGTCTGATTAAAGGGGGAAAGGTCCCATCCCATTATTCATCTATTGAACTGTGTTCTGATATCTCATATATTTCCAAACCTTATATTCCTCATTTCCATATTTTTGTATCTCACACACAAAATCTTTAATAACACAGCTATTCACATAGGTGTGGGTGTTGGTGGTGGCCCGTCATTGTGTTCTTCATGCTGGCTAACAATTTAAAATTTTCTGCATTGAACATGGGTAGTGCTACCATTTATAGCACAATCTTATCATGTTTACTCTGAAGCAAAACACCACTGTTCAGTAGGACTTACTTCTGGTAAGTTGGCACAGGTTTACAGAAGTCTCTAAATGCAAAAAAGGGTCATAACTTTCTAAGCTGTGTGAAAATTTAAAATCAATAACATGGAGCATCACAGCCACACTGTCCACAGGAGCTCCAATACAATTGCAAATATCTGTCTTTGTTTAAGGATATGCAGGATTGCCCAAGAATTGTTCCCTTTTCATCCTTATCAGTGCCTTTAATATTCCAAATCCTGTATACCAGGGGCGTCCAACTCCAAAGAGACTGCAATCTACTTGCAGAATTAAAAACTGGCAGTTATCTACCCATTGGGGAGGGCAGGTCTAAGTTGCTGAGCTTTTTTTTTTAGGGAAGCAAGTTGAAGACTAAGTCATCCCGACACCAATTTCAGTTCTAGAAATCGTGCACAGATGGGGGGAGGGGCCAATTGCTCCTTTCCCCCTGCATACGAAAAGGAGCCCACAATCGACTTCTAACAACTGGGGTTCGACCTGTCGGTCACGGTCGACCTGTTGGACATCCCTGATGTATACTAATGCTGAACTCATTCTTCACATATGGATGCTAATGTAGCCAAAGTGGCCTACTTGGTGCTCCATTCAATCTGCCATGATCATGAGAGTTATTGCTGGCCATGTCTTTGATCACTCACATACTTTTGTTAACACAGTCACACACCTAGAAATGGTTGGGAATTTTTGCGTGGAGAGAAATGGCAGTGTGTCAGTTGGAACTTGCTTGAATCTGGGAAGGTAGATATGGGAATATAAAATATGACAAGTTGTTAGTCCCAAATCAGAATCAGTTTACTAATAAGTAACAAGTAACCGACTAAGTAGCAAGTTCCAAGTATTTGTATGAACTGACTGTTGGAAATAAGAAAGAGCACAGAGGAAGGGGGAAAATAATAAACAATAATTTATTTTCAAAGAATAAAAAATACTAGACACTGTCAGACACCAACCTCAAAATGTAATAGTTATGTAACTGTAACTAGTAAAGACAATTTAATACGCTGGGGGCTGGGGTTTCTATGATATTTTAGAGAAATTTCATTTTGCCAATCATAGAATCATAAAATCATAGAGTTGGAATAGACCACAAGGGCCATCGAGTCCAACCCCCTGTCAAGCAGGAAACACCATCAGAGCACTCCTGACATATGGTTGTCGAGCCTCTGCTTAAAGACCTCCAAAGAAGGAGACTCCACCACACTCCTTGGCAGCAAATTCCACTGTCGAACAGCTCTTACTGTCAGGAAGTTCTTCCTAATGTTTAGGTGGAATCTTCTTTCTTGTAGTTTGGATCCATTGCTCCGTGTCCGCTTCTCTGGAGCAGCAGAAAACAACCTTTCTCCCTCCTCTATATGACATCCTTTTATATATGTCATATAGAGGAGGGAGAAAGGTTGTTTCCTTTCATGGAAGGCCTCTGTCATCCGACTTCCAACATCAATAGAACAAAGCTTTTCAATGTATAATACTATACTAAAAAATTGGGGGACTGGTTGATTTCTGGATTAACCTGCTTCCATATTGTCTCTCATCTTATTACATGGCTAAGAATAAATATATGGAGGGGGTTTTTGTTTTTCTTTTTTCTTTTGCTCATTTATTTGAACTGGTTAGAAGATTTACAGTGTAATCTTAAATACTATTCTGTTCCATTTCAAATCGTTTTATGAGTTTTATAATTGTATTGGTTTTATTTGTTTTTATAACTGTATATTTTATTGCCCTGGGAGCTTACGATGAAGGGTGGGTAGGAAATCTTATAAATTGAATAAATGTCTACTTAGAAGTAAGTCCTGTTGTGGTTAACTCGCAGGTAAGTGAGTTTTGGATTGAAGCCTTAGAAACATCAAAGGGGTGTATTAATTGATCTATTTGATTATGTAACATTACTCCATCCCTCACCTTCCATACTCACCCATTGTTTATTATTAGAACAATGTATGTCTTGCTTCAGTCTCAATTATAAGCCAGAGATGACCCAAGTTTCAAATCCTGATAACCCCATATACCAGAATCCTCAAACCACACAATATGGCATCATATAGGCAGACCTGAGCCCAGAAAACAGTTTGAATGATTTTTACAGCCCAGAAGATTGTGGCACCATCTTCCACTTATCCCAGATTCCTTTTTTCCTGGAGCAAAGAATGGGGAGAGATGAATTGCCAGGTTGTTGTGTGCATATTTCTCTCTCTCTCTCTCCCTCCCCCCCACACCCATCCATCCTTCTTACTTTTGTTCTTCTTCAGTTCATTTAAATTGACCCAGCAGTAGCACCTAAAAGATTCAGATTATCTGAAATGATTCATAAGGCAGGGTGGGCTACTCCTTTTCCAAATCGTTCCAGGCTGAAATTGTGACTTCCTGTTTTTGTGTTTGTATGGCAAGTAGGTGTGGAGAGCTCATCCTATTTCAAGGTTCTTTTTTTTTTGCTGCAAAATAATAATGATTAATTACAGTAACAGCAATAATGATTAAATGTTATTATAAATGTTTTATGTTTGAGCAAAACTGGATTTCAAAAAAGCAAAACTGTATTGTTTCAGTTTGATTTGTTATTTGTGGAAGAACTTCTGTTTATTAGATGGAAGAGGAGACTTGCCAACATTTGTTTCTTTAACATCCTGAATAATTACTGTACAACAGATAGTGCATGGATGAAATCCACCGATCACTGCTGCTGTGCAACCTCCATTCATTTCAATTGGACATATATAGGTTGATGCTTATAGCTCTCGGTAGACTTTTGACTGATGCTGAAATTTTGACTGGTTGTTTTGTAACTTTTTTAAAAAAATAAATCCTTACCATTAAAAAGACATTCTCGAGCTTTGTGGGGGCTTGGAATCTGGGTTAGAGTAGCCTTTTCTTTTTCAAGTGAAAACATTCAGCACAACTTGTGACCTTCCAAGCTGAATGCAGTCTACCAGCTAGGCATTGCACCTTGCCAGGCTCTTGGCAACTCTCTTGTTTTTGCAGTCCTAGACAGACTGGAGACGGGGAGAGGATTTATCAAGGTCCTGCTTGCACCACCATCAGTTCTTCAGATCTCAGTTGAGCTTGAGAATCAGAAGTTGTGCAGATTTCGCATAGACCATTATCACATTCATTCTTGAATTTATTTGCCTTCCTTTTGCCATAATCAAAATTTCTTGAGTTGCTAATACAGCTTGAAGAAGAAAAAATCTTAGTAAAAGCAGCGGATGTGGTCTGATCTCATGTTATCGCCACCCTAAATCTTGATGTGAGCTGTGATAAAAAATACTACTGATTCTGTTGACTGAAGGAATTCTAATTTTCAGTAGAGTGTTGCATTACATGAATTTGAGAAACTGTGAAAGAGAAGGAACAGTGGACAAGGGAAGGTTGATAATATTAGCGTGATATGTTTCTGGAACTTTCTTCATTGTAAACTGCCATTACTGACTTCAAAAATATAATTGTCTCATTGACTTAAAATGACCTTGCCTATCAATTCAAAGTGGCTGTGTGAGTGTGTGATCTGTCAGTGTTCTGTATTTTTGCTGTTCACCTGCTTTCAGCTTCTGCTTCAGTGCTTCTGCATGGGAAGGAAGGCTTCATTCTAATTATGTGTTATTGGAGCATGGCAGCATCTAATTTTGACATTGGCTTTTATTCCTAAACCATATGGGCTTATTTACTTTTGTGTTGCATTCAGACATGATTCGTTATAAAAAAAAAGAAAAAATATTTTTGACTGGAGACATTGGCATCTTTGTCTCTTTTCCGTCTTTAATCTGGTGGTGGAACTCCTATGGTGTTTCTCTGTTTTGTTTCTCATGTAAACTCTGGCGTCCTCCTTCCCTTTTTGCTGCAGCTGATAATCCCATGGTCACTGAAGAGAAAGGGCCCTGCTACCGGTTTGTCAGTGCAGGAAAGCAGTGTATGCACCCTCTCTCTGTTCAGCTCAGCAAGCAGCTCTGCTGTTGCAGTGTTGGCAAGGCCTGGGGCCCCCACTGTGAGAAATGTCCCCTTCCAGGAACAGGTAAGAGGTTCCCAGAAAAAGAATATACTTGCACTGACACACTGTACACTGCGCATAGTGTAACTTAGCATAGTGTCCTACAATACAGTGTTATGTGAGTCATATAGATTCTTACTAGTAGCATTCCTTAACAAACATAGAAAAGATTTTCCTCTGCTGCACCAGCTTTCTAATTAAGGTTAATTCATCATTCATTGAGTGATGTTTCTCAGTGCATGGTTTATATCACATGATAGCTATGAATGAGCTAAGCAGGGTATACAAATGGACTTTCTTAAGACTGAAAACTATAACCAGATTTATCTTGAGGTAGCATTTGAAAGAAACCCTTTCAAAATTTCCAAGCTTTAGCGATCAAGACACTGAAACACTTTGCCAAGGAGTTGTGGGTTTGGTCCATGTCCTTGGAACTAGGCACAAGGCTGGATCCCTTGCCATAATTTTTTTTGTCAAAGTCTTGATGGAGGCTTGGAGAAAGAATGGAAACTAGGATGCTATGAATAGAATCAGTACTATTAAAAATATTAAAATCAAGAGTTCAGTTCACATTCACACATACCAAATTTCCCAATCCAGTCTGGGCCTGTGTTGTGGGCAGACAAGCAGAACTGCCTGCCGGAAAGATGGTAGAACACTACACAGAAAGAGATACAGTAAGTAATAGGAACACTAGCAAATCAGCTAGCAAAGGTTAAAGTAGTTGATTGGATGAGTGAAGCTAAATACCTGAAAGGATTGGACATGATTTGAGTAGCCTCCTGGTTGCTCTAAAACATGTCCAATCAGTTCTACTGCCATCCATTTTTCTGTGTTTGGCTTCCAGCTTAGCAATGGTAAATTTGCATACATTTAAATAGACCAAAGATCAATGAATTACTTTCTTCCTCCTGGTTTGGTGGTTGAATCAGCAGAATCATTTGTCACTGGGCAAAATTGATATTTCTAAATGCATTCCAGAAGAAAGGGGAGCTGCTACAGTGAGAAGCAGAATGTGCTGGTGGGTGTGTCTAACCCTTACCTGCTGGCTTCTTTATTCTCAAAATAAGGTCCAGATTTTGTTCTCAAGCAAAAAAAAAGAGAGATCATCCTACCTTTCCCAATTTGACGAGAAAGGCAGTTTAAGAGGGCAATTTTGAGAAGGAAAATGGCTATTGGGAAAAGGGTTAACCACCTGCACCCTGGTGCTGATTGCAATCTCCAGTGGCTGCTTTTTTGGGTTTTTTTTTAAATGGGGTGGTAAGCTACACAAAGGTGTACTTTGGCCCTAGAAGTCTTATAAAAGATAGGGGGATTCATAAGAAATCATTAAACCCTACAATATTTCTTGTCTATGATTTCTTGAGGGAAAGCAGAATTTGTGGACAAGGTGTGGTGCTACATTATATGATACTACTATACAATAAAGTACTTCTTTAGTAATGTTGAAGAAGTAATTAATGCTAGGCTTTTGTACTAAATTAAGAATAGCAAAATGCAGATGAAAAAAACATTCTACTATACTAGGGCCAGTTTGACATTATGCTAAACTATGATTTCACATTCTGTGAATGAACTTTGGGCTTGAATATTCCACTCTCCCTCCTTTCTTGAGGTTACAAGGAAAAGCTCAGCACCTAACCAGAGATCTCCATTACATCCAAGCTCTGGAAACTGTGGATAGTTTAAACCATGTATAATGAACAAGCCAGGTTTATAAACCATAGTTTGAATTTGGCTTGTATGAACTAGCCACATATTAAACCAACAAGCTTTCCCACTGAATTTCCCCTAATGATGAACTCTGCTTCAATTGAAAGTGAAAATGATACAGTCTTTACAAACATGACAGAGGAGAAGAGAGTAAAAGCCTGAGGCTTGTTCATATAATACTAAACCATGGTTTAGCATTAAGTCCCCAAAGGCCCATGGTTTCATTTACATATTGCAACTTTAGAGTCATTTAGATTCTGTTGCTATCATGACATATTTAAACATCTGAGTGAAATGGGTTAATCTTTTTCTAGGGGCAACAAATTAAGCCCCTCAAGTAACTTATGCAATAATATTCTCATGTATTCTGTGATTTTGGTTAAATATAGAATACATAATATTTCTAGAAATGTTCTTGATGTTAGCGATTTTCTACATTATATTTTCCAGTGTGTCAAAAGTATTGCACTTTTAGACTGTTAAAAGGAATGTTTTCCCATCCCAAATCTAGCTGCTTTTAAGGAAATCTGCCCTGGTGGAATGGGCTATACGGTTTCTGGCTCTCACAGAAACAAGCTTTATCATCACCCTGCAGTTAGAGTTCAGCCACCTGTCATTGGCAAGACCCAGATTACTCATCATGTTGCTAAAGGTACTTCTCCTCCACCTCTCCCAGCAAAGGAAGAGCCGGTGGAGGCACTGACCATCTCACAGAAAAGTGAGCCCGAGGTGGCTGTGCGAGAAGGTGAGAGTGGATAAGGATCTCATGATGTAGCTTAGTGTATTTCTAAATATGTGCATGTGTTTTCTTTTCGTGTGTACGTTCATGCTATTTGAAGTGCTTGTATAAAACACAATGTGTTTTTGAGGGCAACTCAACAAGTACAGTGGTGCCCCGCAAGACGAATACCTCACAAGACGAAAAACTCGCTAGATGAAAGGGTTTTGCGGTTTTTGAGCTGCTTCGCAAGACGAATTTCCCTATGGGCTTGCTTCCCAAGACGAAAACGTCTTGCAAGTTTGTTTCCTTTTTCTTAACACCGTTAATACAGTTGCGACTTGATTTTGAGGAGCAACTCATAGAACGCGGTGTGGTAGCCTTTTTTGAGGTTTTTGGTGATTTTTGAAGCTTTTCCAAAACTTTTCCGACACCGTGCTTCGCAAGACGAAAAATTTGCTAGACAAAAAAACTCGCAGAACGAATTAATTTTGTCTTGCGAGGCACCACTATATGTCATTGCGTTATTTCTTATAGCAACTGGTTTTCAAGTCTAGAGTGTAGAATTTGTTTGCCCAGTAAAGAATCCTGCCCTCAGGCCAAGATACTGCATCGGATGACTAGCTCCCTGCAAGCCACATGATTCTGTGCATCTCTTCTTGCATTCAGATGATTTATTGGGAGTGAATATTAGTTTGACCCCATGTTCATGGCCCACAATGCAACAGAATCATGTTGTATTACTATTAAGCACTGGGAATCTTTTCATTTCCAAAAAACCAAATAAAACTCTTACCATCTCATTTCTTACACAAAGCATTTCTAAATGTTGGTTTCACAGTTTTAATGTCTCAGTCTGCATGATTTTCGCAAATGCCTCTAAAACCAGCTGCTTTAAAATGTCCTGTTTTTAACATGCTTAACATCAGTGCAACAGCAAAGAAAAGCAGAAGGCTTGCCGCATGTGCAAAAGTAAATGCATTGCCAACACGCTATTGGTGAACAGAACATAGGCAGGTATATATAGATGGCTGTGTGGAGTGTTATGATTATGGTGATTCCAAACTGTTTTCCTCTGGAGTAGCCCATATATGCTTGAGTGTGGAAAGAACAATAAATGGGGAGGGTCTGCAGGTGGGTATTCAAAATGTGTAATATAGAAAACACAGTTACAGTCAGTTTCATAACGTGAAGCATCAAAACTTCCTACAAAACTTCTAAACATCCTTATCATTCCATAATATATTGTTTTGAAGTCGAATAACATTCCTGAACATGGCAAGTTTCATTTTGAATGGCTGAGACATCTTTCTGACTTAGGATGGTGCATTTTAAAGCTCAGTTGTCTTTCAGAGATGAGAGTTCTATTCTTTGAATTGTTATTTTCATGTTAAGCTTCTACAGTATCCTTTTTGCCTTTTTGATGATAGTACACTGACAGTTTAACAAAGCTACTCAAACAGATACAATTCCATAGCTAAGGAATTTGGGAAACTTCGTTTATGGCTGCATAGTTCTGAAATAATGTGGCTCTCCAATGAATAACTTTGTATTTTACCTGGTTCACAGTTTAAATAAATGCTTTCTTTTGAACTACTTATGTTCAGGTCCCACGTTAAATCGTAATTGGCTGCATTTATTTTTTTTAATCAGAAATTTTCTGTAAAGATACATTTTAAAAAGAGTAACATATATTCAAATGTAAATACCAGGCAAATAATGATTGAATGTCTTGTTTGATACTTTCTTTGTAAAGGGTTGTCCTTTTCAATCACTGGAGTAAGGAGCAAGCTTAGAAACAGGAAGAAGCTTAGCCTAAATGTGAGATAGTGTTTACAGGAGGAAGCTAGGTCACGTGTCAACCTAGCTTCACTACCAAGCAATCGTCATGCAGTCAAAGGGATGTTTAGCTCCTGCCTAATGTATAGGAAATGAATAGTTCATGCTGAGCTGAAGATCAGTCTAGTAGTATGATAGAATAGGGAGGGCCAGTGTGGTGCCTTCCATATGTTGTTGGATTCCAACTCCTGTCAGCCCTTGCCAGTATAGCCAATCGTTAGGGATTATAGGAGTTGCAGTCCAACACTTCTGCAGTGCAGCACATTGGCTATCCCTGTGATAGAGCAATAAGATGAACACTTTGGCTATTCATTCACTATTTGCCAATTGAAGTTAACCCATGACTAAAGATTGATTTGGGTTGTATGAATTGGCCTCTGGAGAGCAGCTTGGGGGGAGGTCTATTGCAGATGCTCCTTGTCCATTCTGTCAATGTACTTTTAAAGGCAAGTTAAGAATATCCGTCTATAAGGGTAATCTGCAAGCCAGAACCATTTACAGTTAGGCTTGAGGGGAGGATGTATACCACAGCTAGCCACAAATCAATGCTGACCACTTCGACTGTCTCCTCTTTACTTCTTTACTTCTTCCAGACTTGTTAAAAGGTGAGGGATGTTGATGAGGGTGCATATCAGGTTAAAAATAAATAAATAAATAAATGGTTTAGAAGCTTTGGAAGTGCTAAATACTGTTAAGTTTTGGTTCTTGGCTGAGAGAGAGCAGAGTAGGTTTTATAATGTTTATCAGCTTTGTAAATTATTATTGCAATGATTAATCAATTAATCAGTTACAATTAAAACAAGGCTTTGCAGACTTCAGGCTTTGGGGTCTTTTTCTGTTTTTTACTAGAGCCCTGATGTCTTCCAGCTGGAGCCAGGATAGATACTTAGAATGAAGGAACCAGGGTGCCTGTGAGGAAATGCTCAACCCAGAAAATTTATTTTCAATCCCAGACCTGAGCACAGTTATTTCATATAGAAATCCACTTCTGGTTTCCCTCCCCTTAGCTTTCTTAATTTCTGCAACCTAATTTAGCGGGGGTGGAAAACCATTTAAGGTGTTGCTATTGTTAAACAATGAAGAATCCAAAACTCTTGCTGGCTTTCTGTAAATCATTCAGAAGTCTAGAAGTAGACCCAGATATACTTTCTGCCTGCCCTGGATTAACCAGTGATGAGGATGACAGACATAAACAGGGCAATCCCCTTCTCTTTTACATAGGAACAAATGCTTCTTCTGAATGCTTCTTACTTAAGTAATGCTATCTTATTCACATGGAGATTTAATTGATTGATTATTCATATTAAACACATATGATTGATTTTAAAAATTAAGTCAAGTTGCAGTTTTACAGTAAATTCAGCTTTCATTGTGGAAACTTAGATTGGTCCACATTTTTGGTTGCTATTAGAAATCTTCCCAAGGCCAATTCAGTTGTATTAAGGGACAGTAGAACATCCCATAGCCAGATAGGTCATGTGCAGCATGACATGCCCAGTGTTTGCCCTGCTCCAAGCTAAATTTTATGACCCCTTTTTCACATCTAAAAAACAAATTGCATCTTGTTAACTAGTGAAACATTCCTTCAGGGGGAAGGATAGGCTATAAAATCAATAAATAAATAAGTGTGGAAATACATAGCGCATCCCTGATATAAATCCAGTTGCCCATTTTGCTGGGAAGACAAGTAATATTCAAATGTTTCTAGTAATCAAGATTGCAGGAGGCAGTGGAAGACAGGAGTGCTGGCGTGCTCTGGTTCATGGGGTCACAAAAGAGTCGGACACGACTAAACAACCAAAGTAATCAAGATACACTGGGCTACCTTTGTACTAAACTCCAGAAAGTCTTCCAATGATTTCAAGATTCCCAAACCGAATAAGTCAGTCCCAAACATTGATCAGAAAATTAAAATTGAGTGTGTGAAGCTGTGTTGGCCCTACAAATGTGAAAGGCAGAGCAAATAGAAAGGGATGTTTCACTGAACCAAGTAGTCATTTCAAACATTTCAGACATCTAATGGGCTTTCCTGATTCCATTACAAAAAAAAAACCTGAAAGAACAAAAGATCCTGCTATATATGCCCAAGGCTATAAATACTTGGCTTGTTTTAGGCCTAAACTAGGTGATACATCCATCACAAAATTAGAGAGGGAAGTGGCTGAATCCCTGATACACCCCCAAACTAGGAAGAAATGTAAACATGTTCAGGAGTGGGATGGAAAACAGGAGAGGGAAATTTGCAGCCTGAAAATGGACAAAAAACACACAGCACATTCCTCTGCCCTCATTGGGGTCCTGCTAGTTTGAGCCTAGCAGAGCACAGGATCAGGCATTTCAGATTTAACTCCCTTCCACCATAGGATTGCAGCCTAGGAGTTTCTATTTGAAGAAAATAATGCCAGGCATGGCTTGAGCTGTTCTAAAGCTCATTTCAAGTGATAAAATATTTATCTACCAGGATGTCAGAAAAATTGAAATAAAATTGAAAAGAAAGTTATGCTGGATTTCTGCCTAATTCTCTATTAAATAGAACGGGAAGAAGATAGTGTTATTTTGAACAAGCCTGTACATTTGCATCTACTCAATAAACAGTAAATTGCCAGCAGATTCAAGGTCACATTGTTTAAGTGAATTCAGTAATCTTCATTGTATTTTTACTTGTTAAAAGGTTTGGTATATAGCTTAAGGAATGGTATTATTATTACTTTTACAGTGGATCTTATCCTATCTTCCCTCTTCATCATTTTCTTCTTTATTTCTTGAATATGCAAAATTCAAAGTTTAGCAAGTTCTACAGGAGCAATTGTTCCTGCATTCAGTGTACCACAATTTTTTGCAGTTATTGCTGTGTTTCTTAAGAGCATATCCCTCCCTGCTTTTTCCAAATAACTCTACTGAGTTTGGATGGTTTAAACCTAATTTGTTATTAATCCCATATGTTTGGCATTCTGATGCACCAAATGCTTATTTATCTTCACAACACTCTTACTAGGTAGGCTATTTCATTCCCATTTTAATGATGTGTCTTGAAGTGATTTTTAATCCACTTATGGGCCACACTTTTGCTCTGAGACAAGTCTGAGCATTTTTAGTGTAGTAAAGTAGAAACTTACATCTTATAGTTTCCCAGTTTAATGCTATAGGGAAGGGAGCACACAAATAGGTTTAGAAGGTAGAAAAATGATTTGTTTCAGTACACTTTTCCTTTTTACAGTAGTTAATTTCTTTTCTTTCTTTCTGGTTTTAGTGGGAACTGCAGCCCCAGATCAGGTAACACATAAACAGTGTTCAATTTTGCCTAGTTGTAAAAAGAAAATGAGCTTGAGATTTACCTGAAATTGTGGGAAGAAAATAGTTACTTTTTGAGGCTATAGTAATTGAAACTCACTGATTAATATCCATATGGTGAGTATACTCCGATATTCAATCTTTTTTCATAAACAAAAATTATTGGTATCAATGAAAAAAATATCAACCATGTCATCACTTTTTGGTGGCCTCAGTTCACCATTCCCATTCAGCACAGCTCTTCAGCATATGTACAACTAAATTCAGTTGTTAAAACAACAAAATCTTCCATATAACTGCAGTGTTAAAGTATAATATTAAGAAGCTATACTGACCCAAAGATCAACAAAATGTAAAATTGAGCAATTCCATATCCTTCCATTGGCCAGCAGGTGATAAAAGTGTTGTAAATAATCTGACAGCATGGTTAAGGTTCACAAAATCTAACATAAAATAATATTTGGGAACTATGCAGGGTTTTTGCCACAGAATATTTACCTATCTGTGCTACTTCATCCTCATCATTATAGGGCATACTAAAGTTCACACGGGACGCGGGTGGCGCTGTGGGTTAAACCACAGAGCCTAGGACTTGCCGATCAGAAGGTCGGCGGTTTGAATCCCTGCGGCGGGGTGAGCTCCCGTTGCTCAGTCCCTGCTCCTGCCAACCTAGCAGTTCGAAAGCACGTCAAAGGGCAAGTAGATAAATAGTAACCACTCCTGCGGGAAGGTAAACGGCGTTTCCGTCCGCTGCTCTTGTTCGCCAGAAGCTACTTAGTCATGCTGGCCACATGACCTGGAAGCTGTACGCTTTCTCCCTCGGCCAATAAAGCAAGATGAGCGCCGCAACCCCAGAGTCGGTCACAACTGGACCTAATGGTCAGGGTTCCCTTTACCTATACTAAAGTTCACACACCAGTTGTGGAAGGTAGGAACAATTCAGTTTTGCATTTCCTTAGTTGGAACATAGTGGCTTATAAAGACTAGCTCTGTTGGATCAGAGCAAGAGTCCATCTTAGTCTAATGTTGTATTCTACCAGAGCAGTGGTTTCCAGGTATTTCCTCCCATAGAGCAGTTGAAAATTGTTGATGGTCTTAACATAACACTTAAATTATTTTTCTGCTTGTTGAATCAATTGCAATGCACTGTGCTAAATGCTTTATGGTTTTTTAATTATATTTTAATATATATTTGCATTCCATAGAAATCCAGTTATAGCATAAAAATCATATAAAAATAAAAGAAGCAATTAAAACAATTAAAAATCAGTATGACTAATGCACACATGCAGTGGACCACCTGAATGAATCTCTCAGGCCACTGGTGGTCCATGGACCACAGTTTCAAAACTCCTGCGATAGAGCACAGCTGCATGATTTTTACAAGACCACAAGCAAGGCATGAAGGCAACAGCTCTTCCCTATATCCCACCCCACTTCACAGCAACTTGTATTCCCAGGCATTTTGCCTTGCTACATGGAATGTGCATTTAGCTGTAAAGGTTAATAGTCACTGATAGACCACCGTGTATTTATTGTATCCTTTTAAAAACTGTTTAAATTGCTGTGGAAAGAACCATAGCTCTACAACAAGCGGATGTGTTTCGCATGCCAAAGGCCTCAGACTTAATCTTTGCCGCCCCTGGTACAGCTGGCTCCCTTTTGAGATTCCTCACAACTTCTGCCAGTCAGTGAAGGCAGTACAGAGATAGGCAATGGCCTGACTCGTTATAAAACAGTTTCCTAAGTTCTTCCTCCTCCTTCTTAGTTGTTTTCTTTATAAGCTAAAAAGACCTGAGCACTTTAGCTTTTCCTCATAGGAATGTTACCTCAGCCTCTGAACATTTTGGTACATTTTTCTGCGTATTTCCCAGTTTTGCAATTTCAGATGCAGCAACCAGAAATATGTGCCCTTGAGCTACACATTTGTTTAAAAAATGCTCAGCAGCATTTAAAATATTACATAATATATTCATAAAACAATCATTAACAGATTAGTCCCAGTTTCTGCATTGTTTTAAAAAGAAAATTAGGTCACTAGCAGCTTAATAATAGTTGAGATAGAAAATAGTTATTGTTTTAATATTTAATTTGATTCCAGGCCACTGTGTAACAATATATAATGATATATGTTATGTAAATAGAATCATACAATAAAGCTATTATTTCTCTCTCTTTGAAGTACTTCATTTTCAATATACTTTCTCTGCATTAGTCTTAAAAACTGAAGAATCTTGTCTCACCTAGCATCATACTGTGGAAGGAATTGAACATCACAGTCTTTAATCATTCTGTCAACTCAAGCATTTCATCTTGCCAGACAGAACAGTACCCCCTCTCCTCCTCAAGTGTGCTGCTCTGGGGGCTTTCCTGGCCCTTCCAGTGCCAATTTCAGGGACTGCTCAAGGGCAGAGGAGGGAAAGTCCTGTTGAGCTAGCAGAAGTCCTTGTCCATGTCTTCTGCTGAGATTTGTTAGGTAAAGCCTGCCCTAAGCAACAGAAGCCAGAGTTGTACAATTTAGGTGCATTGCATGTTGAGACTCAGTTCTTGTGGAAGTCTGTAAGACAATCAAACTGGTTGCATTCTCAGATAAAGTTGAGATGGGGCAAAACTTTATCTCCCAGACAGTAGGTCTACCAGAGACAGTTTGGTCAAGTGCAGCCAATGTATGATTTAGAAACAATGTGTATATTAGGAGTAAATAGCTGAGTCTTTGCGAAGGCTTTTTTAAAAATCACAAACTGATGTGATATTGTGGAAAACAGAGGACTGGAAAAATGAGAATTTTGTCCATTGCTAAGTAGGAACAAGTTCAGTGAACTTCTTTCTATTCCTGAGGAAAGTGAAGGAGGGAATGTGCCACTTTATTTTACTGTATGAGATGACCTAAGGTTCTTGGTTTTTTAAACTATTGTTTAACAAGATTTATATACTGTTTAATAAATAACAAAGGCCTCTAAGCAGTTTTCAGTTTCCCCATTAAAACATGTAAGCAGAAACACCACATTCACTAGCAGCAGCTTGGAGCTCATGGCAGTTTCCAGATCAGCAAGACTTTTCTGGAACACTCATATGATTAAGCAACGTCACAAGGGTGTTCTAGGAAGTCCTGCCAAGTTAGAAGCTGGCATGAGATCCTTGCCATTGTTAGCAAATACAGCACAGTGTTTTAGGAGAAAACAAAGTCCCCCAGCCACTTGTAGAGTAAAATAATTCAGTGGTGTCAATGGTTGCCTCTCAATAATTTTCTTAAAACATCACATGGCACCTTTGAGAAGTTCAGAAAATAGTTCCCCAGACTGCAATGCAGAGAATGACTATAAAATTGTGGTATATGTTTCATCCCAGCACTAACATAAAGACATTGCACCTTTCCTTGCCTCAAAGACTTAGGCTCTGTGAAAGATGGTGCCAATTTCCTATGCCCAAGAGTACATCTACATATTGTCTGTATTGCATGTATTATATGAACCTCAGTGCTACATGCCATATCCCCAAAAGGCACTTGACACATAACTGATTCCTGCATTGCAGAGGGTTGGACCAGATGATTCTCAGGTCAATTCTTTGACCACGTTCTACCCCTTTCCCACAGACTTACCTCCCATAGATCATTCTTCCCCTTTGCGTGAGGAGAAATCAAGGATAAGAGCTCCATTGTAACTCATTTACGCATAAGTTTTACCTGTGATTTGTGAGCTGTGGTTATTCTCTTTCAGCTTTCACTGAGTTGTGAACCAGATATAGTTCCCAAACCTTGAATCGGCTTGGCAGCCCTTAATCTGTAATTCTACAATTACAGGGGTCAGCCCTGCACACAGCTGTAAAACACAATCCCCGGTAGTCTAAAAGAGAATTAGTCCACCCAGCAAAATGGAGGATTTCAGCCATGGGGAGCGTTGGGCATTCTGAGGTACCATTGTTTGCAATGGGTCCTAAATGCACCAAACTTTGTTCTGTATCTCACCAATAATGTGTAGATGGTGTGTGTGTGTGTGTGTGTGTGTGTGTGTGTGTGTGTGTGTGTGTGTGTTGATATTTTATTTGTATATGTGTGCCTGTTCTGAGCTCTTAGTTGTAAGAGGCATTCCTGCATCTAAGCATATTAAAATCAGATGTGCATATGCAAGGATAAGTTATTTTTAATCACAAGTCTACAAATAGATGTATGTTTGGCTTTATGTACTATATGTATATCAATATATTTAGAAGATTTATCTTTACCTAATAAATTTTGATAAAAAGACATTGTCTACAAGAGCTGCTGCTGAATGGAAAGTGAACCAATTACAAGGAGTTAATGCTTGCTCTTATTTTTAAACTATATATAAACACACACAGTTTGCTATGAAACATCATTTTTTCAAAGCAAAATTTCACTACAAAATTGGGGAGACTCACATTAAAACCACATAATCACCCATTTAATTTTTAACCATTCTTTTAGGAATTAGTTTCACTTGATGACCGAGAAAAACCTGGTCAACCTCAGCTTTCTCCTGGGATTTCAACTATTAACCTGCATCCACAATTTCCAGGTAGCTCTTTTTGACTCCTCCTTTAATGGATGAGAATCCTTGCAAAAATGGCATGGAATAATTCCTTATGGTGTCTATATTCCTTTCCTTTTTAGAATTTTATTTCTAATTTAATGTTCTGCATTTTAAAAAGAAGGGCTTAATCTAGCAAAATTTTATTATCTTTACATGAATAATCCTTTTAAAGTCCACTAGACAAGACTCTTTGGTGAAGAAAATTAGACCTAGTGCAGATGTAACACTCAGGAGCAGTTACTCATGCATTCCATCTCATTCCATTCTTCCTTTGTGAATTCCTTTCCCTTACCCAGCTAACATTTTTTTAAGGTGCAGCTATAGCTCAATGATTTGCATGCACAACATTCCAGGTTCAATCCCTGGCATGCCCATGTAGAGATAGAAAAGACCCCTACCTAAATACTGAGCTGGATGGGCCATGGCCTCACTCAGTATAAGGCAGCTTCCAATTTTCCTGGCACTTTAGTCTGCATTGATAATATCCATGGCTAGCTATTAAACCAGGCTTAGAAACAGGGTTGCAAGTTTCACTTCACTTACAGAATTGCCAGGTTGACTTGTTGGTTAAAAGGTAGTTTGCAAAGTCTGGTTACAGCTAACCATGGTTTATTAACCATATTTAAGGCCAGTGCTGCCATAATTCTGCTGTACTACTGCAGGAATTTCAAGTGGACACCCATGGCTGTGGGCATCGGACAAGCCAGGCAGGGAGATGGAAATTCAGAATCTTAAAGCCTAGTCCTCATTCTGGTTTTCCTTCCAGCAACAGTGACCTCAGTTTCCCTCCCAATATGTATTTTGGGTCAGATAATGCTGCTGTATTAATGTCAGGTCAGTTAACAGTAAAACGGCAATGATTTATGTCTTGATTGTGGATGCTGATTTGGCTTACGTTACTGGACGTGGAAGGATGAGCCTGGAAGTAGCTGACCTCTCTCAGCTGTTCCATTCTGTTTTCTTAGTCTAACACCAATACAGGATTGAGGGTTTGGTCATGTTGGTTGTTGTCTTTTGCTGTACTCCCTAAGGATTCCGTCTCATACTCCCACAATCCCTGGATTATTTCAAATTTGTGTTGGACAATCAGGACAGATTAGGAATTCTGTTCTTAGCATCCTTCTGCTCAACTATCTTCCTGTGGGAGCTGAAAACAATAATCTTAGTGGACCTCAGCATCAATGCAAAGGTTTGGTTTTTATGTTTTCAATGTGGCATAAAGATTGTGATTTCTCCTTGTTCAGGTCAGATCATTTCCTGATGAGGTTTAGGCTTGCAATGGCTTTTTTTCTCTTCATGATCAGTGGATATGTTAGAACGGTGATGAAATCTGAAAGATCCCCCCCCCCCCCGAGTCCCTGGCAAGTTTCCTTTTGACATGACCAGTGCCCCGTCAAACCCTAGTCACTCTGTAGGGGTTACATAAAGTATAATAGTTCACAGAGCATCAATAGTTCCCCCACACTCTTGCCTGTTGAGCAGATCCTGTTTTGCTCCTTGGTTTACCAGCTCCATTTACTAGTTAGGGAAATGGCTTAGAAGAAAGTGGCAGGAAACAGTATGAAGCTTAAGTGTGAGAGCCAGTGTGATTAAGAGTGGTTAAGAGTCTGGTAATCTGGAGAACCAGGTTCACGTCTCCACTCCTCCACATGCAGCTGCTGGGTGACCTTGGGCTAGTCACACTTCTCTGAAGTCTCTCAGCCCCACTCACCTCACAGAGTGTTTGTTGTGGGGGAGGAAGGGAAAGGAGAGTGTTAGCCGCTTTGAGACTCCTTAGGGTAGTGATAAAGCGGGATATCAAATCCAGACTCTTCTTCTTCTTCTTAATACAGGCAACAATCTGTCTTCAAGCCTACTCTGGATGGTGAAGGCAGCAAAGAAACAATACAGCTAACTCACAACTTACACACATTTAACTTGTGTACATTCAGCTTTACACACTTGGGGGGAGGGGAATTAAAAAGGGTGTAGGCTTTAGCAATCCCACGTACCAAAATGTATTTTGACTATAAATGATTTTTGCCATGCATAGTCTAAATGCGACAATAAATGCCTCCTTGATGAAATGGAATGTTCTGGAATGACATCACTCTCTACTGAGTTACAAAAAAGATGGCTGTTCCTACAGACCTATGGAACAGCCACATGTTTTTCTGTACAGTGTTCATGCTAGTAACAGAACATTATCATATCCCATGACTTTCAGGTGGTATTTGTAAGACAGTTTTCACTGCATAAGGCAGCCACTCCCACTTTCAAACTGTTGCTAATGGTGGTTACCAGTTTAAAGAAAGGAATAAAGTGGGACCACCACATCAGAGTTGTTTGAGTCAGAATTCTGGACTATGTTCCAACCCACTCATTAGTCTGGGAGATGAGGCCACTTTGGATTTGGTCTCAGCCAGTTCCTCCCTCAACACTGCTCATTCTTACTTGCTTTAATTTGGATGCCACTGATTTTGCCTTCAAGCAATGAATGTGCACAGGGAACCTTGTTGCCCAGCTTTGCTGGGTGAATATTAGTTGTTACTAAGGCTATGTAAAAGGTGCTTAGTGGGGTGTGGCTGACTGTCTCCTTGTTTCTTGACTCCCTTGGCTTATAACATATAGCAGGTGAGGGTTCATCAGCTGGGTCCAAGAACATGCTTTCTTATGAGAGAGAAGGGTTGTGAGACCCATCCATTTCCCCTTCCTGGTCAATATGCTTGAGTTGGTGGTTGCTGTACAAATCCAGTTCTGGATGCATTTCAGCTTGGTGCCAGCCCCTGGTGCGACCACACTGCTTGCCTAAAGGGGGTACCTAAAGGGGCGCCCTTTTCTCAAATAGGAATTGAAATAATCATTAGAGTATCTTCTTAGGTCTTTCCATCTGCTGAACTCAGGTGGATTGCAACCAATGGAAGGAATGTTTCTGCTGTTTTTGGAATGCAGTCCCTGGGAAGGCTCACTAGTGGCTTTTCCTAAACCTTTCCAATGCTAGGCAAAGACCTTTCTCTTATTCCAGGCCTTGTTAAACATTAGCTGAACTTGATTCTACCTAGCTCCAGGGATGCTTCTGTGCTTTAATACTTTTATTATTTTTTTGGGCTGTGTGTTTTTGTTGTGTTACGTTGTTTTGGTGCGCTTTCATTTATTTAATTTTTTTATTAGCTGGCATGAGAGTATTCTACTGAAAGGAGATATATTATGTATATATCCAAGGAAGGGAGGGGGTAATTTGCTCTGGCAAAGGGGAGGAGGAGCATGCAATCCCATGCCACGCTCCTGATCTCCTTACAATGGTTACATCTGCACTGTTATCTCTTCCATCATTATGCCTGAGGCAGGCTGAAGAAGGGAAATGACTGCAAAACTGTTCACTGTGTGCAACTCAGTGTGATAAAGTACTCTCTACTTAGCTAGTGAGCAATGAACCCATGAAACCCACAAATCTTTGGATTGCTAATGAGTCTACTGAACTCAATGGAGGTTGTACAGCAGCTGTGCTTGGTTAATTGTGCCCATGAATTTTTATGTGCAAAAATTTTATGGAGGGGCATATGTTGAAGTGTAAGAGAAATAGATTTAATTGAAATGGAGAATGGTTTGGAAGTCCTTTTCATCTTCCTGAATGTGGTAGACACTTAACTTAGGCACCAAAAAGTGAATTGAGGTGGGAACAAATTTTCCGAAAGTGGTCCCACAATCCCTCGTGTATTTCAAACATCTCATTCAGTGATGCTTAGACAGTGAAGTTTCGTCACTATACTTGCTTTATTAGTTTTACACAGTTCCAGATTTCTTTCACATGCACCAGAGTAACAAATAGGTCAGACTGTTAGTCAGTGTTCAAAATAAGAAATTGTTTTGAGTAATTTAGCAGATGTTCATGTGTTTGCTGCTTGGTAAGACTAAAGCATATAACAGTATTGAGCATCTCCTTATAACAACACATGCACTCTGGGCATGTTTTGTGGGGAGCAAAAGGCACTAGCAACTAAAGGAAGATGTGCCGTTTCTTCAAAATTCAGGATTTTAGAAGATACACAATGGGAGTCTGTAACATGCACCACCTAGAAACATATAAAGAGACCCTTACTACAGTTTTCCATTAATGATTAGTTCATTAAGCCGTGCACGTATTTTAAAACTTGCCTTCCTCATACGTAAATAATTTTCTCTTTTCTTTTGCACAGTAGTAGTTGAAAAGACCTCTCCTCCTGTGCCTGTAGAAGTTGGCCCAGATGTGTCTACTTCAAGTGCTAGTCAAGTAATAGCACCAACTCAAGTTACAGGTATGATGCATACTTTCCCCACAAAATAATGGCTGGAGGTAGAAATGGGTGCATACTCCCAAATAACTGAGGGCTATTAGAGCGTCAAACAGGAAGAATAGAGCAGCAGAACACAGGAAAATTCAGTGCCAAAAATGTTCAGTTTAAGAGGGTGGAATTGTATGTTATTTTCAGCAAGTCTGGTCATATGGACAGCATGCAGTTCGCAGTTGACTTACATTGTGTATATAAAATAGAGAAGTCTAAAGGATTCCACCCACCTGCTTCCTGCATTCCCTCAGTTGGAGTGTATTTGCAGGTTTGTATACCATGGTTCAACTACATTTTTTCTGTATTCATGTGGGGACAGTTTCTGGTCAGCTCCACATACAGGCACATTACATTTCAGGACGCATACTTTATGCAGATATGCCTCCCCAAAGCTCTTAAAATGCCTTTTTCTATAAGCGGTGCATTAACGCATATCCCCCTTAAAAGCATATGAAAAGACACAGACATGACATGGTGAGCGATCTTGTGAATTTACCCATATTCCAGAATAAAAACTTGAGAAAATCGCATTGATTTCTAAAGGTGACTAATGAAAATAATAATTTGGGGATCGTTTCCAGAATCTGATCTAGAACTGGGTTGTGTGTGGAAGTCATTCTTTGAGAAACATACTCCCTCAGCTTTTGTACGGCCAGGGTCCCACCTTTCCAGGCTAGGTAGGAAAAGTCTAGCAGTGAGCAGGTTTCCAGGATTCACCTCCAAGAGATTGGCAGTTTTATTTAAAATTCCTTTCCTAATGATCCTGAGCATGGAATTTGCCTTTTCAATAGCTATTGCACCCTGAGTCAACATCTTCATTGACTCCAAGGTCTTGTTCCTGATCCTCCACCACCTGTTCAGGCCCCATGAGCATGTATGTGAAATTAAGATTCTTCCCCCGCCCCCAGTATGCATCATTTTACACTTGTTTACATTGAATTGCATTTGACTTTTTACTGCCATTTCACTAAGTTTGAAGAGGTTCTTTTGGAGTTCTTCAGAATTCTTTTTCTTTTGTTTCAACAACCCTGGACAACAGACTATCATTTTATTATTACCTTGGCCATCTTACTGCTCACTCCTAGGTCTAAGTTGTTTATGAACAAGTTAAAAAGCACAGTTTCCAATGCCAGTCCTTGGCACTTTCTACCTTCTTCCTTAGAGAACTGTCTCTTTATTCCTACCGCCTGCTTCCTGAAACTTAACCATTTCCTGATCCACAAGAGAACCACACCTCTTTTTCTATGATTGCTACATTTATTCAGGAATTCTGTCATAGTTCTGTGTTTAAACGTCACAAATGTTAAGTTTTCTACCCCCAGTGCGCACACTTGTTTCTAAGGAGTGGTATGCAATATAGCCATGTAGCATAGCATCTTATTAATGTCTCTCCTCCAAAGCATCTGTGAGGAAAATTTTGATCAACCCTTTCCAGCGGATCAAAGAATTTCAACAGTAGTGATGATATTTCTATATTCTCCAGGCTCTGGAACTTTCTTTAATACTCTGGCTTCAATTTATCTTTGCAAAGGGTTTTTCTTAGTTAAGTACTACCAGCTGTGTAGTTTGCTATAAACTTACTGATATATTCCAGCATACCCTGCAATTTCTAAATACAATGTTTATCTCTATGTCTCTGAATGTTCTATATTTGTTGAATCTTTGCAACATCCATCAGTATTCCATTTGAGGTCAAGTTTGCCTAATAAACAGTTGCTTTCTTTTTTAAAAAAGAAATGCATATGCTATTAATAGATTACATTGTTAGCTAGCACATTAAGCTATGTGCTTGCTGGGTGATCCTTTGGGCCAATTAACAGAATCCTTTTTAGGACAGATGAGATAAATGACAGGTGCTATTCTGTGTATCAGTAAAAGGGCTGTAGTACAGTGGTGCCCCGCAAGACGAATGCCTCGCAAGACGAAAAACCCGCTAGACGAAAGGGTTTTCCGCTTTTCGATGCGCTTCGCAAGACGAATTTCCCTATGGGCTTGCTTCGCAAGACGAAAACGTCTTGCGAGTCTTGCGATTTTTTTCGCTTCCCCCCCCTTTTTCTAAGCCGCTAATAGCCTTTTAGCCGCTAAGCCTTTAATAGCCGCTAAGCCGCTAATAGGGTTGCTTCGCAAGACGAAAAAACCGCTAGACGAAGAGACTCGCGGAACGGATTATTTTCGTCTTGCGAGGCACCACTCTAAAAGTTAATAATAATAATAATAATAATAATAATAATAATAATAATAATAATAATAAATTACTGCAGATCCCACTATTTCATATTCTGTGATAGTTGTCTGGGCAAATTGTATAATCAGTATTCATTTCAGTGCCATAACTTCTCTCAGCATCTAGGACTGTGCATTTAATATGAAGTATTGAATAGGTTCCAGAAGGCAATTTTTGGAGGCAGACATTGTACAGAAAATGTAAAGGATGGAACTTCCTATGCCCTTGGTTATCTACCTAAATGCTGTGGTGCATATTAAAAATGTTTCTACAGTGTGTGCATTATTAGCAAACATTGCATATCCTTTTGACTTAATTACCGGGCCTGGCATCGGGCAAATTAAGGGGTTCAGTCCCCAACCTCCACAGATCTCAGTGTCCCTTTTTACTGCTTTTGCTGTAGGGTTGAGAAGGATGGAGTTCTAAACCACAAAGTCAATGTGAATAAAATTGCTTGGTGTCCCAGAATCCACCATAGTGGCTGCATGGAAATAACTGCCAACTTCATCTTTAAGTTGTATTGAGTTGTATTGAGACACTTCTTGTGCTTCCACTTCCACTTCTTAATCACAAATCACATTGCAGCAGGGAAGTTTGACTTCCTAGCATCTAAAATATTGGTTGGTTGTGCAAGCAAAATGTTCTCAGGCTTTAGTAGACAAAGTCCCTGCTGGTGTCACTGGTTCTTTTCTTCCAAGGTGAGTCAGGGCTGACTCCCCTTAACTGAATGAGTTCTGCTTCAGCTTTCAGGAGTTGTGAAGTAACTATTGCCTAAAGAATAGCCTGTGGATGAAGTCAAGCTTGCCCCTGGAAGCAACTGGACCAGCACCATTAGGAACTTTTAATATAAAGGCTTAGGTTGATAAAACTCGGGGGAGAATGTGTGTGGCTTTTTAACATGGGGCAACACATCCAGAATGTCAACCCTTGAGCCCTGAAGGTTTGGCACGCTCCAGTCTTAACCCTGAGATGAGAAGGTGGAAGATGCTTACAATACGTGCATCAACATTTGACATAACTACCAGGGGTTTCTTTTTTTCTATAAAGATTAAAACCATACTTCAATTCACTTACAAATTCCTCATAACTATTCCAAAGAAGAAAACGGTGTACACAGCACATGTTGACCCATTCACTGAGGAGATCTTTGAGCTTGGATCTCTATCAAACTTTTCTTGCATGTTTACAGGCCAGTTCCTTTCACTTGATTTCCAGATGCATTAGGGTAGTATGTAAATGTAGGGAACGGAAAGGCAAGCTTTTGTAGGGTGTATGTCCGGCTGTTTATTTTAAGTATTGTTTCAACTCTGTACTGGCTTCTTGCTCCACAGCCACTGGGTTGGATAACAAGAGGCTGAAATAATAATTTTATTATTTGTACCCCACCCATCTGACTCAGTTGCCCCAGCCACTCTGAATGGTTTTTCTTCCTTTTTAAATTGAGAATAGTAGTGGACTTATGCAAATGTTTTAAATGGCCTGCTCCAGGTATGTTTTTCTTTCTATTTAGAAATCAACGAGTGCACAGTGAACCCAGATATTTGTGGAGCAGGACATTGTGTTAATTTGCCTGTGGGGTACACCTGTTTCTGCAATGATGGATACAAGCTTAATGATCAACAAACAAAATGTTCTGGTATGAGAAATTTTATTTGCCTTTGCTAAACTGATCAGTGAGTGAAGGATCTGAAGAAATGTAACCTGTAATTTGTATGAAACAACTATGGTAAATAAGAATGGCTTCTTCCCTTTTTGGCCCTCAATCTTGGTCAAAATACGTTTTTTAAAAGATCTCCCTTGTTCTCATAGAACTTTGCAGCTCTTTTGTACCAGGTATGAGGAAACGGGGCCCTTCAGAGGTTGTTGGACTACAACTGCCATCATCCCTGACTATTGGCCACACCGACTGGAGCTGATGGGAGTCCAGAAACATAGAATCATAGAACTGTAGAGTTGGAAAGGACCACAAGGGTCATTTAGTCCAACCCCCTGCGATGCAGGGATCTTAACTAAAGTATATGTGACAGGTGCCATCCAACCACTGCTTAAAAACCTCCAAGGAAGAAGAGTCGACAAGTGCACACTTCCTGAGAGAGACCATTCCACTTCCTGAGAGAGACCATTCCAGAAAGTTCTTCTTTCTGATAGTAATCTCCTTTCTTGTAACTTGAAGCTATTTATTTGGGTCCTAGCCTCTAGAGCAGGAGAAAATAAGCTCGCTTCCTCTTCTATGTGACAGCCCTTGAGATATTTGAAGATGGCTCTTCTCACTGTCAAAGCTAAACGTACCCAACTCCCTCAACTGTTCCTCATAAGGCTTGTTTTCCAGACCCTTGATCACCTTAGTCTCCTTCTTCTGCACTTGTCAATATCCTTATTAAATTGTGGCACCCCAAACTGGACACTGTACTCCAGATGTCATCTGACCAAGGCAGCATAGAGTGGTACTATTACTTGCCTTGATCAGGACACTATACTTCTGTTGATGCAGCCCAGAAGTCACATGGTCTCCATCCCTGAACTGTACACTACCTAAATGTATCTTGGCACACAACGTGTTCTAAATTATCCTGCATGCACAAAAGATGGCGCTTGTAAATTAAGAAAACTTAGGTGCTTCAAGGAGTCTTTATATTTTTCCTCCTCGTAGACTGTGCTTTGGAATACTAACAGGAGTGCATGAAATTTTATGATAGGTATTGCAAGGAACTGAATGTCTGCTAGGCTTCTTTATATTGCCCCATTTTAAAACTGTGTAAAGAGAAGGAGCGCCCTTCACTAGCCCTGGTTCTGAGAGGTTCCAGAATCTGCTGGCATATAGTATTTGACTCCCATATACATGAATGCATAAGTTCTCTCTGAAAGATCACTTATTACAAGTAAGTATAGTTCCTTCCTTCAAGGAAAAGTAATACTCTGAAAGTTGGTATAAAGTAATACTCTGAAACCTTAAGCCAATAAGTCTGCTTTTTGAATCAGAATTTTATACCAAATCTTTATTGTTCACCTCCGTGGAAACAAATCTGTCTGTACTAATAGAGTCTGTCTTTCATTTTAGTGTCTTGTGTATATTGGGCGAAGTGAAGTGATGGTCATGACAGAGTACTACTTTTTCAATCTTCGTTTTTATTTCTTTAACAGATATTAATGAATGTACTCAGGCTCCCCATCTCTGCTCCCTTGGGCGTTGTGAAAATACAGAAGGAAGCTTCCTATGCATTTGCCAGGCAGGGTTCATGGCCAGTGAACAAGGAACAGACTGTGTTGGTAACTACTGTGCTTTATGAAACAAGCTCTTAATACTTGGGGCTAATAGCTAAGAGTTGGAGTTTGAAATCCGTTAAGGTCATTGGAAAACTACTTACATTGATTTACACAAGCACTGGACTGGGTGCTTAATGCTTAGGTTGCTCTTTTTGTTCATAGAGTATTTCTTAATAATAATTGACCACCATTACAGAGGGCAAGTCATTACTCATTCTGTCTTCCTAAAATTATTTATTTGTGCAGTTATACTTCCTTGAAAATATAATGTTGCTGTAAGAGCTGAAGTCGTAAAATATGTTTAGAGGATAGGTTTTTTTCTCTCTCTCCCATGCATGAGAATAGATTTCACATAGTTCATTAGCAACCAAAACAGCTCTGTAATTAAAGTAAAAGGTAAAGGTACCCCTGCCCGTACGGGCCAGTCGTGTCCGACTCTAGGGTTGTACGCCTATCTCACTTAAGAGGCCGGGAGCCAGCGCTGTCCAGAGACACTTCCAGGTCACGTGGCCAGCGTGACGAAGCTGCTCTGGCGAGCCGGCACCAGCACAGCACACGGAAACGCCGTTTACCTTCCCGATACAAAGCGGTACCTATTTATCTACTTGCACTTAAGGGTGCTTTCGAACTGCTAGGTGGGCAGGAGCTGGGACCGAACGACAGGAGCTCACCCCGCCGTGGGGATTCGAACCGCCAACCATGCGATCAACCATTTCTAATTGACACTAAAGAAGGTTTATCAAATGTTAACATAGGACCATTCTAAACATTCGTGGTATTGTTTGTGTGATTTGCTGTGACTGTTCCTGGAGATACACTTACATGGAGAACTTTTATCAGGTTTGTATCCACAGATTAAATGGGTAGCAGTCTATGGCTGCTGTTCAGGAACTCAGTGTACAGGCCTACTGTAAGGCCTACTGCTTTTCAAACCATGGCAACCAGCCAACAGAGTTTAGTTTATATTATGGCTGGTGGTTGGGGATGATGGGCTTTGTAGTCCAGCAACATCTGGAGGCTGCCTTGTTGCCTGTCCTGCTGTAGACAGTACCGAGCTAGTAGTTTCACTTGGTACAAGGCGGCTTCCTATGTTCCATAGAGCATTCTTAGAGGTATTGTAGCAGGGAACCCAAATACAAAGTCTCTGCTGGAAGGTGGCTGGACAAATGGCCCTCTTACATGATCAGGGCATGACTGAAGGACAGCAGTAAATATTAGTAAGCAAATAAACTCATGGACTTCAGTCCTAGTAACACCTGCAGTTACTAAAGCAAGAATATTGACATTACAGGTTGTAGTTGTTGCAACTAAGATTTGTGAGCTCCCAGCTAATAGTCTATTTATGCAAGTAAGCACCCAGTCTTGTGAGTGATAAAATTAATAATTTACATGGCCCTAAGAATAAGAATTCTGGGCAGATTCAGCTAACCCAGTCCACTAACAGAAACTTGTGCAAGGATTCCACCCTTAGAATAGTGTGCAAGGGGAAGAGAAAGGAGATAATTGCAGCTGGCAACTAGGAATGCTTGCACTGATTGAACAATCATATTAGAATGATGTTGACTTTCATCCTCTGTAAATGTGTGTATTCTTAAAAAGAAAGGGAAGACTAGTGTATTTACAGTACATATTTAACTTTTGTATTCATTTTGGTTGCTAGATGTTGATGAATGTTCTGGATCCCACACCTGTGGGGAAGGACGCTGTATAAATACCATTGGTTCATACATATGTGCTTGTGACACTGGATTCCGTATGAACAGGAGAGGCCAGTGTGAAGGTAGGTTGTCACTCTGAAATGTTGGAATAATCATCCACAGACATTATTATTAGTTTCCTTAATTCCTTTAGAAAAGCCATCCGAGGAAGTTATGCCATAGAGAGCAATGTTTATGCATTTGAGATTAATAAACCAGATGAGGATAGTACTGGTTCCCATACTGTGTGCCACTGTTCCAAATGACCTGGCAAAATCAGCATGGACAGCAAACCAACACTGTTGCTAAACTTCAGCGATAGAAGGTTCCCTTCCTTAAAAATGGGAGCGGGGAGCATAAGAGCTTCAATTTTAAAATTGGAAATTATTAAAATTAAAGTTGGAAACCTCACTATCTACTTTATCTGTAAATTTGTTCTATTGAAATTCTTTATGAAAATTGCCATTGACAATGAAGTTCATCACTTCACTTGTTACAAAGGAATCCACTTGTGGTTTGGAATAAAATATTGGCAAAAATCCACCATTTTATAGAACAAAACGTCCCAGCACGTCGAACTTACAACGCATATGAAGTTAGGTTTTGGCCTGAATATCCCCTTGAGTTAAAAAATAAAAATCAACATAAATTCATTCATGAATTAAAATGATATCCAGTTACTCCTACTTAATCATCAGTGTCTTTGTACTCTGTTTTCATACCTGTCACCTTCAATCAGAATATGCCTTTTTTAAGCTAGCATATTCTTCTGCAGTCTCTCAGCTCAAGCTTTTGCTAGTATAAGAATTACTGGGTTTATGTTCATTTTTAAAAAAATTAAAAGATGGCTTTAGATATGGATTTCACAATTTGGTGCTCATAGGTGTCAAGGGTGTGAAAATTATGCATATTTTTCACAACAGAATTTGCAGCGAAAGAAAGAAAGAAGCAGAGTCCCGAATAAATGGGATCAAACAGGCCATGGCTTGATTGAAAGACAACATCAATAAAACAATTGATAATAATAATCCACCAATACCATCAGAGTGGAGCTGGTGGTTTCCTACAAGAATCTCGGGGAGAGGCTGGATTTGCCAGCTGTAATGTCCCCTTGGTACCACTGAAGTCAAGGCTATGCCTGATGGGTAACAATCCATTCTCCTTGTGAGAAGAGGCTGATGGGAAGTGGTCACCCATAGTAGACACCTTTACTTTTGCTGGGTTAGCCTACAATCCTGGGAAATAGCTCCACTCTCAAGAGCTGACCCAGCCTCCTTCCTACCTCCCTTTCACAACTATATGAGACCTTGGGCAAATGGAGCCTGAAGTGTCCTATCTCCCTCTTCCCTCAGTTAGCATTATTTGGAGTTTGTTCTACCTATTGCAAGCATAACAGGTCATGAGGCTGTAAGCCCAAAGTCTTCAGGCAGTGTCTAGTGCTCTAACTTTATGTTGTATGCAAATATATGCCATGTGTAATCAGTCCCTTGGTCCCAAATGATCTTCACATTAAGTGGAGATGAGGAAGAGAGAATGAAATTGTTGATTCTTCCTTTGCAAGTAGGAAATTTCTGATAAGTCAGATAAGGATATTCACCTGTCAAGATACAGCTATTTGATGCAGTGGAAGAAAAGGAAAGGAATGTTCCATATTTCCTTTATGTTCATTACTACAGCAAACTATGTGGATAGTTTAGATTACATTTCAAGAAGCTGTGTAAGATAGCTGCAGGGCACCATTCATAATTTTAGATTTGTATGTATTTTTATATAGCTTATTCCAGACACATGTTTTACTTTTCGCATTGATAATTTATTATACATCTATGTTTTCATTGGCTTTATTTAAAAAAATAAAATCTGTATACCAGGGATCTTTCAAAACCCCAAAATTGTCATATCCTTAACTCTGTGGTTGCTTATATAAATATTAAATTTGTTGTGATAAGGTGGTTTTAAATGTTTAGATTTTAGCTTCAAAACGAAACCCGTTTACCCAATGGAACATGTTTCCAAATAAATAAGCTTAGGATCTTTGCCTACATTATCAAGATTATTTAAAAATATGTCTAATCATTAGTTGAAATATATCAGGTGTTTATTTCCCGATTTTTTTACCTCTTGCCCTCCTTTCCAAGGAGTTCATAGCAGTGTTTTTAATTTTACAACAGCCCTGTAAGGTAGCTTTCCAAACTTTTCATGTTGGTGACACACTTTTTAGACAGGCATAATTTTGTGACACAGTAATTCAGTTTTGCCCGCAAACCAGAGGTTAAACTAGCCCCTTTCCAATGCCGGGAGGAGAACAGGGGGTGTTTGCGTGGCACACCTACACACTGCAGCCAACAAATTAATGTGTCACGACACACAGTTTGGAAAGCTCTTCTGTAATGTATGTTAAGCTAAGAGACAGGGACTTGCCTAAGAGCACCTAGTAAGCCTCATAGGTGAATGGAGATTTAACCTTAGGCATCATTTAACCAAGCACGGCATTCTAGCACATAAATGGTTCCGTTCAGATCTGCATCTTCAGGACAGTAGCACCCAATGCTCAAAATATACCATCCCAAATTCTATTATAGCATTAAGATTCCCTTGCGCTTTATGGATTATTAAAATCTTAAACTTCATTTGTTTTCTTTTTAAAGATATTGATGAATGCACAATTCCACACACTTGTTCAGATGCAGAGTGCATTAACAGTCCTGGTTCTTACCAATGTGCCCCTTGCAGAGATGGATTCAGAGGCTGGAACGGGAAATGCTATGGTAAATGCCTTGTTGAAAATGTTTTCTATTGCAAATATTGTTGCAGTTATTCCAGGTTTTCTCAGTGTCGTGTTCTTGGGCAAGGATGTTAACTTCCCTTGGCAACTATGATATGTAGACTTATTATTTGATAGATAAAGAATAATTAGAGTGACTGTGACTCACATCACAACTAGATTTCCCTGGAAGTATATGGCTGCTGCTAAAACCAGCAACCCAGTATCTCCTCCTCTCTCGTGATAATAAAATTACCTGTCACAACAAGACATTTTATTTATTTCTTAAATTTCTCTCCTGTCCTTCCTTCCAAAGGAGCCCAGAGCAGCAAATATCAAAGTGTTAAAACAATACAATTTAAAATGAAATGGAAAAAAATATTTAAAACCATCTAAAAACATTTGGAACATTTAAAGCAATTGCGTGCACTCACATTTGCTAATTTCAAGTTTGCCAGGAGCAGTACCTCTCAGGAATCAAATGCCTTGTTAAACAGGAATGTTTTTTACCCCAAAAGTCAGTTATGAGGGGAGAGAGATGCACCTCACCAGGGAGGGCATTCCACAAACAGAGAACCATCTTTGAGAAGGCCCTGTCATGGGTCAACATGTGATATGATGCTGCCACGCTCTGAGTTTCCCTGCTCAACTTCCTTGGTGTGCAGTTTCAGCAAACCAGGCATTCATCTTGCTTCATTTTACAGAAGAGAGGAGGTAACCTGGGGCTCTGAAAACATCTAGCTTTGGCATCATTCAAGAGTAAACTGAATGCAGAGAGTAATTCCTTTTTATGTGAGGAAAGCACATTCAAGCATTTCTACACTTCATATTTCACTTCAGGCTCTGCACAGCTCAACCTTAAGCTCATACACAGTGAAATATACATCAGAGTAAAAGAACAATGGTATTTTCTAAGGGCTTGGCCATGCTCTTTCAGTCCACTCACACAACTGAAAATGAGGTAGTTGTCAAAATTCACTTTATTTTAAATTGAAAAAATGTTTAGCTTTCTTTCATCTGTTTTGCCTACAATGTGTATCATTGAATAGGCCAGCCCATGCATTTCTGAAGTTAACTTTTCTGAAAAAAATCCAACTACAAGAAATTATATTTTCCTGTGTTGTCTGGAATCCTGGTGCATGGCTTTTCAGTGTCTAGGTTAGGAGGGGTTTTTTTGTCATTGCTTACATTGGCTCTGGCTCCTGGCATCTTATCCTGTGCTGTCTGCTTTCAATGTTCAAAGCAAAAGGGACACTTTAAAATGACAGGCAGAGCAGATAGGTCTGCCTTGATACAGTCTTATTGTGTTAATGCTTGCTGGCAAATTCTGGGGAGCTTACTCAGCATTTCCTATGACTTTAAGCAGACAGACTTCCATTATCTGTCTGCCCTCCCACATATCTACTTACTTTCCTCCTTTATAAACCTTTTCTTTTTCTTCCCCCCCCCTCTAAAAGCCTTCTTTTTGTAGATAAAAACTTAAATGTCTGGGATAGTAGATGGTCAAACCCCAGAAACTAGTTGGGTCTTGCACACATGGGAGTTTTATACCCAGTACAACTTTATGTTCTTCCTGCTAGTCTTCACTCTAATCTTGGAAACTCCCGTGGCTGATCTGCAGATTATGTCTGTGATGCAGAGGCTGCTTAGAATGGCCTCCATATGGTGTTTTCTCGGCGCCAGCCCCATAATGTGTACCACTGCTCTCCATGTGATTCTGATGCATTTCTTGGAGGGTTTTCTTGCAAGCCATGATTAGGTCTTAACAGGGATAGACATAATGGCTGCATTAGGATGATCAAATCTTAGTTTAACTAGCCAAGAAATGTGGAAGCCTCATGCACTTGCACACAGACACTTTGGTTCTCCCTTTGCACTGCTGAGGAAGCAAGCCAAGAAGTTGCTTCTTGTTACACCTGAGCTGGAAAACTATGGTTAAGGGCTTTCAAACAAGCTAGAATAGCCATGGTTTAATATTGGCTTCCATTATCCTGACTAGTTCGCACACCATGCTAAGCCAAACCGTGGCTTAGTGCAAATGCATGAGTGCCCCAGAGAGGAACAAACCTTGAGCCCAGGTACAGACAACACTCTAAGCTAGAGGTGTACAAACATGACTTGCATAACATGACCCCTCAACAGTTTTTGGGAGCCCTCAACAGTTGTTGAGCTTCTTCTGTAAGTTCGCTGAGCTGTTGAGCAGCTTTTCGACAAGCCCCCACTCTGGCTGATAGAACTAGTGCCGCAGTACACTGCATACTGGCACTCACCAAATACTCTTCCTAAGCTGGTAAGAGCAGGTAAGCAGCTTCCTCTCTGACATTTCCTTGCTACTGCCGCAGCACCAGCCCTCGCTTACTTAGCATATTAACTCATGTTTAAGACGACCCTCAATTTATCCCCCCAAAAAAATTCAGAAAAAAGGTAATCTTATACATGGAAGAATACGGTATCTCAGTCATCAATACCTTAACTGTGTGTTCCCCTTTCAAAATTAATGAATTTCCAAAGGGGTAGCCTTGTTAGTCTTTTGTAGCAAAAACAAAGAAGTGTCTTGTGGCACCTTAAAGACAAAGTTAGTTAAATGGCTAATGAACCATCACTAAGCCTTCTATGGCTGCAATTCTAACTATATCTAATTAGAAGTAATTCCCATTTAATTCAGTGTGGCTTACTCCCAGGTTAGTGGGGTTAGGATTGCACCCTGTCTCACTAGTTTGATTTCACAGTTCAGAATAAAGTTATCTTATTTCCGCCACTCACTGTTTAGCACATGCTGTTGATATTTTGTTCTTTGTGTCCTAGGCTGCATTAATAACTCTTGCCACCAAACCATAAATAAGCCCTTTTAAAAATTGCAGCGCTTTATTTCATTAAGTGCATATTTTATTTAGAAAATTACCTATCTCTTTGTGTTTCTGCTGAAACATAACTCTTAAGTGAATGCCCATGTGAAAAGAATAATAATAAATGATGAGTTCCAGTGGTTTTTCAGATTCATAGTAGAAAGCAGATTAGGGCTTCAATTCCAAACCCACTCACTTGGGAGTAAGTCCTATTGAATTCTACACACACATACCTCCATTCTCCATCCAGACAAGCAAGAGATATTATCACAGCTTAAGGACAGATTCTAACCAGGGGGGAATTCCTGAGATGAGAAGCAGGGCTAGTGAGAGTTGTGGCCTGGGGAGAGACTAGAGGGTTGCTTTTGGTCCCCAGTCTGGAGGTTCCCCACCCCTAGAATCAGTGGCGTAGCATGAGGAGGGCACAGGGCCAGTTGCCCTGGGCGCAAAATTCTTCGGGATGCAAAATTTCAACATCTGGTGCTGCCTCAATACAGCTGCATGCTTCTGTCACTGGGCTCTATTGCAAATGGCTTCTCCGTGTGAACCAGGAAGTGGCCTGTCCAGATGACAGAATGATTCTTCTTTTCTTAACTCTGAGGTTGCGGTCTCCTGGGTGATAGGGACGCTGTTAGGCAGTTCAATGCGCATGTGTACTCTGTCCACTTCCCACCCCTCTGCGTGGCCCTGGGTGCTGGCAACCCACACTACACCACTGCCTGGAATAAAACCTCCTATTTGTGGAACTGAGAACTTTTTTGTATGCAAATTGCTGGCGTGGAGTAGAAGATAAACAAGACTGGAGCCCTAGTGAAGGCAAAGGGTCAAAAACCCCTAACAGGACATTTGGGTCTGGACTGGCAATTTGAATGTAACGGCACAGATACGGAGCTAACATGTCATCTAGTTTGGCCGTTACTGAGAAAACCATTAAAGAAAGTTAATAGAAGCTTGTTGGCCAATTCTGCTGAAACACCTCAAGCATCCTTAATTAATATTGTAAGCGACAGCGTCTTGTCTAAATCCAATCTTTGTTATCCACAGATATAAATGAATGTCAATATAGCAGTCTCTGCACAAATGGCCAGTGTGAAAACTTGGAAGGCTCTTTCAGGTGTCTTTGTAGCCAAGGTTATCAACTGTCCCCTGCCAAAGATCAGTGTGAAGGTAGGAGTTGATTAATACCTTTGTTATTTAAATATAACATGCCTAATGTCTGCCAAGAGAGGTGAAATAGACTTATTCATCATGGGCATTCAAAGCATGAGAATTGTATTCCTCACTCAGTGCGTTGGTGGAATCTTCTTCATGCCACTTCAGAAAAGTAAACATAAAGGTAGGGCTGGAGCTACTTGAACACCTCTGCATTCTCCTTCCTGGTGTTCTGAAATCTTGGGAGAAATTCATAAGATCAGATGCCATGGGAGAGTCTTTTTGTGTACTGTTTTAAAAGCACAAGAGGCAAAAAGATTAACCCTTCCCTCTATTTGAAGGACCCCTAAAGATAAAAATAGGAAAGGAGAGTGGAAAGTCTTCACAGGGCAGAGTGAAAACTGGTGAAATGTAACCGCTTTGTGATTAACGTTGGCACAATCTGGGGGGGGGGGGGATGTTAACAAAGGAGACAGAACCATGGGCTGCTTTGAAAATTAATCTCACATGAGATGATGATGATTTTGTTATTTATACCCCGGCCATCTGGCTTGGTTGCACCAGCCACTCTGGGATATCAAATGCCCCAATTTTAACCTGTTGTCTCATTTCATACTCCTGACTTGTAGTAATTGAAAATTAGTTTTAAAGACACTGATATTACCCAATGAGAATCTAGCCCTTGGAAAATTAAGTTGTCATGCAAAGGCTGCCTGAGGCTAATTTGAGGTGGCACTCAAAATATAAGTTTCCCTTTCTTATAATGGACTGTGCTGGATGAATAGTTCACTATGAACTTACACCAGAGTGTTCTGCTTGTTGATAGAGCAGCACCATCCTACAGCAACATGTGCTTTTCTGGTTGTAAATTTGCAATGCATTTTGCTGCTGAAATCCAGATGTTGGCATGGGCTGACTATCCTTAAATTGTGAGAATGGGAAAGAACATTGCAAGCTTTGAATGAACAGCAACTGGATACCATTGGAGCTGGTCTGGATAAAAAACCCACAAAGCCTTTCTGCTTCATTGAAACTGCCAGCTCCATCAGGCCATTTGTCCCACCAGGAACTTGGCATTGCTAAGAAATATGCAATTGAAACCAGAGAAGACAATTTACCTTGAAGAACAGTAGTATTATAGAATTTACTGATAACACACACTAAATCTTAATTTTGACCCAATAATCTAGATCTTCATGGACTCTGAAAATGCAAGACCTTGAATGTATTTTAAACCATTTTTAAATAGCTTTGCGGGGCAGAGTATGCATTTTCTGAAGTTAAACACTGTCTTATAATTTGCAGATGTAGATGAATGTGAACGGCAGCAGCTTTGCACAAATGGTCAATGCAGAAACATCGCTGGATCGTACAGATGCATTTGTGGCCAAGGCTACCAGCTGACACCTACAAAAGACCATTGTGAAGGTAAGTTCCATTGTCTACATGAGGAATTCAGTCAAATTTTCTATGAGTTTTTCACACAAACTGCCTTAAGGGTTTCTTTTTACAATGGAGAAATCAGCAAGCGGTCATAACAATTTTAATTATTGAGAGTAATATTAATTTGTAATATCTCCTTCTGAGGCTGTTGAAGGCTGCCAAATTGCAGACAAATAGGTGTAGGATTTTATATGCAAGGAATTTTAAATATGTCATATTTCGGCAGGATATGATTATTTATTTGCTATATTTATATACTGCTTTTTATATACTGCTTTTCACCACCACAGTGGTCACAAAGCAGTTTCCAGATCATTAAAACAGTGCCAGCACCATACCCTAGCTTCTGCCAGCAGTAGATATTTCAGTGACATATTATTGTGCTGTTGTTAGCATAATCTCTTCTGAAGTGGTTTGATTGCTGCTTGTGTTCATTTCAGATATTGATGAATGCCAAGAAGACAGCGATGTTTGCCGTGGAGGGAACTGCATTAATACCAAAGGTTCTTATGAGTGCACTTGCCCAGATGGCTTCCAGCTGCTTCCCTCCAGGGGTTGTCAAGGTATTATATCATCATCATCATCATCATCATCATCATCATTACATTTATACACCTTTGTCTTCCAAGGAGCTCAAGGTGGTGTTCATTTCATCCTCACAGCAACCCTGTGAGATAGGTTAGGCTAAGAGATGGCGACTGGCCCAAGCTGACCCAGTGTGATTCCTGGCTGAGTGGGGTTTCGAACCCTGGCTTCCCAGGTCATAGTCCTGTTGGTGTTTCGCAACTTTGACCTGTTGCAGGACTGTAGCCAGACCTAGCAGAGCATGCACAGACTTCCAGAAAGCAATCAGTTGTAGGCAGGATGGACGAAGCAGGAACAAGACATTGCTACTAGGAACTTGGTTATGTAGAGGTGTTTATTATTTATAGCAGACTCTACAAGTTACTATATAAAAGAACAGAAATGGATCTTAACTAGCTCTCTCTTAACAAACTCCAAATGACTCTCAGAACACCACACTGACCAACAACACTATCCAGTCAGTAAGGTCATAAGTCATCATACCTGCGTGAGACCTCAACCAATGGTAGAGCTGTATCCAAGGTCTCATAAAACCAGGCAGAATAACTCCTGAGAGCCAGCGTGGTGTAGTGGTTAAGAGCGGTAGTCTCATAATCTGGGGAACTGGGTTCGCATCTCCGCTCCTCCACATGCAGCTGCTGGGTGACCTTGGGCCGGTCACACTTCTCTGAAGTCTCTCAACCCCACTCACCTCACAGAGTGTTTGTTGTGGGGGAGGAAGGGAAAGGAGAATGTTAGCCCCTTTGAGACTCCTGAAGGGGAGTGAAAGGCGGGATATCAAATCCAAACTCCTCTCTGCTCAGTCATCCTTGGCTTTTGGCCAACTTCTAATTGCTTTGTGTGAAGCTGCACAGAATGGCACGTAGTCAAAATCCCAACAAGTCCAACACTGTAACCATTACACCACATAGCTTGGCTATAGAAATATTATAATATCACAGTGAGCTAGAAGGATAAGAAGTACACTGTTGTACCTTATCATATCTGCATTTGGGGAAATGTCCATAAGGCATGGATTCTTACTTGCCAGCCACATAAGCTTTCCTTTAAGTGAAGAGCTGAAAACCATAATAATAGCATGATTATAAAGTTCCTACAGTCTACTCTCCATGTTGATATCTATAGCTCCCTACTGGCTACCAAGGTAGGCATATCAATTCTCACTAATGGTATGGGTTGTAAGATGGGCAGCCGCGAGCTTTCTGTATTCAGGTGGGAGACTTTTTATCCCCCATTCAGATAAATTTTCACCTTTGGGGTACAGGTCAGCCTTTAATTCAGGTTAGAGTTCTCTTGTCCAATAGCACAACTTTCTTTGTTAAGAGTTCCTTATAATTATGTATGTAGCCTTCTAATAAAATTATGCATCTTTGGTTGCTGTTTCTCTGCCCCCTGCAGATATCAATGAATGTGCAGCATCCAATCTCTGTTTACCTCATGGGCAATGCCTGAATACATTGGGCTCTTTCCAGTGCGTTTGTGAGCAGGGTTTTACTATTTCTAGAGATGGCCAAACATGTGAAGGTAAGATGGGCTAAATGAAAGAAAAAGGAAATTAAGTCTGATGCAGTAAGGAGTGATGATAATTAGGAACAAACATAGGACATGTGTCCATCATGTACACTGACTGGCAGTGGCTCTCCAAGGTTTCAGATAGGTATCTTTCCTAGAGATGGTGGGATTTTGACTTGAGCTCTGCCACTGAGCTATGGCCCTTCCTATTGACTGAATGTGGTTGACAACACTTAAAAGTATAATCAAATAAATAGTACTTTTGCTCCCATTTTGATTAACTGCAATTTATCCAAACTCTAAACTGTGGTTAATATTAACTATGGCTAGTTGAAAGGAGAAGGTTCATAAACTATGATCTGAAGTTGGATTGCTTCAGACAAACCATAGTGAAGATTAGCCACAATCTGCTAGGTTCAGACTAAACAAAAAAAGGGGTGGGTACTTGAGCCCCAGACTCATTCCTGTCACAATAAACCACAGTTTGTCATGATGTCCAAATCAGAACTAAGCCTCAGTAATATTGACTGTTTCATTATTTGTCATGGGTTTTTAATATACAATTCAGACCTTTAAATGTCTGCTATTTTATCTGGTGGCAATAGGTTCTTCCATACTGACTTTCCATGTGAGAAGTTGGGCAGCTTTTGGAATTGATTGAAGTAATGTTCCTACATTTTATGCATTTGTCCAGTGCCGTATAACTTAATACAAGTAAATCTGCATTATGCTTATATGGGTTATGGCTTTAAAAAAAGAACTATCTGGAATGTAGCTGTGAGTGAGAGGGCAGAAGGGGAGTAAAAAATAGTTCATGATCTTTTTTGGCTTAAGCCCCACTTATATATGCAGGATATCTGACCATTCCTAAATGACCCACACTATTTCATGTGTGTAAAATATTCTTGTTTGACAATCAAACAATAGTAAGCAAAGTATCCAATGTGCATATAATCACAGTTATACATGTGTGACACAAAGGTAAAAAATGATTTAGCTTTAAATAATAAAAGAAAGTTTAGGATCTTTACACCTGTAATTCATTTTAAATACAAAAAGGTATATACACTTCAATTTTTTAAAAAAAAAATGAGAGCTGGACTTAAGTAAAGTAACCCATCCCAGTTATCAAACCCAGAAATATTTTTTTTCACTTTCTCCACAAGGGTCCTTACAGAATTCCTTTATCTACAGTGTTGACAGAAGTGACTCTTTCAGAATCCCAGTCAGGACAATAATTTGGATTGATGAACATCTGCACAATGTAATTCTTTGAGTTTTCTCAGAAGGAGAAGAATGAGGTCATTCTAGTGCAATTCTGTCTTTCTTTCACTGTCCGTAGCCATGTCAGCGCCACCTCCTTGTCAACAGTATTAAAGTTAAGAGATCTATGGGAAAGAATAAACAAAGACAGACTTTAAGAACAAGGCAAAAAGTATGGTTCCTATTCTAACAATAGAGGCATAGATTCATTATGACCTTTTAATTTCCTGTATTAGACAATGCGTGGAAATTCCTGTGCCTTCATCTAGAACATATGATAGTGTGAAGAAGGATTCATTTTTATGTGCATAAGTCTAATCTTGCCTTAAGCACTTCATAGAAGAATGTTACAATATTCTTTCTCAAGCTTATCCATTGGCTAAATCTCATTGCTAAAATGGATCTTATGCAGAACAATTTAATATTTCATTTGCCCCTACATTCCATTGAAACTGAGGAACGTGTTATTTTGTTGTGAGTACATTTTTCTGTGGTGCTCTATGTTATTTTTGTTTCCTGTTTTTTGTTTCCCATAGATATAAGAATACGTAATTGTGAACTTTTTTTTGCTCAGTAGCTTTAGACAGACAATATAAATTATTAACTGAGGAACTTCTCATTTTTCCAATAGTATTTGTCATGACATCTTGACCTGTTAAACAAATGTGGATAAAATATTGCAGCAAAAATACACACTGACTTCCAAAGAAATGTGTGTGAGTGTGGAAATAAGTAACTGGCTCTCTGAATCATACTTTACTCAACTATTCATCTCACTTTTTAAACTTTCAGTGTGAAATATATTCTAACAGTATAATGGTGTTCATACACATATCATCAGAGGATATGGAACATGCTTTTGTAAGAGCTGTACCTCAGTGCATACAGAAACCTTTTCAACCTTTTTCAAATAAGAGAATGCCAGTAATGGCCCTGTTATCATCTGAGAAGATCTTGCAGATCCATCTGATTCCATGAGATGGATAAAAATCTGCATTGTAAGATGTTCCTCATGATATTTATTAATTAAATGTGATGGTCTTGTGTTGCTTAAGTACAGCAGTCACAACTTATGTGGGGTTTGTGTTCAGGGGATAGTGCACAAAGCCAAAATTGCATATAGTCAAAACACATTGGGTGTAAAGGTGGGTGGAATTACCAAAGCTTTTTTTACCCCTGGACACCAGTTCCCTTTCCACCCCTTTTCATTTTTTGCCAAGCACGTAAAGCTGAATGCGCACAAGTGAAAAATGTGTGTAAGTTGCGGGTCTAACTATACCCACAATGGTGTAAATGTATGGCATGCTTTTGTCCATGTACATTATTCTTTTGTTTTTTGTGGAAACTGTTTATTTGCTTTTTATTAGCATCATGTAGTCAGGCTCTCTTAATCTCTGAACATGTAAGAAAAACAGCACCTAAATGTTTTCCCCCAGCTATATGTCGTTCAAAATCTGTAATTAGTCTGTTTGTTTAGCTCCACATGCCAGCGTTTGAAAGTTGGCCTTAGAAATTTTCCCACCTGATATTAATGTATCTTATTTTCAGATGTGGATGAATGCGCCAACAGCACTGTGTGTGGAAGTCATGGGTTCTGCGACAATTTACCCGGGTCCTTCCGCTGCCTTTGTTATCAGGGTTATCAGTATCTACAGGATGGACAAGAGTGTGTGGGTGAGTTGTGAGATTTCCTTGAACAATGAGTTTTTAGGGGAAGCCTAGTGAATGCTTTCCTTATTATTTATATTACATGCCTACCCATTCAAATTGGAATAGGAAATGGTGCTAAATCTGAACTGGAACCAAAGGCAAGCCAATTATTTCACCTTCTTAGAACCTTCTGTTTCTGAAAACATCAAGCTGTTCACAAATCTCAATGTAACATCTGTTTAGACTCTTAGTTAAATGGCCAGAATTTTGCAAAGCCTACAGGAAATATAGACTGTCATGTGGTACAGCCACCTCCTTTGGCAAAGTAGTTGAACAGATTTCAGAGTTTCTGTAGTCCCCACAAAATATATTTCTCATCATAAAAAAACCTTTGGTATTGTGATGAACTTGTCAATTCTGGTTAATTTTGCTAATAAGTGATACATTTCCTGGTATGTTATTAAGTGGTGACTAGATTTTTATTTTATTTAAGTGTTTATATATCCCGGCCTGTCATAATGATAAGCCCTCTGAAAATGTTTGGATTTCACCTTCTTCCCTTTTTGCCAAAGGCCCTTGAAGGTGCTGAAAAAGTATAAGTTGAATAGTTCAGTCTGGTGCGTGTCTGAATCCAAAACACAGCATGCAACTCATATTTCAAGAACATCCTGTTGTGCTTCTTGTCTTGATAGTTAACATCACTGCTTGTGGCAGAATTTGAAAAGGCCCTCATTGTGCGCCCAGCCCACTAGAAGCAATATTTTTGCCTCCTGAATATGGCCCTAGTATATGATTTCCACAAAAAAACACACATATAATATCCCATAGCTCATCTGTTCACAGGTTAACTCATAAACAATATCATGCATTGCAACTATCTGAAAATCCAGACTGTGCTCTATTCTAACTTGAATATAGACCCTGTAGGAATAATGTTATATCATCCCATGGGCACAAACCTTTATTGCAGGAAATTAGATACATGTGGAGAAGCACATGCATAAATAGATACACACAGTCACCTAAGAATTTTCAGGTAAGCCAGCAGGAAATTTCTCAGGGTTTAAAAGAAAATCTGCTTCCTCAGTATAATCTTTAAGCCAAATATAGCTACAATATCCTACCCAGTTCATTATTAGATTTGTTTAGCACATGCCCTTACTGAGCACAGAAGCATAAGGAACTGCAGGAAGGTATGGAATAAGTGAGGGTGAAGTGAAAAATTCCAGACCATATATGTGCGCCACACAAGCAAGCATTCTTGTATGATGCACCAAGTTTATGATTTTATTTGCAACAGTCACAAGAAAACAGTGGAAGATGATACCGTGGCCCAACAATGAAAGGGAAATGTTCAGCTTGGGCGGCAGAATACATTAGTGTAATGCTTTTCTAGCAGAAAAGTATTGGAACAGAGATTCACTGTACGTCCTGCTGAAATGATCCCTTACCAAGATAGTGTTTTGGGTATTCTCATATAATTTGCTGACTGAACAGAGGTGCATTCCTGAAGCTCAACCTTTTGAGTCAATGGTAGGAATGTTAACCACACTTCGAAGTGAGTAATTCTAGTGAGCTGTACTCAGCGCTGTATAATCTGTCACAGCTTTTCTTGATTTTTCCTTTTATATTTCAGCATAATGAATTACCTTCTGTGTATATTTTTCACACAGTAAACAAGCTCAAATTCAAAGATGAAGTAAAAAAATAATATAATATGAGGAGGTACTGGATTTGATGGGAGTCTCATAAAAAAATCACCCATCTTAGACCCAAAAGCCAGGGATAACAAAAATGTATTTGACTGGCACTGAATAGCTGAGAACGTCAATGCCAGGCAAGCCTCCTTGAGGAAATCATTCCACATTCTGGGGGCTACCACTGTAAAGGCCCATTTTCTCATTGCCACCGTCAACACCTCTCTCGGAGGGGACACACAGAGAAGGGCCTCAGATAACAATTGTAGAGTCTGGGTAAGTTCATATGGGAGAAAGCAGTCCTTGATATATTGAGTTCTTGAGTGGAATAAGACCTTTATAGGTCAAAATTAGCATTTTGAATTTGTCCTGGGAACCAGTTGCAACTCCTGCAGTTGTGCCAGAAGCACTGTTATACACTCAGGGCTGGTTTCAGCTAACTCAGTGTGCTAGTGGAAGCCAACATACAGACTCTCACTAGCACAATGGGTTTTTCCCATGACACCCCCAAATCTGCTCTGAAGTGTTGTGAGAACCCCAGCAACAGCACATGAGGGGAAATCGTCCTATCTGGCAAGCAGAAATACTTGTGCTGGCAGAATTATTGTATTAGCATGAAGTTGAATTCCATTCTATGTCTGCCTGGTCCCAGTCAGCAATCTGGCTGCTGAGTTCTGACTAGTTGCACTTTCTGAACCACCTTCAAATGCAGCCACAAATATAATGCATTACAGTTATCTAACCTAGAGGTTACCAGAGCATAGACAACTGAAGCTACGATATTTCCAGCATGTGGCGAATGCTTCTATTGTTGCACATTACTCCTACAGCTGTCGGGCTTTATTTTCCTTATAGGCTCTTGCTATATACATAGCCATCTATTTCAGTCAAATATAGAGCCATCTTTTCAGATATCTTCATTCTTTTTCTCCTGCAGTACGTAAAAAGGGATTAGCTGTTGGTTAATTTAAAATATTCAAAAAGTACCACTCTCGAAATAGAATGGGCTGCCCGGTTATGATGAGGAGCAATCCTATGGGCATTATATGAAGCTTGTGTGAAGTGCTTTGAAGCAAGTTGCACAGGGATTCGGAACATGGCCTTCCTAACAAGAATTGCAATGGAGACATGTTGATGTGAATGTAAAGCTTATGCTACACTGGAAACTTAAATTAGTTTAGCAATCACTGGTTATCTTAAGAAAATGTGGGATTCCATGTAACTTCACATCTCGTAGTGGGGGAACCACCAGAAGGCCCTCAGAGCTGGACCTTAGTGTCCGGGCTGTAGGATGGGGGTGAAGACAGTGGTCTCCATAGCACTTAATGTTTACTTTTTATCTGTAAATAGCAGCTGCAGGGCAGTCCAATAAAGACTGAATTTAGTAGGGGGAAGCACAATGGAGTCCTGACAAAAATTGCTGTCCCTGCATCCAAGCTACTATTTGTATCAGGAGACAAGCTGCTGTTTATTGCCATTTTTGTCAGGAATTTGTTCCTTCTCCCCACAGTTTATAGTTGCAGTAAAATTAAAATTAGAAACCCTGAAGGCCAAACTACGTGCCTAGTGTAATTTGTAGTTTTGTTTCCACCTGGTGCTAAATTCTATGCCTTTGGGGGAAAGCCATTTTTATTTGTCCAGGCTATAATGTTCATTGTTTCCCCCCTCCAATGAATTGTGTTGATTTTACTGTTTTTATTGCTCTAGTCTGTTATACTTTTCCTTCTACATCATTAGATATATATATATATGGATTGCTTGGTTGCATGTTTGATATTGTGTTCTTTTGTGGGGAGCCACCCTGGGAGGCTTGGCCAAACAGAAAGGTGGAATGCAAATGTTTTAAATACATAAATAGTCTCATTTTTCAGATGACAAAACAAGCACACAAGCTACTAGAATAGTAGCACACTCACTCACTCACACCTTTTTAATGAAAGATAATGTTTAATTTTACAGATGTGAATGAATGTGAAATGCTGAGTGGAGTATGCGGGGAAGCCCTCTGTGAAAATGTGGAAGGCTCCTTCCTATGTCTGTGTTCCGATGAAAACCAGGAGTATGACCCAATGACCGGACAGTGTCGCTTCCGTTCCTCGCCAGGTAATGTCCCATTGGCACTGAATTGGACCATATAAATGCACAGTCTGACAAACATGGGAAGGAGTTGAATCTGTAACTGGTGGGTGAAATCATCGTATGATTATGTCATGTTATCCAATGTGTGTTTAGGTTTTGGGTTTTTTAAATTTAAATAAGTGGTCTAAATCCAAGACAGAGGTGAACCTCATTGCAATCAATAGGCATGGCTAACTCTGTACAGTGGTACCTCGGGTTACATATGCTTCAGGTTATATACACTTCAGGTTACAAACTCTGCTAACCCAGAAATTAGGAAGATCTGAAGCGTCCTAAACTTGTTTAAGAGAATTTCTAAGGGAAAGGACTTTCGTTACATTGGAGCAACTTCTAAGAGCAACCTTGCTGCACCCTGCAACAAGGTTCACGTTAGCACACCCTCCCAGATCAGAACATACCAGGGTTATTTTTAACTAAAACAATGACGACAACAACACAAAAGTATACAAATGGAGCTGATTTCTGGGTGAAACAAACGTCAGATACAAATATACAAATTCTATGTAATTTCTGCAATTTAATCAGTTGCATCCTTAACTCTCTGTGAGATGGAGGAATCATTGAATGGTGTAATTTCCTCCTGCAATCTGAAGTGGTACACTCTAGAAACATTTTATCACTTGATCTGCAGTTTGTGTAGACTGGGACCTAGGAATTAGGCATGAAGTTTTAATGTCATGTATCATCATGGCTTTCCTATCTTTTCATCCCTCAACACAGCCACCTCCCCTTTCACTCAGCCTCTACAGCTTCCATTTGCAGGTCCAGGTGCAGTGAAGCTGTGGATCGTGTGGCCAAGGGATGATAAAGTTGCAATAAACACAGAACAATCACCTGGGATTTAAACAAACTTTATTGATTACAGATGTTAGCAAGTTTTTGTGCAGACATTGGGTGTGTATCCTGAATCAACCAATGTGCCTGCTGGTTGAGTAGGGTTAAGGTTAAGGATTGCCTTATGTCAAATTGGGGCAACCCCCTGAGATTTCCAGGGGAGGGATTAAGAGGAAACCCTGATTCCTTGGGCTGGGAAGGGCCCTACCCAGAATGCCACGTGTTCACACTTGTCTTTACTCTACACTGGGGAACAAGGGATTTTCTTCTATTTCTGCTTTACTTGGCAAGAAATTATCAGATTACTGCGTTCTAAAAGGATCTTGTCACAGTCTGACCCCGTCCACCTAGACTAATAATGCAACCCAATGTCTTGTCCGATGTCAAGTTGTGGCACTTGCTATGTGGTAGGCAGAAACCCCAGACAGGCCCAATTTGTCTGAAGGCAAATTGCTCCCAGGTCCCAAATATGGTGACCAAAAACTTCCATAGCAATGTCTTTTGCAGGGTCACTTACCCTCAGGCAGACCTAAAATATTAAGAGTAGGGAGAGAGGGAATCCAATGACAGCGGAGGCTGATGCGTGACTGGCTTTTATAGCCAGGGAGCGGACCAAAGGGAAGAAAATTCCCCTCAGATCCACTACCAAGCTGCACCCCTAGCTCATCTGTGATTGGCTGAGCCCCAGCAGCCAGCGCAGGCAGTGAAGGTCCTCCCCCAGCCATGCCAAAGCCAGGAGACCGTCTTGAACTGCCATGGCCACTTCATCTTTTTCTCCATTTCTTATAACATCTTTGCAGCAGCATCCTTTGTGCAAAGCAAGTTCCTGATGAAAGTATTAATTTTACATAGGTTACACTTATTTCATTTAATGTCAGTGTGAGAGGAAGGTTGGATGTATACAAATAAACATCCTACATGCTACAATTTTCCTGCTAAGTGAGAAGATGTCACTTATTCCAAGTGAGATCTGGGGTCCATTTGAAGCATAATTTTAATTCAGCACATTTAAAATATATTTAAGGTCTTTATAGAATGCCACATGTTCACACTTGTCTTTACTCTACACTGGGGACCAAGGGATTTTCTTCTGTTTCTGCTTTACTTGGCAGGAAATTATCAGATTACTGCGTTCTAAAAGGATCTTGTCACAGTCTGACCATTTTTGAGGGCAGATATGTGACTAATAGGAAATCTAGTGTTAAAAATTAATTAATCAGTAACGTGTTTAATCAGCAGCACATTCTTTTTCCTGCACCCCAGAATAAGAAAGCATTCAGTAAGACTTAATTTGAAAGTAATTAACTGTTTGTTGAGGTTGTAATTTAAACTTTATTTTATCAGCTGGAAGCAAAAATAACTGAAGTGCTTTTCAAGGTTATTCCTAATGGAATATGTACGGCTAAAGGTGGGGGAAGGCTGTGCTTGGGCAACCTGCCTGGTAGTGATTTCTAGTGTATCTGTTTTGATGATGTTACCCTCAGCAGTTAAACAACAAGGTCAAACTGCTTCATTAAAATGATAGTTTTTAAGAAAGACCCTAGACTCATTTCAACAAAAGCAGGTGAGAAGAGGATAGTTCTCTTGATTAAGACCCCAAATTACAAACCCAACATATGAGACTTTTCTAAGTCTTGCACTTCCAGTGTGGAGGCCAAGCCAACTGCACTGCCAGCCTGATCAATGTTGGCCTTAGAATAATCAAGTTATAACTCGCCTGCTATACTGGATCTCCCACCTGCCCTTGAGCAGATCAAGAGATTTATCAGTAAAACAGCACAATCCCTCACTGAAAAAGGGAGTCCAGGCTCCTCAGACAGACTGTTTTGTAGAGTCTAGTCACCAGCTTTTCAAGATGTTCCTTGTTTACTGTACGGAATCTGTATCACTCAGCTCCTAGGATCTGTCACTTAGAGCCAACTGAGAACACACACTTCTCAGTTTAAAAAATAGAAAACTTCCGAAAGTTCTCAGAGAAGTCTAAATTCTTCAGCAGCAATGACAGTGAAATTCACATCAAAGCCCTTCGGCTGCAGGATTCGAAGGTCTCAACATGCCTTAGGAAGGTGTTCCTTTGCAACTTGACCATCCTTTGCTCTCTATTAAGTGATCTTCTGCGTCTCACTATCAGGCACTGATATTCTAAGGCAGGCTTCCCCAACCTCAGCCCTCCAGATGTTTTTGGCCTACAAGTCCCATGATCCCTAGCTAGCAGGACCAGTGGTCAGGGATGATGGGAATTGTAGTCTCAAAACATCTGAAGGGCCGAGGTTGAGGAAGCCTGTTCTAAGGTTTGCAATTTCTGAACCTTCTCCCAACTCAGAATAGATCCTGCTTTCACATTCTGAAGTAAAGCAACATACATTCCATAGTATCCACCTGTTCAAAAAGAGACTTTCAGGTGTATCTTCCAAATGTACTTTCCTGAAGCAATCTACTTTTAAACGTATATATTAAGTGGTTAATAACATAGGAGAAGAATCATATGTAAACCAAGATGAGTCTTTGTACATTTCTGTGTTGTTTTTTTAAAGAAAAGTTTTTGTGTCTCGTTCAATTTCCAAACATTCACAATGCTTGCCTGCCTAACTCTCAGTCACAGCTGTGTAAACAGCTTTATTTTAAAAAAAGTTCTGGGCACATAATGGGAGGAAGAACTGAAATATCAAGTATAAAATAGGATTACATAGTCACAAAGAGTTTCAAATTTCAGAGGAGTAACCTTGCTAGTCTATTGCAGCAAAACCAACAGAGTCACACCCACACTGATTAGATTCTGTATTAATTTGTACTCTACACAGTACAGCTATCTCATACAATACGTAATACTTTGAGCTATGTTTGGGGGTCCCCCCCTTTGTTATGTTTGCACTTTTTGTTAATAAATCAAAAAGAAATAATCATCTCTCTGCTCAGAGTACATATATTCACCCATTTAAATGACTTATTTAATTCATCTGATTAAAGATTCAGGTAGGTAGCCATGTTGGTCTGACGTAGTCGGAAAAAATAAAAAAATTGTCCAGTAGCACCTTAGAGACCAACCAAGTTTGTTCTTGGTATAAGCTTCTGTGTGCATGCACACTTCTTCAGAAGTGTTTATGCACACGAAAGCTTATACCAAGAACAAACTTAGTTGGTCTCTAAGGTGCTACTGGACAATTTTTTATATATATTTCATCTGATTAAATAAGTGGGATCTGGCCCACGGAAGGTCGTATCCCAATAAATTTGTTAGGTGCCCCTAGACCCTGTTGATTTTGCAACAAGGAGTTTGTTTCTCATTCCTCTTGGGCTGGTTTTTGGCTCTCCTTTCCTTGGAAACTGTTGCGGTTTAAAGAGTGGGAAGGAAGGGTTTGGATAGTTTTTTGCTCTTCAAGATTCTGGCTCTAGTTCACCTCAACATATGGCCTGCGTCCAATGAAAATGTGTACTATGGTGACTAAGGTACTGAGCCTCCTCGCACCTTGGGAGAACCAATTTACTTCAGCTAGATTTCTGTGACACATGATAGTCTTCGTTTGGTTCTTATTGGGCTGAGGAATACCACAAAAACCACTGTACTTCATGAAATTCAGCACATTATAGAAAACTGTAATTATCTGATGAGGAGAGACCACAGACTAGACTAACAAAGATAAAACAGCACTCAGCTGGGTGTTTCCCCATAGCACACATTGACCTTGGCAAAATATCAAAGAGAAATGAGTGTGTTGGTGTGCTAAATTTGAATAGCTCTGTATGACAGTTTGTTTGTGTCCTCTGACGCAAGCATGCATTCTTCTGAAGAGAGAAAAGAAAAATGTTAAGTGTTTGGTAACAACTGCATTGCATGTTAATATATATATCCTGCTTAAACAACTATTTTATTCATCATAACTGTAGAATATTTTGAGCACAATAAGGCAGATTACAATTTAAGGCAATAAATTTCTACTTGCACCTCTCCTCAATCTGGACATGGCTTAACGCCTTCATGTGGGTATCTTATAATTTACAACTATGAGGAACTTTTGCTCTGTGTTATTCAGATTAACATGCTTAACAATTCTCACTAAAAAGCAAATAAGCAAAATAAAGAAGTAAGGTGTGTGTACAAGCTTCTAGGAAAAATTGGGTCAGTAAGCTTCCAATATGTGGGTTCAATGGTGTTTAATGGCCTAATGGCAAAATGGTATAATCTTATCTGTTGTATCTTTTCTTCTTAAGGATAGTATGTCAGCAATGTATTATAAGGACTGGGGACATGAATATTCTTGCATCAAATCCCATGGACATTAATTAGAGACGTTTAAGGGCATAACTGTGACATTTCTCTGTCTGTATAATCACAGCACCAGCATTAGCCACAGTTCTCTCTAACCAGGGTTTCCTCTTCGTCACGATTTGAAATCAGGCAATGTAGTCATTTTGCATATCCTGATTAATAGGGAACCTGGTTAGCATCTGCTGAGTGTGACGAATGTAAATGCAAATAAGGCTCGCAGGAAAAAAATCAGAGAGGAAATTCACACAAAGAAATGGGAGGGACTGGGGTGAGAGAGTACAATCCCACAGCCTGGAGAGCCCATGGAAACCACCAAATATTACATGATAGGCAACAAGACTATATAATTTATTTCTGAACTTGCTTTTGCTGTATGACATTGTATCTTTCACTATTTGTGTTTAGATTTACCAGTAGATACAAAAGAAATGGCAGATGAAAAGAAGGAATGCTACTACAATCTAAATGATGCAAATTTTTGCGATAATGTACTAACATCCAATGTTACGAAACAAGAATGCTGCTGTACTTTGGGTGCCGGCTGGGGTGATAACTGTGAAATATTCCCATGTCCTGTGCTTGGAAGCTGTAAGTGATCATTTCCCATTCACTGGTAGTTGCTATTCATAACACCATAATGTGGATCAGTAGCTTTTGCCTGTTTGACTATGCAATCCTATGCATGTTTATTCAGAAGTAAATCCCACTGTTTTAAGTGGGGCTTTCTCCCAAGTAAATGGGAGAACTGCAATCTTAGATTGTAATCCTTTATACAAGTCTGTTGGACTTAATCCTCATTGGATTCATTGGCACTTTTGAATAAGCAAGCATAGAGTTGAGCTATTAGTTATAAAGGAGTGTGTTCTGCTTTCCTATTTCTTTTGGCATCAAAGAATATGTCTACAGTGGATTCATTCAGTTCCTTTGTACAGTAAGCCCGCAATTTATGCAGGGGTTACATTCAAAGGATTGCGCCTAAAGCCAAAATTGTGTATAGTCAGAACACATTGAATTCAGTGGTGGGTGGGATTGCCAAAGTCATTTTTCCCAGCAGTGGCATAGCGTGGGGGGTGCAGGGGGGGGCGGCTGCACCGGGCGCAACATCTGGGGGTTAGGGTTAGGGGGCGCAAATCCACGGGTTAGGGGGCGCAAATTACTTGCCTTGCCCCGGGTGCTGACAACCCACGCTACGCCACTGTTTCCCAGCACTCCACCCCGTTTCTGTCCCCCCTTTTTTTGCCATGCATGTTAAGCTGAATGTGCACAAATTAGATGCTCATCAATTGCAGGTTTACTGTATTACACAGGGTGTTAAAGTTTCCTATTAGATTTCTTTGCTTCAGTGATCACTTATCTGGACATCAATAATCAGGATTTCTACTCAAGATATGCTTTAAGTTCCATGGTTTATCATTATATTTGTATGATGCCTCTTGTTTATTTGGGGCACCACTTTTTAGCCAACAGAATCACAAAAATTCTGCATGCATCTTTTAAAAAGAATCTTTTCATAGTTGCTCTGGAACATTTACCAGTCTTATGAGCCATGGCCATAGCTGAATATCATTGTCCATTTTTTTTCTAGAAATGTGTAATATGAGAAAGGAAAACTTATAAAATGAGAAATCATGCATTAGAATCATGCTGTTTTAAGATATTGCATCTGTTGTCTTTCACACTGTGATGCGTGAATACATTTCTAATTGGATTCTTGGTTTATCTTCCTGCTAGCTGAGTTTACTGAACTGTGCCCTGAAGGGAAAGGATACATACCCTCTGAAGAGTCATCTTACGGAGCTGTTACACAGAACTACAAAGGTCAGCTCCAGTTATACAGATTTCAATTATATATCAGTGTTTCAGCATTCCTAAAAGATACCAGGGCTCATTTAAAGTCTGCCAAATGTTTATGAGGTTTTTTGTTTGATTTTACGAAAAATTGCTCCTTTGGGTGGGGATAGGTGGAAATGCCTACAACCAATTTCTCCATTGCACTTTGTCACTTCTATTTATGACCATTGCTTCCTTTCGCTGCTGCAAATTCATTTTGTATTTGAAAGGGTTTCTTCACTGTGTGGTACCAGCTGGCTAGGGATCAGACAGGGAGCCCAATGCCATCATGGTTGTCATATAGCCAGTCAGACTGGGCTGCTGGTGGACAATTTAAGCCTTTCTGTTTCCTTCTTCCTGAATGGGAAGGGCTGTGCCCTAAGTAGGTAGAGCGCATGCTTTGCATTCAAAAGATCCAGGGTTCAATCCCCAGCATATCCAGGAAGAGATGGGAGAGACCCCTGTCTGAAAACCTAGAGAGCTACTGCAAGTCAGTGTAGATGATACTGAGACAGATGGTTCAGTTGTTCTGGCTTGGTATAAGGCAGCTTCCTCATCTGAACCTTAAATAACTTTTCAAAAATACTTTGAAAAGAGCATATACTGGGGGGGGAGGCTTGACCTCTGACTTTAATGAGATTTAGGAGTGGGCTTGCAAAGATGCAAATGATGTGCAAACAGCAGCTGAAAGCTATGTGTTAGGCTACAGTTCCTATGAAAGTCAGTGGGCGTTGGACCTTGCTATAGATGACTTGTAGGTGAACAAATGTTCTGGCATCCTCATCCTAAACCAGGCTTCCTCAAACTCGGCCCTCCAGATGTTTTGAGACTACAGTTCCCATCATCCCTGACCACTGGTCCTGCTAGCTAGGGATCATGGGAGTTGTAGGCCAAAAACATCTGGAGGGCCAAGTTTGAGGAAGCCTGTCCTAAACTGTAACAGTACAATCCTGTGCATGACTACTTGGAAGTAAGTCCCTTTGATTTCAATGAGATCTACCTCTAGATAAGTGTTTTTAGGATTGCAGTCTAAGTCTGTAGTCTAGTACACACTTACCTGGAGTAAGTCTCATAGAATTCAAAGAAACTGAACTCCTTGTTCTATGGAATAGGTGATTACACTTATAGCAGCAACCTATTCATGTCTAGTCAGAAGTATCTGCCTGCAACTCCCATATAATAAGACTAAAAGGTTTGTGATAGCATGTGATGTGGTGCTGGTTTGGTGCTGCTGAAAATTTATTTTAAATTCTGATGATATGAACAGGCCAACCTTCCACTGCTCCAGCTGAAACCAGTTGGACTGTTTAATCAGGTCATCCAGAAATTCCATTCCCGTTTTCCTTTTTGTTTTCACCTGCATTTCTTTATTAGCAGAGTATCTTTGGTTCTCTTTAGAATTCTCCATTTCCCCTTTCATCTATATCATTCAACTTCCAACTAGCCTGGATGTGCTATCCTTCAGATATATGTTCTTTTTTAAAGTCCTTATTTTGGTAGTATGGGTGTCAAGTTTTCATATAATTTCTTTTCTTTAAAAGCTCCTCCATTTCTGGAAGAGTGGCTGCAAAAATATTTGTATAGCCAATTCATCCTTTCTGGAGCAGTCAGTATTTTAGGATTTTTACCTTTTAGAGCTGTTCAGCAGATACAAAACATTCCTTTCTTGGCATAACATCTATTGTTGCCATGATATAAATGGAGAACAATTCCATTCAGGGCAATGGGCTCACACCTGAAGGATTTGACCCAGTTTGTATTTGCCTTGAGTGACCCTAGCCTGATTTTGAGGAAATAGTGCAATAAATACATGGGGAAAGAAACAAGGCTAGGAAAAGAAACAAATTCCAAATCCAGCAAAAAAATGGATATGAAATAATTCATAAAACTAAAGTTTTATGTGCCAAAAGAATATTTTTCTATAAAATGTGACTTAAACCACTAATATTCATTTTGCATCCTGTCTGCTAAGTATGAGCTTTCTTTTGTGCAGGACATTTCAGCTGCAGAGCAATTTTCTCTTAAGTTTGTGGAAATGTCTGTCTGTCAGTTTAAGTTATGTCAAAAAGCCCCCAGATACCAGAGTGATAAGTACCTTCAGAACTCTGTGCAGCAAAATTTATAGTTATGCCTGTGTGGAGGAAGCCACCATCGCTGGAATCTCCAGAGCAGGCGCCAAAAACAAATCGTTAATTCTCAGCAGGATTTTAAATCAGACACAACACAGGAGCAAGAAAAAGGGGCACAAAATCAGGGTGTTCCCTTAGCCAACATAAGCAGAGAGCGTGAAAGTAGTTACTGAGGGTGAAGGTATGGTGAAGTACTTGACGAAGGCAGCCCTCCTTAGAGCACTAACTTCAGAGAAGTCACATTGGCAACAATGCTCTTGAAAAGCAGCTCATGGATCACAACTCTGATCACACATGGAAATAAGATTGTGTGTGCAGTCTCAATGTTACAGTTAAAGCAGAGCACGCTCAGACTAGTTAAGTGTGATTAGTGTATACTTGCTAAATAAATAGCAATGTGCCTGCGTTGTATGAAAAGATGTACGTATGCTGATGGCAGCCGCAGCTTTACATTAGCCCAAGCCATGAGCACTAACCGGGGGGGGGGGGGAATCTGTTGTATCACTGATGCTAAACATTCTCTCAATATTTGGCACAAACTTATACAACTGGGTGCACCTATAGCTGCAACTGTAAATCTGAAAATACACAAAAGATCAGGAAATGGTTATTGCATGATAAAGTGAAGGCACAGTTGTTGTTGTTGTTGTTGTTAAAACTTGAAATCTGAAGGCAATTCACAATATATCTATCTATCTATATATATATATATATATATATATATATATATCTCACATGCTTGAGTAAGCACCAAAGCTACCCCTTCTGTAGAGCCATCTGAATTGGAGCTGCTTATGATTTAACAGTTCATACTCGTAAGTTAGCTGTTAAATGTATTTCCTATGTACCCTCTCAATGGGCTTAAAATACACAGTCTGCTCATCTGTGAGGGTGCCTGATTTTGAGTCCTTTTCCGTTGACTGCCCCTTCCATGCATGCCTGCTCCACTAAGTCTGCCTGGCATTCAAGCATGGGATGTGATGTTAAAATAGGGTCTATGCACATAGATTCCAGGGGTGGGATTGTGCAATGCCACACCCAGATTGTGTGTAAACTTTCTAGTGAATTGGGCAAGAGTTCAGGTCCTGTTCCAAATCTTCCTCTGGAATGATCTATTGTAGCCCATGATTTTCTTTTTAACAATGCAGCTTACCCTGACTAGTTAGTAATAGTTCAAAGAGCGATTATGCCTTCCAGGTCGTTTCTTTTCCTTGAAGAAAATGCAGTTTATCCCAGCAGTAGCTTTATTAAAAGTACTTTACTCCCTGCTACACCTCTAGTTAAATATTTTGGCTGATAAATGGTAGAATCAAATGATAGAATCAAAGTTTTCTCCATTCTTTTTGTTCCTCTGTCTGTGCATATCCTGGCAAGATAGACTAAAAATTCATATTCAACTGAAATGGCCATGATGGACTTCCAACTATTCATGCCATTATCATTTTTCCACAGATGCTGATGAATGTCAGCTCTTTGGGCAAGAAATATGTAAGAACGGCTTCTGTTTAAACACACAGCCAGGCTATGAGTGTTACTGCAAACAAGGCACATACTATGATCCTGTAAAACTCCAGTGCTTTGGTAAGTATACAAACTGTTGCCATGTCCCCTTACTCTTTACATTTGCCAACCAGCACTGGGGAATGAGATTTTAATTCTTGCTTGCTCTTACAAATTATTCACACATGAAAGCTGGCTGATTATTTTCTCCATGTAATCCTTCGAAGCAGTGCCTGAGTACTTGGGCTGTATATGACTAGGAGCAATTTGCTTGATTGCAGTGGCTGGAAGGAATGTAGTTGTGGTTGCAGAAATTGCTCTGGCTTCATATCTGGGTGCAATCCAGTTCACATTGATGTTTCTCATTTAGATGTTTCTCCTCTCTCCAATTGTTTGTTTCTTTATTTTCATATAGTGCCACTAGTGTTTGCATCACTTGGTGTCTGCCCCAAAAAGCATACAAGCTAAAATTTGATACAGAAGAAAAGGGGGGAAGTGGAATCAGGAGCAAAGAGCAAAACAATGTGTGATTGCTTCAGTTGCAAGTTTAGCAGGGTGAAATACACTGTGACATACAGTAGGAACTAGCAAGTTGTGTCTTGTTTTTGTTGTTGTTATCGTTATTGTTGTTGTTTTGTCGTTCAGTCGTGTTCGACTGTTCGTGACCCCATGAACCAGAGCACACCAGGCACTCCTGTCTTCCACTGCCTCCCGCAGTTTGGTCAAACTCATGCTGGTAGCTTCGAGAACACTGTCCAACCATCTCGTCCTCTGTCGTCCCCTTCTCCTTGTGCCCTCAATCTTTCCCAACATCAGGGTCTTTTCCAGGGAGTCTTCTCTTCTCATGAGGTGGCCAAAGTATTGGAGCCTCAGCTTCAGGATCTGTCCTTCCTATGAGCACTCAGGGATAATTTCCTTCAGAATGGATAGGTTTGATCTTCTTGCAGTCCATGGGACTCTCAAGAGTCTCCTCCAGCACCATAATTCAAAAGCATCAATTCTTCGGCGATCAGCCTTCTTTATGGTCCAGCTCTCCGTACATCTCTACTGGGAAAACCATAGCTTTAATTATACGGACCTTTGTTGGCAAGGTTGTGTCATAGGCTTCATGGAGAAGGTAAATTTTGAGGAGGGCTTTGATTGGGGGGCTTCATGGAAAAGGTAAAGTTTAAGGAGGGATTTGGAGGCAGTAAAAAGGTGGTGGCATGTCAGTGTACTGGAAGGCAGTTCCAAGCATGCAGTGCAGAAAGCAGGGACTTATAACCCATTTCCTCTCAGCAGCTCCCAGAGAAATTCCTTTTATTTTGTTAATACATTTATAATCCCACCTTTCTTCCATCCAGCAGCTGCCAGGTAGTGAGTTTCCCTGCCATTGACTATCATATATCCACAGTCTGAAATGCAGCAGTGGCATGTGGCCTTACTTCGGTAGGTTTCTTGCTCAGCCTTCTCTACACAGAGCAGAGTTCTGGAATACTGTGCCAGAAGATGCAGTGTTCGCCACTAACATAGGCTTTTTTAAAGGGTTGGACAAATTTGTGGAGGAGAGGTCTATCACTGGCTGCTAGTCATAGTTGCTATATGCTACCTGGACGTTCAGAAAGAATATATCTCATGAGTACCAGTTGTTGGGAAAGGGCATCAGGGGTAGAACTGGTGCCATCATGTGCTGCATGTAAACTTCCAAGTGGGATCTGTTGGCCACTCTGAGAAACAGAATGCTGTTCTGTTCCATCACAACTCATCTTGCATTCTTAGCAGTGGTAGCTAGTGCCCACTGGAGCTGGTAGGGGAGAAGGCAAAGAGGCCAACGGTTGGTGGAGCCGGAGCCCATGAATTCTTCCCATCCTCCTCCCTGCTTAGTTCTACAAGAGCAACCCCGAGACTAAGAAGGAGGCAGGAGACATCCAGTGCTACCCTAAGAAGGCAGGCGGTGGCTGATGAAGCTGGCAGGGCAGGGTCCTATTTGCCCTGATGGACCAGCCACCATTGGTTCTTAGGAAACACACAGGTCTTGTAGAGATGAGGCAGAATTTCTTGGAATACATTTTCATCGTCAGGACATTTATGAGATTTTTCTTTCTTTCCCCCACTTAAAAGAAAAAGGCCACTTGCAGAATTTTCTCCAAATATTCTTCATTGTTTTATTTCTTTATTTGTGGGTGGGGGGCACCATTTCACCCCTGCAATGCCCCAGGAAGACCCTAGGTCCAGGACACTGTGAAATATGCAAAATGTGACTATGTTGCCAGCACAGTTGTTGCTTCTACGACTTTCAGCAATTATTTATTTATTTATTTATAACACCCTTAGGACAAACAAATGAAGGTCTGCTACTGCTCATGGTGAGCATCACCCTTAAGAAGCTTTTAGGGGATTTCTCCTGGCCCTGGGGGGGGAAATGGTGGAATCCTTCTCCCAATCCCCTAGCCAAAGTTTTTCTGGCCACAAATAGAGTAGATACTTATGGCAGACCATTTGTGCACAGCTCTAAAATCTTGGCAAGAGTGCCAAGAAACTGGCAGAGTTTGAAGCAAGTTGCTGATCCTTTGGGAACTCAGCATATCCTTAGTTTCTAACTGGTTTTACATGGACATTATTCTAACTATCTGTACATCTCTACAAGAGCTATGTATAGCCTAGCCCTCTGTTCTTTATACATGAGGACATTATTGGACTCATCTCTGGCAAATGTTTTTTGGTTTGTTTGGGGTTTTTTGGTTGTGTTTTTTTTAAAGATCAGTTTGAGGAAATAGGTATTTTTAAAGCACAGTTATTCTCCCCCCACCAAAAACACCCCCACCCCCACCAGTAGCTGATATGCAATATGGAATAGTAATTCACACTCTTGATGATCATAAATGTTCTTCCAGTCTACTGAACTGCCTACTAATTCACTTTTGCCATTTGACTAAAAATTATTCCTAGTCACGACCTTCACTTTAGCAGTTTAAACAGAAAACCATTCTGTGTGGAATAATGTAATGAAAGGAAACCACAGTAAGAGACTCAATCACCTTGGGTCCAAAGAACTTTACTTTCCTGATGTAAAGCCATTTATATTTCCTTTAAAGTTGCTTCTCTGTAAAATGAGTAGACAGGGGTTGAGCTGAGAAATAGCAAGTCGGTTTCTGTATTTTTGCAAAGATTGGGCAGCTTTTGATACACTGTGGTGAGAAGCCTCTTGTTGTCTATAAAAAGAACATGGGTGGAGTTTGTCCAAAACCTGCTTGCCAATAGATCAGAGCAACACAATCTATTGTGTTCAGCAGCTTTCTAGCCTGTGCATGATTAGTGCATGAAGAAGACAAGGAAGATGTTATCTGTTTCATAGTCCTGATTTATATATATGTTAAATTTAAGAGAGAGTGCACTGCAGAATCAGTTATTTTCCACAATAAAAATGCTTTATTTCCTAAGCCGGATTGCAAGACACTGATAATTTGTTTGCTATGTTCTTCATTTTCATTTTTAAAAGATACGGATGAATGTCAAGACCCCAACAGTTGCATCGATGGCCAGTGCGTCAACACTGAAGGATCTTACAGCTGTTTCTGTACACACCCAATGGTTCTGGATTCCACAGAAAAGCGATGCATCAGACCGGCAGAGTCTAGTGGTATGCCTTATTGCATGCATTGCAAGTGAAGAGGTTCAAGAACAAGTAAAAACCACAATCAGGCAGGGTTGAATAGGGTTATCTTTAAACTGTTCCACTGATTCCTTTCTAGAAAATTATTATTATTATTATTATTATTATTATTATTATTATTATTATTTATACCCCGCCCATCTGGCTGGGTTTCCCCAGCCACTCTGGGCGGCTTCCAACAAAACACTAAAATACAATAACCTATTAAACATTAAAAGCTTCCCTAAACAGGGCTGCCTTCAGATGTCTTCTAAAAGTTTGGTAGTTATTTTTCTCTTTGACATCTGGGGGAAGGTGTTCCACAGGGCGGGTGCCACTACCGAGAAGGCCCTCTGCCTGCTTCCCTGTAACTTGGCTTCTCGCAGCGAGGGAACCGCCAGAAGGCCCTCGGCGCTGGACCTCAGTGTCCAGGCAGAGGTTTGGTTTGGTTCATGTCCTCCAAGCTTTTCTGATCATGAGGAAGAGCCCAAGCTATGGCTCCTCTCTACACTAGCATTAGCCCTTTTCTTTTCTTGTTTAAAACAGGGTTAAGCTTGGCATGAGGTGGAGCTTTAGCACAGGCTCATCCTCTATGGTCTGTGGCTCTCCAGTGCTGCTGGGTAGATTTCACTGGAAGCATCTGGAATTGGCCAGTGTCTGAGACAGGATTTAGGATAGAACAGTCACTTGTGTTCTGAACTGATTTAAATTACAATGTTAGCGGGGGTGGGGGGGTTGTGCACAACATTAGAAAAATGATCTCTTTATTTTCAGGAAAATGGAGCTCTTGCAATGTAAGTCTTGAACATGGTGGGCTGTACTGATTTTTCTTTTAACAGTGCAGGCGTCGTACTGATCATGTTTCTCTGCCTTCTGCTTCAGAACAAACCGAAGAAACAGATGTCTACCAGGATCTTTGCTGGCAACATCTGAGTGATGATTTTGTTTGTAGCCGGCCTCTTGTTGGAAAGCAAACCACTTACACAGAGTGCTGTTGTTTATACGGGGAGGCGTGGGGCATGCAGTGTGCCCTGTGCCCCATGAAGGACTCAGGTAAGGCATCTCCTAGTGACCTGAGGAATTTTTCATGACAAATCATTCACAGAAACTGTATATTCCCTCTTTGGATCTGCCCACTTCACTGCAGGAAGGACAGGGACACGAGGTAACATTGGTGTGTCTGGCGCTGCACCCTTTATACACTTTGTGCCCCACACATTCTTTGAACCTGTGAAAACTGCTGTGGAGGTCTCTTGCAGGCAATCTGTTTCATGAGCATTCAGCCTAATTTGTTTGTGTAGAGGTTAGATGATGTTGGCTGTTTAATGCATGTTCACTCTGATTTGTTTACAAGGAAGCTAGACAATTGACTGCATTCACACCAGGCATTTAAAGCACATCCCTTCTCCCCCCCCCCTCCAAAAATCATGTGAACTGTAGTTGGTCCAGGGTGCTGGGAATTGTGGCTCTGTGAGGGGTAAACTCCAGTTCCCAGGATTCTCTAGGGGGTGCTTTAGATGTGCTTTGAATGTATGGTGCCGATGTTGCATCAAAGCAGGCATTATCCCACACTTTTCTGTCCGTTTTCTTTTCACTTTCTTCATTGGAAAGTCTGGTCTTTTGGGGGAAGTGGGTTTGTTTCACAAGAACTCCAAATCATCTTTAATTGCACAGTCAGAACTTGCCAGGGTGTGACTGATCCCCCCCCCCCCAAAAAAAGTAACAGTCTGGAAGTGCACTGAGTCACTTTGCGTCTTATGGAACCCAAGCCAACGTGAGTTTATATGATTCATTTCAATAGGGTACCATTCCTTCAGCGTTCTGTAAAGTTACTCATTTCTGTCTCATGTGGTAAAACTTTAATAAATCCATGGGAAATCCTACAACTGAAAATGAATGATGCATTTTCTGTAATAGTATGTCAGTTTTACCATATAAGGCTGCATTTAAAAACATGACTTACCCACAGGAGAGTGGGGGAGAACTGTCACCTTGTGGGTGGTAATATTTTCTCATATAATAAATTTTATAAACTGCTTTGAGTTGTGACAACAAATCCATAGAGACTTACAACATGGTGATTGATTCTAGTGGTGTGAATATGTGAACTCACCTAACGTGGTGGTGATTGCCAATATTTTAGCTTCTGAGAGGGAGGAGTAAAGGCAGTGTATGTAATAAAGCACATTCTCCAACACTAAATAACATAATGGTGGGATAATGCATAGATGTATAGTGATGTTTTCTAAAGTGGAGATAGTCAACATGGTGCCTGCCAGATGTTGCTGGACTGCAGTTTCCATCCCCCCTGACTACTGACCATGCTGGATGGGACTGATTGGAGTGGGGGTCAAACAACATACAGTGAGTCACAAGTTCCCCATCCCTATCCTAGGGAATAAGCCCCATTGAACTCTGTGGGACTTAATTCTGAGTAAGCCTGCATAGGGTTGGAATGCTAAAGCCAGATCTGTGTAAGACATTTTTGGTAATATTTTCCTCTAATATTTTCTTCAAATATTAGAAATCTTTGTGCTAGCCCATTTCTTTATAGAATGCTGCTGCATTGTTGGCATAACATCAAGCTTTTAAGAGAGTGCTGCAAATATTTGGCTAATACGTGGCTAACCTTTTGGTAATTTAAATAACCCCTCTGAAATCCATCTTCTGCAAACTGCCCATCGAGTTAAAACAGCAAATGTATACTGAATTTGTTTCCTGCTTTCTCTGAGTGGCTCCTTAAGGAAGAGTTTAAGGGAAGGAAGTTGTTTTCCATGGCAGATCAGATGAATAGCTATTGTATGCCCTGCAGAGCTTCGGCATGTTATATACAGTAATTATTCAATTTCCTGCTTCTAATTGTCTCTGTTGTGCGTAGGTGCCCTTATTCATGGCATTCACTGAGATCTTTAATTTAAGACTCTCATATGGAAGACGGATGTAGCCATCATGGTACCCCCAGATGTTTGTTTGACTCCATCTCCCATCAGCTTCAGCCAGCATGCCAAATGGTTAATACTGATGGGAGTGTTAATCCAACAGCATCTGAAGGGCACAATATTGACTTCTCCTAATCTAGAGAGTCTCGGACATCTGCCCTATTTTAAGATGATTTGTCCTTTTAAACAAAAGCCCACATTCCAGCAACTTTTCTCCACACAATTCAGCAAGCTGTGTTTTCAGTTTCACTGAGTGTTGCCAGGATGGGCCAGGTGGGAGGTGGAAATGGGGTGTTATAAAAATCCAAACAGGAATATGGTGCATGCGTGGCTTCTGGTTTTGATACTGCGGCTGGCTAGAAGATTTTGAAACATTTTCCTAATAAAAACCCCGTATTTAATGCAACAAAACATTTTTCCATTGGAAAGAATTCCTTCATGGCCTTTTATGAGTTTTACATTTTTGATTGATTATTTAGATTCTATTGTCAAAACTCGGCTTCAGGCATCACTTGCCAGCTACCACATCACAGTGTTTGAAATCAAGCAAAGCTGAGGTTGTTTATTGGAAGTCACTTGAATTTCCAGCGATCAGCGGATTCTGTGTAAATCAGACGTCTTAATAATGAACTGTAAAAAAACAACACACACAAAAAACCCACCTCTCTTTCATTTCATCTCAAGCAGGACAGCTGGTATTTTCTGTAAATTTGTGTCAGTTAAAGTAGATGGTGGTATTTTTTATTTTAGAAAGGAACATTGTTTTCCGGGACTGATTCTTGTATCAAAAAGCACGTTAATGCATCGCTGTTGTAGCCTATTGTTTATGTTGTTATTTATTCAATTTATATATCAGCCCCACATATAATGCATTACAGTAGTTCATGCAAGAGAGTATGGAGAACTGAGACCAGGCTCTCCTGCTCCAGGAAAAGCCTTTGCTAGTTCATCAGCCTAACCTGGGCATAAGCTCTCCTAGCCACAGAAGGCTCTAGTGATGACTTGAAATACCAGAGTACTCCCACACTTCAGAGGGAGTGCAACACCTCCCAGTGAAAGTCATACATCTGATGAATGGATATGGGAGCCACCCACAACACTTCTGATCAGAATTCAGCCTTATTTTATTGACCTTCATCCAGTACACCACTGCTTTCGGACGACTGTCCAGCACTTTCAGAGCCTCCCCTTATTCTGATGGAATGGAGATAGAGCTGAGTGTTAACAACACATTGGGGACACCATGCTCCAAATCCCTGGATGATGGCTCCCAATGGTTTCATATAGATGCTAAATAGCATAGGAGACAGAATGGACCCCACAGCCCCAAAGCCATGGAGATGAGCAGCGATCTCCTTGTACTCCTGTAATGGAGCACCTCCAACTCCCACCTGCTTGAGCTGTTCCTTAAAAAGAAATGTCAGGCAATCTAGCAAAATCATAACTGAGTGTAGGGCAGTATATAAATTCAAATCATCATCATCATCATTGACAACCTGTATCTGGAGAGACGCAGGGGGAGTGCTGCCCTGTTACTTCTAATTGACTTCCATAAGTGGCTGAATGGAAGAACAAGTGGGACAAAAGTCACACATCATTTTTAAAAGGAGGGCTGCATTTGCATATGGTGCTAAGCAAATGTAGGAAAGTGCTGGCTCCCAAGGTGGTGATCACAGCCACTTTGCTCTTCCTTGGTTCTTTTAACTCAGTGTGGTCCAGCAGCTAAGCCAAAGTTTGGCTTAGCATGCCATCCAAACCCAGGATCATGTTAAGCACTCTCCTCCTTAATCATGAACTGCAGCCAAAATTTGTTTTTTTGGCAACAGGTCACTGTTAAGGAGGGTTCAGATGATACACTAAGCCAAATCTTAACTGGTGCACTGCACTGAACTAAAATAACCCAGGACATTTAGCTTTGGGAGATGTTTGCAGCCACAAGGCCACATGGTACCACAGATCCTGTATTCATTCCCTAGCTGTCCTGGTTTGCTGGCACAGGGGTGGGATGTTACATTGGCACATAGGATCTGTGGATTACACTTCAAAATTTTATATAAGTAATATGTGGTGTTTATGGATAGATAAATAGAACAAACACAACTTGCCCCAATTTCGATTGTGAACTACAAGTGGATGCTAAGCAATTAACGTTCTTGTTTCATTTTTGGTCGCCTGTAGTTTTCCATATGTGATTCAGAATGCAGTACAGTGGAATGCAGGGGCTCAGTAGGTAATTAGCTGATATATCTTTAGTCTACACCTTAAAAACATTTACCATTTTGGGGAAATTTCCCAAGAAAACCAGAACTGAATTGTGTATGAAAGAATCATTTGCCCTTCAAGGTTTAGTGTTTAAGAACATAAGAAGTGATTATGTTGGCTCAGGAGGAAACTTTCACACCTCTCAACCAGTAGGTCATAGGTTCAAGTCCTGTCTGGGAAAACTGGACTTACGCCATATTACAATCTTAAATTTATATATTGATGGGGCCTGATTTACTACTGGAACTTCATGTTTATTTCCACAAATATATTGAACATATGGTTACAGAAAACAGGGGAAACAGAGTATTTAGATTATTATGCTGTACTTGTAGCAACACATTTCTGTTTTTACCAAAGAACATGCTGTTTTCTGTTTCTGTGCTATGCAGTTGGTTTTTAAATCAGAATTTTCTTGTACTCAGAGATGCAAGCGATGCACATTTAAAAATCCACATTGTGACTATGAGTAAGGTTACCATTGTCTGTCTTTTTCCAAAATAGTTAGAATAACCTACTTTTGAAGCTGGCTTCAAATTTTTGTGTGCATTTCATTCTGGGGATATTTTGACAGTCTGTATTTTAAAGTTGTAGCAGTGAAAAACAAATCAATAACCTGAAGAAAAGAATTTCTGAAACTCTACAATTCTATGAAAATATTATCAGGATGATTGATTTATGTGGGGATGAAGAGAAGGTAAAACTCCCAGCAATCATAAAAGAGATGGGGGGCGTGTTTCTGATTCATATTAAGACAAAACATACATTCACATAGTGAGTGAGAGGTTGGCAGATGATTTAAACCATATAAATAATTGGAATGAGAGGTGCCATCTGACACACTTCTGAAACTGCAACCTCATGCCAGTGCTGTAGGCTGAAATGCTGGCACAAAATACTCGGGGTTAGGTTTCAAGTCTTCCTTCTAACCCAGACTCACAAGATATATCCAAACCTCCAAAAGATTATTAGTCATGGCTATCACATTCAACTAACAATGATCAAAATATGGACATGATTTTTCCACAGCATATGACGCATACTTCCTTAACTGTGAAGATGCCATAATTCCACAAGAGTGCAGAATGAGCTAGAGGTACAAAATGAAGCTTCTTTAGAATCTCACCTTTTATTTTAAATAATAATAATTATAACATCTCAATCTTACAACATGTCTGCTTCGAGATAAGTAGGATTGAATTCAACGGAGCTTAATCCCAGGTCTGTAGGGTTAGGATTATTATAGCCTTCATCTCTAGTGAGTAGGGCTTTGCTTATATAGTTATTTAAATATTTATATAATGCAATGTCGTTGTAGCCATACAAAAGTTACAACAACAATGAAAACATCAATAAAATATTGGGGGGGATACAACTATAAATACTGGGTGGTTTAAAGAAAATTCACATTTCAAAGGCCTGTCAACAGAACACCGTTTTTAGGCGATGACTACAAGGATGAGGGTGGCGCTGTGGGTTAAACCACAGAGCCTAGAGCTTGCTGATCAGAAGGTTGGCGGTTCGAATCCCCATGACGGGGTGAGCTCCCGTTGCTCGGTCCCTGCTCCTGCCAACCTAGCGGTTTGAAAGCACGTCAAAGTGCAAGTAGATAAATACCTTCCAGCGGGAAGGTAAACGGCATTTCCGTGTACTGCTCTGGTTCACCAGAAGCGGCTTAGTCATGCTGTACGCCACCTCCCTCGGCCAATAAAGCGAGATGAGTGCCACAGGATTGAATTCAACGGAGTCGGGCACGACTGGACCTAATGGTCAGGGGTCCCTTTACCTTTAGCTTTACCTTTACAAGAATGCTAGGATGATTCCTGCAAAGAGTTGCACAGATCAAGACCAGCTAGACTAAAAGCTCAGTCCATAGCAAAGGCCCCATCAGAGGATCTCAGAGATCAAAGTGGGACACAGTGGGCCCAAATTGTTTAAGGCTTTGTGAATTAACACAATAACTTTGAATCTGGCCCAGTAATGAATTGACAACCTGTTTTGCTTTGTGGCTGCAAAGATTACAATCCTTACAGCAGAAAAGGTAACTTTAAAAGGGTATGGGCAATGCCTGCTGAAATCACAGAAGCCAGAGCCCATGGTGGCAGGCCTGTGTCTTAAACTTGGATTGTTGTGAAATGCCTATGAAGTGGCAGATGATACATGAGAAATAGGTGGGAAGAGACTGTTGGAGCTGCCCACCATCCATACGTTCAGTTCTGCTTCTCTCTCCCGCTGTTCCCCCCACCCACCCAGTGTGACTGTGAAATTGTAAGTTGAGACAGTTCCTTGCATAGAGAAAGGGAGACTGAGTGGGAATATATTGCACAATCAGTTCCTAGGAGGTAGCGATTGAGTTCCACTGAGAGCCAGTGTGGTGTAGTGGTTAAGAGTGGTAGATTCGTAATCTGGGGAACCGGGTTCGCGTCTCCGCTCCTCCACATGCAGCTGCTGGGTGACCTTGGGCTAGTCATACTTCTCTGAAGTCTCTCAGCCCCACTCACCACACAGAGTGTTTGTTGTGGGGGAGGAAGGGAAAGGAGAATGTTAGCCACTTTGAGACTCCTTTGGGTAGTGATAAAGCGGGATATCAAATCCAAACTCCTTCTTCTTCCAGCCTTCATCAAATGAGAAATTTCTCTATGGCTGTGTGGTTTGAGAGACTGTCTCTCAACAGCATCTGCAAATTGGGTGTGGTTAAGTGTGTAGGTCTTTGGTCTCTTCAACAGAATCAAGTCACAAATTTCAAAAAAATAAAGAAGAGGGGAAGGGAAGGTGGAATTCTTTCTTTAGAACAGGGAAAGTTCCAGCTTCTGTGTCAGAAGCTGTGCATGTTTCATACTTTTGGGTTTTCATGAGAGCAAACTAGTTCCTTAAGGACCCCAAAAAGCAAGTGGGAGAGCAATCCTAAGCATGTTTACTCAGAAGTAAATTCCCTCCCTGAGTTTAATGGGGCATATTATCTAGTTAGTATGTTTAGCATTCATTAAGGCAGTTAAAACTGGGTTATTAAGGAATAGTTTTAAAAATATTTAAAACCAGGGATTTTCTGCAAAGATAGCTACTGATTTTATACAGTTAAAAGCCTTCTCACCAGAGAGATCTGGCTGAAAATGCATTTATTTCAACAGCTTTCCTAGCTACAATTATAACATGTTTCTCCAAGGCACGAGCTATGTTTTTCCAGAGTAGCGTTGATGCAAATAACATTTTAACAATCAGGTTTTTGTTAGCAAATGACTGGGGAAAATTGATTAAATTATGATTGGAGCAATTTCTCACTGCAGGTTAATAATAATAATAATACTGCTAAATATTTCCAGCAGCTCTGCAAGAGTTTCCTCCCCTTCTCTCCCCACATCATCCTCTCACTTTTATGTTTCATTGTTCAAGTTTCAGGAGGGACTAGCCAGCGCTGCTGACATCAGATTCCATCTCTTCCTGGATTCAGTTGTCACCAAGTGAAACAAAAGCAGGTGGTGCTTGGAAAAGGGAATCATAGATGCCTGAAGCCATTTGTCACTCTTGACAGGGTTTATTTGCATCGCGTACAATGTGTCACTAAATCTGCTGGGCAATAAATATGGTTGTAGCTTTCCAGAATGCTGTATAAAATGATATACTAGATTAGCAGGCCTCTAGCACACTGCACAATGTAATTACCTTGATCCTCAACACATTTATTTTGACTTATTTCCAAGTAAGCATGCTTAAGATCGTAGGCCTGTCACATTCCGCACCAGCTGTGAAACCACATGGGCAACTAGAACTAAGCCAAGTAAAAGTGTCTGTGCACTTGGTTGTTTGATTATGTTTGCTGTGGGCGCACCAGTGTTTCCTGCCATATTGTATTTTGAGAGCCAGAAGAATGAAATGTCCCTTTGGTGGAAACACCATCTTTGATAAGATTTTGGGATCCTCGTTCGAAGCATGAATAACACTCTCAATTTGGAGGCTGCGTGCTTCCTCTTTTCTTTTCTGGACTGCACATTTGACCAGTTCCTTTTGAAAATGGGTGTGTGTTTGTGTGCGCGCACGTGTGTGTGCAAGAACTGCATTTTGTCACATTGGATCCAGTCAAGAATACGCTGGGGCTGGTGGATGGCACATCTGGCCAGCACCAGCTTGGCAAAAGTTGACTGGGAGGAAAACTTTGCTTAAGGTTTTAGCTGTATTTGCTGACTAAAAGTTCCAAGCCGGATTTCTCTCCCACAGTCTCCTGCCTCTCAGAACTCCTAGATCAGATCCTCTCTGAGATCAGTAGCTGTATTTCCTAGGGATGGGCAACACTGTCTGTTGTGGTTTATCTTAGTCTCTTGTTTTTCCAATCGTAAGTTCAGTTCTCCACATTTCCACATCAGTTTGTAATTTTTTTGTCATGTCCTCATGAAAATTCATCAGCATTTTAGTGTGAATTTCTTGTAGTGTACAGTACATATTTTTCCTACGTGATTTTGCCTGATGTACACAAATTTACAGATCTCCTCCTAATACAATAATGTGTTTTTGTATGTTCTTTTCAGTAACATATGAGTTTTTATGCAAATTTACCTTTAGTATCTGTATTTTCAAATATATTACTTGGCTAGAGAGCTGTGCTACAAAATATGGAGAGTGAGGATTTTGATGGATGGCTGCATTTCAGTTCCCATATTGTCTCAGCAAGTACAAATTATGTAGGTTCACCTTTCAATGCAGACAGAATCAAATGTTACCCAATGTTTCCCTCACAGCCTCTAAAGCTGCTTGTCACAGTTCCTTAGCCAGGGCAGACAAATTCCATGTCACTATCACAGAAGCATAAACTAGGGAAGAATCATGTTTCCCCTGGTACAAACGGTTAATGTTTGCATAGTACAGAAACTTGATAACTCTTCACCATAGGCTTGTAGGAAGGTTGTGAGCTCTAAACAACAAAGATATATACGATTATTGGTAGGGGGAAATACATCCTATAGAGTCACTCTAAGGCTGACAGTTTAAAAGGTAAGAAGTTAGTAACATAAACTTGTGTCCTCCAAAATAAATTGTGTATATTATGGAGCTGGAATAAGAAGCAAGCCTTTAAAAATAAGGGATTACCTTAAAATATCATGTAACACCTAGACATCATCTTAAATCTGGGGAAAGAAAAATGCTTATGGACGCGGGTGGCACTGTGGTCTAAACCACTGAGCCTAGGGCTTGCTGATCAGAAGGTCGGCGGTTCGAATCCCAGCAACAGGATGAGCTCCCGTTGCTCGGTCCCTGCTCCTGCCAACCTAGCAGTTTGAAAGCACGTCAAAGTGCACGTAGATAAATAGGTACTGCTCCGGTGGGAAGGTAAACGGCGTTTCCGTGGACTGCTCTGGTTCACCAGAAGTGGCTTAGTCATGCTGGCCACATGACCCGGAAGCTGTACGGCTTCTCCCTCGGCCAGTAAAGCGAGATGAGTGCCGCAACCCCAGAGTCATCCACAACTAGACCTAACGGTCAGGGGTCCCTTTACCTTTTATGCTTGTTTACTTTAAAACTATTACCTACCTAGTTCAGTATGGTTTACCCCACCCCCAGGTGTCCTTTTAACTGAACCAAAAGGGTGTTTTCACAAGTAATGCTAAATATTACCTTTTAGACTATTGACTATTCTCTATGATGAAAAGTAGAGAATGCATTTTAAGCAGCATAGAATTTAGATTGGAATTTCAAGTGCAGGACTAACAAAAGGCAACAAAAGAACTCTGGTCCAGCATCCTGTTACTACAGTAGCCAACCAGATGCCTATGAGAAGCTTGCTAGCAAAGCCTGAGCACAACAGGATCTTCCCCTCCTGCAGCTTCTAGCAACTGGTCTTCAGAAGCATACAGCCTCCAACTGTGGAGGTCTGAATTTGAATTCCTTATGAAATGGGCAAAGCCAGGCAGGTCAGATGTTCCAGACCACTGCTTGAGGGAGGGAAAGCAGCAAAAGAAGGAAACTGTTATTCCCACCTCAATCAGTGTTGAAATGTTTATATTCCATTAATTTTATTGGGATTATCCATTGCTTACATCACCGCATCGCATGTTCTTTCGGTCAGTAAGAAAACAGCAACAACAGCAAAATCAATCATGATTTGACCAGCCCTTGAGAAAGATGCAGACCAGTTGTGCAAACAGAAAATGATGCGGAGGGGAAACTCTTGTTTCACTGAAAATCATGCACATTTCAAGGAACATCATCATAGGAAAGTACCAGTGTACTTGTCTCCTTTAGAACCAGAAATTATGAAATCATTTGTACTTGGCTTTCATGCATATACTTTCCTTCCAGCTTTCCTCTTTCACCGGCTGTCCTTACACTCAACAGTTATTTTTTTATACATGTAATTCTCTTGGTAAAAGTGTTTCATGCAAAAAAAATATGTTTGGTTTATTAATATAGTGTTGGCATGATCATGCATGCATAACTAGTATAAAATAATGTGTAGAAAAACTCTTCAAGATACCTTAAGTACTAACCCACATAGTTAGCACATAATGCCAAACCAAGTTTTGGTGTTGCAGGAACAAACTCAGTGTTTGTGCACTCCTCCATTACCCCCTTGTTTCACATACTACAGTGGTACCTCGGCTTAAGTACTTAATTCGTTCTGGAGGTCCGTTCTTAACCTGAAGCACCACTTTAGCTAATGGGGCCTCCTGCTGCTGCCGCGCCGCCGGAACACGATTTCTGTTCTCATCCTGAAGCAAACTTATTAACCCGAGGTACTATTTATGGGTTAGTGGAGTCTGTAACCTGAAGCGTATGTAACCTGAAGTGTATGTAACCCGAGGTACCACTGTACACTTCATTACAAACTGGCTTTCGGGTTTGGTGGGTGTGCGTCAGTAAACGAGGGGAATTAAGACTACGAGCTGAGTGGGGGGTGCTCGTGTAATCTCACTGTATACAAGTTGTACACGTGACAATAAAGTATTTCAATATTTCTATTTCAATTAGTTTCTTCCTGGTTAATGGAAAAGCATAAGTCGCAATGACATTTGAACCAGCAAACTATGTTTTCTGTGTGCCCTGCAAACCAGGATTGCAAATCAGTGTTCCTGGTCCAGAATGTAGTAGCACACAATGGTTTGCTACAAACCAGCAAACACACATAAACACACACACGCAAACGCACACACATTAAGTGCAAGAGGGAACAATCAAACCCTGGGTTTATTCCCATAACAACAAACCATGGTTTGGCGTTTCATGTGTTCCGATCCATTCTAATGTATTTCTATATTGTTAATATATTCATTGTGGGAGACAGCAGAAGTAGGAGGCATAAAACAATGTTTCTCTGAACTTTGGTTAGGTATAAAGGTTCTTCTTCCAATGCAAGGCAACATTTGGACTATAATTGCTAGCATTTATAGCATTTACAATTGCTATAATTGCTAACATTTATCCAGCATGTTCAAGTGTTCAAAGCATGCCACATATTAGTGTAGCAACCATTCCAACAATTCTTAAGTCAGTTTTAGAACCCCAGTTTTGGACATTGCATGGCTTGCCTAAGGCCACCTGCCTGTTAAAAGCATAACAGAAAGAAGATTTGAAGAATGAACTTGGTGGCTCACAGCTTAGTGTCTTGGTGACTGCAATACACTAGCTCCTTCCATGAAAAATGCAGGGCCATTCTCAGAACTGTACCAGCAATGTATATTACTTGTGCTTCACTTCTGATTGCCTAATCCTATGACTTAAAAGGAGCTGCACAAGGACAGCAGCCTCATCATGTGCGAGGAGCTACTAAGGATCCCAAGACCACCAGTGTACCTGCTTTTATTTTTAATAAAGAGGTTTACCTGAGGCGTAGTTTCCAGAACCTTGATCATCCTGATTGCCCTTCTCCTCCAGCTTATCCTTCTTAAATTGTGGTACCCAGAATTGGACACAGTATTCCAAGTGTGGTCTGACCAAGGCAGAATAGAGTGGTACTATTACTTCCCTTGATCTGGACGCTATACTTCTGTTGATGCAGCCTAGAATAGCATTAGCTTTTTTGCTGCTGCATCACACTGTTGACTCATGTTAAGCTTGTGATCCACCATTTGCTTAGTAGAAAATCCTATTAGGCTGCAGTAAAGCTTTAAGTCACGTTTTGTACCACCCTGGCTTGGCCCCTCTGATTTTGAAATTCTTGATCTAATAACAAAGATAGCAACCCTTTGCCAGCAATCTGGCTTTCACCTTTCATGGGCCTCCAATCCCCAGTTTATGAAACAGAACAAGCCGGCCAGAATTAAGCAAGGTTCAGATGAGGTGACCAGAATGCCCTTTCTTGGCCTTGGAACTACTGAACAATGACACTGCTCATGATCGCTAAAGTTGAGTCATGGCTGCATTACATTTGAGCAATCTTAATCTTCCAGGAAAGAAAGCAATATGTGGGCAACAGACTTAGGCTTTTCCAATTAAGTGTTATACACTAGCAAGAGAAAGAAGCATGGAGTATCTTCATTAGGAATGCATTCCATTATAACTCCTGTTCTGCTTTGCTCACTTCCAGACGATTACGCCCAATTGTGCAACATTCCAGTGCCAGGATCTCGGAGGCCGTACGGGCAAGATGCATTGACTGACTTTGAGGAGGAACAGTATACTCCGGAAACTGATCCATACTTTGTGGAAGACCGTAAGCAACCTTTGCTCCCCAAAACTAAAAATTAGTAGCTTGGGTTCCTACTGCTTATTCAGTAAATAAATACAATGGTAATGCTAATAAACTTCTGTGTAGGTTTGAATGTGAAGCATAGAGGATGGAGCCCTCTCCTTTAAATCTCTGTGGTTTGAAGGATAAAGGTGGGCAGGGTGCCCAAAAGCCCTTTGTAAACATCCCTGCAGGAGGATATCTACAAAGGGCTCTTTCAAAGCCCCATGCTTCACTTTGAAGTTTTGACAATCAGGGCTTCGAAGGGAAGCATCACAGGACATCACAATGAAATCAGGTGTTTGACAAGAGAGCCCCACACACCTGTCAACCTTTGCCCACCAGGGATGGAGGAGATAAAGATCTGTTCCTCCAGCCAACCAGGTTTCCCCACCCTGGTGTAAGGGGCGGGGAAGGAATTAGGGATGCGGGTGGCGCGGTGGGTTAAACTACAGAGCCTAGGGCTTGCCAATCAGAAGGTCAGAGGTTCGAATCCCCACAACGGGGTGAGCTCCCGTTGTTTGGTCCCTGCTCCTGCCCACCTAGCAGTTTGAAAGCACGTCAAAGTGCAAGTAGATAAATAGGTACCGCTCCAGCAGGAAGGTAAACGGCATTTCCGTGCGCTGCTCTGGTTCACTAGATGTGGCTTAGTCATGCTGGCCACATGACCCGGAAGCTGTACGCTGGCTCCCTCGGCCAACAAAGCGAGATGAGCGCCGCAACCCCAGAGTCGGTCACGAATGGACCTAACGGTCAGGGGTCTCTTTACCTTTACCTAAGCTGGCAGAGTCAGGGGCGGGGGGGGGGGTTGGCAAGCAAAGCAGAGTGGAGTGAGCAGGGGTAGCAGACTCAATAAAATATATTTGGGCTCCAAGGATCCTTATTCTTTATCGTTCCTCTGGGTAGATAGCACGTGGCATGGTTCCTACTTGATCCTCGGGAGTCTGTCAGCGCAGGCCTTCCGAGACGCAGTCCCTGTATGTGCATGCTGCAAATGTTCAGTATCATGTGTGAATTAAGCAGTGATTAATAAAGTGGCTATTCCAGCTGCGTTGTGCTTATCACTTCCCAGTTTCATTTGGTCTCTTTCCTGATAGTGTTTGGTTAAAATATATCGTATATCAAAAAGAGAAACAAAATAAAAATAAATAACTCAGAGCAAGGCAAGAAAGTAGCAAAAGTGTTTCATATATTTCATTCCCTTCAGCAGAGGCCAGCCTAATGATTTCATCTCTGCTGAATGCTGAACAAACTCAGTTGACTTATGCAAAGTTGTATAAGGTCCAGCCATTTCCATTCCGTATGACTTTAATTAAACAGAGCAGCTCTCTGAGCTGAACTATAGCTAAATGGTAACATTGTTTCTAAAAATTGCAAAACAGTGTGTACTGGAAACCATGGGAAGAAATGATGGCATAGTCACAGGGGCAAGAGGGGAAATGTTGGGCAAAAAACTTCCGGATGGCATAGATCAGTGTTTCAACACAGGTTCCAGATTCAACCACTGCCATCTCTGTTTTTTTTAATCAGTAATAGGGATGAGGAAACAGACCCTTGCTTGAGACCCCAGAAGACCACTCCCAGTTGGAGTGGGTAGCCATGGGCTAGATAGACCTATGGCTCACTCTGAAGAGGGCAACTTCATACAGCCAAGGCACAAATGAATATGAATGGGTCTTTCTTCAGTTAAACAATAAGATCTTTGTTTAAAAGGGGAGGACTTCTGCATGCATTGTATATATTTTTTTACATTTATTTATTTATAGCATTTTTATTTTGCCATTCAACCAAAAAACCCGATTCTCAGAGCAGCCTACATGCAATCAATTAAAGTAATTGTTCCATCCAAGGCACCATTTATGAAAGTTCTCATGATGACCAGCTAGGATGGAAGCTGTTCAGGGGCAGGAGTAGCCCTGTGGAACTAGTGGAACTAATGGCCTCCTCACAGTTGAGAGAGGGAGGACCTCATGGAGAGAGTCCTTCAGCAGGAATGGATGATTAGCTTTACCCAGTGGTAGTTCCTAAAGTAAAGATGGGCTGCAGCTTTCACATAAAAGATTCTTGCGTTTTGCCTCTAATTAATCTCAGTTTAGGCTTGCAGTTGCTTAGAATATAACAGAACCTTTATCTCTTAGACCAGTGGCAACTGAGGAATATATCTTGAGGGCATAACTATTTCCATGTATCCCAAAGAACTTTGGCCTTCTTTTTTCTAGCAGAATGAGTCCACCATTCTGTTCACCATACCCAAAGGAGTCCTGTGGGCTGTATCCTGTGAGAGTACAGCGCATAGGCATCAGGGTGTAATCACCACATGGCAATTGGCACTTGCTGAGATGCTTTGCACAGAAGTGCAGGCTTGCTAGGGGTAGACTAGGACATGACACTCTCCATGAAAGTTTGCTGTAGTTTGTTTAGATGAAAACACCTTCAGTCATATTCATGTATACTTAAAAGGAAAGGTGCATTCTCAGATATATTATTAATTGTTTATAGTACAGCAGAATGAATCTCTTGTATATTTCTATAATGGGTTTTGTTTACTTTTTCAAACTGCTGTATCTCTCTTATTAGTTCAGGCTTATTGCCCAAAAAATATCTGTGGCTGTTTAATAAGATTGGGTCCACAGCTGCTTAGACCACATTTTGGGAAAGAAAAGACTTCTCAAAAATTACCACTTTGTGGACTGCAAATTCCTCAGACGTTCTTTGTGCTTGACTGCCATCTGCAGTACTGTTCAGTTATTGCTTCTGGGAAATGTCTATCCTTTTTGTAAATTATTTTTAGGTTGTACCTACTTATTATAAAGAAAATATGGTGCTGCAAAACCCCTGTTTCTCTTGTGGTGCCTTGAAACTGAAATTGACCTTGAAGTGCGTCCCTATTTTAAAATTTAATTATTTATTTACTTTTCTACTATGAGCTCCATGGAGTTCCTAATGAAGGCCGTCATGTCTTCTGCAAAACAGCAACAACAGCATCTTATTAACTGATTGGCACTTCAAACATTTGGACTAGTTTATCTCTGTACACCTTGAGCATAACATCACAGCCTGTGACTTTGCTCTGAAAGCTTTTCAAGCACTCATTGTAGGCTGAGAAAGGCTTTATTTAGGGTGGTAACACAATAGAGAACACCCTTTGGAGGTTGGTGCATTATGACTCTACAGCTGTTGAATGCAATCATTTCCTATGTTTTTGCTGCCCAGGTTTCCGGAACAGCTTTGAGGAGTTACAGGCAGAAGAATGTGGCATTCTGAATGGATGTGAAAATGGACGCTGCGTGAGGGTGCAGGAAGGTTATACCTGTGACTGTTTTGATGGTTACCATTTGGACATGGCCAAAATGACATGTGTTGGTAAGTGGATGTCACATACAGGCCACTTGCAGAGTCCGCCAAATGTAGAGGATAAGCCGGCACCTCTGATTTTGATATCAGATGTGTTTTCGTGTTTAATGGTTTCTGAATCCTACGGTTCAGCAGCACATTCTACTGGGAAGGTCTCCTGCATGTGCCCCATGGAAATCAGTGGGAGCTGTTCAAGAGATGAGCAGTGGTGCAGCTCTTCTTGCGTTTCAGTGGGACTTGCACTCAAGAGATTCTTGGTGGATTGTGCCCTAAATGCAAGGGCAGCCTGCACTAAATTCCTGCATGGTTCACATGACTAGCAGAAGATGTGAAACAATCAGGGCTGAATGCGCAGCCCACGTAGTTGACTTCCCTTGGTGACTGTAAGAATTTACTAGAAAGAAGGTACCTGCCTCTTCCTACACTCCTAGGAGTAAAACAAGTAGTGCCTAAGCAGGCATGCATAAAACAGTGGCCAGCCAGGCCCCTTTATTAGGAATAACCCTGTTCACTGTCTAATCGGTAAAATTTACCTGCCACAAGTATTGCTGCATATGTATGTACACATGCTGTAACTTTAGGCTGTTTGTGGACAAATTAGGATCATTTTAATTATGTTCAACTTACATGGCAGGTAGGACGTGGGAGGCACTGTGGTCTAAACCACTGAGCTTGCCGATCAGAAGGTTTGCGGTTCGAATCCCCACGACTGGGTGAGCTCCCATTGCTCGGTCCCAGCTCCTGCCAACCTAGCAGTTCGAAAGCACACCAAACTACAAGTAGATAAATAGGGACCGCAGGAAGGTAAACGGCGCCATGTGCTGCTCTGGTTTCTCCAGAAGTGGCTTAGTCATGCTGACCATATGACCGGAGAAAACTGTCTGCAGACCAACGCCGGCTCCCTCGGCCAGTAAAGCGAGATGAGTGCCACAACCCCAGAGTTGTTCACGACTGGACATAACTGTCAGGGGTCCTTTACTTTTACCTTTTTACATGACACGTAAAGTTTTACTTGGTATTTGTCCTGTATTTGAACACTATTACCTTGTGTTGATGGAAAGATGATGTCATGCTCATAAACGTAGCCGCTTTTCTTGCTTTTCTTTGCACAAGATAGAAGACCGAAAGTTCTCTTGTTAATCGCAGACTTGAATGCAGGGCTGGTGGGCAAATCGCAGCAAACTGTGCTTCCCTCAGTCTTTGACAGCATCTAATACCACACTATTTCTGACCTTGTTTGCTTTTCCTTCTAGATGTGAATGAATGCAATGAACTGAACAATAGGATGTCTCTCTGCAAGAATGCCAAGTGCATTAACACAGAAGGATCGTACAAGTGTTTGTGTCTCCCAGGCTATGTCCCATCAGACCAAGCGAATTACTGTACACCCCTGAACTCGGACACAGAGAGTGAACTGGAGTAAGAGAAGCAGCAGCTGCCGTGTAACTTTAAGCCCATATACTCTGCACTGTAAAAAGAAAAGAAAAGAAAAGAAGCGTATTTAACTTGAGTTAAGGACGCTCCTCATCCAGATGTTGGCTGTGTGTGGAAAACAAGCAATAAAACATGTCTTCTTAAAAGTGAAAGGTGATGGTTCAATATACATCATCTTCACTAAAGCAACAGACCAAATGGACACATTTCCCTGTATGGAAGAAGCAATTAAGTATATAGTGTGTTCATAAATAAAATTCACAGGAAAAAGCAAAATATGCTGTTATTTTGAACAGAAGGGTGGTATTGTGTTGTTGTTTTTTACTATTGCTTGGTTTATTTGGCATTTAACTAGTTGTGAAAATATTTTATAGTCCTTTTTTATTTAGCAGTTCTTTGCCTGCTGTTCCTTTGGAAGCTTTCCCCTTTTGATCCTGTATTGCAATATAAGCAATTTTCTAATGGTTATACACAAAATAATGCTCGTCTTTGTCTGGAACATTGGCCAGTGACTTTTTAAAATTACTATAAATGTCTGCCCTGTGGAGCAGACACTGTTTTTTTAAAATAATGTACACTTCATGGAGATAAATCCATTGTATTCATTTTGTATTCCATGTGGCCTTTTACTGCACTTAACATGCCTTAGAACCTGCCCTGCCAAGTTTCAAAGCTGCTAGAGGACGACCATTGAATATCTTTTGTACTCTGTAACAAAAGATCTAAGCTCCTGTTTGTATTGTAATGTGTAAATTAAACACAGATCTTGTATTGGTTACCCTAACATATTAAAGCTGTATATTAAAACTCAATAAAATCTACAATTTTTTAGAAAAATTGAAGTATGTATTTGCTCTAAGGTATTCTGTTATTGCTTTGTGATTATTTTATTACAGCTAATAACCCAGTGCTTTATAATGAACATACCGAGCTACTGTTCTTGACAGCATTTTTTAATTTTTGGCACATGACATTTCCCTGACCGTGGCAATTGTTGCTACCATGTAGATCTCTTTAGATATATTCATAAATATATCTGGTTCATTCTCCATAAGGAGGATGCCATTTTGCAAACCACTGCAAACCTCATCCATGTCAGATGGACAGTTTTGTGTAAAATTTCATTTTATCCTTCTAGCCACTAAATCAGAGGAGCAGAGCGCCATTGTTTTCACATGGGCAGCTGAGGGACTCAAGAAGCGGAAATGGCTGCATCAACCTCTCAAGATATGTTTAGATTTCACAAGCACCTTGGACATAGGTTGGAAATCCTCCACCAATTTAAGAAACAACAGTTTTTAAAAGTCAGCAAGTTGGGGGAGAAAACTATAAAAACATAGGTTCAGAACAGTTCGTTAAAAATGTATCTGGTCCTTCATTTCATTTCCCTTCATTTCATTTACAAATACCAATTTAAAGTATTGGAGGGGGTTAGCTATAATGGAATTATACAACAGGTTGTATTTGTTTCTTTCTGTCTCAGGAGACACTCTCAGGAGTGTGCTTTCAGGGGGTTGAAGTCAACCTGTTGGAGAATGTTTCTGCCATCCCTCTGTAAGCCCTTTCTTTGTACTGATCGTTATATAATGAAGGCCAGAGGATCCAGAACTTTCTCCCCATTCGTGGCTCCAGTTTTTTCATAGGGGGTGGGCACAGAGAGCCTCAACACTAGCCAGCTGGAAGGGAGATATAATGTGAAAAACACAGCCCTGAGACAGCACATAGAACTGGGTTGATTAATTTTCCAGGTGTAGCTGTTTTAGTGTTGTGGAAAGGACTTTGGAAAGTGCAATCATTACAGTCGTGTTGTCTTTGAATTTCCCCATCAGCCTGCCCCAGCCCTGTAAACTGAGGTGTGAAATGCCCATTGACTTACATTAGCTCCTGTGCTCGTCAGGATAGTTTAAGTATCAACTTTTGTTAACTATCTAAAAATATATGATGCTTTACAGTACAGAGCAGACCCCTGCTTAAGGAGCTTACAACCAAAGCTATAGCACAGAGAAGACTAACGAAAGGGGTTAATGGAAAGGTCCACACGGTGGACCCCAAAATGGCGCCTCCCTCCCTGCCAGGAAAGAAGGAATGAAGGAAGATCTACATCAGGAACAAGGGGGGAAAGAAATATTGGGATCTGCTGCCCCCAGTGAACCCTTTCTCCTCAAGCAGTCATCTCACCTCATGGGTGGGGCAGCCCAAAATAAAGATCTACATTGCAATCTGCTACCCCTGTGGCTTCTGTTGCCTGAGGCAGTCACCTCAGCTTGCCTCATGGATGGGTCGACCTTGGTAGCAGTAGAGATGGTGTCTTTTGTACCCAAGATACTTTTTACAAACTGTAAATCCCTGTTCTTATCTAAAATTATCCCAAAATATTAGTGTTTTCATCTGTTTTGCCGCAATGTTATAAGTGAGAGCAGTTGGTGCAACATCACTCATGCCCCAAACATAAAATGTACAGCAAATTAAAGTCTGAAATTAGACCTCTTGAGCATTCTTGCAGTAAATCCAGCGTGTGGAACCTTTGCCCCTCCAGATGTCTCTGAACTGCAACTCCCATCAGCCCCAACAAGTGTGGACAATGGCCAGAGATGGTGGGAGTTGTAGTTCAGAAACATCTGGAGGGCCAAAGGTTCTCTACACTGGGTATAAATGAAAGGGGAATAGAAAAAGTCAGGGGTCAGCAAAATACTAGACATTGGTTCAGTGCACTTTCATGCATTGCCTTTAGGTGTCACTGGATGACTTCCATTTCTGCCATACACAATTTTAGAATAATAGGTGCTATCAAGTAGATAGCATTAAATGACATACACTCTCTCTCTCCAGGAAGTGCAGAACATGGTTTCCTGACTCCTTGCCAAGTCAAGCATGAAAGATATATTAGACCTGGCAGCAGTACATCTGCAAATGCACCTACTCCTTTATGAACCTTCCCTCAGACCTCAAAATGAGCAACTATTGACTGGAGGCTCCTATTGCCAATGGGAACTGGAATTACGTACAGTTGTACCTCGGGTCAAATATGCTTCAGGTTGAGCGTTTTCAGGTTACTTGCGGGTTTCGCCACTCATGCATGCGCAGACTCTCAAAATGATGTCACATGCATGTGCAGAAGCGGCGAAACGCAACCCATGCACACGCAGACGTGTGTTACGTTCTACTCAGGATGCGAATGGGGCTCCAGAACGGATCCTGTTCACATCCAGAGGTACCACTGTATAGGCAAGAATTGTGCCATATAGCCAGGACCCAACTTGTGATTGACCAAATTCTTGGACCCGAGAAGAAAATATCTGTAACAATCCCAGATGTGTCAGTGTGGCAACAGGAAGCCAGATTTCCCCAGAGCATGGAACACTATATCTCCAAGTGGAGTCAGAACTGGCGGTGACAGACTAGGAACAAGACCTTGGAATCCTAGTAAACAGCTTGATGAACCCAGTGTGTGGCAGCCATGAAAAATCCATGCTAGGAATCATGAGGAGAGGAATTTAAAATAAAACTGCCAGTATCTGAATGCTATTATGCAAATCTATGGTGCAGCCACATTTGGACTACTGTGTACAAGTTCTGGTTGCCTCATCTCAAAAAAGATATTGTAGAGTTAGCAAAGGTTCAGAAAATGGCAACTAAAACCATCAAGGGGAAGGAGGTAACATTATAGAAGTTTATAAAATTATGCATGGGGTGGAGAAAGCTGGCAGATAAAAGTTTTTCTCCTTCTTTCATAACACTAGAACTCCTGAACATCCGATGAAGCTGAACATTGAGAGATGCTCAGTCAATTTCTCCCAGGTGTAAGAGGAATCCATAGGTTTGCAGTCATTGCAGTACCACATCATTCCTTATTGCAGAATGAGCATTTATTCATCAGTTTACTATTTATAAGTAATTTATTAGTTCACTGTTCCATGGCAGTCAGCTAATCCTAATAAATGTTGCATTTGCTGCTGCTCTGTGGGTTGTATGTCAGGAGATGGGGGGGAAAGAGGATGGATTGCTACAGTTTCCTGGATGATTCTCCTGACAGATGTGGTGATGGATTCTGCAATGAGTTGTTGCGGTGCACTTCAAAACTTATCACAGCTCTGCTTGTGTCACACCAATACGGCTGCTTTTGTTACTTTACATACTCTCCTAAACACACACACACACACACCCCTCAACTATACAGCTGCAAATATAACATTTTAAGTGTGTTTTAAGTGCATTGTACAAATGTGACACTAGATGGTGATTGTGAGCTTATGGCAAATTCTATATATTTTTAAAAACTTTTTTTTATAAAGCATTTTTGCAGCGTTTTTTATATGCGTCTAGATTCCACCACAGTCTCCAAATTTGGCTGGCTTTTTCGCTCTGAACAGATCTCTGTATGAATAAACCATATTCTAAGAATTAGCTCACATAAAGAGATATCTGGGCCATTATGAATTATTAAGATTATTTTGTCAACTCCTAGGCTGATCATGGGTGTCTAGATTGCTTTGGGCCAAAGACTGTGTTACAAAGTACCCCTAAAATCAAGCTTATGCTGTAAGAATGGTAGCCTGCACATGAGAAGGGAAGCTCTGCTTTGACCTGGAGAGACAAAGAGGTAACCTCCCTTTTCCTTTTGAGCAAGCTTTGTTGCAACACTTCCCTCTAAATCCAGATTGCTGTAAATCTTTGCCAACCTTTCCTTATCACTTCTAGGTTTACAAAAGAGTATCAGATTCCTTGGGGGGGGGGAGTGTTAAAACAAGAGTTTATCACCTAAAATCCCACTTCTTTCTCCTTCCCTCCCCCCACAACAGCTAATTGAGAGGTTCCAACAGCCTAAGGCTCCCACTAAGAAAGCTCAAATGATCTGTTAATCTTTCTCCTTTCACCGGCTGGTCACTTTTAGAAGGTACAAACTCTTCCTGACTGGCACTATTTTAAATTTTTTTAGGATATAATAGCTACTGGAAATAGTTGTCATTTTATTCTATCGGTCTCAGATTTGGCCCTAAAAGCTGCTAGTAGGTAGCTCAGAGTTGGGCTGTTCTTCTGCAGGGAGCACCGTTCTCTCCAAAGAGAGTTTGTGACTTTTGGGCTGCTGCCCACTTCCCCTCCCTCTTCTTCACAGAAGAAAGTTTGTTCTTGGTCATAGATCATAGCTGGTACAGAAAGTCCTGGTTCAGACAACACACTGAGCCAAACTTTGGTTTAGCTTGGCATGGGAGTAAGGTAAAAGGTAAAGGACCCTGGACAGTTAAGTTCTGTCAAAGGCGACTATGGTGTGTGACGCTCATCTCGCATTCAGGCTGAGGGAGTCAGCGTTTGTCCACAGACAGCTTTCCAGGTCATGTGGCCAGCTTCACTAAACTGCTTCTGGTGTGACGGAACACTGTGACAGAAACCAGAGTGCATGGAAACAGCATTTACATTCCCCACCGCAGCAGTACCTGTTTCTCTACTTGCATTGGTGTGCTTTGGATCTGCTAGGTCGCCAGGACTGGGACAGAGCAACGGGAGCTCACCCTGTTGCGGGGATTCGAGCTGCCAACCTTCCGATTGGCAAGCCCAAGAGGCTCAGTGGTTTAGACCACAGCGCCACCCGTGTCCCACCGGCAGGGAAGTAAAAACCACCAGGAATGGAGCAAAGTGGCTGTAAACTCCATCCCAGGAGCCCATCTGTTTGCATGGTCTCAGCAAGCCATACATGTCATTAGGTGAACCAGTGCAGAATATCTAATTTACCACAAAGAAATTCTAAGCTACACTTCTAGAATTAAAGACAAATGTTTCCCCAAATGTATTTTCCCAACAGAGCTAGATGTTTTGGGATTACAACTCCCATCATCCCTGACCACTGGTCCTGTTAGCTAGGGATGACGGGAGTTGTAGTCCCAAAACACCTGGGGGGCCGCATTTGGGGATGCCTGATTTAGAAGTTACATTCTGCCAGTGCCGGGCCTGGGGTTGTGAGCCCAGATCTGTCTGAGTGATAAATACAAGAAGAACCACAAACTCCACAAACACTTCCCTTTGTACTCACTCGCTTCTCATGGCCCAAATAAAAGCCTATTGAAAAAAATAGAAAATGTCTCCAAGAGGAGTGATGAGAGCCAGCAAAACTGCACTTACAATTTTGATATTCTGCATGCGCACTCCAGGCGCTCTCGGTGTATTCTGCCTTCCCAAGTGAGCTTGGCCTGCCGTGATTTTCCTGTTTCTTTTTATATCACACATTAGTTGCTGCTTGGTGATCACTGCAGCTGCAGGTTCCTGACCCAGAAGGGCTTGAAATTATTATGTATGCTTTTTCTTGGCAGTCAAAGCCATTCTCCACACCGTCTGTAAATGTTACCAAAAATAATGCAAACAGAGATTCAGGATGAGAATTTGGGAAAGGAATTGCAGCAATGCAATTAAGGAAACACAGACTGATGCCATCAAGAATGCACTTACTTCAACAAAATGTCCATTATTTTGTTTTTTTACCACCAGACTATTTGCAACTCATTGTCTGAAATACCTCTGCTAAGAAATATTCGTTTTGGTGGGAGGGTCAGGATGGTACACACTATGGTTTCTCCGGCTTGCAAATGGAACCCAAAGGTTGGCAACCTTTGTAGAATACAAGCTGTGTATGTATGAACTAAGTCATAGTTCAGAGAGCTACATGTGCAGCTTGTTTGTAATCAATGAGACAGCTCTGGTTTTAATGGTGTAACTGCCGTCTACACAGATGGACGTGTTCAGAATGGAGCATGTAATGTTATTCAATCCAATCAGTCAATGATTTTATTTGCATGCCTCCTTTCCTAAAGTTAAAACCATGTTCAAGGCCGCTTATAGCATATTAAAAATTATGCAATTACAAGCATAAGAAAAGTAGTCAAACAATAAATAAAGCACCAAAAAGTATGCACACAAATTGAACTATTTCCACAGAAATCATAAGATTTAAAATAAAGATACAAAAAAGGAAAAATCAATAGCAGCAGCAAGCCCTGCAACAAACCCCCTAAACCAGGGGTAGGCAACCTAAGGCCTGGGGGCTGGATGCAGCCCAATTGCCTTTTCAACCCGGCCCACGGACGGTCTGGGAATCAGCGTGTTTTTACATGAGTAGAGTGTGGGCTTTTATTTAAAATGCATCTCTGGGTTATTTGTGGGGCCTGCCTGGTGTTTTTACATGAGTAGAGTGTGGGCTTTTATTTAAAATGCATCTCTGGGTTATTTGTGGGGCATAGGAATTTATTCATTCCCCCCCCCAAAAAAATATAGTCCGGCCCACCACATGTTCTGAGGGAAGGTGGACCAGTTCACTGCTGAAAAAGGTTGCTGACCCCTGGCCTAAACAATATCCCAGCCCAAAAGTCTGTTCAGCAGCCTGTTCAGCTTTTGTTGCTCCATCACGCAGAAGAAAATAGCGTAATTCTCTTGGGCTATACTGAGCAATGGTGCCTGCCCCAATCTGAGCCTAGGCTGCTATGACTCTGGGTAGAAGCCAGGGAGAAGAGAATGGGGTGAAGAAGGAGAAGGAGGAGAAGAAAAGACAGAAAGAGTGAGAACGCAACTTGAAAAAAAGAGACAATGCATGTATTTTTGTAAACTAAGAAATATGTAATAAAAATATATTTTTAAAAAATAACTGTTGATCTATTCAGCAGGTCTTCATCACACTTGTTCTTTCTGCAGTTTGATCAGGTTCTTAACCTATGATCCCTAGCTCATGTCTGACTCACCAAAAGCTGTCATCATAGCCCTTGCTCATGCCATCACCCAGAGATGACTCATATGTGGGCCAGTCATTATGGATGAAAGGGGGGGCATGGGCGGGAACAACAGCCCAACTTCCACACTACATTTACACATTCCATTCAATGAGTGTGTGATCTGTGTATCTTCGTGCACAAATAGCTGTGCTGTACACTGTTATTCACATGCACCATTGAACAAGTGTTAGAAGAGTTTGGATTTGAAATCCCGCTTTATCACTACCTGAAGGAGTCTCAAAGCGGCTAACATTCTCCTTTCCCTTCCTCCCCCACAACAAACACTCTGTGAGGTGAGTGGGGCTGAGAGACTTCAGAGAAGTGTGACTAGCCCAAGGTCACCCAGCAGCTGCATGTGGAGGAGCGGAGACGCAAACCCGGTTCCTCAGATTACGAGTCTACTGCTCCTAACCACTACACCACACTGGTTCAGTTTATGTATCTGTGCATACAATAGCTGAGCTGTACAAGTGTACATAAACACTTGTACATATGTACAGGCATCTTGTATCTGTGTTCAGCAGATCATGTGAAAGAAACCTCTGCAATTCATGTTCAAACAGAGCAGGGGCAGGAGCACATGAAGCAGAGTAGGGGCTGGCATCATGTCTCCAGGCAAGCACTGAGGATAGACACATCTGATAAGGAACCTCTACATGGGAGCAGCTGTTTGCATATAGGGGCTGCACAACATCGGGACACCTGGTTGTGTGCACCCCGATCATGGGGAGACCTTTCACACCACATCTGTAGGGTGGTGTCCTTTTCAGGTGTCCTTATCAAAGGCAGGGCTAGCCCAGGGCCATGGTGTTGAAGGTTAAGAACACAGGGGCACCTGAAGGAGCGTCTCCATCCTCATTGTTCAGCCTGGACATTGAGGTCCAGCTCCAAAGGCCTTCTGGTGAGAAGTGGGGTTACAGGCAGAGGACCTTCTTAGTAGTGACACCTGCCCTGTGGAACGCCTTTCCGTCAAATATCAGAGATAAACAATTATATGACCTTCCATAGCCATCTGAAGGCAGGCCTATATCAGGAAGCTTTCAATGTCTGATGTTTTGCTCTGTTCTTTTATATTCTGTTGGAAGCTGCCCAGGGTGGCTGGGGCAACCAGTCAGATGGGTATTATTATAAAATAATAATAATAATAATAATAATAATAATAATAATAATAATAATAATATGTGCCCTACATCCAAGTAATGCTAATGTGTGACTACAGCTCTTGGCTGTGACCAGAGGGCACCACACTGCAGGGGTTGCCACAACAATGTTGTGGAACAAATAGCAAGAAACAGGGGGCACCGAATTGTAGCATTGCACAGGGTGCCACTGAAATTTGAGAGCCCAAAGTCTGCTACTGCTGTGATCCTTATGTTCATGTAAGGCTGCAGTTCTAACCCCACTTGCCAGGAGAGGAAGCCTCACTAAATTCAGTACAGCTTACTTCTGAGTAGACATGGTTAGGCTCGAACCATAGGCCATACAAATGCTATTATCAAGTGTGGCTCTGACAGTTACTTGCTCTGCACAAGAGCCCCGCCGCGTTCCCAACATGTTTTTGATGAAGAACTCCTAAGTCACTGAGGGAAAGCACTGAGAGCACTAAATGGGTTCTATTGCTTGTTTTGCTGCAGATGGGAATGTTTTTAAAATAGCCACACAGTTTGAGAGGATTTCCTCCTGATGACATCAGGCAGCATCACTGGCTGATATCCTGTGCAAAGTCTCTTCCCCACCCCCTGCATCCCTTAGCATTTGTTAGATATGTTTGACTAAAGGACAAGGGAGGGTGAGGTGCTCTGAAAGCCACATGAGTCTAAACCTGAATGGAAGTTGTGTCGATGATTTCCCCTCTTCTGACACTCCCTCACTCCAGGCCCAGATTTCTTATGGGACTCTCCTCAGATTGGACAAGTAAATGCCCCCCTCAAAGCAGGACAGATTCATTTATTTAACGTTTTCACTTTAAAATTATTTTTATTGACTATCTCAAAGGACACTTAACAACAGAAGACAATTAAATATCAAAAGGCAGTCACACCATCTGCAGGTAACAGGAAACAGGTAAGCAGATAGCTAGGTGAAGAATAGAAGCTGTGTTAAGTAAAAGCTAAAGGTTTTGCTTCTTAAAAAAATTGTAGACTATTCTGCAGTTGATCTGTGTACAATGTAATTAGAAATATGAGTCCCCCCCTCCCCCCAAAAAAGGTATAGTAAGCTGGCTCTTGTGTTTCAGTATCTTTGCTGTCAATAAAGGAAATGAAATATTGCGACTCTCCATGCAACCATCAGCCTTAGGGGGGAAACCTCTCATTGGTACCAAAAGGATTTCACTCACACACACCCCAATCAGTGCTAATTGCCATGTTGTGAGGTGGGTATTTTTACCAAAATTGCAGCTGGGGAGGGAATTCTTAAACCTCCTTGAAAAGAGTGCTGCCAATGACAACTCCTCTGCACCTGGCATTTGATTTTTTAAAATCCCAAATCTGATCGCTAATCACACTACAGTGGTACCTCGGCTTACAGACGCTTTAGGTTACAGACGCTTCAGGTTACAGACTCCACTAACCCAGAAATAGTACCTCGGGTTAAGAACTTTACCTCAGGATGAGAACAGAAATTGCATGCTGGTGGTGTGGCGGCAGTGGGAGGCCCCATTTAGCTAAAGTGGTACCTCAAGTTAAGAACAGTTTCAGGTTAAGAACGGACCTCTGGAACGAATTAAGCTCTTAACCAGAGGTACCACTGTATTGACATAATATGTAGCCAGCCTTTATTAGAAGGAAGAAGGGGCAACTGCTATCACTACACACAAAAAATGGGCTATGGTGGAGGTGGCCATGTGTCTCATTTCACAGAGGACAGCCCTCTATTTGAAGGGTGGCCCAGTCCAATAACAGATTAAAGATAAAGAACCATAATAAGGGAAAAAGGGGGCCTTGACGTTGCATATCAACGGCCATGCCATGGAGAGCTGACCGAGCAGACACACAAATCATGAGTAGTCACACTCATTCCCATTGTAACAAGAGATATTTCTTGTTAATGATAATTATTATTTCTAAATACACATCCTAACAAATAAATGAGCATATGCAAATGTTATGAGTAGCTGCACATAATGGGCATCATAAGCATTGCAAAACTTAACGTCTATCCTATTTTTCTTTATTTCTTTCTGCTTGGCAAGAAACCTTTGGACTGAGATCAGTGCTAGAGAGGGACTCAAATAATTGCTGGCTTTTACCATTTTAAGGAAGAGCAAATTGGCTGCTCTGTTCCTGTATATACTGTATAGCCTTTGCTGCAACTTAAGATCTTTTTGCACAATCTATCCTGATCAAGTTTGCGGAACATCCCCCACATCCTATTTTAAGGCTATCATAATCTATACCCATTGGCTTTTTAACTTGCCTTTCTTTCTCCCCACCATGCCGTTTTAATTTATGTTTTAATACTTAACATCTGCTGGGTTAAGAATTTTGCTTAATTGTTGGTGGCCATTTGGTTAGACCTAAATAAGTATATTGTCCAATTGTTAGTTTTTATTTTTGTTTTTCCTAATGGGACATGGCTACCTCCAATTTTTCTCAAGGTTTTTTGTTTGTTTGTTTGTTTGTTTCTTCTTTTACTGCATCCCCTTTCTTATTCTTCAGGCCAGGGAGAAATCCCTTATCTATAACCCACCCACCCAGTTTTCCTGGTTATCTTATCAGGAGTGGAGTCACCCTGAGCCCAACCTAGGGAGGCCAGGTGGAAAAGCAGACAAGGATCCTGCCATGGGCGTAGACAGAATTTTAGTTAGTGGGGGCAGGCCTTTTGTTAAGGTGGGGGAGAACCTCAGTTTGTGATGTATTTTTGTTGAATTTTATTGACTGGGGAGTAACAGCTCTCCCTCCCTGCCTCCCCTTGGCTATGCCCATGGATCCTGTACCTTTAAGAGTTGCATGGGTGGGGGGGAATCAGCAGCTGTGGCTTTTATAAGCCAGCCATATGTCCTCAGAAACTTGCTTGCAGGGGTGCTGGTGAGAAGAGATTTGGACAAGAGAAGAAGGAGAAGAGAACACAATCTTGCAGGTCAGAGGCTGAAGCTTGAAGGTGCATCCAGGTGGGTAGCTCCTAGCTAATACAATCCAATTACTGGTCTTCCTGTTGCCAGTTTTGTGGTAGCCATTGATTGAATAAGGCTATCAGTGACCATTAACCATGATGCCTATGCACTTCTTCAATGTTGGAGTGTAGGAAATCCGTCTTTGAATACTAGTCACTGGAACTTCCAAGTGGGGAGAGCCCTATTGCACTCTGTTCCTGCTTGTGGGCTTTCTGTAGGCATCTGGTTGCTAAAGCAGGATGTTAGGCTAGATGGGCCTTTGACTTGATCTAGTAGGGCTCTTCTTTTGTTCTTTATTGCAGTGGACTTCTCACACTTTGTGTATACAACCTTTTGGGTTTCATCCACATTGGTTTATAAGGCTTTGGACCAATGGTTCCACACTGTGCAGTCTGCTGAAATGTCTAAATCAGAATTAATCAGTGGGGGAAATGTATATGTTTTAGCTGCCTAAGCAGTGGGCCTGACCCCCATTCTCCCTTCCCCTTTAGATGTTAAAATGGAAACACAAAAAGGAGGAGCTGCATATTCACATCTCTGATCTGTGCTTGCAAGTGCTTTTGGGAAATGGCACTGTGCCATATAAAGTTGCTATCTCTGCATGTGCAGAATCGGATATCGGATTCTGTGGCTAGAAGAATCGGACAAATTGGGCATTGCTGAGCAAGGCTGTAAGCCCTGCTGCTTAACTGGTTATGTTGGTGTTAATGGTTGTCTAGGTGACCTAGAGACCATCTAGTTGTGAGTCCTGCAAGTGCTGGCCTTGGCTGGCTTCCTGGTCCATTTCCACCTGCCCTGTCCTCAGTAGACAGGCCCCTAACTGACTCCAGTGACAAAAGGCTGCTGTTGCATGGGCCTACAATGTTTTTCATTCCTGTAGGGCAGTCCTAAATGTTGTTTTTGTTAGCTTGCTAGTGTGGATTTTAAATACTACATTGAATATACTGATAGGTTTATTTTAATTAAAGCTGTTATACTGTAGTTATTTCTTGCACTTATTGGCACCCACTTTGAGCGTATCTTGGAAAAGCAGCATATAAATAACTTGGATGAAAATTGGAAGCTCCGCGCAAAACCCATGAATGTTGTTTTGGTTGTGTAAAATACAAGCGTGTAATATGAGTTGTTTGGAACTTTCATGTCATATTATGGCCAGCCGGGGGGAGGTCTCTCCTCAGTTTGTCTTGCATTTCCTGCCTGCCTTTGCTGCTGCTATAGGTTGTGCTAGGGAAGCCCTATTAATAGTACAAGAAGAGGAAAAAGCTCTTTGGAGGCAGGAAAACCAAGTCAGGAAAGAATAGGAGGAAGTGTGGCTGCCATTTCGCCAAACAATTTGGAAGGCATTGAGCCTCCAAACTTGCAGTCTTTGCCATTGTTGCAGAGAATGTGATCTGAGCACAATTCCTTTGTCTGTCCTTCAGAAATATTCAAAAGAGGGCCTTGAATGAGAAGGGTGATGGAATGAAGAAGAATAAACCCCTTAGCTGTTCAGCTTTATAGAGAGCAGAAAGGAGGAGAAACTGGTGAGACACGAAAGATCTCCACATCAGTTACATGCACACAGGGGTAAGTGTATGCATCTACATTTCAGAGTGAGTTTGTTTGTTGGCTTAACAGAGAGATGCAAGTAACTCTAAGGTCTGGATAACTAATTACTAAATAAGGTCACTGTTTTAGATTTCAGTATACCTTTTTTATAGGGGAAGAGAGATTGTAGAAGGGTAATTGCTCTTGGTTACAGTCAAGCCTAAACATCATTAAAAAGTAAGTGTGTTGTAAGACCATTGTTGTGTATCTCACAATAACTACAGAAATATTATCAACACAGGTCAATTAATTTTAGAGTGAGAGGGCCCATTTAATTGTTTATAACCATAAATCAATGGATAACATTGGTCAGCCAATAGCTGCTCCTGTGAAAGAATCACATGTCATCTGCAATGAGGAAAGCATCTACTGTTCTTCTGAAAGGCACTGATGCCTCTAAAACAACAACATATCTACTCCAGCTCTCTTTTAATTTGTGATGCATGGCCCTGGTAAGTCAATGATTTGTCCCTATTTTACTTCTTGGTGATGATTTATTTGGGTCATCAGTGGTTCACTTTCTAACCCCCATCCCAACTGTTCATTTTACAGTTCCATCCTGAGATCTCTAGGAGTGCTTCATTTTTCACCATGGCTACCTCAGAATAAAATCCCTGAGATTATGCAGACCTACTCAGGAGCAAATCCTTTCTGACATTAGTGTGCTACAGACTATGCAGGGATAGGGAACCTTTTTTTCAGCCTGAAGCCTGGTTTCCTATCTGGGCCACTTTATGGTAGTTGGTGAGGTAAGAGGCAAATGTGAGTGGAACAAATGTAAATTTTACCTGTGTACAGTGGTTTAGCTTTACTCACACTCACTTGCTCATCTCTATCCTCCATCCAGGCAAGCAAGAAGAGGCATTATCAGGGTTCAAAGACAACATATTTGGGGTATGGAGCAGAGCCAGTGAGGGATGCAGCCTGGGAAGAGGATTTGTGGTGAGGAGAGATTTCTGAGGACCTGATAGAGAGACCTGGAAAGCCACATTCAGCCCCCAGGCCACCCCTCTGTTACACGCACAGAACAGGAGTCCACCAATTAGTTCTCAGAGAGCAGGGAAATAACTTCTATTTCCCCAAGCCATACAACTAGAAAAAAGCTATCTCAAATAAGTTACTGAACCCTTTCAGTAGTTCTGAAGCTAGAGAGGAAAGGAAGCATTTTTAAAAGCCAGGAAAAACAAGGAGGAAGTAAACAGGAAGGAATGGACAGAAGAAATGAGCAACTTTAGGAGGTGTCTGGTGACCCATCTCTGGCATGCAAAATGGTCCTTACCAGGCAGCCCTTTAACAAGATAGCTCATCTGTTTTCATTCTTATTCTTCTTGTTAGGCTTCGTATTCTCTGTTTAATCATGGTGCACTTTTGGGTGGAGGTTTGCTTTTCCCTCTGAGAAACCAATCTGAGAAACCATCTCTTGACGTTGAAGGTAGGAAAATTATTTCATATTACTGGGTACTCATTAAAAAGAGAGAGACACACACAAACTGGAGCTCTGCTACCCAGCTGTAATGTCATAATTTAAAGGTATGGTTTTTTCACCTCAGGTTTTGTACGATCACATGATGGTTGCTGTGGCGTCTAGTAGCAAAAATGAGTGTGTATGAATGGGAAATGAGGTCATCTGGTATATTGTAAGAACTGGTGGTAGGGCATAGGCAGGGAAGCCTGCCGTAGGTGGAGCCAGAGCCAGTGACAGAGCCACTGATTGTAAGCGATATAATAATAGCTGGGAGCTTTTGGAAAGCTCACTGACAAGGCATGAAAGTGAAATCCTTCCCCTGTTGTTTGTTCTCAGCATCTGGAGTTCAGAAGCAGACTATTCTGAACATGGATGCCTCATTTATCCAACATGGATTATAACCAGTGCCAGAGCTACCTCAATACATTGTCAGGCAATGTTTCATAGCTAAAGGAAGATGAGGCCAATTGCAGCCTCACATGCCATTCTCTCAGGCAGGTTTCCGAAGAAGAAAAAATGAGGGTTTTTAATGGAAACCAGCATGCACACATATTGGCCAGGACCGAAAGAACCACATCAGTTCCATATGCTCAAGGCATTTGTTTGGGTTAGTAGTTCTTAAACAGCAGCTCCCTGAGTTGCACGGCAAGGTTTTGAAACCGAGAGGTGCTTAAAAGCCCTTAAGATATGGTAGCGGTTCTGTCATTCAAAGTGAATGAGGTGGGTTTTTTAGAAAAAAGGAGAAAAGGAAGAAACTCGCTAGTGAGGCTCCAGCTCTTGGCTGCATCTCAGACAGCTCTTTGGATCCCAGCCTGTGAGTTGCAGCTGACAGCAAAGTAGAACTGTTTGGTTTCTTCATTCCATATGCGTATCTCATCTTGTGCCTGACTAGGAGGTAGTCTCATGACTTTAAAGAGGGGATTACATAGGGAGTTGAACAATAAAAAGATTCAGTGCCATCCCCATGCTATGGCAAACGTTATGACTATTTGCCATTTTTTACTGAATCATGTGACTAATAGGGTTTTGCTAAAGTAGCAGATGATGTCTTTTTACACACACACACACACACACACACACACACACACACACACTCTCTCTCTTTGGTGAGTTTTGGACTTACCGTTATACTATTAGACATTAGTTGCCTGTTGCAATATATGCCTGATGGCAGATAAAGAACGGAAAATATGGGTGCTACTCTGACCTGCCCTAGTGGGATATTGGCCTGCTTGAAGTCTGCTGTTGTCAAGGCAACACTTTGGGAATTAGCCTTCTGTCCTGACCTCTGTCAGTGGAAAGCTGAGGCCAAGGTATAGGATGGTGATGCTTTCGCGTGGGCTGGTCCTGTGAGGTTCTGAGCCGTGAGTACAATAAGGCCTCAGGCTGCCTGGCCTCTGGCCCCTTCAGGATGACTTAGGCCTGAGGTTGAAATATGAGCTAATTTTAGGTTGGAAGTCTTGTAATGAAATGATGAGGATATTGTTTTTAACCTGACTTGGTTTTAGGTCACTTAACTTCTTTATTACAGTTGAATTCTGTTTTTCCTTTGAAAACTTGCACAAGTTCTCTCAGGATGGCTGTGCATAGATATGAAAGTCACCGTAGGAAAGTACTTGTTCTAAAATGTTTTCCTGCTAATATAAATACGCCAACATTTATTCAAGCCCTGTAATCATAGGGCATTTTTAGAGTCAATGTACTATTCCTAAATGTCTTACTAATTTATGTGTATAGCACATATAGTGCCCTAAGCCACTAAGACAAAAAGCTGTGATTTGAAAGCATGAGTGTGAATTATGGCATTGGTAACAGAGACAGCATACAGCAAACGGCATCTCATAGTAGCCACCTTTGATAAACACCTCCATCAATTTGCCTAATCCCCTTTAAAGTCAGCTAAGCTAGTGGTCATCGCCATGGCTTGTTCCACATATTAATTACTCACTGTGTGAAAAAGTGATTTCGTTTGTTCATCCTGAATATTCTATCAAATCAGTTTTATTTTATTAACCTGAGAGGGAGGGAAAAGACCCTGATCTACTTTCTATACCCATGTGTTCTTTTAGAAACCTCTATCATGTTGTCTTTTTTATTGTAGCAGGTCCTTGTAGGGGATTTGCTCCTGCCCTTTGGCCGTTTTAGATACCCTTTTTTTGCACCTTTTGCAATGCTACAATATCATTTTTGAGACAGCACTAACTACCCCTGCCCTGGTCTCTCAGGATGAAAAAGGTCCTTTTATGCTGTAGCTGGCAACAGTAATACATAGATTAACAAGTTCAGAAACGGCAAAAGGGCTTAATGTGAAAGGAAATAAACATGTTTATCTTTAAGAGTGGTGGAAAAGATTTCTTGGCTGTATCCATACATAAATGTCTCATGACAATAGATTATGAATTTGATTGGGAATGGGAGCAAGGCGGGAATAAAAGGCCCTTTCTTCTAACGGTCTGACATTGTTTATGTGGAATTTTAATCATGCTACACTTGATGAACTGTGGGACCCACCTGACTTAGGAAATGACATGAGCTCTTTTTCCATGTTGGTTGAGCAGACTAGTAATATATTAAACCTCTTTTCCACTTAAATGCCAAGGCAAGGACTTACACTGCATGGTGTGGTTAGAAAATCCCTCCAGTTGTGGATCAAATCAGTTGGGTGCTTGCCTGTCACAAGACTGCAGGGGCTGTGGTGGTGTATGTATGTGCTTACATGTTCCTTTGTAATGCTGGGCTGTTTCATGCAATATGGCTGTGACATGGGTGCTTTTGGAAAGGCCATAGTGGGGCAGTGATTCCATGCAGGAACATCCGTGAGCACTCCATATCACCTAGTCCTTATCACCATAAAAGTCTAGAGACAGGAGGACAAGCCACATGGGAGGTTCTCTTTTAACACTCATATTTTTGTTTTTTTGAAAAATGCCTCTCTTTCCAAGTTTGTCTTTCACAACAAGGCTTAATGCTTGGATATATTCAACACTGCTTTGCAAAACCAGTATTAAAAATATTTGTTGTAGTTAGTGTGTATATAGCACAGTAACCAGAGAAAGAAAGGCTCCTGAGGAATAATTGTATGTAGCCTGAAGCCCACTAAAAGACACTCCAGATTATTTGTATTGGGAGTCGATTCACATGAAATAAATTGCTATGCAGAGCCTCTGCTGTATTTTTTAAAAAACCTTGGATTGTATCTAACTGTTGCATTTCGTAACAGTATGTAAATATATCCCAAGGCCCTTTTTGCATCAGGTGATGGTGGTGATGGCAATAATTATTAATAATAATGGAATATAGTAGTCTCGGGAAGCTTTCTCGTGGCAACCCCATTGCGAACATCAGTCCTAACTTAAGTGCTGGATCTAGGCCTATACAGTTTGGCCCACCAGTCTGATCCTTTTCTGCACCCCTAGTCAGGGCCGGATTTAGGTTTGATGAGGCCCTAAGCTACTGAAGGTAATGGGGCGCTTTATATGTTCAGCTGTCCTTTGTCAACAACAAATTGCTGTTTTTGTGTTCAATATATGCTGTATAGTAATTTATGGACCTAAACCATGTTGCTGTATGTAAGTTTTATTTTATTTGTTTTTTTATCTTATATTTTGGAAATGTACATCCAGTTGTTTTTTTCCTTTAATTTTTTGGGGGGCCCCCAAGAGAGTGGGGCCCTAAGCTATAGCTTATTTAGCTTATACATAAATCTGGCACTGTCCCTAGTCTATGACCTGACCGGTTAGACATATTGGTGACTGCAGCAGACTGCAAGCATGGACTTCCAAGAATGAATGCTCTCTGAAAGAACACAATAATGCTGGAGATTTCAAGACTTTCAGCATTCACTTAAATCTGGGTATGTGGAAGAGCAATAGAGCAAAGGAAACCTCTGGGTCTTAGCTTATACTTCTTGATGAGCAAACAACTGAGATTTATTTTTAGGTCTCACATTATCCTTTAACATTGCATCTTCACACTGTTGTAATCTGCTCCGGAACCTCATGGTGAAGGACAGATAAGAAAACATAATAATAATAATAATAATAATAATAATAATAATAATAATAATAATAATAAATAATAATAAAAGAACAATAAATTCCCCAAAGTGGTAAATGGAGAAAAGGCCCAAGAGTTAAAGCCTTTGTTTTGTTGAATTCAGACTTTATCACCAGACCCTGCATATGATGGTGGCAGACATTTCATGCTGCCTGAGTTTACTGCCCCAGGGCTGCCATATCTGCAGAAAGTTTTACTTTCCATCATGTCCTCCAGATGCCTTTAAGCTCAGCCACTTAATGTGAGAGCTGCTGATTTATTTATAGCTGGCATCTTAATCACACTTGGATATTTTTAAAATGTCCTGCCTGGTGATACTGGAGCTGCTTTCATTAACTCTATTTCCATCAAAGCCCTATTGCGTGATGTATGGACCAGTGAGGTAGATCAGCCAATCTGGCAGCAGCTTTTCTTTTGAGCTAATATAATAATAATAAAAAAGTAAACAAACAAAAACGCTATTGGGTGAGAGTAGAGCACAAGGACCAAGTTTTCAAAAAAGGCATGCTCCTTAAGGACAGTTTCTGGGTTAACAACAATGTGCACTTTGGTTGCAGGACTCATGGTGGATGAGTTCATAGTAACCCAAATATACATTAACCTCCCAAAAAAGCCCCTTTTGACGGTTGGTGGCCCTCCTGAATAACTGGGAAAGGGCCCTTCTGAGGAGAGGACATAACTGCTTTTTTGCATTGGGTTTGGATCTTAAAGTACTGTAAGTCCTCTGTGCCCAATCACAATTATTAATATTTACTAAATTTGTATACCACTTTTTATCCCGGGCAGTTCACAGCACATTGTTCAGAGCAGAGCCAGCTCTAGATCTGAAGGGGCCCTGGGCAATATGTCCTTTTGTGGAGGGGCTTCACCTGTCTGTCCATGGGCTGTGGTGGGCTCATTTGACTGTGGTTGCAGTGCTCCAAGCAGTGGTGGGTAGCTGGGTCTAGCCGCCCTGTTAACTTACCACGACATCCGAGAGCAATGCTTGCTTAGGGGGCATTGTGGGGAAATTAAAAGGGTGGCCAGATCCAGCTGGCTGGTGCTGCTGATGGAGCCACGTCTCATACCCCACCCCAAGGGGCAGGCATCAGCTGGATCTGCCTGGTTTTAGGGCCCTGGTAGTTACCCAAGGGTGCCAGGTGAAAATGCCAGCTCTGGTTCAAGAAGCCCCCTTATCTTTCAGAGAAGACAGAGGAGAAAATGGAAAACTTTTATTCCATGAATTTCTTAGGATCCAAGCCAGCATCTTTATAGCATTATTTAATATAGCCCACATATATAGGACTTTGTGGGCAAATGTCAAGGGGAGCAGTTTTTCCTCAAGAAACCGCCTGAGACTCTCTAGTGCCAACCACTTCAGCTAAAAGTGCTAAAAGACTGAGATGGATTTAAGCACTTTAAAGGGGTGCTAGTTTTCAGATATCTCTGGATGGGAGGAGAGGTGCGATTTCAGGAAAGGAAAGGTTTGTCAAGGTCCAAGGCCCACTCAGTCAAGGTTAAGCTGCAAGAAACCAGAGTATTTTAAGAACATTTCTTGCATTTCCCCCTTATTTACACTGCATCATAAAAGCAGTAACTCTGCTAGCCCAAAACATTTGATCTCCCCCTATTATCCTTCAAGGCTAAGAAATTAATGTGCTTAACACGCACAGTTTATATATAATCCCATGTATCTAGTGAGTGTCTCTTTAAGAGAGATGCCTAGTCAGTAATAGAAACTCCTTTCTCTGGGTGTGGTTCCCTCCATAGCTTATAGCTGGGCCCTAAGGCTAACCTATGTAGTAAGTCCCAGCTGCTCTGCCAAGTTGTTGATTTGTTGTTCACAAATGAAAACAGCTCTTGAGGTTTTCCTGACTTCTGCTGCTTTCTGGCTCTAGGGCAGACCCAGAGCAAGGTTTCCAAACACAGTGAGTACCCTTCCCAGACCCACAAGGTATTACAATGTATAGTGCTCATTGCTGGTCGGGTTAGCCAGAGGAATAGGTATTCCAGTAATCACATGGATGAAGCAATTGTACAAATAAGTCTCATTGCAAAGTTCCCTTTTAAGAACATAGTTTAATTATGTAAGCTTGAGTAGCCTTAGGCTTGTAAGGAATGTATATCTATAATTCTTACCAGGTGGTGTCTAGCCTAAACAGATACCTTTAAGAAATAGGCAGAAAAAAGGGTCAGCAGAACATAATACAGTGTTAGAGCCAGAGATGACAACATCACAAATTAGGTTTTTCTTTGTCCCATTCTCGTGAAAGGTTTCTGCTCTTTGGGGTTCACCAACACAGTTGCTTTCCAGAACCTGAAAGCATAACTAAGGACACTGTATTTTTAAAGCACATTCAACACATATTAAATGTATAGTGTGGATGTGCCTTGAGGCTATTGTAGAAATGTCCTGAGGAATGGTAATAGCTTTCCTCCACCCATTCTGGGGCAGAATTGAGATTTCTTTCCATCTTAGAATAATAGAATTGTAGAACTGTAGAGTTGGAAGGAACCCCAAGGGTCATGTAGTCCAGCCCCCCCTGCAATGCAGATGAGATGGGGTGAGTGAACCTCAAACCCCACTCTTCCACGATGTTGTAGAGGCTTCTAGGGCATACTCACAAAGTTCTACCAACATAGTAGGCACCCCTTGAGTTATGCTTCCCCAAGCACCTTCCTATTCTACCTGTATGGTCATGCTAGCTCTGCTCAGAAAACCTTCCCTCCAGCCTTTTACCAACATCAAGTTAGGTTGTGCTGCCCTCTGCAGCTTGAGTGGGTCAAGGAGGCCCAGAAGATGCTGTGTAAATCAACTTTATCAAGTCAAGCTCTAGGTGCAAATCTTTGAGATGGGGCAAGAGGGCAAATAAACTGCACAGCGGCACCCATGGCTGCTGGTGCTGCCTGTTCTGGAATTGGGCCATTATTAGCTTTGGTTTCTCTTGGTGCAGTCAAACAATGGCATTTGATTCTATGTGTTATGCAGATCTATGTTGATAACTCTACGTGCTATATGAATATATTGGCTCATAGGGCAAGTCTGCTAATTGGTCTGTGATTGTTATTTTTGCAGGTGGGGTGAATCTAAGCACACGTCCCTTGAATGCACCATTTGTGTATTGCCAAGTTATTGAATTTGGATAAATGGATGGACTGAAGCAACTGGTGTCAAAACAAGCTAAGCTCTCTGAGCAGTTCTTGGTATTTGCTTAGGCAATTAAAAGGGGAAATGCCCCCCCCCCCAAATCACCCTTCTGCTAGCAAGAATGATCATAGCAGATTCCAGGACTCTTCAGCCTTGACCCATGCTTGGAGAGATTGTTCCTGATGTTACTGTGTGGATTTGTAATCATCAGTGTGTATAAGAGCTTTTATAATATGTTGCAATTCTGTGATAGCAGAGTCAAGGAGTCGGGCGTAAGTGATAACACTGCAGACAGCGCTGTAGATTGGAGCCATGCAGATGGGATTCTCCCCTCTAGTCGAGTGCAATAGATGGAATGCGTTGGCTTTGGATGTGGGAAACTCAGGTTCAGATTCCTGTTTTATCCATGAAGCTCAAGTCACTGTTGTCAGGGTTAAGATGAGATAAATCCATGCTATTGTCCTGAGCTTTTAAGAAGATAGATATGATACAAAAGTGATTTTAAAAGTCTTCAGTTACTTTTCCCACGCCATCTGTCTCTTTCGGGTACTTTTAAACTAACTGTCAATGTTGTGAATCACACACAATAATTGTTTATAAGATATTTGGCTATATTGCCTTTCTTAAATAACCAAGAACCAAGAACACACTGTGCAGTTTGTTTATTTTTATTCATTTACAAAAAATATGTGCATACTGCAGTTTCATTAAAAAAAATCAAAGCAACAATTTACAACAATTATAATACAATTAAGAACAGACGAGCACTTAGCTATTCTGGACATTTTTTTCTTAATTGTCTGCATGATTGTCTTCATGTTTTGGCATTAACTAAAACACAAACAGAGCAGTTGTAGTTCACCTTGTTTTGTTTAGAAAATCTTAACTCTGTCCAAGATGGTGCTTCTTATCTTTCCTCCCAAACCTTCCTCCTCAAGTTTTTATGAGATGGGTTATTAAACAGGCAAAATAGCCAGAAAGGGAAGGCTTATATCTCTTAACACCCTGTTCCTTTGCTCAGACTGACACCCCCTGAGGCTGCTTTGATTGTCATCATTGTGGGAATGTTGTGCACAATTGTATGTTACGTCTAATTTGGGTCTCTGCTGAATGAATGAGCATACTGGGTCTGATCCAGGAGCTTTTCCGCATTAGTCCTTTCTCCCAGCAATGAGACCGTTCATTCACTCATTTATTCCTAAAGTGACCTTTATCTAAATGAGTTATATTCCTAGTTTCCTACACTTACACCCAGTGTAGGATCAAAGTTGTTTTTATTGCTATTCTTAGTGACTTGTTGATCTTCCAGCAAAAGTGCAGTGCAAGCTTTGAGGTCTGAACTATCTCATTTAGTTTGGAGGAATTTGTTACACATTCAATGGTGACCTCTCTGTTACCTGCCTCCGTTACCACACCTACCTGTTCTAAAACCATATTGTGGAGTTCCTCAGTTGGAAACTTTACTAATTCCTGCTGCATTTCTCAAACAAAATGGGGTGCCCTTTAAGCCCACATTTCACTGATAGCATAGGAAGTATGTCTTGGTAGATTCCAAAAACCCCAACGGCCCACAGCTGTGTGGAGATGGGTTTATTATGTGTGTCTTATGGAACAGGCACACACTTTCCTTGCAGACAGCTGATCACATCAGAAATACCAAGTAATAGGCTGTACCAGTATTGCCTACAAGCTTTTACAAATTGCATTAATGCCATGGCTTGAACCCATGGAAAAGCTCCCACCATGCTAGGGTAACACTTAAAAGGGGATTTGAGGTGGAATTGTCCAGGAAGTTGTCCACTTTGTCTGATTTTGCTTTTTAAATGGAAGCTGAATGGGTAAATGGTGTAAAGACTTGTCAATTTCACCTACATGGTCTCGGTGTTACGGTACAAGAGTAGGTGCTTTACTTAATACATAACTACTTTGCTTCAGCACCAACTCCTCACTATATCTTTGGTCCTCTCCACATGTCACTGTTCTGTAGCAAGATGAGGGCTTCAGCAGGAAGGCTAGTTCTGTCCACTGGAAAATCAGAGCATTCAGAAATATATTGAAGAACTCAGCCATGCTAGTTAAAAAAAAAAAAAGGCATTTAAAATGTGTTTTAAAACTGTGACACTAGATGGCGCTGTAGTGTTCGATCCTTCAGCAATGTGATTTCCCATTACAGTGGTACCTTGCAAGACGAATGCCTCGCAAGACGAAAAACGCGCAAGACGAAAGAGTTTTTCGTTTTTTGAGTTGCTTCGCAAGACGAATTTCCCTATGGGCTTGCTTCGCAAGATGAAAATGTCTTGCAAGTTTGTTTCCTTTTTCTGAAAACCGTTAATACCCAGGGAAACCGTGCTTCGCAAGACGAAAAATTCGCAAGACGAAAAAACTCGCAGAATGAATTAATTTCGTCTTGCGAGGCACCACTGTATGAGCTTTACAACGTGTTTTCCCAAAACTTTTTTTGATGTGTCGAGATCCAGCCGAAGTCCATAAGTCTCTGGAAATGGTCTGATAATGGGGTTGGTCATCCACTGATTCATGGACCAGTTTACTTGTGGAATCGCCTTGCCCCATATGTGCCCAATCAACTGCTTCAATTTGCAGAATTGGCCACATACTTCTTGTTCCACAGTTTAAGAAATTGATTTTTTAGGTTGGCAGCACCCACACTTTGAAACTCCTGACTATTGACATTAGGCAGGTGCATTCACTGTATTTTTTCAGTGTCTGCTGAAAACATTTTTGTTTAGTCAGTCCTATCTAGATGTTGCTTTGTTTTAATCTTTTACTGCTAGTTTTAATTAATTTTTAATGTTTTAGTTTTTTAACTGTTTTTAAAATAATTTTACTATCTCTTGTAAACAGCTTAGAAGTTTTATCAAGTGGTATATAATTTATTGTTCATTTAATCAACTGAAACTTTTTCATCTGAATTGACTGAATAATTCAAACAAACTGACGCATTATGAAAGGTAGAAAGTACAAGATGATTTAGAATGTAATGAATTAAAATCTCATCTCTTAATTGTGAGAAGGGAGCATCCATGTTTGGAGTTCAGCCATATTTCACTATTTTAAATAGGCATGTCCCAAGAAACAGTGTTTTGGTGACCAGCTAAACTTATCACGCCAAAATGATAAGTGTCACCTTTTGGTATTTGACCTAACCACGCTTCAGAAACAGCTGTGCAGAAAAGCTCCAGAGCAGAGCCTAGTTTTTTTTAAAAAAATAATATATTTATTAAGATTTTCAAAATATTACAAAATAAAAAAAGAAAAAAGAAAAATACAAAATAAAAATAATTAAAAACAACTCAATCTTTCCATTACTTATTTTTCATTAGCGTGTTTCCCGGACCTCCTCACGCCTCCCTTTTTTGTATTCCAGTTCAGTTTGTTGGTTCAGCAAATCCTTCCCCTCTTTGTTTATCCTAATCTTTAATCTTAAAATATTATAACATTAAATCTTTACCTATTAGTAATCCATTTTTCATATTCCCTTATAGTATTGCAGCTAAAAAACCCTTAGTTTCTATCCAACATCGTTCTAACATTCATTAATTTTACAATATTTCTGTAAATAGTCTTTAAATTTTTTCCAATCTTCTTCCACCGACTCTTCTCCCTGGTCTCGGATTCTGCCAGTCATTTCCTTCAGTTCCATATAGTCAATCACCTTCATCTGCCATTCTTCCAGAGTGGGTAGATCTTGTGTCTTCCAATACTTTGCAATGAGTATTCTTGCTGCTGTTGTGGCATACATAAAAAAGTTCTATCCTTCTTTGGCACCAATTGACCCACTATGCCTAGGAGAAAGGCCTCTGGTTTCTTCAAAAAGGTATATTTAAATACCTTTTTCAATTCATTATAGATCATCTCCCAGAAAGCCTTAATCCTTGGGCACGTCCACCAAAGGTGAAAGAATGTACCTTCAGTTTCTTTATATTTCCAACATTTATTATCGGGCAAATGATAGATTTTTGCAAGCTTGACTGGGGTCATGTACCACCTGTATATCATTTTCATAATATTCTCTTTTAAGGCATTACATGCCGTAAACTTCATACCTGTGGTCCATAACTGTTCCCAGTCAGCCATCATAATATTATGTCCAACATCTTGTGCCCATTTAATCATAACAGATTTCACCGTTTCATCCTGAGTATTCCATTTCAACAGCAGGTTGTACATCCTTGACAAAATCTTAGTTTTGGGTTCTAACAGTTCTGTTTCTAATTTTGATTTTTCCACCTGGAAACCAATTTTCTTGTCCGAATTATATGCCTCCATTATCTGATAATAATGAAGCCAATCTCGCACTTTGTTTTTTAGTTTCTCAAAACTCTGCAATTTCAGTCTATCTCCCTCTTGTTCCAGAATTTCCCAATATTTCGGCCATTTGGCCTCCATATTGAGCTTTTTCTGTGCTTTAGCTTCCATCAGTGTCAGCCACCTTGGGGTTTTGTTTTCCAATAAATCCTTATATCTTATCCAGACATTAAACAATGCTTTCCTGACAATATGATTCTTAAATGCTTTATGTGCTTTAACCTTATCATACCACAGATATGCATGCCATCCAAATACATTGTTAAAACCTTCTAAATCCAAAATGTCTGTGTTTTCAAGAAGCAGCCATTCTTTCAACCAGCAAAAAGTTGCTGATTCATAATAAAGTTTAAAGTCTGGCAGGGCAAATCCACCTCTTTCCTTTACATCTGTTAGTATTTTAAATTTTATTCTAGGCTTCTTGCCCTGCCAGACAAATCTAGAAATATCTCTCTGCCACTTCTTGAAACAGTCCATTTTGTCCACAATTTGCAATGTTTGAAACAAAAACAACATTCTAGGCAATACATTCATTTTTATCGCAGCAATACAACCAGAGCAGAGCCTAGTTGTTGAGGCATTAAGGATGGAGAACCTGTGGCCCTTGTGGTGTGGCTGCACTTCCATTAGCCACAGCCCGTGGTCAGGGATAATGTAGCTTTAGTTCACCAACATCTGAAAGTCCACAAGTTGGAAGCAAGGTTGCTGAACAAAGTTGAAGCTTGCCTTACACAGCTCAGGGAAACTTCTCAACCAGAATCAGCTAAAACCTAGGCAGACTCCTTCTACCTACTCTTAGAATAGTCATTTATGCGTTGCCCCAAAAGAGGAAATACATCCTGAAAAAGAGGACGAAGGAGGACACCGATTTGCATACCAGTTGCAAATGCTGCTTTCTACAACAGTGGGGAAGATGGTGATCAGGTGACCTGTGTGTCTTGCTCTGTCAGCTAACCAGGTGTTAACTGTTGCCGAACAGTTTTGAGGTCTCTGCTCTGCCCTCATAGGATTCTGTATCGTTCAATCCAGAGCAGTTGCATCCGGCAGGCCTTCAAGGAGAGAATGCCTTCAAATACAGAACGGTACAGACTGCATAAAGGTCCTTTGCTTACTTTTAGCACAGAGGTTGGGAACCTGAGGCCTTTGGGGGCTGAATGCAGGCTTCTCTGCACATCTCTTGGGACTCTGCTCAGGCTCTGCCCATAGGTCATACCTCTCTCTGTGCCTTCCTCACATGCTTTTGCATAGCTGGAATGTATCCTTGAACTGTGATGATGCCCAGATGGAGTGATGTGTGTCTGGTCATCCCCACCATTGGTATGCAGCTGCGCCAGAAGGTGACCTAAAATGGAATGTAGCCCTCAGGCTGCAAAGAGTTCCCCACCCCACCACGGCTGTCATGGAGGCTTCCTAAGCTTGGTCAGACATACTTAGGCATTATGCCACTCCCTTCCTCTTTGGGTGTGGGTGTTTTTCCTTGTGGCTCTAGCCCAGAGACTGTAGTGCCTTAAATTCTGTGGGTTTTTCTGTACCTGTGTCTTGAGCTGGGGATGGAGAAGAAATTCTCTGTGAGGGTTTTGGTTGGTTGTAAGTCGCTTTGGGGGCCCTGGGCAAGATAAAGTGACTAACAAATTTAAATAGATAAATAGATAAGGAACTGGAAACAGGATTACACAGGATCTCTTATTTCATAAGTTCCCCAGTGGAGAAACAGGCATTGTTTCTCACTTTCATTGGGAAAGTGTGGAGCGGAATGTCCCGCTTCAAAGCAAATCACACAAGAAAAGGCAGCACAAGTTTAATGTGCCATGTTGTGAAGTCCTTACCCTCCTAAAGGTGGGGGAACACACAGCAAAGTCCTTCTGAAGTTTGGCTACCACCCAACCAATGATGCAAGAATGCTTTAGTACCAGATGGAAAAACAAAACACACAGGTCAAACTACAGTAGAATGTTTAACTTTCCATCCTAACTGGTCCTGCCCTCTGATGAGGGTTATCAGTTTGATTTTATTATTTTTAATGGGTGATTTAATATCCTAATTGTGGGACTTGGCCCACGTTCCACTCAAATGTTTTAGCAAAGTCTCATGTCAAGAAAAGAATTGTGTTTTGGTGGTGTTGTTGTTTTTTAATGCGGGGTGGCGGGGAGGGGGGAATAATGATCTTCAGAGAGTCTGACCTCTTGGCACAACAGAGAGATTTATCAGAGGGGGCATGTGACTAGTTAAGACACACAACCCCAGCTTGAAGGAAACAGCTGCTCATTTATGCTTTAACACTTGGCAGCTGGACAAAGAAGGGAGATGTTTGTGTTGAATACCTCCGCAGAACCAAGTACAGTAAGTAATTTTCCTTCTTGTCGTTAGGCTGGGCGTGTGTTTGCATTTTTATAAAGCCAGGGCCGCTTCCTACTTTCTCTTCAAGCGTCTTGCAAAATCCCCGTGCAGCTGAGATGCAGCTTGTCCCCACTTCACTGATCCACTTCCAAAAACAGCACAGTCTTTTCCAGGACCCATTATTAGCAAGACTCTCCTTTGTCTTATAAAATGGGGACCTGCCTTGCTGTGTTTTGCTTTAAGGAGGAAAAGGTAAAGTTGAATAAAATAGTTGAGGGTTTGGCTTGCCAGCTTCAGGAGAGGACAGAGGTGGTGTTGCAGTGATGGAGAAGCTGCACCTGGGAAAGTTCTCCCTCCTGCAAAACAATTACAGGTGTAAAAACCTGTCTTAGTTTGGAAGGGTGTGTGTCCCCTGTTAATGGTCTGGTGATTTTGTTTCCCTGTCACGTTACGAAGTGGGTCACAATGTAATGTCGTCTTTGTATTTCACTTTAGCTGTCCCGCTGCTGTTTACAAAGGAATTCATTCAAAGCAGCAGTTTCGGGAGCTGTGGTGTGAGGGGGGGGGGCAGTTGGAAGGGCACTGACTTTTGGTTAATAATGTCATCTTTGCATAACTAGTATGCAGAGAAGGGAAAACTGGCTTGCAACAGCCACCAAGATTACTGCCATCTAATATTTGCTCATATTTTGGGGGTGTGTGTGGTGTTACCATCATGCTCCTAGTGGGGGGCTGGCAGATAGCATGGGAGGGCGATTGCCTGTGTGCCCTGCTTGAGAACTTCCTGGAAATGACCCATTGGTCACTTTCCTTTGATTGGTCTTATCTAAAGACTGTTCCCAAAGTACTAGCATCATAACAGTGTAAAAACCAGTGACTTTTCCATTCAGTTTGTTCCAAAATTTCATTGAAGTGTTAAATGATTGGCAGAAAATTATAGACCTTTCGGTTCATTAATATAGTGTCAGGGTCATGGGAAGTGAAACCAGACAGTGATGAAAATGGGCCCTACGTGTATCTTCTTAGTGTCTGGTTCTGAATAAGGCAGATCTCCCTTCTACGATTTTAATGTGTGTGTTTTTTACAGCTGTTCCAAATTTTGGAATGTTTATGTTGTATTAATTTAGCATGAAGTGCCTTCGGAGGGTATATACTAGGCGTAGGGAACCTGTGGCTCTCCAGATGTTTATTGAGCTCCAGATCCCATCAGACCAAACCTGCACTGCCAATGGTCAGGGGTGATGGGACTTCAACACATCTGGAGGGCTGCAAGTTTCCCCACCCTGGTATGTGCCCTAAAAGACAGAATAGAAATCTGTGTAGCGGTATTAGTAGTAATACATAATAATCCCTTTCCCAGAACATTTTCACACTATGTCTTTTTCCCAGAAGTAACAAAAAATGGTAACAGACCTTTTGCACAATCTAGGCAAAGTTGCCCCAGATTATTGTAGGAGAACTCCATTTTCCTACCATTCAAACCACAGAGTGGAGTTGCTGGGAAAATGAATCCTTCATCCAAGTGAAGGCTTGTCTCAAAAAGCGTTGTTGCCCATGACAAAGGACAAAATGGCGTTTTTTTTCTTTCCTGCCCTGTACCACATACAGAATCTTTGCCTTCTGGTGGTTCCCTCACTGTAAGAAGCGAAGTAACAGGGAACCAGGCAGAGGGCCTTCTTGGTAGTGGTGCCCGCCCTGTGGAATGCCCTCCCATCAGATGTCAAAGAAATAAATAACGTATCTGACTTTTAGAAGACATCTGAAGGCAGCCCTGTTTAGGGAAGCTTTTAATATTTGATGAATTATTGTATTTTAACATTTTGCTGGAAGCTGCCCAGAGTGGCTGGGGAAACCCAGCCAGATGGCGGGGTATAATAATAATAATAATAATAATAATAATAATAATAATAATAATCCCAGACTAAGCTGAATTGTACCTCAACACTGGTAGTGGAGCAGTGTTCTCTATCACACTTGAGGAAAATAGGCTAGCTAAGAAAGGGTAGGGTACAGTGGCGTAGCGTGGGGGGGTGCAGGGGGGGCCGGCCGCACCGGGCGCAACATCTGGGGGTTAGGGTTAGGGGGTGCAAATCCACGGGTTAGGGGGCGCAAATTACTTGCTTTGCCCCGGGTGCTGACAACCCACGCTACGCCACTGGTAGGGTAGGGTGGGTGGCACAATGGCAGCTCTGCCCTCTCGCACCTCGCCAGCACCTGACACAAAAGGCAGCTGCCCTACTCTGTCTAACAGTAGGGCTGTCCCTGGAGAGCTCCCACTGCTGTCAGTAGTGTTGATTACATTATGAGGAACTATTGTCTGGTGCTCTGTTCCCTCCACATGTCTGCATCACTTGGAAAACATTTTTAAAAGTTTTTTTTAATAAAATAAAAAAGGTGGTGCTTAAACATGGGCTACGTTTTCCTTATTTTTAGCAGCTGAGTATTTCTCACCGTTCCATTGCAGTTGGAGTACCTATGTACCCTCCTAACAATCTGACGAACAGCAAAAATCTATTGCATACGAGCTGCAAACAAATGATTTTCACTATTTTATTGTAGTTGAGTGTTCTGGATTGAGACCTTGATGTGTGTGTTTGCGTGAACTATTCCTTTTGTTCCATTTCAATGAAAATCTCCTCCCCTCCACACAGCTTCCAGTAGCCCAGATAGGAAAAATATATTTGCACACTTTGGGAAAATATATCATAGCAAACAGCAGCTTTGGGGGGCAGTTTTCATTGGGGGAAGCATCAAGGAGGAAAGGGTCAATTCCCCTACCCTGTGCCACAGTCCCGATCCAGATCAACCCATCCCACCAACAGCTGCTCTTTGTAAACTTTTGTGAGTGGAGATGTAGTCACATATTTCTTTTGTCTTGTCTAGTTTAGCCCTCAGATCCTTTGAGCTGATGATGCTCAGGATTCAACCTGGGACCATCTACAACCAAAGCATGCCCTCTGCCACTCTTCTGAGAATGGACATTCCTTAGTGGTAGAACATCTCCTTCATATGTAGAAGGTCCCAGGTTCAATCCCAAGCATTGCTAGGTAGGGTTGGGAGAGACCCTTGCCGTGAAACCCTGGAGAGCTGCTTCCAGTCAGTGTAACTGATACTCAGCTAGATGGGCCATTATAGGGTTGCCATATGTCCTCTTTTTCCAGGACAAGTCCTCTTTTTCATGGGTATGTAAAATGAAAGTCGTCATAGGAGATCCATGGTTAAAAGCTGGCAAATGCGTCCTCTTTTTTGCTCTTCTAAATATGGCAACCCTAGGACCAATAAAGATGACATTGTATACCATATATATAAGGCAGCTTGCTACATTGAGCCGTCCTGCATCTTTATCTGTTGTGAAACAGAGAATCTGATTTTGTACAACATTTCTGACCCTAGCTTCCAAAGCAGCACTTAGCAAAGAATAAATGAAGGGAAAGGAGCCGGGCTTGGTTGATTTTGCCCAAAACAGAGGCTTGCATTTACATGTTCAGGGGGAGTGCTCTAACCACTAGCATCTCCTTCCACTTTGCCAGTTACTAAGAGGTTAGATCTAAGATTGCAGTCCTTAGCAAGGCCATATTAAAATGTGTTGTCTCCCCATCACTACTTATTTTTCTGTGGTTTTTGGCCTTTCCCTCTATTCGATGCTGTCTCTACAGTGTATGAGCTCCTCTGTGATTTGTACATGTTTTTGTTTTGTTTTTTTACCGAGTAAGTGGAATTCCATGAGAGAGGGAGAATGGACAACCCTTCAGCAGCAGCAGCAGGCCAGGAATGTGTGAAGTGGCAGCTCCCACTTAGGAGTTGCTAGAAACAACACATGGATTTTCCATTCAGCTGGAGGCTGATAATGTCTTTGCTGCAATTGGGGAGATGAATGGGCAGTAGAAAGAAAACACTCCTGAGCACCAGGAACAAAACACTATAGGCAGAGATCAAGACCTAAAGCAAAATAACACAGTCCTGCTAGATTGCTAGAAAAGGTGCCTTGCAAATATGTAACAATGTAGGCCTCCCATCCCCAAGAACTAAGCCAGTCCTAAAGCCAGGAACAATCTTACAGGTGGAAATTCCTGGCTGTCCTTTTGGTACTCACAGCCTGTACTTTTATGTGTGTCAGACAGAACAACCTGAAGGTTGCCAACTTTTCTCCTGCCTGGGATCCTACAACTTTTAACGGCTGCTTAATGAGCAAAGATATAGCAGGCAAAGCTTCTCCAGTCTGTTACACTATCAGAAGTTTTGCTTACTAAATTTCTGGTTCTCCCATCACGCTGCTCTTAAAGTCACAGTCCTGCCAGGGTGGGGGAAGCTGGCAATCCTACCTGAATGGTATAGCTCAGGTGTGGGGAACCTCTGTCCCATGGACCTGTGGCCCTCAGGGTTCTCCTCAGGCCATGGCCACTCTCCCCAAGCCCCAGATGGGCATCTGCATGGACTCTTGGAGGAGGGCAAACTAAAACACTGAAAGGAGGAGCAGTCTAGTTTCTTGCAAATGAAATGAAATGAGAAGGATAGTGCCTGCACATTTTGCCTGATATGTCAGGTTCTACAAATGCTAGCAACTTACGCTCAAGAAAGAAAAGAGCTTTTTTAAAATACTAAGATTAAGATTCATTGGGGAAGGGTATCACTTCCCCTGGCCCTCCCCCTCCCCACAGCCACTGTGCTCCCCAGTCCCACTCTGCAAGTGCTTTTGCCCAACTGGAATATGTTAACGAACTGTGATAATGCCTCTTGCTTACCTAGATGGAGAGGGAGATTTGAAGCCATAATGGAGGCTACTCTCAAAAGGTACAAGTCATATCTGTTGCCACACTGACTTTTGGTCCTGTCCTTGCCTGTGATTGGCATCTGGAAAGTTGCCTACGAGAGAATACAGCCCTCAGTCTGAAAAAGGTTCCTCGCTCCTGGTGTAGATATTTAAATAAGAAGAGCTGGTTCTGCTGAGAAGTTGCATTTCACTTCTTGTATGGGCATATTATTAATTATAATCATCATCATCATTAAAAAGATGAACTGGATCGTAAACGTTTAGCCCACATATAAAACTGCAGTCTGGTTTTCTCTCCTACCCCACCTTATTTCTTTTTCCAGTTTTCTGGTGAAGTGGTACAGATAATGCAACTGACAGACATCTAATGGAGCCTCGGTTGCCACTGCTGCTGCCGCTGCTGCCCTTCTCTGATGTGGTGGAAGTGTATTCGTTCTTTTAACAGTTAAAGGACGATGGGGTCCAATTCACTCGGGAAAGCCGCAACATTGGATGAACTTTTAAGCACCTGCATTAAAATGTTTGGTATGAGTCTTCCTTTCCTCCCAAGTCCATCATAAGCTTTTGTGAACTCACTTTGTTGGATCTGACAAAATGGCCTTGAGTCCATGAAAGCTTATGCCATAAAAAGGTGCCACAAGAGACCCTTGAATGGTCTAGTAAAAATGTACTTCATCCTAGTAGAGATTTTGGTCTCTTGAGTAGGTGGGTTTCCACTCCCCTAAAATAATGCTGCATGTGTGCTATTGCCACATGTATAATCATAATAATCTGGATGTGGTTATTGGGGGGGGGGAGGGAAGAAAAAAAGATGGGAAATCCTGAGATGGACTATGAAGCTGAGCCTATGCAAAGTCAACTCATTGCCAAACAAGAAAAAGGGGGAAGAAATTAATAAGATGCTGCTTGGGGCTGGATGTGAATGTGTTGAATGCTGCAAAGTCAGCTGAGTTTGTTTGTTTGTTTGTTTGTTTGTTTGTTTGTTTAAAGAAAAAAGTTAGGATAAGAAAATGTTGGTTTGGACAATGGATTGGAAGAGAGACGTTATAAAATATTTAGCAAGACTAATTGAGGGTTTGTAGAACTGTTATTATCTTGAGCCTTTCACACATTTCATTCTTCCTGCATAAAGGAAACTTCTGTGTATTGTTTGTAGTGTTTTCTTTGTTGCATGTTTGCTGAAAGCGATAGTGGCATGATCAACTGCTGTGCTAAAAAGGATACTCTCACCTCAGTTGAAATGTTGCAGAACATGCTGTTTCTTACACAAATATTACCACTGTGTAGGGAAAGTGTAATGTGTGAAGCAACCTTCAAGACATGAAGGCACAAATTGCTCCCGAGGTTAAAATCGTGTCACCTTGGAAAAACAACTGGTGTACACACATCCTTATACTGATATCATGGGTGAGTTATTCTTTCTTTATAAATGTGCTTATCTCACTGCTAATGATAGTAAGCTATATTTTTTTTACCTTTGCTAATATCACTTTAGAAAGTGTGTGTGTATGAGAGAGATGTCCAGTTGACTTTTTAATGTGCCTATTTTTACATGGTACCATTCATTAATGCATGTTATCCACTTTGGAATGTTATATATCTGTTTTTGCAGATCACAGAGGGCAACTGAGCAACAGTCATCTGCCACGAACCTTCCTTTTAATGCACCGATGGTATCTACCATCCACAGAACTGGCAGGAAAACTTATCTCCCTATATCCTTTTGGATACTCTATTTATTGAATAGTAGTTACTTGTATAATTTCAGTGTAGATAGCTTTTTAGCAATGAACTTGAATAATCTTGGATTTTCTCCTTTGACTTCAAACTGGTCATCATTGGAAGGAATGGTGTATACACCATTGTATACATTCTATACATTATAGAATGGCAATTTTGGAAAGACTTGCTGTATTGCTGGAGACTAATGGCCAGTGTTAGCAGTGGGTCAAATTAATTGGACATTTTCTTGGTGACTTTTTCATTATACTGTTTGGTTTATTTTATTTAAGATACTCCTGTCCACACTTCATCACAGTATGGCACCAGGACAGGGTATAATAAAAATATAATATACTTGCAAAACCAAGTACAGTGTTGAACATAGTGTTTATCATTTTATCAACTGCTTAATTGAACAAGAAAATGGAACCTTAGAAAGCCACTGAAACCAAAAGGCATGGCTTTTTCTTTAACTAAGCTACATATAGAGATGCTAGTGGGGAAAACTGCAGTGAGATTCGCTTAAAAATCTGCTACTTCATGAGGTAAATGCAATTTTGCTCCACTTGGAAGTTTATGTGTTTTCTGAATAATTAAACAAAACACTTTTTGTCATTTTTTGAAAACCTGCTTTTCCTCCCATGCCTTTGTGGTGCTTAATTCCAGTAGATACATTTTATTAGAACATCACATATTATTAAAATCGGAAGAATTTAGAGGAGAACAACTCAGAATTCTGCTGATTTTAATATGGATGTGCTCCCCCCCCCATTTGTGTACACCACCCCAAGATTCCTGTGCTAGGTGGTATAGAAATGTTTTGAGAGATTATAAATGTTTGCATGTCAGGGAAAGCTTTAATGGTTGGGGATCATCCCATCATTACACCAGTGTGTGATGGATGAACCCACACTCAAAGGACTGCTGCCGCCAATGCAATTCAAGGCCCAAAGTTCTCTTCAACCGAGTTGTCATTTGATTTAAAGGAGGCTCATTTCCCAAAAGATGGAGTAAGTTAGGCTTTTAGCACAAAGTTGCTCCATGGCTTGATATCTGAATAACTCTGCTGTCATGATTTCAGATACTGGATTTTGGAATTTCCTGCAGAATTCAATCTGGACCTTGGTTTGGTTCGTCTGACTGAGGAGTTTCAAGAACTAGCCAGCCACCTAGGTTACGAAGAGCACATCCATCTTATTGATATCTCTAGCATGTAAGGATTACCATCTGTGAGGACTGATTATTCAGCCAGGACTTGCTAGTAAGATTGAATATTGATATTGACAGCTGTGGCAAAACAGCAAAAAGGGTAAAGGAGGTGGGAGAGAACAATAATTAGGTAACTTGTCATCCCAGTACTGATCATTGTAACATTTTTAAAAATTCCTCCTCTTGTTCTTTGTGGTGTTATTTTTTTTTTTATTAGAAAAAACCCACTAGTTAAAATAAATATAAAATTTGGAACGTGTCTCTCTGATGTGTAATGAAGTAGAACTCTGTGTTTCCTACCTCAGTTGACTGCTATTAGCAATGATAACTAAATTGACTCACCAGGTTCAGAAGTAATATATGCCTGAATGCCATTTGCTGGGGACAAACAAGAAAGAAAGAAAGAAAGAAAGAAAGAAAGAAAGAAAGAAAGAAAGAGCTATTGCTTTCTTGCCCTGGATTTGTGCACCACCTGGAGGAAGGACCAGGCCAGCCAGCAGCAGCTGTTGAGGTGGCACAGCAGAGACACCATTGCTCTCCTGTCTTCCCAACACAATGAGCCACTGGTGCTTACTGAGAGGGAGAGGGATGGAGTGAGTTGTGGGGAATTTGGCCCACTGCAGCAAATTGTAAAGGAGCCAGTTTGATGCTCACCGCCATGCACTGCATGGGCCAAAGCTCCTCACCCTTCCACTCACTCACTATGTATTCATCCATGGTCTGCTGTGTTGGAAAGACAGGAGAGCAATGGTGCTCCCCCATACACACACTGCCTCACTGGCTGCTACTGACATCGACTACCATTAGAAACTGAGGTGCTGGGTGTAATGGGCCCTGGTTCTGATCCAACAGAGCTTTTCTTACAGACTCATCTTCAGAATGTTTCAAAACAGCTCTCTGATTAGGTAAGACATAGCTAAATTGGTTTTCATTTCCTTTTTTGTGGAACATCTAAATTGAAGGAGATATCACTGTTTGACTTCACACAAACAAAATGCAGGGTTTTTTTGGCAGTGCCATCACTGGGTTCTAGTTCCATGTTTGTATTATTGGGTGTCAGATCCTGAAAGTGGCTTCATCATTCTCTCTTGCAGTCCCTCTTATGACTGGATGAGGAGAGTCACACAAAGGAAAAAACCTTCCAAGAAGGGAAAAGCTTGCCTGCTGTTTGATCACCTGGAACCCATTGAGCTTGCTGAGCACCTCACTTTCCTGGAGCATAAATCTTTCAGAAGGATCTCTGTAAGAAACCTATAATTTCTTACGGCACTTGGGCTTTACGGCTCCTATTGGCCATTTCCATGAATCTGGATATACATTACATCAAATCTCAAGCCACGTAACACCGTACATTTAAAGTGCATTACTTCCCCTAATGAATTCTGGCAGCTGTAGCTGTAGAGCCACAATTCCCAGCACCTTTAACAAATTACATTCCCTGGGATTCTTTGGGCGAAGTCAAGATATTTAAATGCACTTTAAATGAATGGTGTGTGTGCAGCCTCAGTGCTGGCTGATCCGTGTCTATTCACTGCTTGTTGGCTGTAGCATTTTGGGGTCATCAGTGCAGTACCCGTAGGCACCCTTATTTTTCCTTCCACCCACAAAACCTTGACACCTTCCCTGCCCCCATGCTTACTTCTCCCTTCATCGTCATGTGGAAAGAGTGGTTATCTTACCACTACCCTCACCTTGAAAAGCACCTAAAGGGGAAAGAGGAAGTAAGAACAGCACTGCTCTTTTCTACTTCTTCTTTTGGCTTGATGCACTTTTCAAGGTTTAGTTTGGCACCTGATGCGCTGAACAGAAAGGGGAATGACTGAAAGTGTAAGATGGAAAGGAGAGTGATGTAGGAGACATGGGGAGGAAAAACAGAATGATTGTGAGACGGCTGCCAGAAATGGGGATGCTACAGGAGTTGGGGGATATTGTGTCTATGAGAGAGGAGGTGTGCATATACAAACACACAAACTGGATCCAGTAAAGTAGATCCTGTTGAAATTGCTTATTTTTTCATGCGTTTCTCCCTCCAAATCTCCTCCAAATCACAGGTCACATGTGTCCCATTAACTGAGCCATTAAAATAATGGATCGGATGCTTTCCAGCACTACTGTGATAAAAAAAAATATGGATCCAAAACACAGATCCTTAAAGATCCGCATAGTTTTTACAAGGGAAATGCTTAGAACCACCATCAAATCATCAGGCACCTTTGTGTCCACAGACGTTTTCTGTATTTCATTGGTGGTTTTGTTGGCATCCTTTGTAAACAAATGGGGAAGTTCCATGAGGATCTAATGTCCAGGATCAAGGTGTTTGTGCTGCTTGCTGCTGGCAAGCTTCAGATCTGTGGGTGGGATTCAGCTAATGAGTCCCATAAGTGTAAGCCCTGTGCAAGGACTTCTGCTTATGCTCAGGTTACATTTTTTAAAAGAAATATTGTAAAGATACCACAAGGCTCCACTGTGTTTCCTCATCCAAACAGAAATAAAAGCTAGTTGTTCTCCCTGTCCTTCAAGGATGTGCAGTGTTCATCAAACAATAATTAAATTATGTGCACTGAGTACTTTTTTTTTAAAGGTCAGATTTCCTAAGTTATAGGTCTTATCAGGGAATGTTGGTCTACTCCAGTATATGTCCTTTTTGTGGTTTAGAAAAGCCATATAACAATGAATTTGTCTAGTTTACAGATTATCAGAGCTATGTGATCCATGGTTGCCTGGAGAACAACCCAACTCTGGAAAGATCAATCGCTTTATTTAATGGCATCTCCAAGTGGGTCCAGTTGATGGTCCTTAGCAAACCAACCCCTCAGCAAAGGGCAGAAGTAATCACAAAATTCATCAATGTTGCACAGGTAATAATGACCTTGGAATGAAATACTGTGGTATGGAGGTCCAAAATAAAGAGGGTATGTAGGAAGCCCAGATACAGTGTTCATAGTAAGGATAATGCTTACATTCTGTTTATCCCAGTGTTACTCCAGGTATCTTGATATTGTTCCTAATATAAGTGGCTAGTTGGGAAGGGGTGGGGAAGGCAACACCAACAGTGCTGGTGGCAAAGGACATCCTTTTCTTGTACCTCTGTAAATTATTGACTGTGAAAGGGATTTGCTGGTGTAAATTCTTGCTGTAGATTTGTTGTATATCAAAGATATTGTTCTCCTGCATTAAAATTTTCCAGTGCACAAACTTCCACTCTAGCCAATCAAATGTTTTCTCTGCATAGAGAAAATAAGTGCTGCCTGCATTAGATTATTATCAACTTGTTAAGCCTTTCTGCTATGATAGCTGTCCAGTTTTGGATGCTTTGAACCTTAGAGTAAGAGATCTGTACCTGAATTGGCTATAATTACCATTTCAGCTTCTGCTCATGGCTTTTGTAATAACTTAATTTTAGCTATGTCATTATTATACATACTAATTGCTGAACTATGCATTCTTCAAGTTTCTTATAAAATACAGTGGTGAATCCTACTGTCATGGGTGATTTATTGTTCATAAGGTTTATATTAGTTTTGTTTGCTTCTTGATAGGAACTTCTAAAATATTTGATTCAAGATTAGAGGATTTTGGTAATATTATTCCAGCTAAGAATTCATCATTTACACATTTAGGTGGGTTTGGGGATGTCCCAGTAAAGTTCATTTATTAATATCTCTACCAGGATAGTTTGAAGAGAGAAAAAATAAATTCAGTTTGGCAAACCATTTTTTGCCTTTCATTTTTAACATAGTTCTCATCAGGCACCATGCCAACAGTCAAGAGCTATTATTCTAGGTCTTGCACATTGGAACAAATAACTATAAGGTAAAAGGTAAAGGACCCCTGGATGGTTAAGTCCAGTCAAAGGTGACTGTGAGGTTGTGCTGCTCATCTCGCTTTCAGGCTGAGGGAGCCGGCGTTTGTCCACAGACAGTTTTCTGGGTCATGTGGCCAGCATGACTTAACCGCTACTGGTGCACGGAAGACTGTGATGAGTGCCAGAGTGCACGGAAGTGCCATTTACCTTCCTGCTGCAACAGTACCTAATTATTTACTTGCACTGGCATGCTTTTGAACTGCTAGGTTTGCAGGACCTTTGCTTGTTATTATCAGTTGGATTATTTAGTAAGTGTGTGTATGATTGCAGATAGAGCCATACATTTGGCTTGTTAGAACAATGAAACAGGTAACATTTTTATCAACAAGTAAGCAATGTGTCTAATTTCTCTACAGAAACTTCTTCATCTTCAAAATTTCAATACCCTGATGGCTGTTGTAGGAGGACTAAGCCATAGCTCTATTTCACGTCTCAAAGAAACTCATTCTCACCTTTCCTCAGAAGTTTCAAAGGTATGAGAGCACCTCTCTTGTAATGGACTCAACGTCTGTGTAAATATTATATAGAGGAACATGAGCAAACTCAAATGTAATCTTTCAAAAAGATGTCCTTTCTTACTGGAATAAGGGAGACTGAGAACAAGTGAAGGTGCCTCATACTGAGTCAGGCCATTGGCCCATCTAGCCCAGTCTGTTTGTTAGCAGCATCTCACCAAGATCTTGGACAGAATTCTTTCCCACTCCACTATCTCTTTTTTAACTGGAGGTTCTGGTGATTGAACTTGGACTTCCTGCATGCAAACTATGTGAACTCCTTCTGAGCTATGATCTTTCCTCAAAAATGTGCTGGAAGAAATTGTGTGAGTTGCTTCTGTTATTGGATCATGTCCCTCACCACCATCCCCCCCCCCAAGAAAAGGTTTCCAGTCCTCCCAGTATGATTTTCCTAAGCGCTGTCTCTTTAAGATAAATCAAAGCAATGTTAAGGATGCTTTTGCGGAGTTTTGCTTCTTCTATACCTTGTTTACAGGACTGGAACGAAATGACCGAGCTAGTCTCTTCCAATGGGAACTACTGCAGCTACCGCAAAGCTTTTGCTGATTGTGTTGGCTTCAAAATCCCAATCTTAGGAGTCCACCTGAAGGACCTGATAGCCGTTCATGTCGTCTTTCCAGACTGGATCAATGAGAACAAAGTCAACATAGTAAAAATGCAGCAGCTTTCAGTCACCTTGAGTGAGCTGGTTTCCCTGCAGACTGCTTCTCACCACCTTGAGCCAAACATGGATTTAATTAACCTGCTAACAGTAAGTTCCGTTAAATTTGAATTTGAAAACATTCCTTTTCCTTCCATCACTGTCTCCTTTGAGGGCAAGGAGGAGATGTAAAAGGCAGGGGTGAATTTGTTAGACTTACTAATAGAACAGATTGCACATTTTCTGGGGGGAAACCAAATAAATTAGAGAGAAATAAAAATGATAAAGACGTGAGAATATTCAGATACCAGCTAGGTGGGAATTAACCTGCAAAGAGACTTACTTCATTTCTTCAAATACTTCATTTTACGTTGTAGATTATTTATTTCACAACTTTGAGGAACAATTTGCACACATAATTTATCCTTGTCGTATGATAAAATAAATTCACACCCTCTGCTGAATGTGCACTGATATTGGCCTGGTTTGTACAACATGGTAAACCAAACTATGGCTTCCAGTTCATGGTTAGTAAGGAGAGAACTGAACCACAAGCTTGGGTTTGGGCAACACACTATGCCAAAGCTTAATGGCCCCTCAGTATTTTATTCAAGTTGGCATCCCTGCATATGCCCCTCCACACACATGCACACAAGTAGTAGCATTGCTGCATAGCCTGCTTATTAAAATTCTTTCAGCCTTTTTTTAAAGTCTTAATTTGTGTGTCACAGCGATGGGGCAGGGCAGGGAATGAATATTGAAAGCTACATAACAGAACAATAAACAAATTTGGGTGTACTCTCTCTGTTTTCTTTCACACAATTATTTTTGCGGGCATGCATTTTCCCTTCTGAACCACAATGTTAGCTGAAGCTCCTTTAATACAACTCAGTTTGGCACATCTCCATGCCAATGCTGATTTGCAGGGCAGCAAGGCAGCCTCCATGGCCAGGAGAGGGTCTGATCCTCCCTGGGATCTTGTGGGGTCTCACAAGCTCACATGGCCCTTTAAAGGGTCTGGCCACCCAGCATCATGTTCTCTCTCCAACTTGTCCTGTGACTCAGCGTTCACATTCTCAGCATTCTTTCTCCAGCAATGGCTGACCAGAAAGATTCATAAGCATGAAGATATAATTGTGATATCCACCCCATGCAGTTGGTTCTCATAGTTGGGTAGCCAGAGAGATCCAGCTTTAATAGGGAGGGTGTCCGTGTGGCTGTTGTTGCTGGAAGCCAAGAGAACACTTTCCATATTAAAAAATAAATATTTTATGTTCAGCATCTGTTCAGCCAGCAAAGGAACACATTATCATCTTTGTAACATTTCCACCTCTGCTCTCACACTGTAAGGTAAAGGGTAAAGGGACCCCTGACCGTTAGGTCCAGTCGTGGCCGACTTTGGGGTTGTGGCGCTCATCTCGCTTTATTGGCCGAGGGAGCCAGCGTACAGCTTCCGGGTCATGTGGCCAGCATGACTAAGCCGCTTCTGGCGAACCAGAGCAGTGCACGGAAACGCCGTTTACCTTCCTGCCGGAACGGTACCTATTTATCTACTTGCACTTTGATGTGCTTTCAAACTGCTAGGTTGGCAGGACTCTCACACTGTAGTACATTATAAATAACAGTTCAGAAGCAGCCTTCTGCAGCTTGCCCAAATGGGGTCAGTTCAGATTATGAGGAGCGCTGTATTTTACACTCTTGTTTCCACTGGGTTCCTTGGTCCAGTTTTATATCTGGATATTTCGTATTCTTCCATTCTCTCTATTCGTTGCTCAAATAAATACATTGAAACTTTTTCCATCCTGATAGATACGGCTGCAGCAAAATAACAAGATGACTGAAGGGGAAAGTGGGCTGCAGGAAGATTGTATGCAGTTCACGTCACTGCAGCAGTCTGAACATTGGCAGCAGCTGTTGGTGTTGACGTGCGCTTTGCTGAATTTTATATAATTCAATCTGTATAAGGAGCTGAAGTGCAAAATGGGCTTCTTTCAGCTTTGCTAAAGCATTAGTGAGAGTGAACCTCCTGTCTCCTGTAGCAAAATATAGAGAAGCTTCCCTGGAGGATTCTTGCCCTGATAATTTGTTGCAGTTATTGTTTACATTTTCAGGACTGCATTTATTATTATTATTATTATTATTATTATTATTATTATTATTATTATTATATAATAAATAATATTTTAAGACACTCAAGGCCATTGTTTTAAAGAATCATTACAAAACTGCTGCCTTCTTTCCTATAATCAAAACTAATCAGTTTTAGCATTGAGGTGGCATTGCAGAATTAATGTCCACTGCAGCTGGTACAACATGCAGGCCTCCATCCCTGTGTCTAGTGGGGCTGTGGGTTCGGATCCACACGAGCTACTTCAAAACCTAGAATTTAAAGACATAGCCTGGGATTCAAAGAAACACTTCAGGGAATAAGGGTTGTGCAGTGGGGTCTTTATTCAACCACCTTTGAAATGGAAGCACCCTGAAATGGATGTGACTTGGGACTTTTGGATTAGCATATTTCCCTTTTCTACCTTTGTGACCCATATTTTGAGGCCCATTAGCATACCCCGGAAGCTAGCCTGGCTATTCCAGGAATTCAAATCCTTGCTTAGATTTTAACACTTGCCGTATCCAGAATTTAGAAGGGTCTTGGCTTGCTGCCTACTCCGCACCCCAAAGTCAGAACAGTATTATTTAGAATAAGTAATTGTCCTTTGGCCCTAAATCAGAAACAAAGGATGTAAATGTGTTTTCTTTCTCACATTCATCTCTTGTTTTCCTTGCACTTTCTACCCTTTCGCTTTGCTTGTTCCATCGCAGCTGTCAAACGTCTGATTGAAAGCAGTTTGAGGCAGGGCTTAGGCTGTGCACTATACAACCAATAAATGAATTAACAGTTATAATTATTGTGGAAAGTGGAGGTACACTGAAGCACAGACCAATAGTTTGTATGTTGTGGTCTGTACCAACTCTGAAACTATGCAAATATCTGGAAAGCCCCAGATGTTTTTACAGTCTGTGAAAACTGTGGTGAATACGTTCTTTTTAATCAGACTGAAACTAACTCAGAGAAGTCGTTTTAAATATAAAATTTGAAAACATCAAATTTAAAAAGGGGACGGGAAGAGGTTAAAGCTCTGGGTTTCAGATGGACTCACAGTACTGTAGATAATGAGAAATAGGTCTTAGGAGGAGAAAGAAAATTAGTGGTAAATGGCTATCCCTGGTTATAAAATCTGTAGAAAGGACAAAGCAGGGAGTGTTGGAGGTGCTGCTGCTCTGTATGAGAGTGAGGCACATAGATTCCCATCAACTAGAAAAGGGACACACCTCTCCACAGAATGACTCTAGGTGGAAATACGAGACCCACAAAATCATGTAGTACTCAGGCCATACTGTTCCTCAGGGTCAAAGGGCTCGTGTGTTCAGCCTCCCTATTGCAAAATGCAGTGACCTATCCCTTCTTCCTTTCAATTTTCTGATTAGTGGTACCTTTTTGTGTGGAAGCCTTGCTAGAACAGTGCTCAGAGAGGCTGCTCTGGAAGCTGGAAAGCCAGCCTCCCTCTCCTTTTTCAACAGGGGCAGCTTTGAAGATTGGCTCAATTATTTATTTTTACCTAATGTGAAGAAAAACCAAGGTGAGCAAAAGAGGGGGGAATGCAATTTATGCAGCAATTTATGCAGCCCTGGGAGTCACATGATCAGCTTTAGGACTGATCCAAGATACTCAGCTGAGGGCAGAAAAGACAATGATAAAAATATAAATGAAAACCTCAAAAATTTAATACCTCAGGGGTTTAAACAAAGAACATAGAACATTTTAAAACATCAGAAAAGCATTCATGATGCAAAGTCCTCCTGAAATAAAACAATGTTAACCAGGCATCTGGAACTCAGGAAAAGGGGTTTGACAGAGTTGGGACCACAGAACTGAAAGCATAACTTCAAGTTCTCATTGATGTAAGTCATGCATCTGGTCCATGGTGGATCACTAATAGTGTTCCCCCAGATGATCTCAGTGATTGACTTGGAGTGTACAGAGTAAGGCAGTCTTTGGGGTGTCTTGACCTAAGTTATTCAGGGCTCTGTACAAGAACCTTGAACCTGACCTAGTAGCAGGTGGGTGTCATGTGTTGCTGTTAGTCTTTCCCCATCACTACTCTAGCTGCAGCATTCTACAGTAGCTGGAGCTTCTGGATCAGACCCAAAGGCAGTGCCATGTTATGATCTAGCCTACGCAGCTCTCATGTTCTTGTTGTACAATTCATTTTGGGGAATGACCCTGTGGTCAGTGAAAGGGAGACCCAAATCTTCTGACTTTTAACAGTTGTGTGGAAAAGGGAATTTCTGCAGGTGCAGCCCTTAGCACCCCTTGTCAATCTGTCCCACCAAAATTCCTTCTGCTACACAACTGTCAAAGATAGCAGATCACCACCCTCCTTTCAATATGATCGTCGTGATTTTATGCTTTGAATATTACCTGATGCTGAAGCAGATGTGTGGGTCAATTTCTGTTCTGTGTCATGATTTATGTTTATGAACAGTGCTTTTTTCTGGGGGGACGCAGGGGGACACATACCCTTAAACATTTTGTGAATCTAAGTTTGGCCTCATTGAGGGGCAGTATTTCAGTATGAGTGGGAAAATGAGAGTACCCCTTAAAAAAAATAAAGAAAAAAAGCACTGTTTATGAGTACTGAGACTTGTTTGCAAATGTAAGGTTTTGCGCTGGGGCAAAAAGCAAGCAGGAAGAAAAGTAGCCTGACTTGGACTGTGTTCAGGAGATAGCAACCTTGGTGTTATCTCCACCAAAAACTGTGACATTCAGTGCAGTTTCTGTACAAAACAGCCTCTGTTTCTTCACATGTTTACAGTTGCAGACATACACTATCTGGAACTGAACAGAGGCTTTGCAGCAGAAAGATCACGGGTGGGGAAAGGATGATGCATCCCAGACCCAGGGGCATAGGAAGGGGGGTGCAGTCTACCCTGGGTGTCACCCTGAGAGGTGTGACAAAATGGCAGGCGGCACTCACCTCAGGTGTTCACAGGCTCCGCGCTGTCCACCTGCTGCCTCCCCCCCCAGCTGTAGGGCGGCTGAGGGCGCGCGCGCGCAGCTGGGTGATTCGCCCCACCCCTGTGGGTGGTTCACCCTGCCCCTTGGCACCCCGCCCCAGGTGCCAAAGAGGTTTCCTACACCACTGCCCAGACCCTCCCCCCACAACTGTGTCTGTTGAAAAATTGTAATCTTCTGAAGCCGTTGGAGTTATGTTTCTCTTATTTTGTTACACTTCTTTAGTTCCGCCACAGTAATTAAAATAATACTTTATTATTATTATTTTGGTTTGACTCTTAGCTTTCCCTGGATCTCTACCACACAGAAGATGATATTTATAAGCTCTCACTGGTGCTGGAGCCGAGGACTTCAAAATCAGTATGTAGCTTTTTCCAGTTTAGGAGTGTTATAACTTTGTAATAGTTTTGGTTTTTTTTAGTAATATTTACTTTCTTATTTATTTAAGAAATGCTTATCTGTCAGGAAGATCCAGCACTACTCCCCCCGCCCCCCTTATTAATATTCACAGCAGGATGGGAGGGAATGCAAAATGGTCCAGATCCTTACCTTACTTTTGTTTGAGAAATTGGGGAAGGGGAAATGTTGGAAGCAAAATTGCATTGCTGCATATGCAATTGAAAAACGAAATGTGCTTCCTGCTTCAGAAGTTTTGCCGTTTTTGATTGTCGATACTTTTTGTTTATTTATTGCATATTCACCTGTGCCCAACACTCTAGAGTAGAATGTCACTGATTATTCATTGATTACCAGGCACTTGGGACAGTGACGGCATTGTTGAAGGTCACTGCCTTTCATTGTTGCCGTTTCATTCTTCCATTGTAGTAATATGCAAAGGAATCGGAGAGAGAAGGAAACAGAGTCACATTGTTAAAAAACAAACAGACACAGGGCGGGATTCAACCAAGCGGTTTCTGTAGTGCAGCAGAGGCTTTCCCGCCTCTCCTCCCCCCATTGCCAGTTGGAGGGGGGACCCAGGAGAGCACTTGGGGTGGGGGAGTGGAGATCATTCTGTCAGGCAAGCAGAAACACTTGTGCCGATGGAACAATCATATTAGTGTGATGTTGTATCTTCACTGCAGCCATTCCTTCTGGTGCAACGTTATCTTCACTTGTGATCTATTTCTTATACTAGAACTTAAGTATTGCACTACTATAAGGGGTAATGACTTATAGCCTCTATCTCATGTGAAAGTTGAAACACAACTTTGGACTCGCTCTGCAGCAAGCTGCGCATCCTTTAAGAAGTTATGTGCTGAAGTTCTCACCTGGGCCAGCAGGGTCAGGTCCACATATGCAAATAAGGGATTGAAAGTGACGTTCAGTGATTGGATAGTTACAGAAAATGGTTACTGTTGCATTCTAGTGGAGCTCTATATAAGCAGGCTGGCTGAACCCTTCAGTTCAATTCTGTTCTGGCCTGTGAATAAACAAGAGCTGTTTGAAGAATCGCTGTGTCGTCTAATATGTTCACCCACAACTTAACAGAAGTCACCCACAACTTCATTCACAGTGAGTCCTAAAAATGCTTTTTTATTTTCTTTGTTAGCAGCCTACCTCTCCAACAACCCCTAACAAGACAGTGGTGCCACTTGAATGGGCGTCCGGAGTCATACCGAAACCTGACCCGAACCTTATTAACAAACACATCCAAAAACTAGTTGATGTAAGTATTTGAGAGAGTGCTCAGAATGACTTGTGTGGCTGCTCAAGGTATACATGGGTGTCAGGCTGGTGCGGGAAACCTTTGGCCCTGTAGATGTTGCTGAACTACAACTCCTGTCATCCCTGGCGAGGATTACTAGGGCTGATGAGAGCTGTAGTTGAGCAGCACCTAGAGGGCCAAAGGTTCCCCACTCCTGGCATCAGTGAAGGATTAGGGATGCAGTCCCTCAACATGCATAGGATTGTCTAGTATAGTATGGGAATGTGCTGGTGCAGGCTTAAAACATAAAGCACAGTTTTACAAGGTGAAAAACTTACCATATTTTTCGCTCTATAAGACGCACTTTTTCCTTTCTAAAAAGTAAGGGGAAATGTGTGTGCGTCATATGGAGCGAATGCAGGCTACGAGGCTAAGCCCAAAGCCAGAACAGGGAGACGGAGCACTGTGCAGCGCTTCGTCTCGCTGTTCTAGCTTGGGGTTAGCTGCGCAAAGCCAGAACAGCGAGAGGCTATCCCAGAAGCCATATCCCTCTTGCTGTTCTGGCTTCTGGGGTTCAGAATTTTTTTCTTCTTGTTTCCTCCCTCCCAAACTAGTTGCGTCTTATCGTCCGGTATGTCCTATAGAGCGAAAAATACGGTATTTCCTGTTATTATATTTGAAAACCAATCAATTCCAGTGGTATGAGTTATGACTGGCAAATAGGTCATGGGATGTGAATGTTCTTAGAGCTGCTTCACAAGCAAGAATATGCTACATAGGTAGAAAGCCATATAGAAACCGTGGGCATGTGCTGTTGCACATAGGTTCACTTCAGCACATGTGGTATCTACTCCTCTCTCACCATAAATCAGAGGCAATGTATATTGCTTTCGCAGGCAGTGTATGGGGGTGTGACATGTACTGCACCCCATATACTGGCATATACTGACCCAGAACTGCATCATATGCCTTCAGCCTATAGATGCTGCCACTATACAATTATATCTTCCCATCATATGCACTCATGACAAAGAGATGTGTGTTCATGTTCATCATATGTGATGGTGTGCACATGATAAACATAAAGTTCTTTTTAGACAGAATCTAAATTCATGTGGGAAATCATGCCTAAAGCACACTGTGGAAGTGAGGACTAATGCACCCTATAATTATCACTCTACAGGGCCCAATAGGTCTAATTGGCTACAAACATTGTCAAAGAGGAGTCAATTTCAGGTGGCAATTCCATCTGCACTGAGGTGCCAAGGTGCCCTCTGGTTAAACTTCTAGGCAGCTGGCCAGAAGCATTGTCGGCAGGAAGGAGTTCCAGGACTTCTGTGCTGAGATCCAGATCTCCTCCCCTTTCCCCAAACCTAGAAGCTTAAGTTTTTTTGTTTTTGTTTTTACTTCTCGCAGGGGTGATGAACCTGTGGTCCTTCCGATGTAGTTAAACTACAACTCCCATCATCGCTAGCCTTGGTCATGCTTTCTGGGGCTGCTGGGAATTGGATCCAACACCTACCAGAGGACCACAGGCTCCCTACCTTATAGGGTGGCTTGGTGCTCTAGGTGAGATCCCAGCCCTGACATCTTAATTTGCCCAGAAGCATCTATACATATACAGTGGTACCTCTGGTTACGTACTTAATTCGTTCCAGAGGTCTGTTCTTAACCTGAAACTGTTCTTAACCTGAAGCACTACTTTAGCTAATGGGGCCTCCCGCTGCTGCCGCACCGCTGCTGCGCAATTTATGTTCTCATCCTGAAGCAAAGTTCTTAACCCGAGGTACTATTTCTGGGTTAGCGGAGTCTGTAACCTGAAGCGTATGTAACCCGAGGTACCACTGTAAATTGGCATGTGCAATTTTTTCTGCAAATCTGGATCTGGGCTCCAAATTCTTTAAGGATCTAACCGTATCCCTGTCAGCATGTATGAACTGCAGCTCCTTTATTACAAACCCCCACCATTAACAACCCCCAATCACCCTGTGGGGTTGGAAAGCACAGTATTTAAAATCCATAATGAATATATAAATGTATTTACCTTTCTGTTGGTGGGCCTTTAAGCGGAAGTTCACTACCTCCGCAGCTGAGTCCTCACCAATAGGATCCAGGGTTGGTGTCACCTCTGATAAGGCCCTGCTCCTGGTAGACTCCTGCTCAACTCAAGTCAGCAAGGACACCCAGAGTAGGTCTTAGATTGATGAATGAAGTGCACAGGAGAGTATATATTGGGGAAGGGGGAGGTGTGTTTTCATTTAGTGGTTAGTTGAATCATCTTTCAGTATGATACAGACATATCAGTTCTTGATATGAATCAGCTGTTTGAAGCTGGTTTTTGCTTTAAGATATTGGGCATATAGTACCTGACCTTCAGTAATGTTCTTCATTTAATGGTTGCTATCATTATACTTGGCTTTGATTTTAAATTGTGTTGTCATAATCTATTGCTCTTTACTTTCCACTGTATAATTTTCTTGCATTTTTCAGTCTGTTTTTAGGAACTATGACCATGACCATGATGGCTACATCTCTCAAGAAGACTTTGAAAGCATTGCAGCTAATTTCCCTTTTCTGGATTCGTTCTGCGTATTAGACAAAGATCAGTAAGTGGTCTTGCTCCTGTTATGGTTTTGCAGTGCAACCTTCTGCAAGTTTACTCAGAGGCAGCTCCCTACTGTGTTCAGTGGAGATTACTATCAAATAAGTGTGCATAGAATTGAAGCCTTAATTTAGAAGTGTCAAGAAACAAACAGAAATTACTTAAATTTGTTTTAATTTATACCCAGCCATATCCAGAATGACCAGGTGGGTGTTGGCCTTTCCTTCTCTCACTCAGAATCTAAACAGCCCATGGAACGAGTGATTAATATTCCCATTTTACATGTGAGAGTGACCACACAGTGTAAGCTGTTTAGTTCAGGGTCCAAACTCAGGTTCTGATGCACCTAGGTGAATCAGAAGTGCTTAAGGGATTGTGGCCACATAGGTAGAACTTACCATAAATAGAAAGGAAAAAGGATGAGCAATACTATAAAGATACTCGCAGAATGTCTGTTATTAAACCTGGGTTGTATCCTACCCTGCCATTCCAAGTGGAACAGATTTCCACTCATACAAGTGGACTTTCCCTTCCTTTTTTACCGCCGGGAAGAATTTGGGAACCCTGTGGAGTAGATTAAAGGACTGCAGGAGGGAAGAGAAAGTCCCATTGTGCTCATAAAAGTCTATTTGCGCAGCATTGTATATAACCCACTGATTATTTCATGAAACTCTGCATCATACATAAGTTACATGGAACCGATCACTCATTGATCAGTCGCTATGAGGACTGCAGGTGAAACGTTTTGTTGTTCAGTATCATTTTCTAAAACAAAAGAGACTATGCCCATGGAGAAGGGACAGGGTGCTCTGTTTATCTTTTGCAGGGGCTGCCAATGAGGTCCCCTCCAGACGTCGTTGGACTCCAATTCCCATAAGCCCTAGCGAACCTGGCCAGTAGTCAGGATAATGGGAGTTTGAGTCAACCCGATCTGTGGTTTAGAACTAACAGATCTCTCCACCCCCCCTTTTTTTTCTTTTGAAACAGGGATGGCCTTATCAGCAAAGGAGAAATGATGGCGTATTTTCTAAGGGCCAAATCACAGCTGCAGTGTAAAATGGGACCAGGTTTTATACATAACTTTCAGGAGATGACCTATCTTAAGCCAACGTTCTGTGAGCATTGTGCTGGATTTGTAAGTATGGATTAGTGCAGTTCTAATGTACTTGTGGGCTAAGACGTGTTTGTTTCTTCATTTTTTATAATACACTTTTTATCCTGCTCTGTTTCAAAGGCTTGAATAAATGTAAAAAGATCAACCGCGCACACTGTTTTGTAGGAGCGTCTAAATAGACCATATGAGAATGGTATCAAAAGTGAGGATGCCTGTAACTGAAGGCACTGGAGTCTGAAATTGAGCCCTATAGTGCAGTCCTAGGAACATAGGAAACTACCTTCCGCTGAGTCAGAACATGAGCCTATCTAGCTCAGGGCTTCAGACAGGAATATTTCCAGGTCCTCCCTGGAGATATCAGGGATTGGACTTGGGGCACTTTGCATGCATTTTTGCACTCTGACCTATAGTACAGCGCTTCCTCTGTCTGTCTCATACATGCCTACTCAGAAATATGTCCCACCGAGCTCATGGAACCCAGTCCCCAGGCAAATGTGGATAGCAGAGGTGGGGAATCAAATCCGGCCATTGTATGAAATGGGTCAAAATTGTCAGGTGGGCAGAACCACCCACCTGCTACTTACCTGACCTTACAGTGACATCAGGTGATAAGGTGCTTTCAAGTCTCCTGGTGCTTTGAGGTACCAATCAGCTGACCGGGTCTATTTGCAGTTGGCTCCTGCATCATAGCAGGGCTTGAACTGAGCACCCATCAGCTAATAGGGCACTCAGTTCAAGCTCCACTTTTCTGCATGGGTCAACTGCAAATGGCACAGCTGATCCCAGTGAGCTTGAATCAAATGCCTGTCTGCTGGTAGGCACTCAGTTCAAGCCCTGCTTTTCTGCACGGGTTGGCTGTACTATGGAGTTCCTATGAGAAACTCAGTAGTGCAGCTGATTCCTGGTGGCTTGCTGATGCTGTCAATCAGCTGATTGGTTGTGACAGGAAGTCTCCCTTGTCAATGCCCTTTAATGCTCCCTTTAGGGCTCCCAGTTATGCATTGGCAGTAGCAACTCTACCTGCCCCTCACCTGATATCACATAAGATGCCAGGTGCAGGGCAGGTGGGTATGGTTTGAAGAAACTGGCCTCATGGGACAAATTGGGATGCTTGTGAAGCCTAATTTGGACTGTGGGCTGGAAGTTCCTCAATTTTAGTGCACAAAATTACACTACATTTAAAAAATCGAAACGTTTTTTAATCCCAATACAGTGGTACCTCCGGTTGCGGACGGGATCCATTCCAGAGGTCCAGTCGGATCCCGAGGTTTCCACAACCTGAGGACCGCTTCTGCGCATGCACGCGTGGCGAAACCCGGTAAAATACTTCGGGGTTTGCCGCGTGTGCATCCCGAAGATTACGTAACCAAAGGGTTACATAAACGGAGGTTCGACTGTATGCCAAAATTGAATGAATTTAAAATGTAGAAATAAACTGTGTCTATATGTTAACAGCTTAAAATGTAGCTCGGTTATTCTTTTTCTCAATTCGAATCGAAAATGGTTTGGTGGGGAAACCACACCTAAATGCAGTATTTTATAAGGTATGAATTGTAGCAACTGTTGTGTATACACCACTTTCCAGACCACAGTGAGAGTGTGCAGGATTGTGTATCCAGCCCAGAGTCCTTATGGTGATCTGTTGAGTCAGTTCTCCTGTGCTGCCTCACTTGTTGGTCCTGGAAATGGCGAGGGCCAGTGTGCTGCCTTGAGCCTCACAGATGAATGGAGAGCTCTTTCTAACAGGAAGGGTGTTGAGAGCAGTAATTTCCTGTTTGCACTTTTGTAGCCTTTTGTTCCTGCCTTCATAATGAGGTTGTTTTCTTTCCGGCTTTATTTTTTATACCTTTTTATACCTTTTGTCTTTTAATTGCAGCTATGGGGTATAATCAAGCAAGGATACAAATGCAAAGGTACTGTAAATAATGTGTGGCTGCCGATTGCAAGTCATAGCCCCTCCAGTTTGTAACATAATGAATCTCTTAATTGCTGGCAAATGAGCAATGCCACATACAGTGGTACCTCGGGTTACATACGCTTCACGTTACATACGCTTCAGGTTACAGACTCTGCTAACCCAGAAATAGTGTTTCAGGTTAAGAACTTTGCTTCAGGATGAGAACAGAAATTGTGCTCTGGCGGCGCAGCATCAGCAGAAGGCCCCATTAGCTAAAATGGTGCTTCAGGTTAAGAACAGTTTCAGGTTAAGAACGGACCTCCGGAACAAATTAAGTACTTAACCCGAGGTACCACTGTACAATGCACTTTCGACCTCAGATGGATCTAGAACAGTGGTTCTCAACCTGTGGGTCCCCAGATGTTGTTGGACTACAACTCCCATCATCCCTGAGCTCTGGCCTTGCTAGCTAGGGGTGATGGGAGTTGTAGTTCAACAACATCTGGGGACCCACAGGTTGAGAAAGGCTGATCTAGAGAGTTAGGTGCAGTGCAGTCCCATGCATATTTACAGAGACCTGAGTCCCACTGTGGTCAGTGGTGCTTACTCCAAGGTAAGTAGACATCAGGGCCGTCTTAAGCATATCCGGCGCCGTGGTGCAAAGATCCCTCAGGCTCCCCCACCCCACCCCCCGTTTCCCAGAGTTGTCAACCTTTTCCCAAGCCTCTGCGGGGATCTCTCTCCTCCTGCGGAGGCTTGGGAAGGAAGCTGCACGCCCGCCAGCCATATGGTTGACGGGCCACAGCTGGTGGGCGTGCAGGGGAGGCCGCTGGCAAAGCCGTGCAGCTCCTCCACTCGCTGGGGCGCCCCTGAGAGGCCAGCGCCCTAGTGCAACGCACCAGTAAGCCCAATAGGAAAGACAGCTCTGGTAGGCATAGCACTGCAGCCTTAATCACTCGCAGGCTGAAAAACTATTTTCATTCTTCAGCTCTTCAATTCATTTTAACACTCAGCTTCGTTTAGATGCTGTTCACCTTGTCAGATGCTGTGCCACTGACTGTTGTTCTTGCTATTAGTGAATTCAGACAGTGCATGCCAAAACCTATGTGGCCAATATGGAGCAACTGAGAAACAAGAGGGAAGCATGTTTGGGGAGTTGTGAAGTTTGCAGATGTACAAAATAAGCCTTCAAAAACAACAAGACTTTGGGGAGGAAAAACCTCCCTGAAACAGCCCATTGGGGGACAGAGCATGTGCCGTAGCCACAAGCTGATAAATATCAGTTGGAAGAAAGAAACCCAAACAGAAAATTGGGGTGGGGTGCAGGGTGGAATAGTGTATACCTGTGAAGGGCATGTACGGCTGGCCCACACCATAAAACATGCACTGCGACATTTTGTTGCAGCTCTTGCTTGTTTGTAATTAATGGCATGTTCCAGCTGAAATTAAGCTGCAGTGAAAAATCTGGCATTTCAAAGTGCTTAGACCTTGTACCCTGCTTAACATCTCCCGTAATGGTGTGTGCATTGAAAAGTAATTCTAGCACATTGGAAGGACGCTTGGTTACTAATGCTCTGGCTTGGCCTTTTGTGACCCTATTAAGTAATCACTAACTCCAAGACTGGAACTGCATGTTACAAAAAGCCTGACAAATAGGTTTTCTTAGGAAACACCACTTTTGGAGTGGAGAAACAGTGGAGGAAGGGAGGGGGAGTTTCTCTTCCGCCTGCAACCTTCCAGTTTCAAATAAGAAGCGTATCAGCTGCTTTTTCCCCTCTGAAGCTCCAAACTCTTTGGAAAGGGTTCCCCAACAACTTTCCCCTTCATTTTATGTCTGTCATGTTTGTACCTGTCAGTGCTGTTCATAGTTAATAATGATAAAGAGCATTCTCATTGCTTCACAGAAATAATAATTTGTATGCAGCCCTAGATTCTATTCTAGTGTGACATTTCATGCTTGGCTTCCTCTCACATCATGCCACTTACGTGGAAATTCCTCAGACAGACTTTGAAAGCTTTTGCAGAGTTGAATTTTTTTTGTTGTTGTTTGCATCTCTTTGGAAACTGTAGTTTGCCAGATCCAATTTTTCTTTTCTCTGGCAATTTATTCCAGATTGCGGTGCTAACTGTCATAAGCAATGCAGAGATCTGCTAGTTCTAGCCTGCAGGAAGTTTGCCAGAGGGATGTCACTGGGTAGCAGTCACGGTTCTTTGCCTAATAGTCCATCATTGCCAGCAGGTAAGAGAGGACAACAATGGGTTGTTGAACAGTTTCCTTTGTTGCGCAACAATTTATCACATGAGTTTACAAGAATGCAGTAGCCATTGCTTTGATAAAGCAAGGAGCTTCTTTTATTCCCAAGGATATCCTCAATAACCTCACTCCCACAATAAATAGCCCTGAAGTGAGATTGATGGAGTATCCTCTCCAGTGAGATGCATGTGGCCCAATTTGCACAGCTGATCCCAAAACCTCACTTCCATGTGTTTGCATGTGAGGCTCCATACCAAAGTAGTGACCTTTGCCTGTGAAACCACACAACTTGCTCAAACCACATGATCAGCACTGCCCTAATAATTTAAGTGAAATTGTGAATATTTGAAACACCATTGAGAGAGCCTGCAGACACCCTGTTCCACCCATTTGGGGACGTTTTCAGGTCAGGTCACTTCTGAGTTCGATATGATGCACTTGTATGTGGACGTGCACATATCAGACATGCCTAAAATGGTCTCAGCCTGTACTTCTTTAGGCAGCACGAAACTAATCTGTGGAATTCCCTTCCACAAGAAGCAGCAATGGCCACCAACTGGATGGCTTTAAAAGAGGCTTAGACAAATGCATGGAGGAGTAGGCCATCAATGGCTACTAGCCATGATGACTGTTCTCTGCCTCCGCAGTTGGAGGCAGCAGGGCTCCTGAATATCAGTTGCTAGAAACGACAGGAAGAGAGAGTGCTCCTTACCATCAGAAAGTGCTTCTGAATGTTTAGTTGGAATCTCCGTTCTTGTAACTTGAATGCATTGGTTCAAATCCTATACGCTGGAGCAGGAGAAAACTAGCTTGCTGCATCTTCCATGTCACAGCCCTTTAGATATTTTAAGATGGCTAGCATATCTCCTTTCAGTCTCCTCTTTATCATGCTAAACATACCTAACTCCCTCAACTGTTCCTCATAAGGCTTGTTTTCCAGACCTTTGATAATATTGTTTGCCGTCTTCTGCACATGTTCAATATCCTTCTTAAAGGTCTGCCCTTGATCCAGGACCCTATACGTCTGTTGATGCAGCCTAGAATAGCATGAGGGTTTTTTTTGCTGCTGCATCACACTGTTGACTCATGTTAACCTTGTGGTCTGCATGGAATCATTCGCCATTCTGGCTGGGGCTGGTGAAGAACAGCTGGAAGACCATGGGTTCCCTACCCCTGGTAGAAAAAGGTGATTGGTTTGAAGGAGACAATGTTATTAGTAAAATTAATCTCTGCTTCTTCTCCTTTGTAGTGCAAGGTGAAGTATTTAACTTTCCTAGTGTAACTCCACAAAATCAGGATCTAGACAGCAGAGCAATCACACTCGTCACTGGCAATTCTCGAAAGATTTCGGTCCATCTACAGCGGGTAACCACCAGCCAAGCAACCCAGACAGAGCCGCTGTGGCATGAGTCTGGTTGGGGAGATTCAGGACCACACACCTTCCCCAAAATGAAGTCCAAACTCCATGGGAAATCGGGAAAGAATAAAGGCTTTGCAAAGTGGGAGAATGAAAAATCGAACATTCAAGCCAATATGGACACTGCAGTAGGAACTACAGCACATGTGTTGGACCAGAATGGAACAGAAGCGCTCCTAGAAAGACAGGAAATGGAGGTGGGTTATAGGATGTCATTAAACGTTTACTGTCAGGGCTTCTGTATTTTCTCTGAAGTGCTACAATTCAAGTCGTGCCTAAGAATTTTCTTAGATGGGGCAGGACAAATGCTCACCATTCAAGACCATGAGCATTAACTTAATTTATCTGTGGAATTTTTTTGCCACTGTGGCAGTTGTGCATCCTGTTATATGTAAATACACATATAGTTCATGTTCTGATCAAAATATTTAAATAGAATAAATCAAATTAAAGCATGGCAATTGGAATACTGGCTTGAGAGTTAATTTGTATAACCTAATGTCACAGGGTGCAGCTTTTACTGGTTCAGACTGCCTGCTCACTTTATATATTAAAAAACCTCTTCTCATAGTATGAGCCTAGATTATTTTGCTCCCCAGAGTTGGGGATGGATTTTTGTTATTGATTTTTAACATCAGGTAGCATGATTAATTTGTAATCCAGCATATGCCACCTTGGCATCCCGTTCGCATCCAGAGGTACCTCTGTATTAAGAACTAATACATATTATCTCATTTTTTGTTTGTTACAGGCTAGTTGAGTGGCTGCTGCTGCTGCTGCTGCAAAGCTGGAAGATAGTTCAAGGAAGTACAATGTGATATTCCATAAATTGCCAGATTTGGTTGAACATCATTCCATTGTCAAATTCAGCAGTTTGGTTTTTTCCAAAATCACCTGTGAAAGAAATTTAATGACAGTTACCGTATTTATTTTTGTTCACATAGGTTAAGTAGTTTGATCAGTCTTGCACAGACAGAAAACAAAGGAGTGTTATAGCTCCAGCGTATCATTATTTGTTTCTATTTCTCGGGCAACTGTGGTTCCAGACTATTTCACCAGCAAGGACATCTTGGCATCTGCAGCAATCACAGTTGTGGAAACCTGCCGGGCACATGTTAATATTTTGGTATATGTTAATGTCACACGTTCCGATATGGACAATGTGCTTTCCCCAGTTCTTTTGTTTGAGACCGCATTCTTTGTCTGGCACTGACAGCTACATCATAAATGGGTGGCACTTGAAGACTTGCACAGCCTAGAGATTCTCTTATCACAAAGAATACCTCTGCACAGTCATTTCATTTCCAGCTTTCACCAGAATGTTTTGTTTTGTCCCCACCCCAACGAAGTTTGGAAGAGGTTTACATTTTTCTCCATTAAATTTGTAACAAGCTACTGTTGTGTGTGCTACAAAGTCTCCCAGCAATAGTTCACTGGAAGATGTCACCTTCAACATATACCAGATGTGGAAAGGCTTATGGAATACAGGTGCTATGATGAGTCATTGAAGGAACTAGAGAGAGAGAGAAAAGACTTTTCAAGTGCTATGCCTTATGATGAAGAATCAGGTAGTACACATTTTAGTCTAACGTTTACTGGTGTTTTGTTTTTACTCTTTTCAGCACACTAGAAGTTACCTAAATAAAACACTTGATTTCATAAAATGCAGTACAGAATGTTTAATGCAACTCAAGAATATACCGAAGCAGTGTGTCCTTCTGCAGAGATCATTTATGAAACCAAATTACATGGGTAAGCTATTGCCTGCCTGAGCTAAGCTTTCCTGGCTAGAAAATGAGAAACACTGTGCTCGCTTCGGCAGCACATATACTAAAATTGGAACGATACAGAGAAGATTAGCATGGCCCCTGCGCAAGGATGACACGCAAATTCGTGAAGCGTTCCATATTTTAAAAAGAAAAAAAAAGAAAATGAGAAACACTGTCCCCATAACACTGTGTCAGAATGTTTTATTCTGCAATTTACCGACCCTCTGTATTGTACCCAGATACTTGGATTAGAGGTCTCTTCCGTGTTACTACACTACTAAAAGCCAGAGAAAGCTAGATGCATATAAAAATGAATTCCGTAGTATTTATATTTTTGCTATGCTAGAGAATAGGCATCCCCTCTAATTAATTTACCTAACTGGTTAAACAGTTCCTGACTGATCTTTGGAAGTGTCCAAGGATGCACCAGCAACAGTAATGTTTGATAAATGATGCATACAGGACCTTGTGCCAAGGGTTTCCCTGAACTATTGAGACTACAAAAATAACTGGCAGTATTACACAAATTCTGCCAGAACCAAAAACCCCTGAAAATCTGGAGAGGCACTGCCAATCAGCATGGAGAATGCTGAACTAGATGGGTCAATGCTGTGATTCAGTACAAGGCAGCTTTCCATGTATCCTGGAACCATACGATGACAGCCACTCACATACTGTAAATCTTTTTCCATCTGCTGGTCAGCCTTTCTCTTGTACAATCATTTCCTAGCTCGAAAAGACTCATGGTATCCTATAGCCAGCACCATGTGAACAGGGCTAACCACATATATTTTTTAATAGCTGTATAGGAAGGAGAATGACCAGCATAACTGGCCTTGCCCACATAGTTCCAGTCTGCGACTGTTGACAACAAAGCAAGGAGCCAGAGGTAACTTGAGAAAGGCCCCATTTGAGGCCTGCACATCCATCCCAATTCCATAGCCACTTCAGACTGTCTCTCTAACACAATTTTGTTACGGATCGAATCTCATGCTACTAAGGAGCAAGAAGCATTTTATTCAAGCACAATTATGTTCACTAGTGTTAACTCATTGTTCAATTAACATGGTAGATTAAACGGCACTACTGCACGTTTCACCCGTGCAAGCAGAATGCCTTCATGTTCTATAACAAAGTTCTTTTGCATTTTCATGGGTATGTGTAACTTATTCAAAGATCTCTGAAAACTAGTCTCACAGCCTATCCTAAGCACTGCTGGTTCCCAGAAAACCGTGACAAGGAATTCAGAGATACCAAGCTACTTGAAAATCTCACCCTAGTTCCTTGCACTGAATCAGCAATGTTTATACTGACCCCCTTTTTTTTTTACTTTCAATATCTTTTGCGCTATGGCATAGAAAGATTGCATTAAAAACCCAAGGCTTTCTGAGACCAAAACCCATCTGCACAGAGATGCAGTAATTTAACGCCACGTGGAGACAAGGATGCATCATTTTCTAGGACATGGAACACAGAAACCACTTCAGTCTATTAGTAGGAATCGAGAACCACCTTTCTTTGTTGCTTTTTTTTTTTACTTGTGGATCAGGAGCAACACCTAGTGGTCATAAAAACCTTGACAACTTGATTGACCATTGTGATGCCAGTATGTATACTGTGACATATTTTTGAATTTTTGCCAAGTCGGAGGTACAGTGGGCTTCAGAATTCTGTGCCCACATTCTTATTCTGTGTTAAGTCTGTTGATTTCCAAGCTATACATACCTAATGCTAATGGGTTACGGTTTACAAGTAATCTATACCTTACACATAAATAAGAATTAATGTACTTCTAATAAGATATGCAAAGCAATTAAATGCAATTGACCTTCTAATCAAAGTATAAAATACACATACTGAGTTAAATTGCATGCATTTACTTGCTTTCCGTATCTTAGTATGTTTACAAAATTCAGGTCTATGGTGAATTTAGGGTGTCTTTCTTGGTTAAAGACTTTGGTGGCAAAAGGGAAAGGAGAATACCATATAGGGAAACTGAAACTGAGTCCCAAGGTCAGGGAAGAGGAGCAAGTACAAAGCTGATTTCTAGGCATACAATAGAATGATAGCCCACTCTCCTCTCATTTTTAAAAGCAGTTTAAAAACACTTGCCAACACTTGATCAAGATGTTTTCTACATCCATGAGAATTAGCAACTTGGCTATGAATATGTTCTATGCAGGGAAACATAACGCTTATACTCCTTGACCTATAATAGCATTTAGGATCAAAAATTGCTTGTGATCAATACACCTGAAGGGGAAGAACCACCGCCTTCCATTTCCCTGCCACTACTAGCTGTTCTACTTGCTACAACCAAGAAACAGGCAGACAGGTGAGAAGCCCCATCCCTATTTGCAAGCTTTTTGACCTCTGATGGAAACCATTAAATGTCTCGCATTCTTAAAATCTAGGAGGCAAAATATATAGGTGAGACAGCCTGTTCCACCTGTCTAGTGTTTAACTATTCCTGCCAACCCCCCCTTGTGCACGCAAGAGGGAAATGTGCACTTGGGAGAGAAGTAAATGTGGTCTGTGCGTGTGGGTCAGATGCATGGATGTGTGGCCTCTGTGAGAGAGAAGTAGGTGAGGAAGGAAAGGCAGTATGAATATTGTGTTGTCTCTCCGAGGGAGAAATGTTGTGTACACCTGAGTGGCAGATGCATGTGTTTGTGGTTTGTGTGTGTGCAGTGTGTGGCCATGTTGTGTATTTTAACAACTGTGGTGTGACGTCGACACTCAGGACAAAAGCTTACTTCCCATGGAAAGCCTGACACTTGGGCAGCAGCACTGTCTACTCTTTCCAAACTTGGTCCATGCCCAGTGGCAACCATTTTGTTGCTAGCATCCACAGCATTTTCTCTAAAGTCAAGCTGTGCCTGCTAGCTCAAAAATATTGGTAACCCATGCACCAACTGAAAGGTAAAGAGAAACAAACCAATAGGAGAACAGATACTTTTATTGCTCACCTTTTATACAATAGCACACCTTCAGCCATTTTTCTTTCACAGCTTGACAATGTTTCTGTACACACACGCACACTCACACTCATACACAAAAAACCCCCAGGCAAGGCGCACTGATGTAACTTTTAGTAAGGAAAACTGTAACAATCCCACCTGAAGGGCATTTTGTCTTAAGTTAGATGCCAAAAATTGAAACCATCCTATAATTGCTGATCAGTGGTATTAACTCGTGCACAAAACAAGTTTCAGCTTGCCATTACTGCTCGCTAATTTCAAGTAAAAATTAGGCTGGTCAGGGGATCAACTGTTTTCTGGTGTGTGAAATGAATCTGAATTATGCGGAAGCACAAGGCTACATATACTATCTGTTCACAACTTAGCTCGGTTTGTTATATGACCTTTGCGTGGCATGACAGTGGTTGGGTCTCTGATGGGGACATGAGTGTGGTTTTGATCAATGAGAGATAAGGCTATTGAACAAGTCATCAGCAGAAGAGCTCATATAATAGACATGGACCCCGTGAAGTAGGCTGCAATTCTGTGCAGTTACAAATGCAGAAATCCAACCCACTTCAAAGGGTCTTGCACACAACTAACTACACACACCTGCAGCTTTACAATACAGGTTTGAAGTCAGCTTGTTGTCTACAGAAAATCAGGGTGAAGAGCAATATTCAAAGTGGCTTGAAGAGCGGAAGATTCTTAAAGGAAGAATGAACTCATGTAAAAACCGACAGACATACTAGTTTGCATATTAAAGGTGTGACAGACATGTACTCAATTTTCCTTTAGTGAACAGAACCAGGACTGCTGTCTTAAAGTTTTGAGCTTCCTGGAGTTGAAATGCTGCATTTTAGGCAGCATCAGACTTATGCACACCTTTCGCAGGCGCTCAAAAGCAAAGATCATTTACCGGAAGCAGCCTGACATGGCCTGGTACTAATTCAGAAAGAAAACCATAGAAAATCTATTACATGAGCTCTGCCCAAATGGAAGCTTTTGCAGCCTCAGCTTGTGAAGTGTCTTCCTTGTCCAAATCCAGACTGATTGTACTGATATCCCCCATGTTGGAAGTGCTGCTCAAACTGCCCCCCTTGATTAAAGTTCTGTGCACCTCTTGCTCCCCCCCAGCCACCTCCTTGCCCGCCACGGCCGCCACGACCACGGCCCCGGCCTCCTCCGCGGCCTCCACCTCGATCATTGGAGTGCCCATCTTGATATCTGTTGTCTTGCTGGTAGCTGCCGCCACCACCTTGATATCCGCTTCCTGAATATGAAGATTGATAACCACCATAGCCACCTCCTTGATAGCCGCCACCACCGTGATAACCCCCAGTTTGAAAGCTTGAGTCTCTGTAGTTACTATCCCTATAGTTGACATCTTGATAGCCACTTCCTCCACCATCAGTCCAGCCTCCTTGGGGTTTGCCTCCTCTGCCTCCCCCTCTGGCTCCATAGTCATAGCCACCACGTCCTCGCCCTCCTCGCTCGTGACCCCCGTGTTCATGGCCTCCACGGCCTCCGTAGGATGAGTCGTACCCTCCGCGGCTGCCACGGTCGTAGCCTCCTTGGTCATATCCTCCGCGGCCTCCTCGGTCATGGCCCCCTTGCTCATAACCTCCACGACCTCCGTAGGACGACTCATAGCCACCTCTGCCACCCCTGCCTCCACCACTTTGCTGCTGAGGACCATCTTGCCTTTTTTGCCACGGTGGCATTTCAGGAGGAGGAGGTTCAATTTCGTTGGGTCTGCCACCTCTGTCAGGCACTCGGCCCATTAATACCTAAAAGCAAAAGAAGGCAATGTGTTGGAAGAATTAACACAAGGGAAGAACTGCACTACGTACAGTGTTAAAAACTCTGATATCTAAGCTAATCGCCAAATGGCACCTTAAACCTAGGTTATGGGTGCCACAATGGAATGTCTACGTGCTTTTTTTGCAATTGATATTATTCATTTCATTTCTATACCGCTTTATATTTCAAAGAACAAATCTAAAAGTGGTATACAACACATCAAATAAAGCAATCCAGAATAAAACAAATTCAAACTTCAAGGAAAATATTTCAGATCCTTCTCTAAGGACCTGAGTCTAAGTGACATTTGGCTTTTCCCAGTTGCCAGCCTGGCATCCAGAGATCTCCATGTGATTGCAACTGGACCCACGCCAGTCACAAAGCATGCCTGGTACCTGAATAATTTATAACACTATTTAATAATCTGAAAACACTGTACTTTAAAAAAAGGAGTTGAAATGGAAGTGTACAGAAGTGATGTACTGAAGAAGGGGGGTGGGAAGGATCTTTCAGCAGATCAAGATGTAATCCTTTATTATAGCAGTGCTTAGGGATGGAGATGGTCCACATCTGAAATGCAGAAAAAATCGGCTTCCTTGCCCATTACGTTTTATTTTTAAATTTTCTGTTAGATATTTTCTCTTATTGACATAAGGTATCTTCCAGATAGATTTTACATTTTGGGACTCAGCGATCTATTGCTCTTTTGCTTTAAATCTAAGGAAGCTTTGGCTGTATTTTTTTCATTTCTGAAAATACTTAGTCTTGAAGAGGTAGTGGTAGTCCTTGTATAGTGGGGGCTTTGTTTGGGATACCTAAATGACTACATTGTGGCAGCAAGAGATATAGGGGAGTGGCAGTGCATTAGAAAACAGGCACGGCATCAACACTTCGCATGGGTACTTTGGGGCTAGCATACACTGGTCACCACCTAAAAACAACAACTTTAAAAAGTGTTCTGCTGGGTGCACTGCTCTGGCAAGTGCTGGCAATGGACACTAGATAATTAATCACTATTTCCCCAGAGGGGCCGGGGTGTGTGGGGGAGAGAAAGTGGGGAGAGCAGCCAGTGTAGTGCAGGGGACCCCCTCAAGCCCTAATTATGGAATAGGGGAAGAGTATGACTCTCAAATATAATTGAGAAAATTCATGGCTGACATAGAATTTGCATCCACATCCATCCAGTCCCACATGGCTTCCACTAGGTTTTGCTAACTTTGTTGAAAGTCAAAATATGCTTCCAGAGATAAGCACAGCTACAATAGAGGATTTTCATGACATTACCGCATCATCTTGTTACATGACTACCTTGTAATACTGCAAACCAGTATGACTGTCTTACTGTACTTTGTGCAACACCAATTTATTACTAGCATGTACCTAGACTTTTGCCAATAACCTTTAGCAAAATAATATCTAAAAATACTCTTAAGTAAACAAGGAACTCATTCTCAAATATGGGGCAGTTTTTAACTCAGAAAGGCTGATCCTCTCTGCCAGAGCTCTTCAACCTTAGGTCCCTGGTGTTGTTGGACTACAACTCCCACCATCCCCAGCCACCTTAACCAATGGTCAGGGAGGACGGGAGGTGCAGTCCAACAAAACAGGGGCCCCATGGTTGAAGAACCCTGCTCTGTGCTATATCAACATGTGACACAGAACAGTTAACAACTCCTGTCCAATGTAGCAGGTTGAACAGTTGGCATTGAAACCAGCCCCCCCCCCAATGCCATTTTGTAAAACTGGTAAAAGGACCCGTGGGAAGGGAGAGGCAAAAACAGAGTGTGCATTGTATGTGCTGAAAGCATGCAAAGATTTCCCCATCAAGTTATTTAATATCCACAGCACAGTAGGAACTAAATTATATCAATGTGACAAAGGTACCTTATTAATAGCACATGCAGTCTTTTCTCTGATGGACCCGCTGCTCGTCCTCATAATCTTTGACAAGTCTTGCCGAGCTGCCAAGAGGTGAGCGACAGATATAGCGCATTTGGTAGTAAGGGTGGCACGCTTCGGCTGGTAGACTTTAGCCAATTTCTCTGTTTGGCTCTGTAATCCAAAAAAGAAGAGAGTCAACAGATGTAAACAAACATTCAGCTAAAAATTAATTATTTACCATTTTAAACAACAACAGCTCCAAGGACAGATTAAGGCCCGCGTGGCAGGCAACTAACAATTCATGAGAAATGCTGTGTGAGCTCATGGGAAAGTGCCTAATGGTACAATATACCAGCTTATATAAATAAGGTGTAAATCCAGCTTTGGAGACTTCCCCAATGTTATTTTGTTTTTCCACTACCTATTTCGCCAACCATTTTCCAAGTCTGTATCTCATTCTGCATTTCTGAAACTTGTTCAGGCTGCATTTTAAAACTGCAGTTTCCCCCATTTACAGATCTCCTGAGAAAAAATGGTTCAAAACAAATATTTATGAGGCACTGTAATATAGTGATTTCGGTACACTTTGTGAAGCAAATGATTAGCAATGCTATGGGGTAACTGTTCAATTAGAAGCGGAAAAGTGCAAAGTGCTAATAATCGTTTCACGATGACATTCTTATACTGGCAACACATGTGAAATGAAGATACGCAGTGAGCTACACTGAAGTTTTCACTTGCCCCTAGCACAAGTACACAGCTGATGATTAAATTTACTCCTAAGTGTCAGCAAAAGCGTTACCAAATGAAATATAAGCTTTAAACAAAAGTGCTTAGTACATTCAGAGACAAGTCAATTAAATTATGGGATACTTCCACCCCCATCAGCGCCATCAGAGTTTTTTTGGCAGACAGACGAAGAAAAAAAGCTCTTTGCAAGGCCAAAGCAAGTTGCAGAATGCAAACTGTACCTTTGCTCGATCTGACCAGCCAAACGACTGGACAGTCACATCCAGACGCTTCACTAACAATTTCCTCCGGACTTCATATTCATTGGCTATGGCTTGATTAATAGCTTCAATTTTTTCCTGAAATAAAAATGCATATCACATATTACACTGCTTCTCAGCCAAGGCATTCCTAGTGTGCAATGTACTAGCGTACTAAGCCAAGAAACAGCATCTCAGGCCCATGTGCTCCCCAATCATGTGCTAATCTGGGGGTTTCGATCCCAGTCTCTTAACACCGTAACACCATAGTTCCCTGGTTCCACTGTAATGGGGACTTGCAGATTAATGTTAGTTTACTAGCTACAATTTTAAAGCACGGTCTGATTCCTGGCAAGTTAAACCAACATCAAATGACTGCTCCCCATTTTGGATGTAACAGAAAACCATACTTTAAAGAGGTCAGGACCGAATGGTCAAAGTCACTGAGCAAGACAGGGAAGCTAAGGGAGGGTACAAGAGTCAACAATTTTTCCTGGCTTGATCAACTACAGTTTATGAAGCCACAAGTGTTACATGCAGACCAGACCTTGGTGGTTAATCCATCATTTAATTCACATTTACTTTACATGCAAATAACAGAAGAGGGGTTTCTCAGTGGAAGACAGCATTGTATCCTCCAGCACTACCTCAAAGACGTTAAAATTTTGAAAATTCTAGAATTAAAGTAGCCTTCATCTTGACCACAATCAAGAACACAACAGTTCCATAAAGACTCAAACGTTTTAAATCCAAATTGATAAAACTAACACAGATTCCTAGAAGAACTATAATATCAGTGTTCCTATTAGTGCTGTGACTGTAATGGAAGGCCAAGGTTTACATTTTCTTATCTATAAAATAAACACAACTATACATATTAAGAACAAATGCCAGGAAGAGAAGCATCAGATGAAATGTTCCAAGTAATTGGCTGCAGAATAAGAAAAAGGACCTCTGCAGCTCCTGCTTAAAAACTTTACTGGGGATGCCAAGACTAATTTTAGGATGGGCTATAGTTTCTGCCAAACAATGGCTCAGCATCATTGAAGACTTGGAGAGTAAAACCTTCCCCATATCAGGATGTCTAAAGACCCAGATCCTCTGTAACCTCTATTTATAGGTGTATAAATATCACACACTGCTGGACTGTCCCTACCCCAAGTTGCATCGCTGCTTTAATTATGGTTTAATATAATCCCTAAATATGGGGTTCCTCATCCTGCATTCCTGAGGGATGTCAAGATATAACAATCAATTGTGAATTTGGATGTGTTGAACTTGGGACAATCAAGAATCTATTTTCTCAAGTGCATTTTGCTTCGCTCTAAGTAAAACTGAGAACTTGATCAGAATTGGCTAGGCCTTGAGAAAAATCATCACACAGTTTTGCTTAATGTACATGAAAGAAAATATATAAAACAAAAAGAGTCAAGGATAGAATAAAAAGAGTTTTACAGACATACGACTTACCCAATGAACTGGACCCAGTGGTTTTGACAGTAAAGGTTTTCCTACATGATTTGCAGGAACCTTTGCTAATGTTTCTTTTAACTGTAATAAAAAAATACTATGTTAGTATAGAATAGCACAGTATCGTAATGCTTGCTCTCTTCCCCACCAAACATATGGATTTGGAAGGGGAATTTGAATGCTTCATACATAATAGAAGCTACACAAAAGAATACATTCCTAAAATTTTCAGATAATTGTGTTGGTTTAAAATAAGAATCTTCTGCAATTCTTTAATAACATCATTATGACACCAGTAAAGTAAACAACCTCTTATTAATGTGGGAAGGACAGACAACTTAAAAAAATTTCTCAATTCAAGAATGAAAGCCTTTTAACCATATGTCTCAGTAAAAATATGTTGCAGTGAGTTCTTCTGCTCAGGGTTCCAGGTGCTGCATTCCATTCCCACCAGTGAACATTCTTTGCCCACTGAGCATGCTTAATTCTCACTGGCCGGTTGTTTGTTTTGCAATGGGGACGTTCTTGTGCCCAACCCTAGCTACATTTAAATTTCTGATCACTCCATTAATATCTATGGGCAGGCCTCACTTCCACATCCCTGGAGACAATTTAAAATAGCTTCTCAGTGTGAACTGGGAAGTGACCTATTCACACAATGAGATAGTGCTTTATAAACTTTCATTTCTAGCCATCCTATTCCGACAGTTTCCCCCCGCCCTCTCTTAGTCTCTCAATATCCCATGCCACTTAAGAGGATTTGTTCCCCTGCCCCCCCAAAAAAAACTGGATTTCCCCTCTAAAGAAAGTGAGTATCTGCAAACCTTAGCCTAACCCTAAATCTGCTGATACCATCTTGTGTGCATGGATGGTACATTTTTGGCCACAAGCACAGGAAAACTTTGCTATTAGCATTGCTATTAGAAATAATGATACCGAAGGACAGGCTTCCATCCAGTAGGTAGTGCCATAACACACACACAAAACCTTTTCACTCTCAAGGGTTAGTTATAACTGCTAGAGGTTGTCCTTAAGAATGAGTCTACCCTGTATACTAAGATAATCTTTGGAAGCCCTTTTCCAAGGGTCCCCACTAAATGCAGCAAGGTGGGGGAAATGGAAGAAAAGGGCCGTCTCAGCGGTGGTGCTACATTAGTGGAAAGCTCTCTCCAAGGTGGCTTGCCTGGTGCCTATTCCAATGTCTTTTCAGCACCGTTCCTTTCCTGGCCTTTTCACTCCCTAATTTTACCCACTGTATGTTTTATGCTACTTTATCTGCAGTATTTCAAATTCATTGCTTTAAACTATGCATTTTTCGTTGTATCTTATTATTTGATTTGTAAGCAGCCCTGAAATATGTTTACTGAAGAGCAGCATATAAATCTATTAAGTAAACATAAAAAAGCCTAATGAATAAGAGAGCTTGGATCCCAGGGTTTGCTTATGGTGCTCTATATACGCATTCGAGCTTTCCCACCTATCTATTCTTGCCATAGTCCATCATGCTCCCAGAAAAGTCACTTGCTTTCTTCAGAATGCCATTCCACTGCAGTAGGATGACAGCTGTAAATCATGGATTCAAGCCTATGTACCTCAAAACCCTCAGTTCTTACCTTTTTTTCTATTCCACTGAAGAACTGGAACATAGTTATGTTGGCAGGAGGCTTAGACATGCCCAAAGCAATACATATGCCTTTCAGCTCCTGAAAGACTTCACTACCACCCCCCTCCTGGGCTTTTTTGGGAGGAGCATTCACACAGAGCATTCTGGCAGCTTCCAGTTCTGAGATGAGGTATGCTGAAGGAAGAAAAGCTACAATTTAGCACCTTTTAACAAATATCTGCCTTAGTTAGCTGTGAACATAAAAGAAACTATTCTGGATTCCATAACATATTTATGTTTACTGAATGAGAGGTGAGGTTCAGATAAGCAAGGATTTAAAAAACAGAATAGCAAGTGGCAGATCTGCTAAGGGTAACAGTGCTCAAGCAAGGATGGCACGCCTTTGCAGAATGTGATTTATTAATTTAGATATTTAGACATTGCTTTTCAAGCAAACCTCACAAAGTTGTTTACATAAGAATATGGTAGAGCATGAGACTTTTAATCTCAGGGTTATGGGTTCAAGCCCAACGCTGGGCAAAAGATTCCTGCATTGCAAGGGGTTTGAGTAGATGACTCTTGTGGTCCCTTCCAATTCTATTAACATAAATATCAATTAAAACTCTGTACTAAGACAGCACAGACAAAGCACAAATAGGGGTGGGGGGAAGCTAGATCTCTTCCAAGAGCAGGATGGTTCTTAAGTAGCTGGGGAGAGCTGCTATTCCTTCGTGTTTACTACATCACATCTGAATGAGATGTCTTTTCACTTTCAAATGCTGACAAAGTTTGTTCATAACAAGCAAAGAGAAAAATGCTTGGTTATTGTTGTTTTTACTTGGACAGCTTCCAATATGATACAGACGATATGAATCCAAAGCTTCAACAGATCCGACTATATTCTCTTTCTAAATATCACAGTATCATAAGTTCTTAAGAAGGATCAGGGAAAGGACAAGTGTCCTAATTATCTCCACAGCGGCACAAAAAGAAACAAAAAGATTTTGTTATATTCAACTTACTGAGCAGCAGCAGGCAGTTCTTCTGATTGAGAAGGCGCTTGGTGACATCTCCTGATATTAGTGTTGTATATGGGCAGTTCATTTCACCCAGTAACCCACTCATTTCAAGCTGGAACTCATCTGCTTCCGTGGGACCTTAAGACACAGATCATTTTCATTTAAGAGGTTCAACTATTAACTCTTTGCCACGAGTTAAGACAAAGTTACATTATGAAGAGACTGCTTCCATACATGTTATCAAGATTCAAGGCTGAAGATTAAAATAGCCTATTTTCTTTTTTTAAAAACCCCAAAAATATGATTAACATTTCAAACAAAATTAAGAACTCAGGTGATACAGAATGGTAAAAATAGTGTCTTCAAATGAACACTTGGGTGGGGGGAAAGCTCACTTGTACAAAATATAGTGGAAGACAACTACTAAATTTGATTCCATGGAGATGTAGGCAAAAACAGAATGTGGCATTGGGCACAGTATTCAGCTTCCTGAGAAGTTCAACTTGCATGTGAAAAACTTTTCACATCAGATTTGGAAGCATCTATACCAGTACATGCTTTCAGAGTTAATATGAAAGACATAAATAAATAAATCAATGGTGTCAGACTCATGATTACTCACTGTTAGTCGCTTGCACATTTTCTTCTAGTTTGCAAAATAGCCTTAACTCTGACACTAGCCAAGCACAGAGTTTAGTATATTCAGGGGAACTGGCCCCCCCAGAAGCTGCCTGGGTCAGAGCACCGTCTTCTAACAATGGGCCTTTGTAACTGGCAAACAAACAAAAATAAGAACATGTTATTAAAAGCCACTGTACAATTTCTGAGGTATGTAATCCATGCATATTTGGTGATAACACCACTAACACTTCAATATATTTATCTGGAACACCAGTGATTTCAAAGGTACTTCCTTCAAATTAGCATGCTTTGAATTGAAGTCTATATCCTCATCAGCATCTTTATTTTTTTGCTCACAATTTCCCCTTGTTATAATTATCTCTCTCATTCCTTCTTCTCCCTAATGTTTGATGCCCTTGCCTCTTTCTCCCTTTGTAACTTCCTCTAATGCTCCTTGCCCTTGCAAAGTTTAGATTATAAGCTCCTTGGAGCAAGGAACTGTCCTCTTTTTGTCAGCGGCAGGATTGCATTTAGACTGGAGATGTAAGATACATCTAAACAACAATAAAAGTATAGTAGTGAAGATAAGGGGGAAATATACATTCATTTTTGGCTGCACTAGCATGCTACTTCTCCCCACCACCACGTCCCTGAACAACAGAATCAAGGAGAGAGAACTGATGCAGATGTTTTGGGACAACTGCCCAGCCAGCCATAACAATGCCAAAGAGATAAGCCCCTGTTCTGCTTTAAAAGCAGCTTTTCTCTTTCAAACTGGGAACCACTGTACTCACAGTACTACCCCATGCATGCACTTTCGGCACTTCTTTGGATCCCAATCCAGGTCTTTACTGAATAATGCAAGCAAATTTGTTTTTGAGAACACACATGACAAAATTCCTTACCATTCATAGTGTATTATCTATTACTACTATTTACAAAAAACTCAGAAGATTTGCAACAGCAAGCAAAATCCTCTGTTGCAGGCATTTTAAAATTTTCTGCAGCAGGTATTTCTAAATATTTGCTAGCTTATCATCTTTTTTTCCTGAAAAGCCAAACAAATCAAAACAAAAACTACAGGAATTGTGCCATCTTACAAAAAAGAAGCAGCAGCAGCTAGAGAAATGTTCCAAAAGCAATGAGAACCTTTTGTACAGTATGCTTTTAACTGTGTGGGTACAAGAGAGAAATAGCATTACTAGTCCCCACACCACATAAACGGAGCATCACACTTGCCTCATAGAAAAGGCTAAAGCATGATTAACATTAGTCTAGGCAGGTTTCCTTGGTACTATGTCTCACTGTGTTCATTTAGGCTTACTTTTACATATGTGTAGGGCTGCAGCATGAGAAATATTTGTGCTAAAAGGGAAGGATGAATGGCAACTGATTCATATTGTAGAATATATTTATAGGGAATAACAGTAAATATTATGGAGAAGGAGCACTGAGGTGGTGGTGGGGAGTCAACATTGTAGAAATTTCTTTGTGGAGGTTTTTTAAGTGATGCTGGACTGCCAGATATTTTTTTTAAGTCTGCTGAATGAATGTGGCCCTGCCTTCATGCACAGCACACGGCAGTAACATCAAATACTCTGTGATCTTGGGATGCTTTGAAAGGTGGTGGAGGCAGACGGTTGATTTGCATTTTCAACCATTTTTAGTGCTATTAGACAACGCTGTGAGATTCACAAAGCAGTTCATAATTCAGTTGAACGTAAGTTAGTTTCATTTGCAGATGATATACTTTTGTTCATTTCAGAACCTCAGACCAGTATACCCATCTTGATGCAAATGATAAGACGCTTTTGGTAAAATATCAGGTTATTCTGCTAATTGGTCCAAATCAAAACCCTCCTCCAAAATAAAGCTCATAGTGGTTTCTAATCCAGTTCATCTCCACAGCTGCTTTATTTCAGAAATAAATCATATGGTTCGAGACTGTTTACTAGGCCAAAGAGAATGGATCTTTCAATGCGCAGAATGTTATCTTGTTAAGAAACCGCTATAGATATTGCCTTTTTTTAACACTGAGCGCTAACCTCCCCTCCCCACCTCCACGCAACTCCCCCCTCCAAAAACACTTCAAGAATTAGTGATGATTAGTACTGTAAATGATTGCCCCACAAAACACAGAGCACGGGGGTGAGGACACATAACAACAAAAAACAACACTTTTTTTAAAAAAATCCAAAGTACAAGTTATTTAGACATATTTGCTCTCATACATACCCGAGGTCTTCCAGCGACTCTAGGATGTCATTCTCCATGAGCTCAAACTCCATTTCCAGGGCTTCAGAATGAGCACAAAAGAAAAAGGGGGTTGGAAAAACCTAGAACCTGCAATTAACAAACCCAGACTCGGTTAGCAACGCCTGAGAGAATGCAGCGGTCACCATAATGACTGGCGCAGAGTGGCTTGAATGCCCTGCTCGCCTCACGGTTCGCCTGGGGAGGGGGATATCGAGCTCGCCCCACACAGACCTGCCCCCCACACCAGGAACAGCCCCACTGAATGCCCGACCACCGACCCCCCCCCACCCTTCCCAGGCGACACTGTCCCAGAGGTGGGCAGGCGTTCAGGGGCTCCTGCTTCCGTTAAGAACTGGCTCTGGCCTGCCTGGCCCCCCCCTCCCCGCCCTACTGAGGGGCGCCGTTCCATCCCGCCCAGCAGCGCCCCAAACCTCCTACCCCGCAACCTACCTTTCGTGCAGCTGCTCCGCCGCCGACTGCTGGGTTGGCATGTCAGGAGGTGGGGGAAGGGCGAGGAGAGGGGGAAGGCCCCCTTTGCCTGACCTTTCACCTCACGAGGGGGGGCGCCGCCAATCTCGCCTGATTGAAAAAAATGCTCCGCTCTACGCCTTGACAACCCTCCTGTTCCCTCACACTCTGCCTCGAACGGTTCATATTGGTCTAAGAAAGCCTCTCTTTTTATCCCTTAACGCAGGAAGTTATATTTCAGAGCGTCAATAAATATTTTCTTCAGGCACAACTGTTGGACAGCCCTAAGAGGACTTTCTCGCTTTCCCTTTCCTATCTCTATATAAAGGAACCACGTTGGGGGGAAAAACCCCTGGGCCTGAAAGGAGGAGGAGTGGACGTTGTGGGAGAAGGGACAAACTACTTCAAGAGACGGGCGTTTCCGCTTTGTGAAACTACACGAACCAGCATGCAATGGTTCACCTTTCGCTACTATCCTAGCCGTTCAGCTTTTATGGAAGCTGCGCGGAAGGAGCAAATATCGGCGTCCTCGTGAGAAATGGAATCTCTTCTAGTTATTGAGGATTGCTGAAGCATGATGAAAATAGTATAGAGAGGGGCCAGCAATAGCTATTGCAAATTACCACTTTCAGCCCCGAAAAGTGGTAATTTTGCAGTAGTTATTACCATTTTTGCAAACTAAGGAATAAAAGTATAACACAGGGTCTTCTCAGGAGCACGAAAAGTAGATGAGCAGGTAAAACCGTTCCAGGACTGTACCACTTCAGATTGCAGGTGTGATAATCAGGAAAGAGAGAAAGACCTTCCCACTGACCTCCCTAGCGCAGTGCTGCTGACATTGCAATGTGTCCACTCAGAAATAAGCCACGCTGCCTTCTAGCAGTCTTATTCCCAGGTAAGCAAGCATAGGATTCCAGCCTGCCTAAGCCTTCCATTTGTAGCCAGCCAGTCTGTAGGATGGTGAAAGAAGAGACGGCAAGGCCCATTTCCATCAGCTGTATTTTATTTTTATTTTGCTAGTCACACATCTTATGAAAACAGGATTGTAATAGAGATTAAGGAGAACAGATAGCCATTTCTTTAACATGCAAAGAAGGAACCTGTGACTTTTCAGATGTTGGACTCCCATCAGCCCCAGCCAGCTAAGGCAAAGGTCAGGGATGATGGGAGTCCAAAAACCAGTCTTTGCTCCATGTTAGATTTTATGTGTGAATCCCACCCCCAAAGTAATTCAACCTACCTCAAGGGTTGTTGTGAGGATAGGTGAAGAACCATGTACACCACCATGAACTCTTTGGAGCAAAGTCAGGCTATAACTGTAAAATATATCTGCCTTTCATAGTCCAGTAGCAATTTTAGTGCTTTATTTCTTAGCACTATTACTCCCTGCCCCCACCATTGATGACCACTTTCTCTCATTCTACCAGCTTCGCCCATCTTCCTCCTGTCATGGTTTATAAAGTGAGAACTGTCAAATGATAATTGTTTTATGTGAGTTTTTCTAAATAACATAGGCAGAGGTGTATGAATACTTCATTTTGTTTATGGCAAGAAAACTGTCTCTGCAAGGAAAGATGGGGTTTGCCCAGCAGTGCTTCTTAGTGGATCAAAGGCTTGATCCCAGGTAAGAAAGCAGCTACAGCAGAAACGAGGCAACCCAAAGCTCTCAATGCTACCGTCAAGGATGTTCTTTAGGAAAGGGCAAATCCTATCTAGTTGGGCCCTGAGAGACTAGCTGAAAAGGTGCTTCATGGTTTATGTTTGAAAAGGAACCAGTAAGTTCACAAATGTTCTAAGATAAACTGTAAAATGCCTCTTTGAGCTCAAGCAAAATGTGCTACAAATAATTTACATGCTTGAGACACATCTTGGGCGAAAAGATATAGTGGGCAAAGAATAATTTATAGCCCTGAAGAACTGGCCTGCTCCAAAGACTTTATGAAAAATACAAATCATTGGGGTGGCAGTGCAGCAAATTTTCTGGACAATACAGTAAATCTACCACATGGGTAGTATGAGGCTGGACTCACACCAGAGAGACTTAAACAACCAAGTGATCTAGATATAATTTGGCATTGAACCAGAAGACCTCAGGTTTATATGGCTGCAGTTGGCCACCCCAAAACGCAGAAAGATGCCACTTGCAGAGGTACTGCCTTGTCATATTTTCAGATTTAGATTGTGGAAGATAACTTTATCCAAGATCTGTTAAATCGGCTAGCAGAATCAGAACCTCTTCTTTGGCATGTCATTCTGGAGCAAAGAAAGTGCTGGTGAGAGGCTGTTGGAAGGTGACTTTCCCAGCTCTCCAAGAAGACTCTCTTGAGTGACCCTCCTGAATAGGAAAAATCACAAAAAAATAGACATCCTGCTCACAGGAGGTGCTTCTGTCTGCTTTTTAGACATCCACAACTTTCCACGAACCATTCTTCACCCATTCAGAATTTCCCAACCCTCAGAATGTTTTTTGAGGAACTTGGAAAACTGCTGGGAGCAAGAGAGGTTGGGGAAGTCATAACCTAAGAAAAAAGCCCTGCTGGCTCAGACCAAAGGCCCATGTAATCTAGCATTTTGTGGGCAAGCTTATACCTGCATGAATATCGCACTTTTAGCTGCATTCATTTCCTTTAACATAATTGTGTTGTAGGAGATTCGTGAGATATATTGCCCCCCTACCCTGGCTGGATCACACCAAAGGCAAGGCCTATCCAGCATTCTGTTTAGTAGCCAGCCTATATGAGAAGCCCACAAGCAAGGAATGAGCACAACAGCATGCACCCTTCTCTCCTACTCATGCTTCCCGGTGATTCATTTTCAGAAGCATCAGACTAGATACAGTGGCAAGTCAATTCCATTGTTAAACTGAATGCTGTTTGAAGTACAGTGGTACCTCAGGTTAAGTATTTAATTCGTTCTGGAGGTCCATTCTTAACCTGAAACTGTTCTTAACCTGAAGTGCCACTTTAGCTAATGGGGCCTCCTGCTGCTGCCACGCCACCGGAGCACGATTTCTGTTCTCATCCTGAAGCCAAGTTCTTAACCCGAGGTACTATTTCTGGGTTAGCGGAGTCTGTAACCTGAAGTGTCTGTGACCTGAAGCTTATGTAACCCGAGGTACCACTGTACTTCATTTTGTCCTGAATCTCTCACCATTCAACTTTAATGGTTGATCCCAGAGTCTAGTATTATGGGAGACCTATCCACCTTTTCTACAGCACCATGCATGGCATGCTTTGGCAGCCCCATGCTTCCCTGGATCCAAGCATCATTTTTAAAACAACTGCTAGACAGGCTTCATGAAATAGTGACTGGAAGCACTGTATCAATCAGGTCCTGGTTTAACATTTGAATTTTTAATCAGTTTTCACATTGAGATAAGGAATAAGACACTTGCTGCTCTGCACTGAAATAAAGTTAATTATGTAGTTCAGGGCTGGGGGGAAATTGCTTTCCAGAAGTTGCTGAACCACCACTCCCATAATCTCTTACAAACATTGGCCATGTTGGCCAGGACTGATGTAAGTTGGAATCCAACATTTGGGGCTGCAGATACCCCACACTGATGTAGTTACTAAAAAAAGTTGTTGAAATAATGTCATGGTGCAAAAAGAAAACCCAGACACCAGAGTAATTTTACAATAAGCATTTTAATGTATTTGTTTAAAATACAGTGATTTGACACATTTCAGTGATACCAGAAATTTCATAGTAACAGGTAACTATGGATAATTAACTTTCATTTTTGTTATCTACCTCTTTTTCTTTTACATTATGAAGCTCACCTGAAATATTCCACTCCAGTATACCTTCAGGACAGGAAGAACTGGGCAAGAAAACTCCCCCCAGAAAAAAGGGGGGGGACACAGTTCATGCAAATAAATACCAACCTTGTTATTGTTAGATCTGTTCAAATATTCTCAGGAAGTATCAGAATTGCTCAAATAAACTAGAAATAAAGGGCGGTCATCAAGAGTGAACACTGCATATTTATCAAACCATTGCTTTTTGCCCTGTCATTACCATTGTTTTATTTTGTCTATGCTAGAGGCTTCTGCTGTGCAACCCTCCCCAAGGCTTCTCTAGAATGGAATGCCAAGGTCTCTTGCAAAAGTACTGGCTGGTCACAACATAAAAATTACTCTGCTCCCGAGGCCTGAAATGCATACAGGATTGCCCTGTTGCCATACTTTTAAAAACAGCAACTTGGAAGTTACTTAAAATACTTTCCCCCCACCCCCCATTCTAATATTGCCAGGTATTTTGGCAACCAGACTTATTTCTGTTCCACTAACCTATGTTCAGCTGCTGACTTTTCAACTAAATGTTAAAAAAGATTCAGAGGACTTTCTCCCAGTGTTAAAGCTAAAAAGCTAGAATTAGCATTGTGCTTTGCTCGTTCCGATGGTGTTGGATTTTTTTTGTGCTGGAGTGGAGGAAAAAGATAACTTTAATGCATGGAAGCTGCCAGTAGCTTCTCCAGGTATATTATTTTTTAAAAGTTGGAGTGAGGGTGGAGATGCAAAATCCCTATCCATAGAAGAATGCAAGTTTTAAACTTTTAAAAATTGTAAATGTCAGACACCAGCAGGAGGAAGAATGTGTTGTTCTTTAAGTGCTCTCAAGAGACACTAATCAGGGGGTAGTCAATGCAGTGCCCTCCAAATGTTGTTTACAGCTACCATCACTCCTAAGTACAGGCCATGCTGGCTGAGCGCTCTAGTTCAAAACACCTGGAAAGCACTACATTGGACCTCCATGCAGTAACCAACAGGCTCCCCTGCAATTAGGGTAGTGAGGGAGGGGAAGGCACACTAATTCAGCAGCTAACGGCAAGATCCCAGGAACGATTCAACAAGTTGCGAAACATCATCAGGATCTGACGCAAATCACTATGACTGCATATGCACCATACATTTAAAGCACACACCTGAAGAATCGTAAGAACAGTAGTTTGATAAGAGTGCTGGGAATTGTGGCTCCATGAGGTGCAAACCAGAGTTCCCAGGAAGCATGGGTGGGTGGGTGGGTGTGCTCGAAATAGTTTGTGTACACCACTAAATCACTCTAATGTGATAAACAACCCCTTGTCTAGGAAGACTTAGAATGATATCCAACGTCAGTCATACTCAAGACTCACTGGAAAAAATGAATTAACATAGCTTGTTTGCACTTTAACTACCTGTACTTTTTAATCTAAGGACTCAGCTATACAGCTGCAAATAAAACATAGTGTTTTAAGTGCAATATACAATGTTACACTAGATAGCGATAGTGAGCCTTATGCGAAGTTCAATGTATTTTAAAAAATGTTTTCTTTTTTTAAAAAAAAGCATTTTCAGAACGATTTTTATATTTGTGTAGATTCCACCTAAGTGCCCTGAAATGTATCCATACCAATATTTATTTGCCCCCAAGTATTTAAAATTTAATTCTCAAATCTGAGCAAATGCTTGGTGTTAGTAAAGTGGCCGATGACCACTTAAATCAAATGTAGCAACAGACTAAAGCACATGTATTATGCAATCACATTCTATGAGAATCCTCTTATTCAGATTAGAATAAGAAATGTGCCACAGAACAATACCCACAATATTCAAGAGGCTACTTATATCCCTCAATGCAACTATGCCATTGTCTCCCCAATTAACAGGAAGAATCCCAGATCCGTAACAAAAAAGACAACACTGTAGATGCATGCATATGTTAATAACCTGAAACAATTCATTCTGAAAACCTAGAACTTAATTCAGCTTGCATAAACTTTAAACATTAACCTTCACTGAAGTTGCAGAAAACCACCTCAATGATCTTTGTTTACTAAGGTAGCTGGTGACCACAGATATATTTTCTAGTGCTTACAAGAAAATTAAATTGTATTTGACAAGAGAAGTCAACATGTGTCACACCTGTACACAACCAGCTGTCCCGTATACTACACCATTTCTACCCCTATTTCTAGGACCAGAAAAAAGTTTTTCCTGAAACTTCCAGCATTTGGCTTCATTGGATGGTCAAAATTATAGAATTATAGTTATTCTTCCTACCATACATGATTTTCTACATCCTTATCATCACTTCTTGGCTTTTTGGGTAAGATCAAGTGTACTCACCTCTTTTCTAAAATAAAGAGCCTGAATGTTGTTAACCTTTCCTTATGCACTTGTTGTTCCAGTCCCTTGATCCAATTTGGTTGCCTTTTTCTGAACCTTTTCCAACTTGCGGTGACCAAAACTGCACACAGTATTTCAAGTGTGGTCTCACCAGATATGTATAACATTATATTGACAGTTTTAAAGATCCCGAACGTGGACATCACTTTTGCCATTTGGTTCACGCTTATCCTCTGTGTGTCTCATTCCTGGCCAGTCACTGAAAATTCAGGTCCCATTAGCATATATATAGTACTTAAAAGTATGATCTCTCTGCACCTTACTTTGAATTGCATTTGCCATCTTACTGCCCATTCACCCAGTTTGGAGATCCTTTTGGAACTGCCTGCAATTCTTTTTAGCCACATTGAACAATTTGCTATCAGCAGCAAACCTGGCTACCTCCCTGATCAACCCAAACTCTAGATCATTAATGAATACATTAAGAAGTACAGGTCCCATACTGATCCTTTGGAGTCCTCCACTGGGAGAACTGTCCATTTATTCTTACTCTGTGCTTCTTGCTACTTAACCAATTCCTGATCCATAAGAGGACCTCTCATTTCATGTCTGTTATGCTTACTCAGGAGTCTTTGGTGAGTTACTTTATCAAAAGCTTTTTAGAAGTTTTAAGTACACAGTATCAACCGGGTCACCTCAACCGATATGCTTGTTGACACTCTCAGAGAACTCTAGAATGTTGAGACAGGACTTACCCCTGCAGAAGTCATGCTGGTTTTGTTTCAACAACTCTTGTACTTTTATATACCTCAAAATTCTATCTTTAATAATGCTTTCCACCAATTTTCCTGGAACAGATGTTAAGCTAACTGGCCTGTTATTTCCCACATCCCTCCCACCGCCCCCCAAAAAAAGTTGGCTACTTTATAATCCTCAGTGTGTGTCTGATCTTAGGAACTGTATTTTTGTTAAAAGACCAGCAATTTAACATTTGAAATCTTTTAAGAAATGCCAGGTAGATGCCACCCAGACCCTGTGATTAGTTAATTTTTGTTAATAAGGGCAATCCCTTGTCATCACAATTTGTTTCCGTTTTACCACATTGTCAATTCATGTGCATAGGCAAACTCTTACCATCTTGCTATTCAGTATTGTCTTCTACTGTAATGCAATTTTCACATTGAACTGTCTGAACTAAAAAAACTTCTCTCAACATGAACTAACATCAATTAAGTTACCCGTTACATTTTTAAACTATAATTCTATCAGTAAAATGAAGGCATTTAGAATTAAAAAAAAAAAAAGGTTTTTCCCCTTTCCTTTTGGAGCATTCTTATACATGAAGTAGGAGTTTCAATCCAAGTTTGTGAGGGGAAAAGCATAGTCATGGTAGGTAATATGGATAAGAAAATAACAAGAGATTGTGGTGTAATGCAGGGATGGCCAATGTAGTACACCTTCCAGATACTGTTGGACTAAAACTCCCATCAGCCCCAGAAAGCATGGCTTTTGGCCAGGGATTATGGGAACTGTAACCCAACATCTGGAAGACATTGGCTAACACCAGTGTGGAAGAGATACCTCCTCAGCTCTGAAGCTCATTGGGTAGCCTTAATCTAGTCACCATTTCTTAGCTCAATATACCTCATAGAACTGTTGATTATTATAAAATGGACAGAAGAGAGAACCTGTAACTCCTTGAAGGAAGGATAAAATTGGAAGAAATAACAGATGAAACCAGTGTTTATTGGATTTCACTGGAATAAGTTATGAGAGGCAGAAAATGTTTACTAAACTTACTTCTTTGATCAAAACCACGAATCCACAGATGTGTGCAGCTGCAACAGCAGTGTGACCTCTACTGCACCTGTTGATATTCCAAGCAAAGTAAGAAGCATGTCTTTGCTGCCCCACCACCTGAAATCCTGTTCATATATACTATCACGCAGAGTACAGAACTGTAGCAGCAGAGTTGGCTTCTGAGTTGTCAGTAACCTATGGATACAGACAAGCAAAGCAACCACAATCCCACCTCTTCCTTTATGCTATCTTGCTTCTGATATTGGTAATGGTGGTTGCTAGCAGCAATTCCTACTTTTGTTCCTGTGTAATGTTCTGGGTCAGTACAGAAGTGCTAGTGCAACAGTGCAGGCTGAACAACTGATAGCACAAGTTAATTGTATTTCCACCATAAATACTTATTTACTTAATTCAACTGCATTTTAAATTGGCATAAACCCTTTTTCTGTTTTTTAACAGTTCATTCATATCCCACTTTACAAACACTAACTTTATTTGTGGACATCTTTTAAAACATAATGGGGGGGAAAACCAGAAGTTTTCAAAGCATTTTTACCATACTGTTTTCTTTTAAAATTGAAAGAATGTAAGTTACACACCATGTTTAACTTGCTGAATATTTAAGCAAAGTTTTCTCATAATGCTGCATAATTCATGGCTTGATTTAATTTCCAGTGTGGTGAAAATGGGAAATTAACTGAAGAACCAGTTGTCTGAATGTTCACAAAAAACAACTTGTAGAGCCACTTATTTAAAGAACAAAGAGGAAAATGGCAGTATCTTTGATATATTGGGTTTATTTTAGATTTACAGATAAACCTTTTATCTGATCCATGCAAACGTTTACTTCATATCTTGACAAGCTGAATAAGTGAAAAACCTTCACAAAACAGTATTTTGCGGCTCAGGGGTTCATTCAGGCATGTAATGTCTGGGTATGTGAAGGGAATCCAATCCTGAGAGCAAAGTTGAGATCTTCTATTTCTTCTGAGCTGGGCAGCTGCTAAACAATTCAACACAAACAGTTACTGCATTACAATACAATGAAATGAAATGTGATTTCAAATCATGTAAGTGACCTCAATATGCAGAGTCCAGTTGTTGGGCCACAGCCTTACCAAATAGTTTCCGTCTCCAAAAGTGAGTTGGTAGATTTTTCTTCTTTGCTCAGCGAGATGATATCCACACACACAGTAACATGGCATTACAGTCTGGATTACAGATTCAATTCAACAACGTAATTACAAGTCAAAACTGCAGAACAATCTTTATACATTTTACATTTTGTGCAACAAAACATGCATAACATTTCAAATAAACTTTCTGCTCAAATGTTTCAGCAAGAGCCTTCTTTTTTCTTCAGGTTCTGAACAGGTTTTCTTGCGCTTGTCACTGTTGCACTTGGAATGTTACTTACAAAAGCTGTGTAAATCAGAAACCATTAAAATAGTCAAAGAAAAATGCAAAAAAACCCCACAAAACCCATATATGCCCCAACAGCAAGAAACCCTCCAAAGGCCCACATACACACTGCCTGCATTCCCACAAAATGCCAAACTACTGTTTAAGCATTACAAGGAAAATCTGCAGCAAGCCGTGAGCTCACTTGCTACCACCTTTTTCCTCCAGTACAGTCATGACATTTGGAAACTTTCACTTCCATTTTAGACCAACTGTAGCTTAGCTTGTCTTGCTGTCCATATCCAGAGAAAATGCAGCTAGTCCTATGGTTGGTGGAAACAAGCCAACTTCATATCATAATTTATGAAGCTTAAGATTAACCACAGTTTGTGTTTCAGACATCATGTGAAACTGTGATTAATGCAACGTTCAATTTCCTCACAGTCACACCAGGAGAGGTAAAATGAAGTGTACAAGCTAAAGGTTCACTGTTACGCATTCTGATAATGCTAAACCATGGTTCTGTATTATATGTGAAGGTCAGTTATAGATGAGTAATTGCATTTTAACTGCAAGAAATAGAAATGAAATGTTCTAAGTTCAACAAAAAAAATGTTTATACAATCCAATATGTACAATGGTGTATATTTTTCAGGGCAAATGAAGTTCAGGCTTTAGCAAATATCTACTTCAAAATATCTAACATATCAAACTCAAACAGAATATTTACAAAATCTACACAACAGCTACTCAAACATCAGGATCAATATTATCTGAACTTACCAGGTACTCTGCAGAGCTTTCAGTTACTTCTGAAGTCAACTTACTGTTAATCTCATATCTACTATCATTATTTTCCACTTCATCTGTCTTGTTTAACTCCCTTGCAGATGCCTGCATCTCATTCTTGACAATGTACAATTCGTTGTCACCTGAGCCCCCCACTTCTACAGATGTTTTCTGTAGATCTAGAAGGAAGGATTCCTTGCACTCAGTTGCTTGGCATTGTACATTTTTTTCGTCGCTACTTAATGGTGGCATATCAGAAGTGCTGTCTCTGCTAACATCTGATTGCAATACCATGGAAATTGGAGGCATGTCCTGCATTTCGATGAGTGACATGCTTGGTCCAGCAGTGCTACCATTTGATGCAGGAGACACTATGTCTGGGACAATTACATCAGAAACCAAGGAGCAAAATTTATCCTCTTCCTCACCAGATGCTAACTCAACAAAAGCAATCATTTCTGGTTCAATTGTAGGTTGCTCAATGCCCAATTCTCTAGTTTTGTTGGACCCTAAAGAAATGGATGAAATGGTTTCTAACTTTGGACTCCCTACAATATCCTCATTCAGAATTTCAGATGGTAGGATGCCCAGATGTTCACGTTCTACTTCAATATCTCCCAGACTAAAATTAATGGTTTCTATTTCCAGGCTTGGTTTCAATCTAGGAGAATCATTAGGCTTTATTTCTCCAGACTTTGGAGAAGGGGTTGTAGAATGATCAAAGTTAAGTTCTGAATAAGTGCTATTCAAGTCCAAGTCACCAGCTGCTGAGGTATCCAAGATCCCAGTGTTCATGTCTGTGAATGTAAGGGCTACCTCTCCAAGATGCTCAACACTGATTTCTGTTGGAAGAGCACCTAGTGGTTCTTGAACCATCTCTGGCTGAACACTGGAAAAGTGAGTGCTATATGTTTCTACAGAACCTCTCTCTGCATTGTCATTTAAACTGAGATCAGATTCAGAAGGCCCACACCCATTATTTTTTATAAACATTAATTCTGCACTGGAATGAAGTTCATCATTTGCAGAAGACATACTGCCCAAAGTTTCAGCTCCCTTAGCTTGGGAATCCTTGGTTTCACAGCTTAATGGATGTTGACTAATTTCTTCATGTTTCCCTAGTGTACTGCTTATCATTGTTACGTTAACAAGGCACTCATTTGACATCTCTTCTGATACTGGAACACCAACTACATTACAATTTTCATCATCGTTTGGTTGAGAACTAGTCAACAATTTTTGTTCATTATTTATCCAGGAATTATTAAATTCATCTGTATTTAAAGGCTTCAATCCAGGATCTATGTTCTGGACCTCTGAAGTCTGCGGACTTTCATCACTGACTGCTGATTCAAGCCTATCAAGGCCCGCATTGCCCCATTTTAGATCCAATAATGGTTCTTTATTGGAACTCTGATCTATCATTGCTATTTGAGGATTTTCCTTATTCACTTTTGAAGATGAGGCTGGCTCCCATGCCAGTGGACTCTGAACACGCACCTCTGAAACCCACATAGAAATTGTTGATTCAGAGCTGTCATCAAGTTGCTTATCTTCTGTTATAGTATGGCCTTCTCCCTTAGGGGTATCAATTTGTGTTTCAAATAACCGAGACTCATGCTCCTGACTAACAACAAACTGATGTCCTGCAAATTCTGTATGTTCTCCTCCTACATCTCTCTCACCTAAACTTGTCAAATATGCTTTCATCTCCAAACTTTTACTGATCTTGTTTAATTTGGATTTATCAATTTTCTGCTGGTCTTGTAACTCGTCGCTGATGTCTGTGCCACTTGCCACACCAAGATCTTCAGCAGTAAAGTCAGTCTCATTTTCTGCCATTTGCATTATTAACTCTTTCTTACCAGGAAATTTAAACTCTGCCATCTCATGCCCCAGAGGTTTATTGCTAACATCTTTTAGAAGAGCCTCTTGGTCTTCTGACAATTGCCGGGCTAATTCTTTATCCTCAGGAGATTTATACTCTGCTGCCCTGCACTCCAATGAATTCTGGCAAAATTCTTCCAAAGAAGTATTGCTTTCTGGCAACTGCATGGCTAATCCTGCTGTCTTAAATTCAGGTCGTTTCTTGCTAACATCGTGCTCTTTTAAAAGAGCAACATAGTCTTCTGACATATGTAAGCCTAATTCCTTATCATCTGGAAATTTTAAGTCTGTTGTCTCAAAGTCTGCAGGTTTGTTGCTAAAATCATCCAAAGGAAAAACACTGCTTTCTGACAACTGCACTGTTAGTTCTTTATTGTCGGGAGATTTGACGTCTGTTGTCTTAAGGCCTGTGGGCTTGTTGGTAACATCATCCAAAGGAGGAACACTGCTCTCTCGCAACCGCATAGCAAATTCTGCTGTCTCCAGTTCTGATGACTTCTTATTATCATGTTCCTGTGACAACTGCATTGCTGATTCTTTATCATCAAGAGATTTAAACACTGCTTCCTCACACACAGATGGATTCTTGTGAAGTTCTTCCAAAGGAGAAGCATTGCTTTCTGGCAACTGCATGGCTAATTCTGCAGTCTCCAGCTCTGATGGCTTCTTGCTAACATCTTCTAAGAGATCAACATGGTTTGCTGACAATTTCATTGCCAATTCTTTATCATCATCAGATTTAAAATCTGTTGTCACAAGATCAGCGGGTTTGTTGCTAAAGTCATCCAAAGAAGGAAGACTGCTTTCTGGCAACTGCAGCACAAATTCTGCTGTCCCCAGCTCCGATGGCTTCTTAGTACCAGGTTTCAGGGATAACTGCATTGTTAATTCATCATCATCATGAGATTTAACCTCTGCTGCCTCACATACTGAGGAATTCTTGTAGAGTTCTTCCAAAGGAGAAGCATTGCTTTCTGGCAACTGCATAGCTAACTCTATTGTTTCAAGTTCAGATGGTTTCTTGCTAACATCTTCTAAAAGAGAAACACAATCTACTGACAACTGCACTGCTAATTCTTTATCATCATCAGATTTAAAATCTGTTGTCTCAGGGGCATTTACTGAAAAATCATTGGATTCATATTTTAATATTGACTGTGCATCTGAAAGAGAGATTTTCTTTGATTCCCTCTCAACACCAGTTTTAAAGTTTTCTTCATAGGCTGCCAAAAGTTTCTCAACTTCAGCATCATCTGTTTCTGGGGTCTTGTCATTTAAAGGGATTTTGCTAACATCTGAGGTACTGTGTATGTTTTGAAGAGTTTCTTGTGTGACAGGCTTGCTGCTTGGTTTGGGATCTGCCAGCTGGTCTGTTTTTTTCTGTCTCTCAACAGGATTTGATTTAATTTTATCTGAAGTTGCAGAGTTCACAGACTTGCTATCAGCTGGACTCCTCCCACTGCGGTTGTAGAAAATATCATATAGATCTTTGGCATTACCTGCTGCTAGGCAAGAGTTCTTTTTCTCCAGTTTTTTAACATGGTCTCTGAAAATAGTTGGTGGTGGCAAAGGATGGGGACACATGGGCACTGCCAGTATGTTTTTATCATCCTCAGACACACCAGGAGCCATGTCATCTGCAAGGATGGTTGCTTGTTTGGGTGGCACTGCGGGCGGAGGTGGGAATGCCATTGCTGGTGGTACTGGCAGTGCTACTGACAGCGGTGGTCCTGATGGCATTGGAAGTAGAGGACGCCGCCGATTAGGTCTCTCAAAAATACCCAATCTTGTAATTTGCTCCTTTATCACAGCAGCAAGTTCCCGTGCCTTTGCTTGTGCTTTTGCCACAACATTTTCTTGCTCCTGTGCCTTTGCTGCTTGTTCCTGTGCTATTGCTGCAGTCGCCTTTGCATGTTCCGCAGCTTTTGCATGTTCTACAGCTTCATGATCAGGTTCCTGTGTTTGTTCTGGTACCGTTGCATTCTCCTGTGAACCCTTTAAAACTACTACTTCTCCCCCAAATGCTTTCGAAATAATATCAGGAGGTAGAACAAGTTCTGGATTACCCTCTTTTACAACAGGAAGTGGCTTGGTGCTGGCACCAGAGGATTTTATGGACAAGAAAGTATTCAAAGGTGCAGGCTTGCTTACTGTTGCTGTTGCAGACTTTCTGAGAACCATCATGGGGGCTGGTAAATTGGGCCTGATTTTTGCTTGTGATGATGTCGAAACAACTGGTGTCCAGGGACTAGTGTGTGGGATAACAGTTTTCCCAGACAATTTAATTGCAATTGGCTTTGAATTTGGTTTTCCAGATTGTGACTTGCTTTCTTTATCTTTACTTTCCTCAAAGCTCTCCTCCTTAGAGGCAGTTACATCTTTGCCTTGATTTTTTTCATCTCTCTCAGTCTTCCTCCAGCTGAACTTTCCAAAAGATGTCATTCTTGACTCCTTTGGTGGTTCCTCTTTTTTACCTTCTTTCTTTTCAACCTCTTTGTCATCTTTTTTCAATTTAAGCTTAACCCCACATTTCTGGCCATTAGAAACTCCTTTCCTTTTATTAGACTCATTTTCATTATCCCCATCTCCTAGTTCTTTGGAATTCTTTGGTTCCTCTTTACTTTTTCGTTCCTCTTTCCTTGCCACTTTCACTGCTTTTTCATCTCTCTCTTCTTTTTGCTTTTCACACAGCTTCCGTTTCAACCGGCGTTCTGTTTCTTGAATCACAGACAATCCTGCCTGACGGTCAATGTTCCTTCTCTCTTCATAGAGTGGATTTTCATCCACATATTTCTGTGAGGACAAGGAAAAGTTTCAGCGCTGTTACTTAATGTGAAATTTCAGTAGTGGTACAGGTTTGTCTTCCTTAATATTTTATCTTCCACATCACCACCCCACTACTAATTGTACTTGCTTAGAAATGCAAGAGGGAGGAGAAAGAGTGGTTTTCCTAGACAATTATTATTCAGAATATCTACATTAGCAAAGCTCAGTCGGTATAGCATGAGACACTCTCAGGTTCATAGGTTCGAGCCCCACTGGGCAAAAGATTCCTGCGTTGCAGGGGGCTGAACTAGATGGCCCTTGTTGTCCCTTCCAACTCTACACTTTTATATATAAAGTAATATGAGTGAGGTGACAAAACTGCAGCATAAAACAAATCTAGTACAGTAAAATTTCAGTAACACACAACCAAAGTGTCAACTGGGAACACAGTCCAACAATATTATCTACAGTGACTCAGAAAGATTAAAAGTCCTTCCCAGCTCTACCTGGAGATGCCAGGGACAGAATTCAGAAGCTTTTGCATATTAAGTATATGTCATGCCACTTAGCTATAGCTTCTCCTCCCTTTTACAACAGAAGACTTTAAGACTTCAATAAGATGACTTTTAAACATTTTTATTCAAAACAAATACTCCAGGTACCTTATATTTCTCGTTATGTGGATTATTTTTCACATGTTGTTCTGCTGATATCTGATCTCCAAAAAATTCCTGGCACAGCTGACAGTAATATCCAGTGACTGGGATTAGAAATTCAGAACCTGAAATGCCGCCCAAAACAATCAATTACAGAAATAAGATAATAAGTCACACTACAGATTTGAACAACAAAAAATCCAAACTAAACACTGAAAGTACACAAAAAAGCCCTACAATTGAAATGAGCCAGTTAACCATGGATTCCACTTGAAACAAACTGATCTGAAGGATGGAAACCTACACTTGTTCAACAATTCTTATCACTGTATACTTTGTTTATCATTCAAATACAAATTTATGTTGCATTTCAATCCCCCACTAATTCAGTAACAGAACAATTCATGCAAACAAAATAGCTGTCAGACATTTACTTGGAAGTGACAGTCTTTTGTTGACACTAATAAGACAAAACATTTCTTGGCAGTAAGGTGAACAATCTGGCCCTCCTAAACACCACTTAAACTATAAAAAGCAACTTACCTTTAGCAGGAACTGGTATCTTGTCAATGCGTTTTGTAAGGTCTTGCTTTGTTTCAGTTTGAGTCTTCAAATCCCAAGGTCTGTTATATGGATCCAAGGTCTATTTACAATGACAAAAGAAATATTAAAATGAGGTCTGCTTTCCTGCCAAATGCTAAAAGCACTGAGGAAAAACAGAACTATACATACCAAGTGGGCATGTACTGAACTGTCTCACATATTGACACTCAAAATGAAGCTGGGATTCAAATAGTTACCCTCAGACATTGAATATGTAAGAAAATATAAAAGTTGTTCTGCTTGATGTTTAAAATATTGGTATCTTAATTTTGGGTTAAAAAAAAACAGAGGGCGTCTTATACGTGGAAAAATATAGTAAGTGACAAACCATACCAAAAAGATTAGGAATAAGAACTTATTCCAAACTGTATTTTCTAAAAGGAAAGTTGATTGGCATGTAGTTCTTTGCTTTCTACAAAACATTATTTTACAACTTGGAAGAGCAAATTAAAACTACTTAATGAAAACCTGATAGCACACACCTGCCTGTGCTTCTTATTATGCATATGTGTGAAGAAATCAAACATGGTCCCACAGATGGTATTGCAGTCCTTGCACCAGTGGTTTCCCGTGTCATAATAGTCATAAATATTGGTTTCCTGGGAATGCTGTTTGGATGGCTGAAAATGAGGTTCTGTAGACTTGGGGCTCCTGCACCCAGGTTTGTCATTAGTTTTTAAATCCTAAATTGGAAAAAAATGAAATATTACTAGCTGTGGAATGACAGCCAGTGCCTCAAAACTAGCCTTTAGTAGAAACCACACAAAATATACATATATGTAACTATATATCACCTGCTTGTCAATGCCCAGGATAATTCCACCATTTCAGTGAGCAGGCACTGCCGACTCAGATGTTGTTCAGTCAACAGGAAAGAACTTCCAACGAGACTCAAGCATGTTGCCAAGGTTGTAGGTACTAAGCAATCAAGGGATGACATCCCATGGAGTACACGGTGCATGTGTGCAGTATGCATACTTAAGTACAAAATACTTAAGTACAAAATACCCAGCAACTCCCAATGAATTTGTAAATTCTCAAAAACACTTAAAAGTCTTTGAAAAAGCCGGGCACTTTGCATACTCTCTCTATATGAAACGAAATAAAATAAACACACACTTCTTCAGATAGACGAAAGCTCATACCAATAACCAACCTAGTTGGTCTCTAAGGTGCTACTGGAAGGAATTTATTTATTTATTTGTTTTGTTTTGTTTCGACTATGGCAGACCAACACGGCTACCTACCTGCAACTACTTTATATGATGCACTCTATATTGTGGCAAAACACAAGTCCTCAGGTTCTAAGGTTCTAAGCTGTCAATGAAGAAAGCTTGCAGCAGAAGAATCTGGTCTATCTCAAATCTTGAATTACTGACTCTGCTATTGCATTTAACATACATGAGAAATGGTGTCTATTATGTCATGCTGTTTGACTCTTTGATCCCCTAGAGTATAATATACGTGATAAAACTATTTAAAAGTCCACATCCCTAGGAAAGCCTCCCTAAACGAGTTGTAAAGAGTTGCAGGGGAAACATAAATTGCTCTTCCAACCTATTGTAAGAACTGACTGGATCACGAGACCAGAGTACCAACATAAGACCCTTGTATTCCCATCAAGATACTGTAGTTTTTTCTTCCAAAAATGTTTGTCAGTCAGTGAAGAAAAGCATTATGTTTAATGTTGTCTGCTCATATCCTCTAACTCCCTTCTTTGAGAATCATAAAGAATGTTTTGGCATTATATAGACATCCCCCTCCTCTTCCACTGATCTGCTTGCTCCCACAAATAATGGGATGTGAGCTCTAACAACTGATTTGTCTTTATATGATTATAAGAGCAGCTATGCTGGGATGAAGCCCATCTAGTCTAGCATTCTGTCTGTGGGAAGCCTACAAGCAGGGTCTAGTCGGCAAAGCAGACTTAAGGAGATCACATATCCAGTGTTTTCCATAGTGTTTCACTTTCAGAAGAGCTAGGAAATTTCTCCCTCATGGTTTCCAAGTTAATGAGTAGCAGAAGGGAAAATCCATCCTGATGCAAGCAGGCTGTTAGGTTTTGGAAGGCAACCCAAATTAGAATTGCATTCCCACTCAATTTTCTTGGAGGTTTTCCTGTCATTTTTGCAGAGACTGTGTCACTCCACACTTGTGATCAACAAGAAAAAACATGCATGTCTCCTTCCCGAATAATTATCAGATTCTTTTCATCAAACCAGAAAATGCCACAATGATTTCTTCCCTTTTTAAAATGTTTATTAAAGAAAATGAAGGCTATTGCAGGAGCATAAAAATCTGCCTGAGGTAGAGAATTTCAAGTCAAAAGGTAATCATAGCAAGTCAAAAGGTAATCATAGCATTATTTAAGACAGAAAAAGAACAGGAATGAATCATATTCAGCACCACATAGACTTCTCTCTTTATGCACTTCCTCAGGCTGAAGGGGAGAAAAAAAATCAACATTATATTATGGGTGTTGTGTTTTTAGCAATTTCTATTAATTCAATTTATGTAAGTTTTTCAAAACTGGACCACACAGAAAGCTATTTGAAATTAAAATTACAAACTCCATGAAATAATCAACATTCATGGTCCTTCAGAAACTACCTGATAACTGTTGTGCATAAACATTCTGGTTTTTTTCTACTCTGCAGAATGTCATCAGAATATTCTAACACCAGCCACCTCTTAAAATCATTCCCTCCACTCCTGAACCAGTGGAAAGGATTCAGGAAAGACTATTACCTCCCTGTCTTAGGCCTTTCTATCACCAACTTCCCTGTGGGAAGGATCTTGATTATTTTTTCTATGTTGATATTGTTTATTGTATTTTTTATGAATTTAATGTTACTTTTAAGTCACATGGTAAGAATGTGTGACCCCCAAAGTCAGGATACTAATAATAAATAAAAATTATGTCAAACACAGGTGACAGCTTAACAAAGTTTGAACTTAATATGTAAGAAGAGGGTGGCAAGAAATTCTTCCAAACACCCTGTTTTTACCAAAAGTGAGAACATCAGTTAGAATCAGCACTTAGAATTTTTACCTTGACTGAGTTGGAAGTTCTCTCCTGACCTTTTGCATTTTCTGACTTGTTTTTTTCTGATGAGTCCTTATTTTCTGAAGATTGCTTCCGGGACTTCTCAAATATATTAATACCCAGGATCTGAGCTACTTTGTCAAGCTCAGATTGTTTCTTCTCTGCAGCCTCTGCATGTAACTTCAGCTGAGAAATCTCTTTCATGATGTTGTCCTGTAGTTTGTTCACTTCTATTAGCAAAGGGTCTTTGTGTCCATCCTTCTCCCTACGTTTCTTCCGCAGCATCTCCCCTGAGTCGGTCAAAGTAGTGGAGTAGGAAGCATAAGAAAATCATGTTAACACATGCAAAATTATTTTGTGTACCTAAAGGTGTCCCACACCATTCTGTTGGGCCCAAATGCCAGAAAGTTCTGTCCACATTACTGAATGCAGAACTGGCAATAATCAATACAGGATCCACAATAATTAATTCCTGTTTAGGATAATATTTAGGGGTGCCTAAATTAGTAGAAGTAAAAATAATCCTACACTTGGTATCACCACTATAGAGCATCACAGGGAAAAATGAGGCATGAGAGAAAGCAGTACCTTGCTGTTTTGAAAGTCGTTCTAATTCAGTCTTGAGATAGTGCAGTTTCTTCTGTCGTGCTTCCTGTTCAGACCTCAACTTCTCTCTTTCCTCCATTACCTAGAAAGTTAATGAAGGAAACAAAGGTATAAAAATACCCTCTTTCATGGACCAGTCAAAGAAATACTGCAAAGACCACTGGGATGACTCCCACTGCTTTTTCTTGAATTTGAGAAATTCCAATAATCATGTTAAAGTAGCCTTGTGGATTAGTATCTGATGCAAATGCATCTCTGCTCAGAGGTTGCAGCTCATTTATTCTATGCTGTATCTATGTTGATTTTTCAATCAAAATAAAAGTTTAATAATTAAGTAACTTTTGCTTTTCTCTCAACTACAGAGGAAGTTCTTTGAAATGAGTGAAGGGGCTGCAGATGGAAAATGTTATAAAAAAAGAATCATACACACCCCTTCCTGCTCACAGAAGCCTCCAGTCTGAAAGAATGTTCTGTCAAAGGAGGGACACAACTGGATGTTTAATTAAAATTAAGCACGCTCAAGCCCACTGAAATCAATGGGCTGCAGCACATACTAACTGTTGGAACGTAGCCATAATCTACTGCAATGTAATAATATTAAGCATCCATTTTTGGAAATATTTGCCTGTTTTCCTGGTGAATTTAGTCTTGTACTAGTTACTATTCTAGAATCTTATTATTTAGTAGATGTTTCTCTTCACTCCTAAATGAAGACACCAAATGCACAAATGCAACTGAATATAAAAAGAAAACCTAAAAGAGATTTTTATGAGAACCTTGCTAATTTGGGATATTTCACAGGACTGTAATCTGTTTCACTTTGTTTCAAGAATTTTAAATGCTACTTGAAACACACTAAGAAACTCAACTCAGTAATAAGATGTGTCCTTGTTTCAAGTGTTTATAAGGCATCTCCTGCCACAGATTAACTGAACAGTCAAATATTTTTAAACACTGGAGGCACATTCTATTCCAAAAATAGCAATCAAGATTGAAAAATAAACACAGATACTCAGCATTCATATGCCTTTAGATTGTGTGTTGTAAGAAACAAAATTATCAACATCATTAAAAATACTCACCTTTAGCTTCTGAGAAGCCCGATTTCTTTCATCGGATATTCTTTCTTTAACACTTTTAAGAAAAGGCTGAGAAAACTGAGGGGATAATTTTGAGTAAGTCGTAGCACTAGGGATTTGTACAAGCACAGAGTCATCTCTCTTGGTATCGGGAGTCCCTTTGCCTGTGGAAACCGTCTCAATAACTCGGAGGTTGGGTCGCGTGGGATTTGGTGGTACTGTCAGTGTGACAAGCCCATGTACATCTGAAAGTGTGGGGTCAGCCTGCTGAGGAGCAGCATACATGGGCCAGCCAGATGCTGCATATGCCATATAGTGTCCATATGCATCATAACCAGGAGGGGGCACTGTGGGAGATGGATAGTTTTGTGGCAGTTGAGTTGCAGTGAATGGTGAAAAGCGAGAAACTCTATACCGGGAAACCGAAGTGGAAGTAGAAGACAAATTAGGAAGAGGTGGAGCCGACGGCATTAGAGATATTGGAGGAACAGACTGTTCTGGTATGGGAGTGGGATTATTTTGCCCTACAGTTATGCTTTCTGTGTGCTCAGAATTTGAAATAGAGGGTATATCTTTAGATGGCGGGAAAGAACCAGAGGGAGAGAGAGAGTGATGCTGCCTTGATTCTGGAGAATGAGTGTCACTACGACTGCGATGCCTCTCCCTAGATTCCAATTTATGAGACGTTATTGAACGACGATCAGGAGAACAAGATGCTTTCTTCCCATGGAGTCGTTCCTGAGTGCGGGCAGCAAGCTTACCAATTTCAGCTACCCCAATGTCAAGACCAATAGTTTTGAGCAAGTCATGAATTTTCTCATACTCTGGTCTGGATTTTCCAGGTTTTACAGAGGGATTAGCAGGAGGTGGAGAACTTTCTTTCAGGCTTTCAGGTTCTTTAACAACACTAAGTATTGACTTTAGAGTAGCAGGGGAATTAATGCTAGAATCATCTTCATCATCGCCATAAAGAAACTTCTCTTCATCCTCAATGTCAGGAAAGCCACGCCTTCTCTTTTCCTGAGCACTGGTAGAATCTGCCATCATACCAAGAATGCGTGAAAAGCCACTCCCATCCTGGCTGGCTCTTTCATGAGGAAGTAAGAAGTCATTGTGCCGGTCTTCAGGCTCTGATATGGACTCATGATAGTCTTTCTGTTTCAAAAAACTGCCGAAATTCTGTTCAAAGGGGGAAGTGTTTTGCTGTTGGCCAGAATTTAGTTTCCAATTATGCACACTCCCTTGAGACTCTTTATTTGTAGATTCTGCAACTGCACTTTTGTTGAACTGTTTAAGGAAATTCTCCACCTCAGATGAAAAAGGAGCAATGCTGCTATGCTTCTGCGAAGGAGGATGCTCTGTAATAAGGGGAGGCTCTTTGACAGAGGCAGAACTGCTGGAAAAGACTTCAGGCTAAAAGAAAAAAGAAATAATTGTCATTTGTGAATACATTCAGTGATAACCAATAAAACAGAACAAAACTTTGATACACCAGGATCGTAGCCAGTGGTTTAGAACAGTAACAGTCAACCGTAGGAAGGTGTGAAAGAGACACAGCAGTTCCTAAATATGCTGTTATTTTGGCATTTAAGATTCCACAACAGCAAGGGTGACCTGGGTATTGTTCTGAGGGTATCTACTCCAGAGATTAAGTAAAATAAGATTTACTAAAAAGCAGCAAAGTGTAACTGACAGTTTAGTAAGGAGAGAAAAAAATATAGGCCAAACCTGCACAGAAGGATTGTCCACGCGTTTCTTCAAGATGGACTTTTTGGGCATTGCTGGTGCTTCATCCGGTCTATAGAGATACCGAGGTTCAGAAGACTGCAGTGGGTTGCTCCTGTCAGGGATCATATAACCATGTCCAGGCAATTCTCGACTCAAATTTCTGCTCAGCTCCTCTTCTCTTTTTCTCCTAGCACTTTCAAGCTCGCGGAAATCCAGATATGGTGGGCTTGGGCTCCTACTAGGACTTCGCTTACGATAGTTTCGTGTCCCTGGCAGGAAACCCTGAGGCTCTATGCTCATGTCAATTAGTCTGTCGTCTCTGTCATATCGAGGACGTTTGGGCTCTCGCCCTCTATCCTCTGATGAATATGAGGACTTCCTAAGTAGTACACCATCCCTATCAGTTTCCCTTGGGAGAGCCTGTAGATGGTCATAGTTCATGCTATAGTCTGATTGGTGGAGGAAAACATCCCTACTGTGAGAGTCCTCATTATGTCTCATACTGAAAGGACTAGAAGCATGTTCCTCACAGGAGGGATATCGCTCAAGGCTTCGAGGACGTGAAAGGCCTCTGCTAAATATTGGACCATCGGCCAAGTCATCCCTGATAAGAGAGGCACATAAGTTACAACAAAGTCAGGAACTTGGAACAGCATCCCCTGAACTCAGAGAGGCGTAAAATGCATGATTCATGCTTTGAAGCTAAGATGGCTGGTTCTGGAGATGCTGCATATTAAGCAATACCTTCACCACTCATTTTAGAGGTCTTGATATTTATGACCATGAGACAGGCAACATAAACAGAGGAGAGCCAAGACCTGAGAGCACCTTGTTCCATGAGTGAAATTTTGCCCACAGAACTCTGGATCCAACCAAGTATCTTTATTTTATACAGCTTTTAAGCATTAGCCTGGCAGCCAAAGGCAACAAGGGGCTGCATGCAGGTGAGTGAGTAGGCTGGCAGAGGAGGGACAGAGCGTTCTGCTACTTCTGAGCCCAACAGAGAAACCCAGAGGCTGCCAGAGGAGGAAAGCCTCCTCCTCTTGGCCCAGCACAGAAACACAGTGCTCTGTCCCTCCTTTGACCTGCAGGCTAGTAATTTTTGTAAGATTATTTCACACACACACACACACACACACACACACACACACACACACACACCTTAATTGTTTTACTTAAGTTTGGACTACATACATTACAATTCATTCATTCATTCTTATGTCTGACTGACCATCCATCCAGGGAAGCAATAACTTCAGCAGGATGGAAATAGGAGAAGTGAGCAACATAACATTACTTAGAAGTATTTTTACACCATGGCTATTATGATTCCTCCATCATCAGCAACAATATTATAGAAGAAAACATAAGCATTTTTCCTGCTAGTATTTTCAAAACCTGCTTTCTGAGATCCCCCCCCCCATGCACCCAGCATTTAGAAGACAAAATATCACTGTCCTTAACAGTTCAAAGATTTTGTGAATGAACAGTGAAATGTGGTTTTGCCGATTTCTTGTGCTTTGACATTATGAGCAGCTCATCACACAAACTGCTCAAATAATCAGACCAAAGTGTCCCAACCTCAAATATGAACTTTAAAACAGAACAGCAGTGCCACTTTGACAGGAGCAAATAATACAGAATTAAATTCTAAGGTCTTTCACAATCTATTGTGTACATCTGCAACCAAAAGGTAGTTAGTTCCCAGGAGAATAAGGTAGATAATGGCAAATGGGACTCAACTCAGTTATCCAACACAGTGCTCTGGTTTAGCTATAGCACTTAAGCCACTATAGACCCAATTACACCTAAAACAAGTCCATAGGATCAGGATATCAATTGGAAGAGAGTTTCAATCACAACTATGTTTGTTACCAAGATTAAGTTGCCACTCTGATCTAGCTACAAACAATGGACAGTGCAAGTATCCTATATACAAAAAGTGAATTCAATTCTCCAGCACAGAAATTTACTTAAGTCAAAAGAGCAGCACTGATGCACATGAGGCAATTGTCAGCAGGCTCAGGAAAACCTCAAGATTTGTAGAATTACACAAAAGACTTAAGGCAAAAGAATCCAAATGACAATTGAGTATATCCCGTAGACCAGGGATGTCCAACCGGTCGACCGCAATCAACTTGTTGATCCCCATGAGGTTTGAGTTGATCATGGTCGATTTTTCCTTTGGGGGGGGGGGAAATAGGACCTGGACCCGGCGCCTCCATTTGCGCATGATCGCTAGAATAGAAGACGGAGTTTTCACTGTGAGGCTTTTTGTTTCCTGATCAATCTTTTGGTGAGTGGTTTTTCCACTTCCCCCCAAAATAAAGCTCAACAACTTTGACTTTCCTCCCCAAAAGAAGCTCAACAACTTTGACCTGAACCCCGGAAGAAGGTCATATTTTTTTTCTGTGAGTAGATCGCAGTCTCTTGGGAGTTGGACATCCCTGCTGTAGACAACAAATACTGACTCACTGTTAAGGGGCATGGACAGAAGGAAAATCCTGAAAGCAAGTATAGACAACTAGCACCCTAAGCATGGGCACTCAACTACAGGTCCAACTTACGCCATCCTTGTTCTTATGACTTTGCTGTTACTTTTTATGTCTCAAAGACTGTTCCGTTTCACAAGAAATATCAGAAAAATAAAGAAAATGAAAGCAGTTTCACCTTAGAAATAGTACTTCCCCCAAGAAGCACTAATTAGTAAATTTACTAAATGAGTGCTTAATTCTCTCTTGAACTTTGATTCATTTTCAGAAAGCAAATATTTCAGTTCCGTATTTGCTGTTATTGCTAACCTCTTAGATCAGAGTCTACTAAAAATAAAGTGAGCAGAAAAAAGCAGGTAGTACTGTAGATTGAACAATTAAAAATCCTCATGATTTCAATTAAGGAAAAATGATTAAAAACCAGCTTTGTACTTTTTTGCCCATCTCCCACCATTCTTCTTCAGAAAAGGTTGTGTGAAATTATCTGCATGCACCATACTCCTCAGATGCAAACATATTTTCAAAACCTCTCGTAATACTATCATTGATGCTAGCAGAAGAACGCTGTTTTAAATCTATTGTTTTCCATTCTGTGGGCAATATTGTATACATTCGGCAAGAGTGGTATTCCGAAAGCTTGTCCTGGGTGTTTACTAAATATTCATACCAACGAGGCCCTGCTAAAGTGATGTTTGGTGTGAAGAGTGCACAAACATACACCAACAGGCCACAATTCACACTACATGTCCTACATATAGAGGAGGCGCATAAATAAATTCCCACCCATCCTATATAGCACTACATGTGAACAAGCACTCAGCAATTTCTTATGATTACAATCTCACTAAACTGTAAATGGTCCACTCCTTCTCCAAAGCTTATTTACAATTCCTGGATCAAAGCAACTTTATTTTCTGCCACTGCAATCAACGTTGTAGTAAACTTCTCTGAAGGATTACATTATAGGTTAACTGTCTCTAAATGATTCCTCCCCTATATGCAAGTAAAATAATTAGTCATTTCCCACTCTTAATAATGCAGTGTCTGCCTTCACAAAAGCCAGCATGACAGGAAGGAGAAAAAGTATTCATCAGATTTCATAAAAGACACTCTCCTATTTATTTATATATACTGGGAATAAAGTACCCAGAAAAACTTTACCAGCACTGCTACCACCATTCAGGAGGGAAGAACAAAATTTAAATGTACCCCTCCAGTCAAATGAGCTAATTAAAAAATACAAATAAATTATGCTTCATAAGATTCTAACATAAAAACTTTATCCACAGTAGTTCACCACTGAAATAAATTCTCATAAAAACTCAAGAGTGTTGATCTAGTGAGAATCTTATGTTGCCTTCAGCCAACTAGCTGTTTAACTTCCTAATTTATGTTTTTTTTATCTTCAACTTTATCCCTTTCTAATTTATGGGCATTTATAATATATTCCATCACTATCAACAACATGGTTAACATTACAGCAACAACAATCATACATTCATATTATTCCTGTACAGTGGTGCCTCGCAAGACGAAATTAATTCGTTCCGCGAGTTTTGCCGTCTAGCGAATTTTTCGTCTTGCGAAGCACGGTTTAAACGGCTTAACAAAGTCGCAAGACGTTTTCGTCTTGCGAAGCAAGCCCATAGGGAAATTCGTCTTGCGAGGCAAATCGCGGACGAAAAAACCTTTCGTCTAGCGAGTTTTTTGTCTTGCGAGGCATTCGTCTTGCGAGGTACCACTGTACTTGTATGCATGCAGTTCTTCAGAATCTAATCTTATTGCACAATTTTAGTTTAAGAGCTACCACCGGGTTTTGGCAACTACTTGGGAGTACCAATACGACGTAAAAGTGAAGAAAGCAAAACATCTCTTAGATGTGGGATTCTTGATATATTCCATCCAATACAATTTCCATACAGTGGTGCCTCGCAAGACGAATGCCTCGCAAGACGAAAAACACGCAAGACGAAAGAGTTTTCCGTTTTTTGAGTCGTTCCGCAAGACGAATTTCCCTATGGGCTTGCTTCGCAAGACGAAACGTCTTGCGAGTTTGTTTCCTTTTTCTTAGCGGCTTAACGGCGTAGCGGCTATTAGCGGCTTTTTCCTTTTCCTTTTTCTTAAGACGAAGAGACTCGTGGAACGGATTAATTTCGTCTTGCGAGGCACCACTGTACCATTTCACAGCAAGTTGGTGATCATTTCTATCACCTATGATACAAGAACTAAAAGGTGTAATTCTGAAAGGCTATTCTTCAGAGGCATACCTGTCCAAATCACTTAGACTATCAACTGGTGAGCCTAGTCTATCAGATATTCTCTTTCTCTCAGGTGTGTCAATGCCGTAACGGTCATTGCCAACTGTGATCCGTAAATTCTGTTCCACTGAAGACTCAGAATGTCGACTTGGAGAATGCCGGCCTGGGGAACGTGAGCGCCGGCCCGGGGAACGTGAGTGCCGGCCCGGGGAACGTGAGTGCCGGCCCGGGGAACATGAGCGCCGGCCTGTGGAACGTCTCTGCAATTGGAGAAAAATACAGTTCCATCATGCTAATTATTAGGATAGATTACGTTATTGTTGTAAGCTGCTTTGACATCACCTTTGTTGCTTTGAAATGAAAACTAATCAAATTAAATTCAAGGAATAAGCCAAAACCACTGTGAAATTAAACAATTTAAAGTGTTAACGCCAACTTAAATCAGACAATGCACATCAAACTTGCACTCATCTGCACTGAAGGCATCTGTGAACACATGCGTAGGCACTGGAACTAGATTGACAACTTTACCATTAAGAAAAATTGCAGCCAATAATGTAGAGCAGAAAATATCCCCAGTGATGTTTGTTTCTACAGAATATTCTCACTTTCTTGGAATATATTGTTTCATAAAATTAATTAGTAATAAAATGGATGGAAAGAATAGAGTTAAATTTGGGGCATTTCAAAGTTTCAACAACATTTTTTTGGTTAGATGACTGTCTCTGGAAAGCATCTTCTCTCTCACATGAGAACTACAGTGGTACCTCGCAAGACGAATGCCTCGCAAGACAAAAAACTCGCTAGACGAAAGGTTTTTCCATTTTCGATTTGCCTCGCAAGACGAAATTTCCCTATGGGCTTGCTTCGCAAGACGAAAACGTCTCGCGGCTTTGTTTCCTTTGTCTAAAAACAAAGACATGTTTTGTTTATAAAGTTAATTTATTTTCCCTTCAATTTTTGAACTGCTCTTTACAGTATGTGTGACTTTAAAGAGCAGTTAATAAACTGTTGTTGTACCAAATTTGGCTTTGTTTGGACTTTTTTTGACCATAGGAACGCATTAATTGATTTTCAATGCATTCCTATGGGATTTCGTGATTCGCAAGACGAAAAATTCGCTAGACGACAAAAATTGCGGAACGAATTGATTTCGTCTTGCGGGGCACCACTGTACTGATTTGTAGATTTGTGTGCTCAAGCATGCATGTATAAACAAGGCTTAATTAAAATCCAAAAACCAAATACAGTGGTACCTCTGGATACATACACATCTGGTTGCGTATCCTTCGGGTTACGCATGCGGCAAAGCCGGAAGTATTTTTCTGGGTTTTGCCGCGTGCATGCGCAGAAGCGCTCTACCGCACCGCGTGCAGAACAGGCACCTCTGACTGCAAATTCCTCAGGATCTGACCAGAACTCCGGAACGGATCCCATGCACAACCAGAGGTACCACTGTAATTCAAATAAACTAAATCCAATCCCAATCAATTTAAGGCACTGAAAAATTCTGATTCAAAATTATCCAGAAAACTCACGTAACTGCTTTGCCACAGTACATGACTACTGGTGAATTCATGTTTATAAATATGCAATTTTATATGGGTAGTTTTATAAACTCCACCCATGTATCACTTATGCCATGAGCAGAAATAAAACCATAATTGCAGTTTGGGGCTCCTTTATCTAACCTGGAAGTGACTTATGTCCCTCTCAAGTAGGCTACTGTTCACTTCTAAGTTGGGTTTCAACTCCCCAGCTATCACAAGTTTTCAACCTTTCCTTTTCAGAACACTGGGCAGCAAGTCAGCAGTCTGGATTTTCAGGAAAATCTTTATACAGTACTATTAATTTCCAGGAATCTTGCCTGAGTATTGTACAATTATTTTATAAATGGCCTGAGTCAATTTCACTATTTTTTTATGCCACTGAATATTTGGGGAAAGCTCCTGCTCACTTGGTTGGGCTGATCACAAGCAGCTCTGCTCATTCTAAGCCAGATCAAAAAGGACCAGTAGCAGGTTCTCACTCATACTCTAGGAGCTTTAATGAAAGGTCCCCACAATTCTGTTCAGTTTTCTTGATCTACATATTACATCAGTGCTGTGACCCCAGCACTATTTCCCTTAGAGCAGAGGTAGCTAACCCCTGGCCTGGAAGCTGAATCAAGCCTCCCAAATCATTTCCCTGGCTCTCTAAAAAACCTACCAATTTTGGGAGCAAATAAGAGAGACATAACATTGGGGTGGGTGAAGTAAACAAAAACACACACACACAGTCTAGTGCCCTGATGACGATCCAATCAATCCCTGCCCAGCCATCAGTCTGATAACTTGATGAACAGGGAGGTCCCTGCTGGGCTGGGGAATGTGAGGGCCAGCTTGAGGAACAGCTAAGGGCCAAGGGCCTACGTGCCCTGTGTGCACATGCGAGTGTGGGTATGGAAGTGTGGGATGGCCACATCCACCACTGGCATGAGGTCCCTGGAGGTCTGGTTAAATGTGTATGTGACCCATGGGTTTAAAAAAATCTATAATGATGGGAAAGGATTTGGCCCCACACTGCTTACAACAGTTTTCCCTCAAACTTGAGTCCCCAGCTATTGTTGGATTACAACTCCTATCACCTTAAGTTAGCAGGACCAGTGGTCAGGAATGATGGGAGTCGTAGTTCAACAACAGCTGGGGATCCAAGTTTGAAAAACACTGGAGGCTGCCACCTTTAATTTCCAAGAAATTGCGTGCTAAGCTAAAAAAAACACACTCTTGCTGTCTGCCCACATAACTGATTTATTTCCCTCAGTAACGGCTAAGTATTTTCTAGTACTGCTTTAAGAGATGGGGTATAAAAAGTTTTTATTGTATAAACTTAATTTGTCTAACAGCAATCCTAAACAAAGTTATCAGAAATCAAATCCCATTGAATATAAAGAGGCTTATTTTTGAGTCAATATGCTTAGGATTGTGTTATATTCTGCTATAGGAACAAGCATAGCAAAATTATAAATCAAAACAAATACACTAAAACTCTTATAAGATTACAACTGCAAAGCAGTAGAGCAGAAATTAAAAGATGAATTGTGAAGTAAGCCAAAGGCTAATAGACATAAGTATTTAAAATTACTTGGGTTTCATACCTATAAACAATCAGAACATTAAAAATCAATTATAAAATATTTATACTTCCTAAATAATCTATTTTATTTCAATATCCCCATCTAAGAAACTGTTCCTCAGATGCTTAGCTGAAATGATTTTCAAACTAGCAGAATTTCTGAAAATCAAAAGCCAAAAGGTAAGTGAAGTAGTTTGGGAACCAAAGCAATTACAATTGCAATCAGTGTCATCATGTGCGTACAGTGGTGCCCCGCAAGATGAATGCCTCGCAAGACGGAAAACTCGCTAGACGAAAGAGTTTTCCGTTTTGGAGGTGCTTCGCAAAACGAATCTCCTATGGGCTTGCTTCGCAAGACGAAAATGTCTTGCGAGTTCCTGCGGGTTTTTTTCTCCTCCCCCCCCCTTTTTCTAAGCTGCTAATCAGCTGATCTGATAAGCCGATAAGCTGCTAAAAGCCGCTAATAGCGCTAATCCGTCAATGGGCTTGCTTCGCAAGACGAAAAAACCGCTAGACGAAGACAATCACAGAACGGATTCTTTTCGTCTTGCGAGGCACCACTGTATTTACTCAGAATGACTCCACTATGTGTAGTGGGACTTATTTCCTAGTTAGGTAATTTGTGTTGTCGCCTCGTATATGGACAACTGCTTAACTGCTTTTCATTCCTGTATAAATATTGCTCATTTTATTTTATTTTTGTTTACCTTACCTATTCCCATATACACCTGTGAAAATGGACACAATTATTTTCCAAAGGAAAGGTTACTTTAGCAATTTGCTGTATGACCTAGCCTGTTTATTAACCCTACTGATTTCTCCCGAAATATATTTCAAGTACTATACTATGTTTAGTTTCAAACTTAGCATGGTCCTACGTTCCTATTCAATCCACAAAGAACTAAGCTCCCACAACCCACAAGCATTCTCTGCTTTTCTAAGAAAGAATAATGACCAAAGAACCTGAAGATAAATTCCCCAAAACATGTTGGGCAACCCTACCATTAGGAAATGAAGAGTGTGCCTTAGGCAACTGCTTTTAAGGGTAATGGAAGGGCAGCGAATTTGTAGTAGTCTGTTATTGTTATTATCTTTCTACTGTCAGCAAGGGGGGGTGGAAGAGGTTTTTCTGGATTTTCTGTCTCATGTTCCAAAATCACTGAACCAGCCTTGGATACCAAAATCACTGAACCAGCCTTATGAACCATAAACGGAGGGCAGGTGTACCACTTGCTCCTCCACCTTAGGCAACCTCTTAGGCCAGCTCTAAACTTACTGAGACGTCTTACTAAATTAAATTACTCCCAAGTAAGTGTGCATAGGATTGCGTCCTCCGTGGGAAGCCTGCCAACTTTGGCTGAACAACTATGCCTTTGTGTTAGTCCTCCCCTAACCAAAACTGTGCTTGCAGGTACAACTGTTGGGGGGATGCAAGAGGTTGCGAAGGCCCTGGCCCAGCGATGTGAGAGGTCTTTGTGCACTTCGGGAGCGCGAAAGGAAGATTCGCCTTTCCTGAAACCTGCAGGAAAGGTGACGACAGGAAGAGACCAAAGGGGATATACTGTATCTTCGTTTGTCACCACTTCGGTGTGTGGCTCAGGCGAGAAAGCGAGCGGCCAGGCAGGGAGCCGTTGCCATGGCCGTGGGGAGGGGGGGGGATAAAGGGGAGGGCGGACTAATATTCCCAAGGCCCGGTCCTTAGGTCGCTATGCCGGGCAAGCCTGCTCTGAGCCGGCCCGGTTCCGGCTCCCCACGGACGGAGACCGTACCCGACTACTGCGGCGCGGGGACGGCAAGCGGCGAGAAGAGCGGCTGCTGGACGGCGAACGGTACCGGCGGCCTCGCGGGGAAGGCGAGCGCGAGCGTGAGCGGCGCGGGCTCCGGCCCCGCGTCGAACCGGAGGCAGCGGAGCGGGAACTGCGCGAGCCCGATCTACTGCTCTCTTTGGACCGGCTGGAGGAAGACACGCTACTGGTACGGTACATGGCGCTGCCGGCGGTGGTGGTAGTGGCGGCGGCGGCTCAAGGAGCCCCGGAGGCCGCCCGCCCTCACTCCTCGCCGAGGCCGCTCCTCCTTGCTCCTCCTGCTGACCATCCTCCCTCAGCACGCTCCATGCGTGCATGCGCGCGCGCACCGGACGCAAACGCAAGAGCCCGAGGTTACAAAAAGCTTCCTCGGGCCGCCCCGACAAAATGGCGGATAGGGAAGGCGGGTCACGTGTCGCGTGCGAGGGAAGAGGCGGGGTTGGGGGGGAGATGCGTCGCGAGACCATCAGCTAGCCCTGCGAATTGCGCACGGACGGAGGAAATGGCGGGGGGCGGGCCTTGAGTCACGTGATAGGGAGGAAGGTCAGCGCAACGAGAGGCGGTCCCCAGTGTAAACTGCAGTGTTTATTAGGCTGCCCGCCATATGAGGTCCAACCTCCGCCTCCCATGTGTGCGCTAACTCTCCCCTGCCAACGTCCTCTGAGCTTAATATGTCTGCTGGAAAAAGTTTAATACAGTGGTACCTCGGGTTACATACGCTTCAGGTTACACACTCCACTAACCCAGAAATAGTGCTTCAGGTTAAGAACTTTGCTTCAGGATAAGAACAGAAATCGTGCTCCGGCGGCGCGGCAGCAGCAGGAGGCCTCATTAGCTAAAGTGGTGCTTCAGGTTAAGAACAGTTTCAGGTTAAGTACGGACCTCCGGAACGAATTAAGTACTTAACCTGAGTTACCACTGTAAACTAAGGAGGTTTACCTGTTAGCAACGTGCGGAGGGGAAGCGTCACCTGTTGAATGCATGCCTGTGACGCGCTTCATTCAGGATATGAATTTAGACGCATGGATTCAATTCTAGTGAATGATAAGTTTTTAACTGTTGTTCATGGTGATGCTGTTCTCATTGCTGATTTTAGCTTTGTGTTTTCTTGAATCGTATGCAAGCTGCTTTGGGGACCATTCACGGGCAGTTAAGGGCATACTGTAGATGTTTTTGAGTAAATAAACAAAATACTTCTGAATAAATATTCTTAAGAATGCCATTGGTCACAGAGAAAGATTGATCATAAAATTTATCCTTATCTTCAGTAATATCACGAAAACAAGATAAGGTAGAACAAAGTCGAATGTGAAGGGAGTTACCATAATTCAAAGGCTGAGGGCACTTACATAGGAAGTCATTGGTAAATGGCGAATCTCTAGTGGTGTTTAACCACCTGTTTGGAGGTTACTATATATCATTAAAATGCAGTGAAGATTTTAGGTAAGTGTCAATTACTTTTTGTGTTGAATTTTCAGTTGAGAGGTCTTCTGGCCTTTTTATCAGGAACTAGAAGGCAGTGAGGAATGACAGGCAAGTTTCACCAGCCAACTGATTTGTTGTCTATTCTGCTGCATCACCTTTAGCCTCTGGGATGGCAGGCAGATAACACCCACCAACTAAGCAAATTTGGCCCAGGGGCTGCCAGAGCTGTAGCACTTTGCATGCAATCCTGGGAATCTTGAGGTAGAGCTGGGAAGGTGTTCTGTCTGAAATTCTGGAAAGTCATTGCCTGTCAGTGTTGATAGTAGGTACTAAGTTACTACTACTGGACCAATGCTCTGAGTCGGTATCAGGCAGCTTCCTTTGTCCCTGTCTCTGAACCCTACTTGACATTTTGCCTTTGGGCATTTTTGAAACAGAAGCCAAGCCAGTTATTATAAAAGAGATCTGTGTGGATCATCATCGTACTTACAAAGGACCCACTCAAAACCACCATCAAATCATAGACTACCTCACACATATGTTCTGTGATTTCTTGGTGGCTTTGTTGTCAATATATGTAAAAATCATGAGGATTCTTGCCTTGGATCAATATTTTCTTTTGTGGTGCTGCCGAACACTAGAGCTGTGATTTATGTTCTGCTCTATTTCAATAATTTTGTGTACACTCTAACTCTCATGATCCACTGCCCTGGAGGGGTGGGTGGGATGGTTGGTGGACTCCCTCTGCCCAGCCCAGAAGGTTGTAAAATCAAACTATGGGAAAGGATCTCAACATTACATAACCAGCAACGCGATTAGTTCACCCGCTGCCAGCTTCTGCTCGCCCTGCCAACATGCCGGGACACCCTCCCACCTCTAGAGGACGGTAGAGCGAAAGTAAGTTGGTTGCAGCAGGGGAACGAAATGCCCATAGACGAAAAAAGGGATAGAGCAACATACCCTTGGCTTCCTGTTTTTTGGAGGGGGCGGGGCTTTCATTTTACAATGGAAACAGCGTCCTCATTCAGGGAAGCGCAGGTCAAACTGCGCTGGGGTTTGATGGGGGCGATGTAAGTGACCACTCAACTGACATTTGCTTTAACGCGAGGTATGTTTTGAATGGGTTGTCTTTTTTCTGTTCTGCATTCTGTTTTCCATACAGTTGTGTGGAGCATTGCAGCTGACACAGAACACCGGCGCGGGCGAGTTCACCTGAAACACCTGTAACGTGTATTGTGATGCCGTTGCTCTCCTATCTCTCTACTTTGCGGACGATTGCATCCCTGACGTTGCATTTTGCCAAAAGGCTGAGTAACAGGTGATAAGTTCTCAAAGCTGTCTATGAAACATGAGAACCTCAGCCCCGTGTGCAACGTGGCGATCAAAATACCTCCAGAGTCCGAGGATAACAAACGTTGCATCCAACGTTAGTTACACTCAAACTAGACCTGTTGAAATGAGCAGGCGCATTAATTTCAGTGGGCTTCCTCTGAGCAAAACGTATAAAGTTGGATACAGCCTTGGTCTACATAACAGGGGTGCTGTAAGCCACACTCTGCCCGTCTCACCACTTGCAACAAGGAGACAAGATTGCAAAACTGCTATAGATCACTCTCGGCCACTCGACCGTGCACTAGGAGGATTTAACAGCAGGCAACCCGCAGTAAGAGCACAATAAATCCGAGCCTCCCCGCTCCTGCTTAAATTTTAAAACCAACCTAACACAACACGCACACGTGTTGGTGTCGTTACAGATCCCACTTGGGTTATTTCTTGCTTTCGCTTCTACTTTAGTTTGCTCAGTTGGCGAGGGGAGAGACGGGAAAGCACAGGTTTGATACAACCCCGGATTCCACTATTGTTTCCTATTTAGCAACTGTCACTTTCACGTTTCCTTAGTATGAAAAGGCAAAGCAAAACACAATGGCAAAAATAACCAGGAAGCGCAGCGTTGTATTTATTTATTTATTTGGTCATATGAAAGGAGCCGGCTTTGGAGTTCTGGTTCTGCCGCTGAGTCAAGGTAGTGCCTGGGAAAGAAAGGGCTTCGGTGGGTTGAACTATCCCGTCTCTGGGTGGGTCAACCGAAGCCTCCGTCAGGCTGGGGACCGACTGGAGGAGAGCGCCGGAGAGGAGCCGCTCGGCTTCTCCCACCCGCTCGCTCTGCTTGGTAGAGTAGGCTTCCGCCTCTCCTATGTGCACCCACAGCTCCCTGGAGGCTCTTTTGCACTGCTCCGTTGCTCCTACGGAGGAAAGGGCATTTGCAACGTGCAACGGAAATTTTATGGTCACGTTTCAGAACAGACGGAAACGATAGACTCCAAGCCTTCATGTCATCATCCATCTGTCCATGCTAAGTCTCTCGTGCGAAGGCGAAGGCCTTCCCCCACACCGGGCTTTACCGTGAGTTTGAGGCGGAGGCCATGATTTCTAGGAATCGTTCACACGAGGTTGCTCTCAATTGGAGGCGCCCTACCTCCTTTTAAGGATTTTCCCCATTCTTAAAAAAATCCGAAAAGGAACTCAGCTGCCCAAGCAATTCTGTTCTTGCCTGGCTGCCCGGCAGACAGTTGCTGTTCGCGTTTTCTTTATTTTAAGGTGGCACCAGAAAGATCTGTGCGATCTGAGGAAAGCCTGGGAGGAGGCGAGGGGTAGGAAATCCGTAGTTTGCGTTTGTTTGCAGAGTGGAAAGGGAAAAGAGACCTTCCTTCTGCTTTCTCACTTCCAGCCATTCATTGAAAACTGGAGAAGGAGCCCACATAATAATAATAATGGGGGTGGATGGGCAGCATGGCTTTGACTGATAGAGGATGGAGGTTAGTGCCTGTATGAAGAAGCAGCACTTTGGAAGCCTTCAGTCTTAAAGGAGAAACATCTACTTGGCTGTTTGGTTTGTAAAACAATTGATTGCATTTAGGATCCTGCCCTTGTATGGACCTGCCCTAAAAAGATCTGAAGTGTTGGCAAATCACCACCACCTCTTTTCAGTACTTATTGACAGTTTCAATGAAACCTGCAGTAATGGAGAAGATTCTGTGAAAATGCATTTCTCTCACAGGAATGACTACAGCCACCACTCCTGCATCCTGGGATGGGGGGATTTTTATGCAGGTTAGACCTGGATACCTCTTTACCGTCACCAGTCATGTTGGAAACTTTAGCAGAAGGTCTCCCTCTCAAAAGTGCCAACATACAAGATTTTGTATTTGATGAGATTATGAATTTTATTACTTTTTCTGACAGCTGGAAAAATGGTAGGTGGAATTAATGTGTGTATCTCATTTTGCAGTGCTTGTACAAAGAAAAGAAGGAAATATAGTGGTAAAAGGGTTTTATTCTTCATTGCAAGAATGTTCAGGTTGTGGCATAAATTACTTCTTCTTTATGCTTCATTCATTGTTTTCCTGTCTTTTCCTTTAGGAACTCTTGACCGTTGTACTTCTTGCTGACAGAGAATGGAGGAGATCCTAGCCAACCTGTGTGGGACCAGTCCCGTAAATCCACTCCCTGTCTGGGTCCACAACAATGTTGGGCACTGTTTTAACCAGCTGATTTTGAACACTATACCTCACATGGTCCTTGCTGTAATAAGTGCCTGCTACATAGGAACACCAAGGTATAGTAACAGGTGTGAGCGACATCTGGCTTATTCACACAAATATGTATATTGTGCACCTAAGCTCTGTGGATTATTTTTTTTGGGGGGGACTGTTAAAATTAAAGTGATGGGACATTCCTGAGCCATGATATATATAGTGAAATTATCACCCTCCTTGGCACCCTTCTTTATGTAGTCTAGAAACTTACTTGGTATTCTGATTAACGAGGCAATTAAAGTTACAACCGGAGAATTAGTCCCAATGAAACAAACAAAAGATAGACCACACAGAGCCAGTTTAATTGTTGTCACAGGAATAATTGTAAATGTGAATGTTCAGAGGGTTGAATCTTTTTTTCTTCTAATGAAAAAATAATCGCAAATAGTGTGTCGGACAGCACAATTATTTTGCCTGAACCAGTGTAGCAATTCTTGTGTACTGAATGATGCTTGAGAGGCCAGGCAACGAGGCGTGCAGACTTCCAAGAATGATGAACAAATAGTGAGAGGGCATCAGAAAAAGGGATAAGATCATTTCATAACACTTTCTCCTCTGTCTTTACTAGGTCTTTAGGTTCTCAGACTGTGTACAGAACTGGGTGGAAATGCAGAATTGCTGCGTCCTTTATCTTTGCTGGTTTGTCCATCCTTGACATAATTCCAGCAGCCATTTGGCGACAGAAATTGGACTCCTTGTACCTGGAAGTATTAGCAAGTGGCACAGGCACATTGGCATGGCTTACTCACAGCCTGGCACTACTTGCTCTCTACAAGTCTCCATACAGCTTCAATCGTGGCCCTACTATCCTACTAATCCTTGCCTTATTTCCAATCCCATCACTTATTATAACCTTGGTGTGGCGCTGCCAGACTGAGATGGGTGGTCAGCAGCTTCAACCTGACACCATTTTCTGGCTGTCTATCCTCTGCCTGCAGTTAGCTTCTCTGCTTCTCTATGTAGTTGGGTATATCATTCCTACAACCAGCAGGCTAGACTATTGCTCTCTCAATGATTCCTGGCAGCAAGAGCCCCTGGTCACAGACTCAGGGATCCCCGCACCTTCTTGGCAGGGAGTGGCAGAGGATGGAGAGAGCTGGCTCTCGTGTTTCTCCTATGCTTGGATGAACCCTCTGATGAAGCGTGGCTACCTGTGGATGCTGAATCGGCCACAGGATGTCTTTCAGCTCCCTCGACAGCTCCAGGCCAATGCAGTCTGTGAACACTTCTACTCCTGCTGGCGGAAAAAAGCAGCTCTCAGCCAAGAGGATAAAGAGACTGCATCTTCAACACATCCTTGTGATACCCAAAAGGCTGTACATCTCCTATCAGTGTTGCATGCTGCCTTTGGGCTACGCTATTACTCTCTGGGCCTGCTCAAACTGGCTGGCAGTCTTTTGGCATTCTCTGGGCCCCTGCTTCTGAACCTGCTGGTCAGTTTCATGGAGTCACGCCAAGAACCTCTCAGCAATGGGATAATGTATGCACTGGGACTCTTTGCTGGTACCTTACTGGGTGCCCTATTGCGTAACCAGTTCAGTTACCAGATCAACAAGATGATGCTTATGGTGCGCACTGCAGTTATCTCTGCCATCTACCAGAAAGCCCTCCGGGTGAGTGGCAGCAGCCTGGCTGGCTTCACCACTGGCGAGATTGTCAACTTCATGAGCACCGACACTGACCGCTTGATCAATTTCTGTCTCAGTTTCCACGAGCTGTGGAGTCTTCCCTTCCAATTTGCCATCACCCTCTACCTCCTGTACCAGCAAGTAGGCATAGCTTTCCTGGGAGGCCTAGCTCTGGCTCTGCTTCTTGTGCCCATCAATAAAGTGGTTGCCAATCGCATCATGGAAAACAACAAGGAAATGCTGAAGCACAAAGATGAACGTGTCAAGGTGAGATGGGGATATGTGGTATTTGAAGGCTTGCCATACTGCTTGCCTCTTGATCTTGTGATTTAGGCTTAAAGTTGTTGACTTATTTAGGTATCCATGTTAAAAATGTTGAGTAGCAGAAATAACTGGATGTTGCAATGATTTATCAGGAAATAAATAACCAGCAGTGTAGGTAAACCAGCAAACACACACACAAATCCAAGAGACGATATGTCACCAAGTTCCAGAAACTGACCTACCATGAAATGAGAGCCTTGAAGGCCACCTAGTCCTCCTTGATGCAGGAAATCCAGAGCAAGCACAATGGCCAGTGGTACGTCCAGGTCTCAGGCAGAGATCTTACTCAGCTCTGGTGCTGGAGGTCCTTTAACAAGATACAAGGAGTTGAAGCTGTGACCTCTTGCATGTGCTCTAGCCTTCCTCGGGGATGTCTCCCTTTGTATACTGTTTCACTGAAGGAATTGGGTTTCTGGCTACAGTACTTTAAATGGATCATCCCAGTATTTGTGTTGCACTTTGTTTCCCTGATACATCACCAAGCAAGAAGAGAACATGACTTTGATTCTGTGCTGTGTCTCATATAGCTAACTTAGGCCCTAGCTGAAATAGAAGGCATTGTGACAAAGAGATGCCGGTGATTGTTGTGTTGCATCTCCCTTTACCTGCAGCTGATGACGGAGTTCTTGTGTGGCATGCGAGTGATCAAGTTCTACACCTGGGAGCAGCATTTTGCCAGCAGAGTGTATACTTGCAGAGCCAAGGAGTTGAAGAGCCTTCGAGCAATCAAATACCTGGATGCTGTGTGTGTCTACCTCTGGGCAGCATTGCCTGTGGTTGTCTCCATTGTCATCTTCATCACTTATGTTCTACTTGGACACCAGCTCTCTGCTACCAAGGTAAGAGCTGTGCCCATTCCTTGATGATCCCTCTGCCTGGGATATGCAGCTGACTTCTTTTGTTATTCCAGCTTCATTGGCTACCCATTCGTTTCCAGGTTCAATTCAAAGTACAGTGGTGCCCCGCAAGACGAAATTAATTCGTTCCGCAAGTTTTGTCGTCTAGCGAATTTTTCGTCTTGCGAATCACGAAATCCCATAGGAATGCATTGAAAATCAATTAATGCGTTCCTATGGTCAAAAAAAGTCCAAACAAAGCCAAATTTGGTACAACAACAGTTTATTAACTGCTCTTTAAAGTCACACATACTGTAAAGAGCAGTTCAAAAATTGAAGGGAAAATAAATTAACTTTATAAACATGACAGAAAAACATTTAAAAATCAACAAAGTGCACAGTACATACATTTTCTAAGACTCTGGGGGACCACTCGAAGAAGGCTCCTCTTCCACTCTTTGCTTCTTGGTCAAGAACCTGTCCATAGTCTGCTGCTTCATCCGGCGACATGACCCTCGTATCAAAAAAGTTCCCAACGTCATGTGCCACGTGCTTCTCAGGGTGGTGTTGCTCTGCAAAAGTCTGCACCTCCTTCCACTTCAGGCAAATGTCCCTCAGTTTTTCGGAGGACAGCCGTTCCTCAGTTGCTTCCTCCTCTTCCAGTAAGGCCTGCTCCTGCGCAGCCTCTGCCTGCAGTTCGACCAGCTCCACGGTGGTCAGCTCGTCGTCGTGCTCCTCCACCAGCTCGCAGACGTCCTCCTCCGTGACCTCCAGGCCCATGGTCCTCCCCAAGGCAACAATGTCCTGCACCACTGTTGACTCTGGTGCATCAGAGTCACTTGGTGCCACACAGTCCGGCCACAGGCTGCGCCAAGCGCAATTCAAATTTCTCTGGCTGATCCCTTTCCAGGCCGTGGTGACCATCTTCAAGCAGGTGACGATGTCAAAGTGGTCCTTCCAGAATTCCCGCAGGGTGATGGTGGTGCAGTCAGTCACCTCGAAGCATCGCCTGAAAAGCTCCTTGGTGTAGAGTTTTTTGAAATTGGCGATGACCTGCTGATCCATCGGCTGGAGCAGTGGCGTGGTGTTAGGCGGCAGGAACATGATGTTGATGAAGCTGAACTCCTCCAACAAGTCCACCTCAAGGCCTTTAGGATGGGCAGGAGCATTGTCCATCAGAAGCAAAGCCTTCAGCGGCAGGTCGTTGTCCAGCAGGTACTGCTTGACAGCAGGGCCAAAAGCAAGATTGACCCAGTCCACAAACAGCACACGTGTGACCCAAGCCTTGCTGTTGGATCGCCACATGACACTCAGCCGCTCCTTGTCGATCTTGTGTCTCTTGAAGGCCCGTGGGTTCTCCGAGTGGTACACCAGCAGGGGCTTGATCTTCAGGTCGCCACTTGCATTGGCACAGAAGAGCAGGGTCAGACGGTCCTTCATGGGCTTGTGGCCAGGCAACTTGGACTCCTCCTGAGTGATGAAAGTCCTTTTGGGCATCCTCTTCCAAAACAGCCCGGTCTCGTCGCAGTTGAAGACCTGCTGTGGAACGTAGCCCTCCGTCTTCACAACCTCCAGGAACTCCGCTGCAAAGTCTTCAGCCGCAGGAACATCAGAACTGGCAGCCTCTCCATGCCTGACCACGCTGTGGATGCCAGATCTTGTCTTGAACCGTTCAAACCAACCTCTGCTAGCCTTGAAGACTTCTGGCTCGGCTGAGGTTCCTGGCTGTTCCCGGATGAGGTCAGCGTGCAAGGCCTTGGCCTTCTCACAAATGACGGCCTCAGACACTGTGTCCCCTGCACGCTGCTTCTCTTCTATCCAGATGAGCAGCAACTTCTCGACCTCCTCCAGAACAGCTGGGCGGTTCTTCACGATCCTGGTGACTCCCTTGGCTGCATCAGTCGCCAGGATCTTCTCCCTCATCTTCAGGATGGTCCCGATGGTTGATGGATTCCTCCCATACTCCCTGGCGATGTCTGTCACACGCATTCCGCCGTCGTGCTTCCGGATGATCTCCTTCTTCATTTCCAGCGTCACCTTCTCCTTCTTCCTCTCGCCGGCCACCGCAGCAGCAGTCTTCTTGGGTCCCATGGCAGCACAGCTCTTACCTTCGTAAACTCAGAAAAAGAAAAAAAAAAAAGTGATGTGCTTCAAATCCAAAAAATACAAAAGCACCCAGCCACCCACCACACAGAAATTAAAACCCAGAACCAAGGCCTTGAATCCCAAGCACCCCAATCCAAAATCCAAAAACCCCCAAAAAAGTTTTAAAAGTTTAACTTACCAAATGGATGCAAGAGAAGTTCTGGAAAAGCTTCAACAATCAATCACCGAAGTCTTCAGAAACCTCAAATGGCTGCAAAATAAGTTTTGGGAAAGCTTCAAAAATCACCAATGTCTTCAAAAACCTCAACTGCTCCCACAGACACCCACCCACCCACAACACAGAAATTGCAAACCCCTCCCCAACTGCTCCCCCAGCCCCTCCCCAACTGCTGCAAACCCCTCCCCAACTGTTCCCCCACCCAGACAAAAAAAAATTTCAAAAAATAACAACATGGCCCAATGGTCCCAGATTCCTGCAGAAACCTCCCCAACTGTTCCCCCAGCCAGCCAGCACTCAGAAATTCAAACTCAGAAAAAAAAAATTTGAAAAAAAACAACCTTGCCCAATGGTCACAGAAAATGATAAAAATTCCAAAACCCCCCCACAAGCCCCCAGATTCCTGCAGAAACCTCTCCAACTGTTCCTCCAGCCAGCCAGCACTCAGAAATTCAAACTCAGAAAAATTTTCAAAAAAAAACAACCTGGCCCAATGGTCACAGAAAATCATAAAAATTCCCAAAAAAGGCCCACAAGCTCCCAGATTATCGCAACCCCCCCCCCACAACACCAAGTCCTTGAATCCCAAACACCCCAACCCAAAATCCAAACCCCCCCAAAAAAGTTTTAAAAGTTTAACTTACCAAATGGATGCAAGAGAAGTTCTGGAAAAGTTTTGGAAAAGCTTCAAAAGTGAGCAAAGTCTGAGAAAAGGCTACCAAACCACGTGCTAACAGTTGCTCCTCGAAGTCAAGTCGCAACTGCAGCTGTTCAAGCTAAGCACCCTTGGTTTTAACGGTTTTTAGACAAAGGAAACAAAGTCGCGAGACGTTTTCGTCTTGCAAAGCAAGCCCATAGGGAAATTCGTCTTGCGAGGCAAATCGAAAACAGAAAAACCTTTCGTCTAGCGAGTTTTTTGTCTTGCGAGGCATTCGTCTTGCAAGGTACCACTGTACTGGTCTTTTACCTTTAAAGTGTTACACTGTTTGGGGCCAGGATACTTGAACAACAGTCATCCTATATGATCTTGTCCACCCAATGTCATCAACCGGGGAGGTCCTTTTGTACGTCCTGCCACTGTCAGAGAAGAAGTTGGTTGGGATGCACAAAAGGGCATTTTCCATTGCGATGCCCCAGGAGATTTGTATCATTCCTAACAATTAGCTTGTTGAAGGCAACTTTGTTCCAGCATGCTTTCTGTATTTCCTCTTCCACTGCTATTTGTTTGTTTTAAGTTATTTTGGTTTTATTGTTCATTTTACATTTATTGGGTTTCTTTTTGTTTTTTAGTGATGAATGTTCACTGTCATGGGATAGAAAGGCTGTTTCTTTTATATAAATAAATGAACAGATGAATAAACTGTCATGGTGTATGCAGAGGCTTCAGAAGGTATCACTGCTCAGGCAAACTTCCAGCAATTTTAAACATTGCTGCTATTGAAGAGCAATAAAAAGGGGGAAATAAAATTGCTTTTAGTGTCAGAAGTAAGGACCTTCTACCTGAGTGATAGCTTTCCCTGGAATGTGAGAAGTAAGTGGCTTCACAAGTGAGACAGACATTGCCTAGACAAAACAAGGTTCATTGTCTTTCAAGCTTTACTCTTTTATTACAAATATAAAAGCAGAATCGCAGAATCGGTTAGAAGACAAGAGGAATAAAGAAGCAATAGTCCACTATAATAAAAAAATAAAAATCCTCTCCAGTAAAGTCATAATATGAAAGCAGACAATATTAAAGTATTAAATATTAAACCAACAGAGTGATGGTTTCTTCCTTCGCATCTCAGACTCTCTACCCTCCTCTTAGGCTTTTGTAGCCTTGGCTCCTATCACAGTTCAGGAATTAAAGCTTGCTCAGAAAGGTTAAATCTGAGCTGATGTTTCTCAGGCATAGACCCCAAGATAATGCTCCCTAATGGAAGTCCACTTAAAACACACCCTTGAACATTTGAGCACACATCACACTGTTCACAACTACTAAAATGGCTTTTCTCTGGCTCTCTTTGGATACTTCAGTTCTTTGTTTAACCCTCTGAGCTTTTTCATCCCATGAAATCTTCTCTCTCCCCATAGGTGTTTACAGCTTTGGCACTTGTTGGGATGCTCATTCTACCTCTCAATAATTTCCCCTGGGTGCTGAATGGGATTTTAGAAGCCAAAGTATCTCTGGATCGAGTCCAGCACTTCCTTGAGCTCACAGACCAGGATCTGGATGCTTACTATAGCAGAGGTATGGTGACTGGGGAAACTGGAGAACAGGTGGTGTTGGGTAAGACCACCAGAGTAGGGAAAGAAGTGCTCTTGAGTCGTTGGGAATAGATGTGAAAAGAGCAAGGGGGTGCTTGTTCCTTTGGGTATTCTGCTTGGCTACGGACTCAACCACAAAATTTGGTGTTCAAGTGTATCCTGATAGCAGTGCTCCTTTTCCGGATGCCAGTTTCCTCTCATTTGCTAATCCAGAGTCCCCATCTTGTTGCTTCCACCAGGGAGCTCCAGTGGTAACACTCTAGGTTTCTCTCAACGGCCAAAGTTGTGAAACCCATGGGCAGATGAAGGAATAAGCAAGTTTTATGGAAAGATGGATACCTTATTTATTTTGGATCATCTACATAGCCCTCTTAAGGAGGCAGCTGATGGTCCAAGACACTTTCCTGCAAAAGCCTGCAAAAGTTCATAGTTCCCAAATGTACCTCTTGAATATGGGGGGAAGTCACCACAGCACTGAGGAACTAGGTCCATTCACACAGCAGGACTCCCCCCCCCCTCCAATCGCATACCTGCTAAACCTGTTCTGGGTTTCTCCCCAACTCTCCAGAGCAGATTTTGGGGCCGCACAAAGGGGGAGGGAGTACCATTGTGTGAGTAGATCTCATTCCACGCATGTAACAACGCTGTTAAATCCTGTCCTATTTACCTATAGATGTGCTGCTGCTTTTCCATTGCAGACGGCCCTTCTGACCCATCTTCTGTCCTGGAAATGCGCCGCACCACCTTTTCATGGTCACCAGCAAGCAAAGAAAATGCTGAATCCCACATGCCCAGAGGAAGTTTGCAGCTCTTTATTCAAGATCTGGTGGTGGCAAAGGTGAGCAACAAGGAGCAACGGTCCAGGGAAATGCCGCTGGGTCAGCCGTGTGATATGGGAGTCCTTGTACTTCCATTCTGCAGAGAGAACAAGAATGTGTTCTGAATGAATGAATGTTTGTGAAGTGCTACAGCAAGGTTGCATAACGAACTCTGAAACAGCTGGTGCCTCTTTCCCTCTGCAGGGCACACTGGTGGGAGTCGTTGGGAAAGTTGGGTGTGGAAAAAGCTCTTTGTTGGCAGCCATCACTGGAGAACTCAGTAGGTAAATAGCCGATACTGCTTTGCTTCTTGTGTCTTAAGAACCCATGATTTCACCTGCAAGACTTAAGGCTTAATTTGAATCTGGTCTCACCAGAGTATAGCCACAAAACCTATTTCACTGCCAGGGCATACAAGGTAATAATAATCTAATTATTTGCAGTGATTTTCTTTAGTATTGATGTGCTCATTATACTTACATCCTCCTTTTACATATGGGATTATCAGAGGCCTCCCATACAAGTTCCACAATTTCTAAGCTTCAGCAATACTTGCAATATCAGGTACTCCAACACTATTCACTGGGCCCATTCAAAGTGTTTCCCCTCACTATTAGGTAACCACAAGCCTAATCATGACAAGGATTAGAAAACTCCTAAGCACACAGAGGTCCAGCATCAAACTTCATAGAAATTAATGACTGGAAAGGCCTGTTTTCCATACCCACTCTCATGGCAATTTAAAATTCCTCCTCTTTTTCCCCCTTGTCTGTTTCTCCTGCCCATCTCTGGGATGCATACAGTCGAGGTGAACAAGTTTACGTCTGGGATCTGGAAAAAGGATTTGGCTTGGCCACGCAAGAGCCCTGGATCCAGTTTACCAGCATCCGTGAAAATATCCTCTTTGGGAAGGAATATGATGCCAGGTTTTACCAGGAAGTCATTGAGGCCTGTGCTCTCTCTGATGACTTGAATGTGAGTGTCCTATAAAAAAAAATAGGTTGGCTCCCTAGGGACCATTGGTGCTCTATGTGCATTCAACAATCGGATGTATGGCTGCCCTTGGGAATTCCCAGTGCACAATGTAAGAGCTTCTAATAGGCTGTATATGGAACCGTGTAGTCTCAAATTGAATATATTGAGAAGAAGACCACCTAAAGCTTAGTAATGCGAGTCTTAGTAATGTGGACTTCCAGAGCTGTTTCCTAGCTTCTTGTTTCAATGGTAAACAGAACCGGGTCAAATTGGCAACATTACCAAGAGCCCTCCTTTTTGAATTTTGTGTTGCATTTTCTTAATACAATTTTTTGTATACAGTTGTCCCCATGTAAAAAAAGTTAGTCATGCTTACTTTCCACTAAAATCGGTGAAGGCCCCATTTAAAACGATTAACCTAGCCCATTGTTTCAAATGACTTAAGTGCAACTGACTTTCCTAGGATTATGGTCAAAGTACTGTTACTAATTATATGTTTCTTTTGGGAGTCATCAATATTGAGGGGTAAGCTTCTGTTTTCGGTGTATTCTTATATTCACTCTGCCTTTGGACTGAAAAGAACTGGAATAGCATTTTTCTACTTCAAGTTTGTCATATTCTCTTGTCAACAATTGCCACTTTGTGCTCACACTAATGATATAACCGAGTCCCAAGAACAATGTCTTAGGAAGGTTCTGCTTTCCTTCCTTTCAATGGATTCAGATCAACATTAACAGAACCAACAGGTGGTCTGATTTTGGCAGTGGCTGCCAACTGCCATTTAATCTCCTTGGTTTCTCTGCAGACATTTTGGCACCTGGTTGCTTATCCAGAAGGACTTCGCACTAGAGCTGTGAACCAAAGTCAGGGGTCCTGGATGTTGCTATAGCTCAGTGTATCTGTTTAACACCTCTTAAATTACTTATCATCTCTCTGTTTAACTTTTAGATTTTGCCAGCAGGCGATCAGACAGAGGTGGGTGAGAATGGAGTTACACTCAGCGGGGGACAGAAAGCTCGAGTTGCGCTTGCAAGAGCTGTTTACCAGGTATATAAAGGGCTGGGTAAGCAGCCTCAGATGGCACTAACTTGAAATAGAAGTGGTGATGCTTCCATTGACAGGTCCTGCCCTTAAGAAGAACTAGGGTGAAACAAATACCCTAAAGGAGCGTCTCCACCCCCATCGTTCTACCCGGACACTGAGGTCCAGCGCCAAGGGCCTTCTGGCAGTTCCCTCACTGCGAGAAGCCAAGTTACAGGGAACCAGGCAGAGGGCCTTCTTGGAAGTGGCGCCCTCCCTGTGGAACGCCCTCCCCCAGATGTCTAAGAGAACAACTACCAGACTTTTTAGAAGACATCTGAAGGCAGCCGTGTTTAGGGAAGCTTTTAATGTTTGATGTATTGTGGTATTTTAATATTTTGTTGGAAGCCACCCAGAGTGGCTGGGGAAACCCAGCCAGATGGGCGGGGTATAAATTTATTATTATTAATATTATTTATTTATTTATTTATTTATTAACAAACAAATGAAGGTCATTTTCAGATGTTTTTCTTTCTTTTTTTACCATCCTTAGTATTTCAAAGTCAGAAAGCCTTAATATTTATATTGCTGTTTTCCTTAGGATAAAGACTTATACCTTCTCGATGACCCACTGGCAGCTGTTGATGCAGATGTAGCCAAACACCTTATGCAGAAGTGCATTCTGGGAATTCTCAAACGTAAGACCAGGATTCTTTGCACCCACAGAACAGAGTTTTTGGAAAAGGCTGACATCTTATTGCTAATGGACAACGGCAGAGTACTCAAGACAGGTATAGCCTGGTGTTTTCTACCACTTTTGTTTCTCTATGCCTAGGTTCTGAGCTGCCCTCCTCAGAGTGGGAATTCAGAGGGTGTCACACGGTGTTTTTTAAATCAAGCAGGTAGTGTTTTAGTTGTCCCTGTGCAGTTTGTTTGGGGGTTTTTTGCACTTTTTAATACATTTTAATTATTGATTCAATTGTTTCATTTCATTTATTGTTGTTTTTGTTAATTTGGTATCTTGTAAGCTACCCTGAAGGTTTATCGGACCATAAATACACTAAATCAGATAATAAAATAGAAACTTCCACAATGTGGGTAAACAACGGAATTTGCAAGGAATATGCTGTGTTACTAAAATATCCAAAATAGGGGAAAGTGCAACAACAATGCAGGTGAGCAGATGGGATTAGGGAGAAGGGAATTGTTAAGGGGTGCAAATGAGGTTTCCAAATAGATTACAGAGCTAGAGTGAGCAGAAATCTTTCTAGGCATGCTGTTCTATGTGGAGAGACAGAGCTTCACTCACAGGATGTTCCTACATGCAGAAAAAGAGGGGAGGCCATTTTTGCCAATTCCTCCTTCAGTGCTCCTAAGGATCTGCTGTGGAGGATTGGTAGACCCTCCAGAATAGAGTGGAAGGTGGTGCTGAGGATTGCAGAAAGAAAGGCCAACTGGTGAAACTCCCCAAAACACACACACCTTTAGCCAACAGGAGACCATGCTGGATTAGAGAATATCCCATGCAGGACCTCTTTCTTATGCAAAAAGGCAACTCAGGACCAAAGAGAGGAGCCTCGGGCAGATGATATCGCACTGTAACAGATACAGAGTTAAGTTTCTGCCGAATGCAACCCTATTGGTATTTTCTTTCTAGGAACTCCAAATGAGATCCTGCCACTAGTGCAAGCTGCCCCTCAGCTCAGGGAGTTGGACAAGACAGAGAAGGATAAAAGTAAGTTCTGGGTGTTTTAAGGAGGATTTTAGTATGCTTCTGCCGGATACATGGTAACTGAGCAAAAACATTTATGAATCTTTTTGTTTGTGACTTTTTAGACCTCACATCAGGACTAGTTGGCCAGGTTGAGGAGTGAACTAGTTTGGAAATCTAAGGCAAAGAAGGAACATTACTTACTCCCCAGTTGAGCATGTAGGCCTCCTTGTTTCATTTTGAGCAAAGAGTTATAAGCTTCAGGTTTTATTTAATGCATGGTTATTCTTCATTATCTTGTGAATTGTCCTGGAATCCTAATCTGATGTAGACCACCTAATCTGGTGGTCTATAAATGAATCAAATCAAGTTAAAATAATTGCCTAAACCTACTACAGTCAGTAAAATAGACACCAGGGGCCAAAGATTCTTAGTATAAAGACTACACACACACATACACTGCATTTTAGCCTTAGCATGAGGTTTCTTCAGAAGCTTTATTTTGTTTGTATGTAAGGGCAGGGGGGAACAGACGCAGTAGGAGATCTCATCCTCTGCTTTAAGCAAATTTGAGAGTGACATATGTCTGCCCTGAAAAGGAAAAGAGCAATAGCTCCCAGTTATAAACAGCCAGGTCTACAGACCAAAGTAGGATGCAGCTGATGGAAGTGTGGGTTTGCCAGGTATTTTAATTTAACTGAAAATATATCACAAAATGGGAAGTCTTTAAACTCAAGGGTACCTGGTTGCCCATCAAGGAACCCTTCCTGCATGCCATGACCTGTAGTTGTTTTCTGCCTCCTAAGTACCCACTGAATATAGCCAAGAAGAAGAGGTAGAGCCTGAGGAAGACGAGCCAAATGACGCAAATTGTCTCCTCAAGCGAGAGGAAGAGAAGAAAGAAGGGGCTGTGGCTTTCCAGGTCTACCAAGCATATTGGCTGGCTGTGGGCAGCTGCCTAGCATTGTCCATCCTTCTCTCACTGCTGCTAATGCAAGGTAAGGATTTCACTTTCTTCCTCCTCTGGTCTTGGTTTCTTGCTATCTCCCATAAATTCTGTGTCCTCTTGAGACAGCTATCCTCCCTCTCCTGCCCCCCCACCACATTTTGTTCTGTGGAGTTCTCCCAACCAATTTCAGGGAGCACCAAGGGGCGGGGAAGGAGGGGAGAAGCCCCATTGCGCAAGCCAAAGCCCTTGCACAGGGCTTGCTTTGACAGGACCCGTGAGGTGAATCACACCCTAACAGTTTGGACAGTTAAAATGGACAGATAAATTCACCTTGTGGCTACTTTTACAACTCAAAACTCACATGAAAGGCCTCTTAACTAGCTGCTAATTTTTGAATTGGTAAAGTTAAATCTCACTCATTGATACTTGTGCATTCTTACAGCTTCTAGGAATGTCTCTGACTGGTGGTTGTCACACTGGATTTCCAGCCTACCCCGCCCAGAAAACGCCTCTGTCAGCAACCTGCCAGCTTTGCCTTCCTCACAGTTGCTGCTCTTCTCCCATGGGGGACTCGTGTATGTTGGTATAAGCTATGAACTGAGTCTGAGGACTAAGTCTGTCAGTGAATGTGCAGAAACACATGGGCTTTGTTTTGGCAGCCCCTTTGTGAAGGTTTGCCTTGGCATGAGTGGAAAACCGAACACTACCGATAGAGCCACCAAAACTTATAGAAACGAAAGAGAAGCTACCAGATGGGTTGCTGAGAGGAAATGGGCACCTAGGTACAGGGAAGGATTGGGGAACTTCTGGCCCATGCCTGGTCCCCCTGGTAAACTTATCAAGCATGGAGGTGAGGTGATAATCCCACCCAGGCTGGCACAACTTTTTTTGTTTGTTTCAAGGGTTTGGCCATGAAAGGAGGACTACCAGGCAAGTTGGCTGGCTGGCTGCTTCACCTCCACTCCCACCCCCCAATCTGCTACTGCCTGACATTTCCCCCATACTCACTGGGGTGTTGTCAGGGAGACACTGGGTTGCCTCTTTGTCTCAGATGCCACACCAGGCCTGAGCATAATGGGAGGGACCAGCGTGGAGCCTTCTTAGGAATACCCCTTCCCCTCACTTTGAGAGCGGTCCTATTGACTTTGCCCAAGACCTGGCAAAGGAGCTGGACATCAGGTGAGCTGCCATTCCTGACTGATCTTGTCTGTCTCCTCAGCTCTCCAGTCTTTGCCTCCGTTCCTTCAAATGGCACTTTGGACGTGAACTTTTACCTGACTGTGTACGGCTGCATTGCTGGGGCCAATTCTGTCTTCACGATGCTGAGAGCCTTCCTCTTTGCCTATGGCACCATTCACGCTGCAATTGTCATTCACGACAGGCTGCTCAAAAGGGTGATGAAGGTAAAGTCTGTCAGACAGGACAGCTCTGGGTCCTGGAAGCTCTGCTTGGGGACAGGGGACAGGCAGGAGAAGGAGAGCTGCTCTTAAAGCCCACCTCCCTGCTTTGCTCTTCTTTGGGGTTCATATGTCCAGACCCCATTTAATTTCAGTTGACTGTTGTAGAAGGTATTAATCCTTTGCTGAAGTGCTGACCACGAACCCCAGAGGTCTCTTGAGAGAAATGGCTCGAGAAAATAATCATCACTATGGTTCTCTTTGTTTAGAACAGGTTATACAGTTCTTACATCTGTCTTGAAAATAATCACGCAAACCAAGGTTAGGATAAGATAGTCACTTGCTTAGAATACTCCTCTTCCCCACAGCAAGTCTCATAGCTGGATCATGAAGGTGACTTTGTATTGGGATGAGGCGTCTTTGTTAAGAACTTGTTGTGCAAAGAGGAGGGAAAAGAAAAGAGATGGCATATTATCCTGTTGGGCAAGCTCAAACTAGCATTCCTCCCTGTTCCTCCACAGTTTATGCAGCAAGAAAATCTGATTAGCCTCCTTCCCTCTTGGGCTTTGGTTTGAGGTCAATCTACTTACATGGGTGCAGGTCCTTGCAATGGCCCATCAAAATGCTTATGGCAAGGCTTGTCCCAGAGATAGAAAAAAAAAGTAGGCTAAAGGCTTCATATTTCATCAAACAAACTGGTTCTAATCCTTTAAAACAGGGGTGTCAAACTCAAATTCATCGGGGGCCGCACCAGCAGTTTGGTCACCCTCAAAGGGCCGGTTGTATCGGCCTAAAATATTTGAGCAGGCTGAGACCCCTGAAGTTGATGGGCTTTTACCGTATTTTTCGCTCTATTGGACGCACCGGACCACAGGACGCACCTAGTTTTTACAGGGGAAAATCAAGGGAAAAAATATTATCCCTCCCCCCCCAGCCCCAAAGAGCAACGGACAGGCTGCGTGCAGCCTGTCTGCTTCTCCCAGAGCTTCTCGGGGCTGCGGGGGAAGCCCGGGTTCCCCCACCAGCCCCAAAGAGCAAAGAAGCCAAGACAGCGCACGGGATCCATAGCCGCGCAACCTCTCCAGCCAGGAGCTAAACCTCTCCAGCGCGGCTAAAGAAGACAAGGCAGTGAGCGCGATCCATCCCACTCACTGCCATGGCTTCCTCTTTAGCCTTGCGCAGCATCTTTAGTCTTGCGCAACGGGATGGATTGCGCCCGCTGTCCACCGGGGCTGGACTAGATGACTCCTGGGGTTCCCTTCCAACCCTGCAATTCTATGACCTCGGAAGGTGTTTGGGGTCTCCACCACTGGAGGCTTTTAAGCAGCGGTTGGGGGACCATCTGTCTGGCGTTCTTTAGCTGTGATTCCTACATTGTGAGGGGGCTGGGCTAGATGACCCTCGGGTGGCCCTCCCAACTCTATACAGTCCTACAGTTCTGCAGCAGGAGATCCACAGCCACTTAGAATCATAGAATCATAGAGTTGGAATAGACCACAAGGGCCATCAAGTCCAACCCCCTGCCAAGTAGGAAACACCATCAGAGCACTTCACACAATGCCCACACCATCAGAGCACTTCACACAATGCCCACCATCAGACCACTTCACACAATGCCCACTCCCAATTTTCATCTGAGAGACATGTGGCTTCAGTGTCTAGGCAGGTACCCCCCTACCTGCCACACTTCCCCCACCCCACTTAAGCTAAGGGAATTCCTGCCCAGAGAAGCTCCCAGGTGAGGCAAGGGTTAAGATCTACCTCTGGTAGATCTCTTGCGGCTGGAGAGGCACGCAAGGCTAAAGAGGAAGCCAGGGCAGTGGGATGGATCGTGCTCGCTGCCCTGGCTTCCTCATTAGCCTTGCGAAGCCTCCCCCCCCCCCCTGGAGAGGCGCGCAAGTCTAAAGAGGAAGCCAGAGCAGCGAACGGGATGGATCGCGTTCCCTGCCCTGGCTCCCTCTTTAGCCTTGCGAAGCCTCCCCCCCCCCCCCGGAGAGGCGCGCAAGTCTAAAGAGGAAGCCAGAGCAGCGAACGGGATGGATCGCGTTCCCTGCCCTGGCTCCCTCTTTAGCCTTGCGAAGCCTCCTCCCCCCCTCCCCCCCCCGCTGGAGAGGCGCGCAAGTCTAAAGAGGAAGCCAGGGCAGCGAACGGGATGGATCGCGTTCCCTGCCCTGGCTTCCTCTTTAGCCTTGCGAAGCCTCCTCCTCCCCCCCCAGGCGCGCAAGGCTAAAGAGGAAGCCAAGGCAGCGAACGGGATGGATCGCGCTCGCTGCCCTGGCTTCCTCTTTAGCCTTGCGAAGCCTCCTCCTCCCCCCCCCCAGGCGCGCAAGGCTAAAGAGGAAGCCAAGGCAGCGAACGGGATGGATCGCGCTCGCTGCCCTGGCTTCCTCTTTAGCCTTGCGAAGCCTCCCCCCCCCCCCCCGGAGAGGCGCGCAAGTCTAAAGAGGAAGCCAGAGCAGCGAACGGGATGGATCGCGCTCGCTGCCCTGGCTTCCTCTTTAGCCTTGCGAAGCCTCCCCCCCTGCCAGAGACGCGGCAGCCCGTGGGACGAGGCGGGCGGCCTGCGGGGTCGCGCCGGTGGGGGACCTCTGGAGGCGGCCTCTCTGCTCACCACCTCCTTCGTGCTGAAAGGCGACGCGGCGCACAACCAGGCGATGGTGCACTGGACGGGCGAGAACGGCGGCTACGCGGGCCACATGACGAGGTCTGGTGGGCTGGATTCGGCCCGCGGGCCTTGTGTTTGACACCCGTGCTTTAAAACAAACCCTTTGCTTTGTCTAGTGATTCAAAACTGTTTCATGTAATAAGTTTTTATATCATGGGATATAATTTGGCTGTTCCTGGTTCACTGGAACAGCATTCCTTGCTGAGATATGCCCACTATCTGTAATTTCCTGAAACAACTGATGACATTTTTTGTTTCTACAAGCTTTTCCAGCTGGGAAAAAATAGGTCTCTGCCGCTTTTTTTTTTTTTTTTTACTTAAAAAACCCCCTACCTTTTGGGGGTTATGCCTTTTGGGGGTTATGCCATGTCTGTAAATTTGCTTGAGATGTAATAATAATAATAATAATAATAATAATAATAATAATAATAATAATAATTAATAATAATATTCACATTTGGGAGAAGCATGTATTGTATGATAAGTGTTTTGTCTTGAGTACAAGAATTAAGCAGCTGATGTGTGCCATAATCTCTAAATTACTTAGCTGCCACAAAAAACAGCCTCTGGACACAGCTTCTTTTTAGGACACAGATCAATCTCTAAAAGTGTGAAACAGCACACAATGGTTCACTACAATCTTTTTCTTCTATTGCCAGGCCACAGTGACTTTCTTTGACACCACGCCAACGGGCCGCATCCTTAATCGCTTCTCCTCAGATCTGTACTGTGTGGATGACAGCCTGCCATTCATTCTCAACATCTTCCTGGCCAACATCTTTGGGCTGCTGGGCATGCTTGTGATGATCACCTATGGCCTGCCTTGGATCGGCCTCGTTCTGCTGCCCCTGGCTGCCATCTACTACTCAATTCAGCGCTATTATCGGCGCACCTCCCGAGAACTCAAACGCCTCTACAGTCTCACCCTGTCCCCCATCTACACTCACTTCTCAGAGACCCTGACAGGCCTCAGCACAATCCGAGCAACCAGGGCCACAGGCAGGTGAGTTTTGCTCTTCAGGCAGGGAAGGTCTAAATATGCACAGAAAGAGCTGACTTGGGGAACTGGTCCTGTGACCGCTGAGAAAAAGAGGTACTGAGAACTGCAATGGATCTCTTCCTGATAGTAACCTCTGGGTTGTATCCAGTCTAGGTTTGAGACAGAGAACCAGCTGAGACTTGAACTGAATCAGCGCTGCCGTTTTGCCGGTAACACCGCAATGCAGTGGTTGGACATTCGGCTGCAGATGATTGGAGTTGCTGTAGTTACTGCTATTGCAGGAATTGCCATCATCCAGCACCAGAAAAAAATGGGAAACCCTGGTGAGCCACCTGATTATGACCTCTGAAGGAGGCATCTTCATCTGTGGTCATCTTTTACCATTGACATCTCAGAATGCTTCTTCTTTCCACCACTCTCTGACATGGATCCTGGATATCTGCTTTTGGGAGGACTAGAAAGCAGCTAAATAGTAGTTTGATCCACCCAGGACCTACCTTTATACCAGCATGGTACTATGGGTCTCATTTGTCATTTTTTCATACTGTATTTTCATTTTTATTGATTTTCCACATTATTACAAATCAAACCAAGTTAATTTAATACAATTTCTTAAAATCAGGTTTCCCACTCCCGTTTCAATCATATGTCCAAGATTTCCCCCATAGCTGCTTCATTTCTTATTTAGTCTCCAGCTGAAACCCTTCACTTTCCATTTAACAACTATTCTTCCAGTTGCCTGCTTTTTCACCTTTTTCACCTTCACCTCAATTTCATCTTGTAGATATATCATCCATTTCATGTGTGTAGCCCTTCCAGACCTGGAGTGTTGAAAGAGTTTAGTTCTTTCTCTCGTTGTTCAGTTCTTTGCAGTGTTTATCTGAGTGGTACAAGGTCATGTTCTCTTCCATTCTGCTGTTGTCAAGCTGACATGCGAACCACAGCCATCAATATCTCTCAGAGTGAACTCTCCAGACATCTGCCATTAAATTCACCTCTGGAGTTCTTTCTCAGCACACAATACATAGCAAAATCTTTTCTAAGATTCAGCCTCTCTTCAGCAACAGCTTCAGGTCATTTTTCTTTCCCCCCACTGCATGCATTCTATTTTCCTATCTCTCTCCCCCATCTTTCTCTTTTAAAAAAGAAAGAAGGGGGTGGGGATACTGTAGCCTGCCTAAGTTTACAACCCAGCCCAGTTGAAAGCCAATGATCCAGCTGAACTCCCCTATAGTTTGACAGGGTTCTCTGTTCCCAAAAGCAAGTGAGCTGGTGCAGACATTAAGGGGCAGAGAAAAGAATTGAAAGCCAGTCTTGCATACCCTAAAAATAATTTAGGGTTCCAGTTAGATTTTTAATGTGCAAGAAAAATCCACCCCATCAATTCTTTTGCAAGGGACACCTTAACATGCTGACCTCTCTCTTTCTCCTCTACTTACCCATATTGGAACTGGGCCACTGTTGTTTTCCTTGCTTCAGAGGAGTTGTGCTTTTTGACAAAGCCTTTTTTGTCCCCACAGGTCTTGTGGGCCTGGCCCTTTCCTATGCCCTTTCGGTCACAAACTTGTTGTCTGGACTCATCAACAGCTTCACCCAGACAGAGACCATGATGGTGAGTGTGGAGCGTACCGAGGAATATGCAACAGAGATTCCCGTGGAGCCTCAAGAGGAGCTGCTCCAGGTAAGGGTTCATTGCTGGGTCTCCTGTGAATGATTGGAGGTGCTCTTGCAGAACATCTGATTCCACACAGTCCATAAGCACAGGCTCTTTGGTCTGCATTAGTTCTCCATCTGTTGAGCATTCTTCAGAGGAGGAGGTAGGCATCCTGGAGTGGGTAACTACTGTCAACAAACTTCCTTCCCCTTTTGGTGAGAGAGTTCCCCTCCCATATTTATCCTGCTTCACCAGAACAGCAAGGGTTTTGGGAGCTATCTGGCCTTCAAAGAATTTCCCTCTTCGCTCCTCATTCAGCTTGTCAGCAGGGATTAAGGCAGAGGAGGAGGAGATATTTTTAAAAGCCCAGCAAAAAAGGACCAGAAGGGGACAGACCTTCAGCTAATCTGATGCAATGGCAGCTTGTTTTATTGATTTGGATCGGCAAACCTCCCCTAGCTTCCCTGTGGCCAATGGTATGCACAGCAGAGTCCTATTCATGGAATGAAGCCTCTTCCACCATCACTGAAGTCAACAGCAAGCCCAAAAGCTCATCAGACAAGGGTACAGGGAAGCTCAGTCATCTTTCATCTCACTTCTAGACCTGGACCCCAATAGATTCAAAATGACAGCCACTGTCACCTTTGCAACTGGGACAACAGTAAGGATTGTCACATTGGGGCCCTTGGATCTTCTCTGCTCCCACTGCTGATCATGGTGATGGCAAATCAAAAAGGACTTAGGATAAGGAAGTATTGCTGCTGCATTATAGCTTGCACCTTTTTCTCTTTTTTCAAGGTTTCACCTGATTGGCCAAGTCGGGGTCACATAGAGTTCCAGCAAGTAGTGCTGGCCTATCGGCCTGACCTACCCAATGCCTTGGATGGGGTGACTTTCACAATCTACTCTGGGGAGAAAGTGGGGATAGTTGGGCGGACTGGATCTGGCAAGTCCACCCTCTTTCTGGCCCTTTTCCGTATGGTGGAGCTGAAAGCTGGCCGGATCCTCCTGGACAACATTGACAGCCATTCTGTAGGCTTGAAAGCACTGAGGTACGTCAAGGAGTAAGCCACAATGGCAGCAGTGTCGCTGTTGCAGCAGCTTGAAAAGTCAATTTAATGCGATGCGGAGGGGCTGTCTCAGAATGTCAGGTTCCCATTGGCCCTGTTCGCCTCTAAGCTGTGCTTAGAGCCTTCCTCTGTCCTTCCTCTTAGGTCTAAGTTGGCCATAATCCCCCAGGATCCCTTTTTGTTCAGTGGGACAATCCGTGAGAACTTGGACCCTCGGGGGCAACACACAGATGCCGACTTGCTGCAAGTCCTAGAGCAATGCCATCTGCAGGCAGTGATTACAGAGATGGGTGAGTACATTGTTTGGAGAACAGAAATGAACTGCTTGTTATGTTTGTTGGGAGGGAGATATAATAATAATAATAATAATAATAATAATAATAATAATAATAATAATAATAATAATAATAATAATAATAATAATTTATTATTTATACCCCACCCATCTGGCTGGGCTTCCCCAGCCACTCTGTTTGGGCAGCTTCCAACAAAATATTAAAATACAGTAATGCATAAAACATTAAAAGCTTCCCTAAACAGGGCTGCCTTCAGATGTATTCTAAAAGTCTGGTAGTTGTTGTTCTCTTTGACATCTGGTGGGAGGGTGTTCCACAGGGCCGGTGCCACTACCGAGAAGGCTCTCTGCCTGGTTCCCTGTAACTTGGCTTCTCGCAGTGAGGGAACCGCCAGAAGGCCCTCGGCGCTGGACCTCAGGGTCTGGGTAGAACGATGGGGGAAATATTAAGAACCTAAGAAAAGAATCTGCCAAAACCTATTGGTCTTCAATACTGGTCAGAGTAGTAAGCTGAAGGAAAATTCACTAAACAACTATGGGGTGGAGGTTGCTGGGAACCAGCGGAAGCTGTTGTGATTTTTTAAAAAATAAATAAAAATGGCCTCAATAAAACCCTTAAAAGCAGTTTCTCTCATCTTTGGGTCATTTGAGCCAGCACGGCCAATGGCCAGGGGCAAAAGGGGTTATAAGGCAACTAAGTGTTGTTGGACTACAACTCCCATCATCCCTGAGCTCTGGCCTAGCTAGCGAGGGGTGATGGGAGTTGTAGTTCAACAACATCTGGGGACCCACAGGTTGAGAAAGGCTGGCACAGAGGGTTTGTGATCTTTGTTTCTTGTTCCAATCTCAGCCCTTCTTGCCTACATTCAGGCCTTTCTCATTCATCTGAACTAGTGTTAAGTAGAGGCAAAGTTTTGAAACTTACATTAACTCCTCCACTCTCTTGCTCCATGCAGGTGGGTTGGATTGTGAGCTGGGGGAGAGAGGAAAGAGTCTCTCCGTAGGACAGAGGCAGCTGGTTTGTTTAGCAAGGGCTCTCTTGACCCAGGCCAAGGTGAGTGATGTCTTCTCAAAGTGGGTTCCACAAAGATGCCTGATATTTTTTGTTTGTTTGGGACAACTGTGGGGAAGGATCATACTGCAAGACTTGGAAAGTGTGAGGAGGATGTATTAAGCTCAATAACAAAAAGGGGGAAAGCTGGATAAAAAAATGGAGTATTCTCCCTGTGAGGAAAGGTGACAATGTTCGGGTCTTCTGAACTGAGAAAAAAAGTGACTAAGGGGGAACACTATGGAGGACCATAAAAGTATGTACAGTGGTACCTTGGTTCCCAAACGGCTTAGTTGTCAAACAAATCGGCTCCCAAATGCCGCAAACCTGGAAGTAAGTGTTCAGGTTTGCAAGCGTTTTCTGACGCAGCTTCCACTTGAGTGCAGGAAGCTCCTGCAGCCAATGAGAAGCCACGCCTTGCTTTTCGAACTGTTTTGGGAGTCGAACAGACTCCCGGAAAGTATTAAGTTCGAGAACCAAGGTACCACTGTATGGTTTGGGGAAGTGGATAGAGAGAAAGGTTAGGCTTTTTCTTAAAACTCTAGAACTCAGAGTCACCTATTGAGATAGACAGACAAAAGACCATATTTCTCCACACTGTACAGAATTAGTTTATGGAATTTGCTACCACAATATGTGGTGGTGGCCCCCAGGATAGCTGGCTACAAAACTCATTCCCCAAATGTTTATTGAAGCAGTGAGAGGGTGCTCACACTGTGCTGAAAAAAGCAATTTTATTCAGTTTAGACAAATCAATGTAGGACAGGACAGTTAGTGGCTAACAATTTATTAACTAAATCGCACCTCCTGGTTCAGAGGCAGTGTTTTATTTCTTTAATTAAAAGCATTTCTAAATTGCTTAATATTTTTAGAAACTAAAGAAGCACTATCATACTTCTAGGAGTACAAAGGTACAAAACCAGAGCAATATAATGACGCAGAGCTAAAAATGCTATACAAACATACCAATGGTATAGCATTCAGCCTTATGGATCAGGAAAATCTTGTGCAAAAAGATACAGCATTACAGAGTCTAGGGGCAACAGTGGACAATGTCCTTTTTCAGTATAACACTGAATACCAGTTGCTGGGGGCCAAGAAACACTGGAAAGGCCTCTTGCTTTCATGCCCTGTTTGTGGGCTTCCCAGCATGGCTCTCGAGTTCTTACAACGGTTAGATTCCACAGTGCCCGATTAAATTAAATGTGTTGTATTAATAAGCAGGACCAAGAGTTGTGTTCATCAGCAACACTCTTCTAAGTGTTTTCATTTTGTCTCATTGACAGGTTCTGTGCATTGATGAAGCCACAGCAAGCGTGGATCAGAAGACAGACAGATTACTCCAACAGACCATCCGCCAGCGATTCGCAGACAAAACTGTACTGACTATTGCTCACAGGTGCCTTTTTGTTTCTCATTTAGCCTGTTCTCCAGCTTTCAAGCAGCAACGCTCAGGCATCACAGAATCACCTTGCCTCAACTTTATTTACCTAATGCACTTTTGCTTGCACACCCAGCTCTCTGAACAGATGATAACTATCCACAGTGGGTGGCAGATGCAGGGATGTCACAACTACATGCCTTTTGATTTACAAATCTGAAGTGCTTCAGGAAGTATTAATTAGTATCAGTGCTTGGAGGAAAGAGAGCTTTAATGAAATCCACAAGTCTTGCTCCTAGCTTTCCTTAATTTTAGTCAAATTACAGTATTTTTCGCTCTATAGGACACACCCGACCATAAGACGCACCTAGTTTTAGAGGGGGAGAACAAGAAAAAAGCATTCTCTCCCTCTCTGCACAGCGCCCCCTTCAGCGAAGCGGCAGAAGTGGAGACCCTTCCATTTCTTCTCCCGCTTTGCTGAAGGGGCGCTGCACAGAGAGGGAAAGCTGCGCAGCACCTCTCCAGCAAAGCGAAGCCAGGAGAGCAAGAGGGATCAGTGCGCACTGACCCCTCTCGCTCTCCAGGCTTTGCATTGCTGAATCCATGGAGCCTGCATTTGCTCCATAAGACGCACACACATTTCCCCTTAATTTTTGGAGGGGGGAAAGTGCGTCTTATAGAGCGAAAAATACGGTATGTCCCACTGTTAGGTAGCTTGAATCCCATTTCATGCAGCAACTGACTTCATAGTAGTCAAAGATAATTATCACTTAACATGGCTATCGATGTATTATTTACCTGAAGCGTTTTCCTGTTATTTAGCTGACAGGGCTCCCAGAGTGACTTACAGCAATCACTTGTAAGACAGCAAACGGTGGTGTGTATACAACCTGACCTCTTCTGTACGAATGTTGCAAAATACCCAGAAGAGCAGGTCTGCTTTTCATCTTAGTAAGAGGCTGCACAGGGTTGCAGGCTATATCTTGCAGGCCTTCAATTATATTATCAGTGAGTAACAAATAAGAAACGTGAGGCTTAGGTCTAGTTCTTACACACAACAAACAAGTTAGCAAAGCTGTTTCAAAATTGCTTTGTTATTCACATGCTTGAAGGCTTCTGCATCCAAAATAAATAAATAAACTCGTTGACACCTGAGAGATGCACAGAGCCACACAGTTGCAAGGGACCTCAACAGTCAGAAAGTCAAGGCAGAGAATATCACTTCTATAGCATTCCTCATAGGAAGAGGCTGGATGGCCACCTAACAGCTGTTAGGTGCTTATAGATTTACAGCAGTAGCTGAAAGGGAGTACTCTTTTACCCACTTTGAGGTACTGTGATAAAAGAGAGGGCAGCACTTTTCAGTTCTCTGATCTTTCCAAAATAAGAGCTTACCCTGCTGCTGTGTTTATTTCAGGTTGAACACTATCCTGGACTCAGACCGAGTGCTGGTGATGCATGCTGGGAAGGTGGCAGAGCTTGATTCCCCTGCTGTTCTCAGCCAGAAGCCAGACTCCCTGTTTCAGCATCTTCTGCACAGTGGGCAGCAGTGACCTCCCTGCAGAGACACAAACACTGGACAATTGGTACCTCACGACTGGGAATGTTCCCCTCTGCAATGTGGGACCCTTTCCTGATATCTGCAGCTTAACGAAAGATGCACTCCACACACGGCTGAGAGTCCAGCTTACAAATTGAGAACAGGTGACAGAACATTCTCTGTCCAGGACTGCCAAGGACTGCAGTTGGATCGCTCTGACACATATCGGCATCAAGGAAGAACCCTGTGTGAATGCTGGAGAGCTTGCTACAAGGCCATGTGGGCAGTATAAGGCAGCTGAGCATTTAGCACTGTGTCCTTTCCCTGTCCTGACTTTATTCAAGATGTCCCCACCCTGTCCCAAGTGGCGTGGCCTACCTTGGTCATAGAACCTGCTTGGCCAGCCACTTCGGCAACTGAATTGCCAGGGTTAGCAGCAAGTCCCATGGCTACAGTCTGGCATCCTCACACATTGTTTGCAGTATTCCTCTTCCCAGCCTGTGTCACACCTACAAAAAGAATACAGGAGGGTCAGAAGAAGAAAACAACAATATCACAAGTAGCAAAAATAGGAAAAGGGGTAGGCAGTGCCATAGGGCATTAGCTTTGCACTAACAGTCACAGTCTCAATTCTTGACGATGCTGGGAGCGAAGGGAGTTTCTCTTGCATAATGTAGACAAGCGCCTCTCATAAGAATGCTAGAGTTCTTGCAGAAAGCAACAGCAGGCAGGTGAGAAGCGTTTAAGTGGGTGGAGCCAAGCATGGGGCAAAAGGGAGCTGTGGGGAAGAGGCAGAATTTGGGGTGGGGCTTTTGCTCATCAATCAACCAGGAATGCCTGTCTAATTCTTGCCTGGGGACAGTGAGAAAGGCATCTCCATTGAATAGATATGTGGATAGAAGCACAGCAGGGTTTGGGGGGGGGGTACAGGGAAGCACAGCCCTGTTGTTTTTAAATAAAAATAATAATTTTGAATGAACCTCTTCAAAGGAAGTACAAACTCAATAAACAATATTCAAAACTTGGGTTACAATTTCCACGTCTCTCCTTCATGCAGCAGTACATAAAGTCAACCATACCAAATTCTACTGCAGTCTGTTCCTGTTGTCATCAGGTGTGGAAATCTCTAAAGAGAAGGAAAAAACAGCCCTTATCCTCCAAATCTGCAATCTCTGTTAGTGTTCATGTATGAAACAAAGGGAGACCATTTCCCTAGGAAGGTGTCTTCTTGTGTTTTATTCTTAGCCAACCTAAACTTGGTACATAAGCATTTCAGAGCTCTGGTACTTTTTTCAGTATGGAAGCAATGGTGTCATTTGACAGAAACTCCTTGTTCCAACAAGTGAATGATGTGATAACAAGGTTTTCTGGGGGTTTTTTTATATAAAAAAAGTTAGATCAGCATAGAAGCCACAAAGAGGAAAACAATCAAAAGAGGCTGGGTACTCTCTCCCCTCCTTTTTATGGGGTTCCTATTTCCCATTAACAATTGAAATTAAACTGTGATTGATGCAAATGATGTCTTTCTCCACTTTCCCAGATGAAAAGAGGCATGCTCTCTTCCACCAGCTGCAGAATGGCTGTATATACCACTAAAACACCTGCTAACTGCTTTGTTTGACCCTGACACACACCTCAGAAACCCCTGCCCTTTGAGTAAACTGATGGGTTCTGAACAATATCCTAAGGCAATAGTAGGCATATGTCAAACCCCAAACACAGCAACCAGCACTGGCATGTGGTGGTGTTGGAATGCTGTACATGCAATATTATGCCATATTATTTGGCTGATTTTTGACACGTAATCAGCCACGCAAACATGATCTTGGTAACTCATTTGAAATCGAAATATGTCAGTGTCTTATCAAACTGTATCCCTGTCCTTTGGAACTTGTCAGAGGGATAGTATAACTGGCTAAGGGCACTATCTAACACAATAATGGAAGGAAAGGGCTTTTGGAAGTTTGTGCCCAATAATCAGTTGGCTTACTGCCCAGTCAGAAGTTCAGCAAAACAATTAAAATTCCTGCAGCAGACAAACTCTATCGGAGGTTGTTTTAATTAGTAAGTACAAATGCACACACTCGATACAGTTGCTTCAAGAAGGGTTCTCTCTCTGAGCCTTGAGAGGGTTTTCAGTCTTTGCTTCAAGTTCTCAGCAGGTCGAAAGTCCAAAGTTGCCAAAATCCTGCAACTTCAGTCTTCTGTTTCTTCTTTGCAAGTCTTTACAACTCTCCCCAACAATCCTTCACCATTCTCTTTTTTTTTTTTTTAGAAAATATTTATTAAAGTGTCCAATTTTTACAAAACAAAAAGAAAAAAGCAAACATAAAAGCATTAAAAACACATAACTTTCACAGCTTATTTTCTCGTAACTTATTTCCCCGACCTCCTCATACCTCCCCTTCTTGTATATCCAGTTCAAATTATTTATACAGCAAATCCTTATCTCAAAGCATTACAGCTTAAAAAAAGAAAAAAGAAACACCTTATTTTCTCTCCAACATCTTAGATTGTTATAACTTCAAATTCTTATTTACAAAAAGAAAACCATTTTATCATAGTTACAGCTTGAAACCACTTAATTTCAATCCAACATCATTCAACATTCCTTAATTTTACAATATTTTTGTAAATAGTCCTTAATTTTTTTCCAGTCTTCTTCTGCCGACTCCTCTCCCTGGTCACGGATTCTGCTAGTCATTTCTGCCAGTCCCATACAGTCAATCAGCTTCATCTGCCATTCTTCCAAAGTAGGTAGATCTTGTGTCTTCCAATACTTTGCGATAATTATTCTTGCTGCTGTTGTGGCATACATAAAGAAAGTTCTATCCTTCTTTGGCACCAATTGGCCGACCATGCCCAGGAGAAAGGCCTCTGGTTTCTTCAAGAAGGTATACTTAAATACCTTTTTCAATTATATATTATTTCCCAGAAAGCCTTAATCCTTGGGCACGTCCACCAAAGGTGAAAGAATGTACCTTCAGTTTCTTTACATTTCCAACATTTGTTATCGGGCAGATGATAAATTTTTGCAAGCTTGACTGGGGTCATGTACCACCTATATATCATTTTCATAATATTTTCTCTCAAGGCATTACATGCTGTAAATTTCATTCCGGTGGTCCACAACTGTTCCCAGTCCACAAACATAATGTTATGTCCAACATCTTGTGCCCATTTAATCATAACAGATTTAACCGTTTCATCCTGAGTATTCCATTTCAACAGCAAGTTATACATTTTTGACAAAATCTTGGTTTTAGGTTCTAACAGTTCTGTTTCCAGTTTAGATTTTTCCACCTGGAAACCAACTTTTTTATCCAGGTTATAGGCCTCCATTATCTGATAATAGTGAAGCCAATCTCTCACTTTATTTTTTAATTTCTCGAAACTCTGCAATTTCAATTTATCTCCTTCTTGTTCCATAATTTCCCAATATTTCGGCCATTTGACCTCCATATTGAGCTTTTTCTGAGCCTTTGCTTCCATCGGTGACAACCACCTTGGGGTTTTATTTTCAAGCAAGTCTTTATATCTTGTCCAAACATTAAACAATGCTCTTCTGACAATATGATTTTTAAATGCTTTATGTGCTTTAACCTTGTCATACTACAAATATGCATGCCACCCAAAAACATTATTAAAGCCTTCTAAATCCAAAATGTCTGTGTTCTCAAGAAGCAGCCATTCTTTCAGCCAGCAAAACGCCACTGATTCATAATAGAGTTTAAGGTCTGGCAGGGCAAATCCACCTCTATCCTTTGCGTCAGTTAATATTTTAAATTTTATTCTGGGCTTCTTGCCCTGCCAGACAAATCTAGAAATGTCTCTCTGCCACTTCTTGAAACAATCCATTTTGTCCAAAATTTGCAATGATTGAAACAAAAATAACATTCTTGGCAATACATTCATCTTTATAACAGCAATTCGACCTAACAAGGAAAGCTTCAGATTTGACCAAATTTCTAAATCTTTTTTGACTTCCGTCCAGCATTTTTCATAATTATCTTTAAACAGATTTCCATTTTTAGCTGTCATGTTAATCCCCAGGTATTTCACTTTCTTAACCACAATCAAACCTGTTTCATTCTGAAACTTCTCTTTCCATCGGTGTTAAATTTTTCTCCAAAACCTTAGTTTTTAGTTTATTTAATTTAAATCCTGCCACCTGACCAAATTCTTGAATTAATTCCAATACTCTTTTAGTACTAGATTCTGGCTCCTGTAGCGTCAAAACTAGATCATCTGCAAATGCTCTCAATTTATACTGTTTAGCTCTGACCTGTATACCTTTAACCAACCGATCTCTTCTAATCATATTCAGCAAAACCTCCAGGACCGATATAAAAAGCAATGGGGAAATTGGGCACCCCTGTCGTGTCCCTTTTTCTATTTTAAATTGTTCCGTAACCACATTATTTACAATTAATTTAGCCTTTTGTTCAGAGTATACTGCACCTATACCGTTTTCAAAACCTTGGCCTACCCCCATACCCTGTAAGTTCTTTTTCATAAAACTCCAAGATATATTGTCAAAGGCTTTCTCCGCATCCACAAATATCAAAACTGCTTTAGTGTTTATATTCACTTCTAGCTTTTCCAAAATATCGATTACATTCCTCAGATTGTCAGATAGATGTCTTCCCGGCAGAAAGCCCGCATGGTCCTTATGAATCTCTTCAATCAACACTTTTTTAAGTCTCTTAGCCAAAATATCAGCAAAGATTTTGTAATCCAATCCTTCACCATTCTCCGCCACCACCACGAAATTCTGTAATGACAACTTCTGATATAGACCAGAACTGCATGCCAGTATGCACAGTGACAGAGATCAGACAATTACGAGTAATCTGGGGGGCAGGGGATCCTTTTCTACCAACTCATGGAGAATTAACTCATGACTTAAAAAGGTCCACCTGACCCACCATCATACAAAGGACAAAATACATGACTTGGCTAGCAACTTGAGGTGGTGACCTTCTGTAAGCGCAATAAATATGCAAAGTTTTCAGATATATGGCCTCCATATGAGGATCTATTTGCTTGAATGAATGAACCTGGGATTGATCTGGATGACCAGGTGTGCCACCCTCCATCAAAAAACTACACACAGAAAGTAGGGTTTTGTTTTATTATGGTTTATTACATCTTGTCTGATTGCATTCCCCATTCCCCTTAAAAATATAATATTTATACAACTACAAATAAAAGGGCAGGAAGCTGAGATCCAAAAGGCCCCCAGACCAAGCAGAAACCCTGCTACGAAGTTTAAGAGCTAAGCACAAGAAGCAAAAATGGGAAATGAGCTTTAGCACAGAGGTGTGGTCTCTCTCTGATTCCTTCACTCCATGATACCCTTTGCTTTATGACTGCCTATTTATCTCTCTCTCTTCATTTCTTTCCATCCTATTTCCCAACTAAAATTGTGCTGCATGTGGCTGGGGTCCAACCCTTTGTACTACGTCTTCTGTACACCACTTAGAGGTGACGGCAGATTAAGTGGTATATAAATTGTCAAAATAAAATACAGTTTTGTATTGATGAATGACAGTTTGGGGGTAGAAACCTGCAGAAAGCTTTCCACTGCTTTAGGGCAGGGGTTGGCAAGGTTTACCTCGCCTGGGCTGGTTCACTCCAGCGGAGATCCCTCCGCGCCCACGATTTCCAGTGTCTGCACAGGTGCAATTTCCAGCGTCGGTGCAGACGCGATTTTTGGCGTCTGCGTAGACACATTTCCGGCGCCATGGAAGCGTGTCCCCGCGCCACGCTGCTTTAGTGCAGCGCGCAGGGACTCGCCAAGTGGGCGGCTCAGTTCAGGGGCAGCTCATGGGCCAGTTAAACAACCCCTGTGGGCCACTTGTGGCCCATGGGCCTTAGGTTGCCAACCCCACAAACATTCCATCAGCTTGTATTTGGACATATGCCGAACACCATTGTATTACAAAGAGCTACATGTGATGCTCTGCAAATTTTCCCTTTGAATGTCCTCAGAGGTGCACAGGCCTGGACCTAGCACTTGCAAGAAGTTACACTAGCACAGCTTTGTAGAGATCCGTAAGAGTTACCGTATTTTTCGCTCTATAACACGCACCAGACCATAACACGCACATAATTTTTAGAGGAGGAAAACAAGAAAAAAATATTCTAAACGAAACAGTGGGTGAATGATTTTTGTGGTTCATGCTGTGGCCACAGACATGTGATCTGACAGTGAGTTTGGAGTAGCCCAATGCAAAAATCCTGAGGATCCATGTGGATCCATGCTTTGTAACCACGGAGGAGGGAAGGAAGGGGAACCATGGATCCTCTGCTCACGACTGCAGCAGATCCCCCCGGCCACCCGCAGGCATTCGCTCCATAACACGCACAGACATTTCCCCTTACTTTCTAGGAGGAAAAAAGTGAGTGTTATGGTGCAAAAAATACGGTAATCACTGCTTGCTGGAATCAGCACTTATTCTAGAAAGCCTATCTGACCAACAGCGTGGGAGATATGGGACCATGTGTCCTTTGGAGGCCTGGCAAGCTGGATCCCCACACATTAACTCAGTGCTGAATAGAGTAGCAGGTGAAGATCTTCACCATCACATCCCTTTATAGTCCACCATTTGTTCTGACTGTTCTGACCTTACAGACAAGGTCATGGGAAGATGACATCAAGCACAGGTTACCAAGCGTCACCGGCATTCCCAGATATTTTCCAACGTGCAAGCCCAGTTATGGGCAGTAGGAATCTCAGTGCAGACCTATAAGGATTCAACCCATTGTTTGCCCAAAAAGGGAAAGTGATTCTCCAACCATAGATGGAGCTGTAAGATGTTCGTTTCCTCTTGCTTTGTTCCTTATTTAACTCAGCCTGTAAATAAAGCCTGTTAAAGAGCGACTTTAGTGGTCATCATTCTCCATCTTTGGCAGAACACAGCACAAGCATTTCTGTTTGCCTGACAGAAAGAGCTGTCCCTCCCTTCCTGTGTGCTGTTCTGGGAGTTTCCCTAACTCTCCCCACTTCCAAGTCAATTGGGGGGGGGCAAAGGGAAGGCAGGGGAACTTATTGCACCAGCAGGAACCTTGCACTGTCTCCTGCTAGCTACATAGTTGAATTAGAACTACATGGTTGAATGTCCTCCTCAAAGGGGTCCATTCTTCTGCCGTAGGACTATAGCTTTGTCAGTCTTCCTGGATCTCACAGTTCTTGCACGGATCGCTGCCCTCCATGGCTCTCCTGTAGACCCTATGTTCACAGCAAAAATTATTCCCCCCCCAATGTGAACTGAACAACTCAGCACCTTCCAAAACAAGTTAACACCATGGGTGGACAAACAACCATTGGCCAAGTGCAGAAACCTACCCAAGATTTTGGAGCTGAATTGCTACTAGATTGGTACTCCATTCCAGCCTCATAAAGATTCAGAAAGTGTGTATCAGACTCAAAGTCTACAGTAATTTTGCAACATCCTTCCATTATCTTTTGCCTCTATTGATTAACTAAAAGTCAAACACCTCTGGGCATATCTCCTTCCAAAGCGCACTCATCTAGCAAGAATTGGATTCAGCAGCATGTTAATGTGAAATCTCCTACCATATTTGATGCACCTCCTGAGTAAAACCATGCTTTTACTAAACACATATTTCAAGAGTCTCATGTATTAGGATTAAATTATGTTATCAATGCATGTTGGCAGATTTACTCAATGGCTCACACAGGTCTTTTCCAAGACAGAAGTGATGTTTATTGAGCACACCAAAACAAAATATATACATCCATTACAGAAATGAGGAATAGCTCAGCAAATTATGTGCCTGACAACATATTCATTATCAAGGAGAGGATCAAGAAACCAATGTCCCCTCCTTTGAGACCTCTTAAACGCATGTAACTAACTAAATATCCAATGACACATCAGAAAGTGGCAACATGCTATTGCTGTTTTTTCATCGGCGTCCCCTCGCTTTTTGTGTAACATCCAGCCTGATTGAGAACTCAAAAGGTTTGCTACAAAGAGGATTGTAAAAGCAAGAGGGATTTCCCCCTTGCTGCGATACCTCTGGCTGCCTGCTTCTCTGGAGGTAGCTGAGCAATCCAGCTTTGCTCTTGCTCCACCATAGCCCAAGGAGGTGTGACTGAGTCAGGACCCAATTAGGGGGCAGCACACAAGAACTGGAGAAAGCTGAGGTTTCACAGCAAGTACAGGGTTGGTTGGGGGGCATCAGTTAGAAGCACCTCTCTGCCATGCAAATGGCTGTGTCCTGATGACTTCTGATTGGCTAATGTTGCCAATCACAAGGAAACTCTGGGTGAGGGATGAATGTCCTCTCAGGCTATTTTCAATGGAAATTGCTAAAAGCTCATTCTCCAAGAGAAGGAATTGCTTGAAAAAACTGTGAGCAGCACAGTGATTGCTGACTGGATGCATGCATATACACCTTGCAGCTGACTGGCCAGTAGAGCTAGAGACTGAAAATCGACTCCAGTGAGACTGATCATCATGGTTGATGCTGGGGGCAGGGTAAAGACGTAGGAAGTTCTGGGTTTATTTAAATGACTTTTCCGTTTGAGCAACGTAAGAAAAGATATAAAGACCCACACCCTCACCAGAGCACAGTCTCATTTCAAAGTAATTCAGTATCATGTAAATATTTCCCGTCAAATAAAAGTGTCCTTCCATAAATCTTCATGAGCTGTAGGTGGTCTGTAGTCATGTTCTGTTGTCAAAGCATACAAAAAAAACCAAACCATGTTGTATATTTGATTTAGCATTGTTCCTCAGGTCTTGAAGTTGTTGTTGCCTTTTCTATTAAAATTAAGTCCCAAGCTTGCATAAACCACACTTCAAACAAGTCAGCATTTGAAGTTCTCCAGTGTCTAGAATTGGTAAGCTGTGCTGCCACGATAAGGCAGATAAGAAGATCCATTTGAGTAAGGTCCTGGGCATCCGCAGCAAAAATGGAGAGAAGAGCAATCTTGGGGTTCAAAATAATCACCTTTAGAAGTGCCTTCATCCTAGATCACCAGAAAATAGAAGCCCTTCTTTTGGTTGTTTGAGAATATGGGCACTGACCTCTCTTACTTATTTGAGTATGGACTCTCAAAAAAAATTAGAACCTGAACTCCTTTGAATTGCTAGTAGCTCTCTTCTCTCAATCACATTTCTCCAATCCATTCTGTCTCCTATACCTTCAAACACCTAGGGACCCATGCACAACTGCTACCCCCCAAACTGAACATTTAGCCGTCCAGATGATGTTGAACTACAACTTTCACAATCTCTGATCATTGCCCATGCTGGCTGGGGCTGATGGCAAGGCTAACGTCATCTGGAAGGCTACAGGTTTCACATCCATGGGTTACATCTCAATTACCAGGCACACCATATGTTTCGGTCTTCCATCTGTTCTACATATACTTGCTAGAATCATTTATGATTATGGTACTTTAAACTCTGCAGTTTCCATTTACACACTCTAATTATTAAACTGTTTCACTCTGTAATTACAAAACCCTTTCCCAGTACTTTTATCTAAACGTATAATGGCATGGGAGAAATGAGAGAATGCTGCAGGAGCCCAAAGCACATTTGGCAAGGGGTCAAGCAATCATTGCCTAACACCACCATCTGGAGTCAGTTCCAACTCAAGAGGGCCTAACCAGAAGGCTGCCATGGTTGAAAGCCCCTGAAACATCAATGGTGTTTTGAGACAAGACATTGTGCAATGTTTTCCTCTGTTTCCTGTGGTTTTTTCATGGCATCCACACCATCTTGTCATCCTTTTGCAAACATCCCACGATATTTCTTCCTTTCATCCATAACTTTATGTATGGATGCCTCTTTGCTCTTTTACCCTTTACGATTATTTGGCTATGGTTTTGATTTGGGTAAATGACAATTCCAGAAAGCTATCCTTTAATCACAGCTCTTCTCTTCTGCTCTCACCTGATCACACTATCCATGCAATTTTGTTTCTTTCCATTACTGCCAGGCATGTTACTACTTTTATAATGTTGCAGAGATCTCTTTACTAAAGACCTTTGCACAGTGTACATGGACAAATTTCTGCAGCTCTATTATTTATTTTTTGAAAAATTGCAATTTAAGGTTTCCAGCAATTCTGTTAGCACTTTATAATGAATGACCATAATAAATGTTCCAACTTTTAGTAAAAGGAGGTATTTGCCAGTTACATTGTGTGCATGTGTCATTGTACAGAAGACATAGGCTCTTTTTCAATCACACAATACAAAGTATTGTGATTAGAAATGAAGTACAGTCAGAAAAGGAGAACTGGCTGTGGCCAATCAGAATGTCAAAGTTCTGAAATACCAGCATTCCAATTTTTAATTTTTTTTTAAAGCACATGAAGGTCTATGAAATACATGCATTCGTGGTCAGGAAACACATGAGTGGAAAAGGGAAGTGATAGATATGATGGATGTGGTGCAAAGTGTGAATTGTTTTGTTCCAAACACATCTTGGCATGATCCACTCACTGGTATAGACTGGAAATAGAGTGATCAAATAAAATGAACACAAAAGTTTGACATGGTATGGATGGTAACTTTTAGTTCCACAGTCTCAAAAGGAAAAACAATGTCCTTGTTCACAAAAAGCCTTGCCTCTGGAAGCACATCAATATAATCAACAGGGTCACACTTCCTCATCTTTCAGCAAATCCAAGTTAAGAATTGGAGTATAAAACCAAATACTTTCAGTTCATAAAAGAAAAATCTCCATTCTACTGTATCAAAGGCCTCTTTCTCCACTGCTTTTTCTATAAGTACTTTTTATTGGTTTTCATATACATATAACAAAATATAACTAGACAAATAAACATAATCATAACACCCCTCCCCGAAGTCTCTCCAGATATCTGGTACGTATTCATGTCCCTATACTATTTGTCCCTCTTTTCACTTTTCTGGAGGATTCTCTGATGTTATTCTTCCAGGGTTGCAGGGCAGCATCTGTCCGCAATGAGGTCATCTTCTCCAACTGAAGTATCCAACTATCAAGAAGTATACATGGTCACAACATCTAGATTTGTAATGATGAAGCAGATAACATATTTTGTAGACCCCTTTCACTAGTACACACAGGTCCCACTATTGGAACACTTGTTATCAAAATTTTGAGTTATACCCAAACTGCTGATTAATATATCTGAACAGCTGGAGCTTGCCCACTTCCTTACTTGTTCATGCTCTGCTTGTTGCCAGCAGCCATTCTGAGCAGAAACCATGGAGGGACGGAGAGAGATCAGACAAATCAGGGAGCAAGAGAGATTGAACAAATCAGCTTTTCTTTTGTTTGGTTTTGCTGATTGGCTGTGGCAGTTTCAGGCATAAACCAGGGAGGGATTGAGATTGGACAAATCACAAATTAAAAATGTTCCCATAGGAAGTAATGGAAATCACCAGCTTTGTCATGTGAATAATGCTGACCTAACAAATTATTTTCTTGTTCAGAGGAAGGCATTGCACTGGGAAAGCAGGACCTGCGTGTATATGAAATGCATGGCCATCAGATGGCATAAAAGGCATCTGTTTTTTACTTTCCTTTCAGTATAGGTTATTTTCTCAGCTATAGCTAATCTCCAAACATTTTTTTACTATAGGTCTACTCTCCACTGCTTCCATTGGCCTGGCAGGTAAGTAGAAGCAGAAGCTAAATGGATTTTTAAAAGCTTGTTCCTCAGCTGTTCCAGTTGCCTGCTCTCTTGTCTTCTGAGCTGCTCCTCTAGGCATGCTGAGCCTGGCAGCAGTACACCTGTTGCCAGAAGAAGCCAGTTTCCTTGGTGGACACTGACAGTATCCAATTGGCACATTTCAAATAGTTACACATTGTATGCACAGGAAACCATGTGTTAAAGAAACCATGTGTTAAAGTTAAAATCTAATTATGCTAGATAAAGTGGGAAACAGATGCCTATAAGAGTAACTCACTGTCAAGATATGGATTTTTCTGTGGCCAGGTTGTTACAGATCAGCAGAAAAACCAGATTGTACACAAAATCCTCTATAAAATGAATCTTTTAAAAAACACAAATCTATACATAATTTTTAGGATTGCAAAAATCACTATGCACAATAATTTGTTTTAGAAAATTTCAGTTGTTGGCTAAGCAAGTGTTAAAATAGATCATTTTACAATTGTATCTTTCTGATTATATAATGTAGCAATCTGAGTAATCTATACGTGTACTTCTAATTATACATTTAGAGTCCTAGAATGCACAATGGCAGAATCATTAACAGCTGAAATGATTATAAAAGGCTTTCTGTACCAAACATGTTGATATAATACAGATTTGCTGATTGCAAAATCCAATCCTTTTTGTTGGTATATTTATGCTGCTTGTTTATATTTTAAGCATTTTTACCCAGATATTCAGCCATAAAAAGCTTCTAGAATGTTTATTTTTACTAACAGCACAATAGGACTGCAACCCCAAACACCTTAATGAGAATGGTAAGGTAAAGGACCCCTGGATAGTTAAGTCCAGTCAAAGGTGACTATGGGGTTGCAGCGCTCATCTCACTTCAAGCCGAGGGAGTCGGCATTTGTTCACAGACAGCTTTCCAGGTCATGTGGCCAGCATGATTAAACTACTTCTGGCGCAACAGAACACCATGATGGAAGCCAGAGCGCATGGAACCACTATTTACCTTCCCGTCGCAGCAGTACCTATTTATCTACTAGTACTGGTGTGCTTTCAAACTGCTATGTTGGCAGAAGCTGGGACAGAGCAATGGGAGCTCATCCTGTCAGGCGGATTCAAACCGCTGACCTTCTGATCAGCAAGCCCAAAAGGATCAGTGGTTTAGACCACAGCGCCACTCATAATTAACAATTGTCTGAATACTTGGAATGGCTGCAACAGTCACATTTTATTGCTTTTGTCTCCTATGATGCAAATTCCTCGTAACAATGTGAATGATGTCTCACTGTCACTTGGTTCTCATAACACTTGTAAAACTGGGCTTTGCAATAAGACTTCTCTTAATCTGTCTTTTGCATTCTGTTAATGTTAAATGATCAGTTTGTTATTAGTCAGTTCTTGAATATCCAAAGGGCAACTGAAACACAAACCAATGGAGTTTCAATGTTTTTCTTTTAAAAAATCCCCCTCCCAACTTCTTTATTGATATATGAGAATGGTCTAAATGTTCTAGTACTGCTATGTACAATTTTATATCATTACCATTTATATTATAGTAACTATTGTACTTGAAACTGTTATGATAGTTTCCATCCTACCCATAATCCTGCTGGTCACTTCTCTCCTCGTCCCCTGGATCCCCCCCCCAGGCACACAGAAACAGAGAGAAAATGTGTGCACACATATACATTGCTAATTTGAGTAAAAGTCCAATTTAGAAGAATTAATATGAGCCTTAAGCACTGAAGAGGTCAAAGAGGAAATGGGAAAGAAGGTGACAGAATTACATCTGGGTTGACAAGTCTTTCTGAGATCTTTCAGTGGTGGGGACATAATTGGATAAAGGTTTACAGCAGAGGGCTTTTTCTATTTAAAGTATTTGCTGCTATAACAAAGCCAGAGCAAAGCAAAGCAGTGCTGATACTCTGAATCCTATATGGGGCTATACCACCCTACATTTAAGTTACAACTTATAATCCTTCTAAGTGCACTGGAGGGAAGGGTGAAGTACGGAGCCATGTTTTCTCCTCACAATGTTTACTGAAGGATGCTACATCATAACATAACATCCTTTCTGAGATGCATATAAGGTGATATAGCCCTAGAGAGAAGAGTTGGGATGGAAGGAGCTATCAATTTTGGTTCTCTCTGTTCCCATTTTTCTAATCTGAAATGCAGTTTCTACAAAGATTTGCTATAATAATAATAATAATAATAATAATAATAATAATAATAATAATAATAATAATACATCAGCACTTTAGTGTGCATTTCTTCTAATTAAGAGATTTTTGTATGCAGTTCTGACTAATGGACACATTTTTGCAATTTCCTCTAATATCACGTGTACGCTATTTTTACTAATATCTTCATTTTTATGCACTTTCCCCCAACAGAGGCATTTTTTAAATATATGCATTTGGTTGTTTGGCTGGAGAACTGCATTGCAAAATTTGGGTATGGGTGAAATTTAAAGGATGGCTGTGTTTCAGTTTTCATATTGTTTTGGAAAGTGAGAATTTGATACATTCAGCATTCAATGAGAACTGATCAAATTTCTCTCCTATCCC